>NC_092817.1:18109166-18812500 GCF_023375885.2 Dermacentor andersoni
GATTTATGCACAGGGACCACCTTCCCTATCTTCCAATCAGAGGGCAGTGTAGACATCTGTAATGACTGTTGAAAAAGCTTTGACAATATCAGTGCAGAATAAACTTGTGTACACTTCAGCATTTTTGATGAAATACAATCTGGACCGGCCGACGAAGACACTTTTAAGTTGACAATCAGCCTTTCGACACCAACTGCATCAATAGCGATATAATCCATTGGGAAGAAGTTGGTTCTTGGTATATGCGGAAATACTGTGGGAGTGCTCTTATGAAAATGAGTAGCAAACACATTGTTCAGAACATTGCAGCATTCGCTTTGAATTACTGGGACATCAGATTGGATTAACTGAATGTGTGTCGTTTTAGTACCGTTAATAATGCTCCAAAACTTACGGGGATTAGAACGAAGTAGCAAAGGAAGAGTTTTATCAAGGAATTCCTTCTTGGCTTTTGAGAGCGCAGTACAGAATTCTCTGTTAAATTTTTGATAGCAAGACCAGTGGTCTATTCTGGCTGTGAATTTTGCGCGTCGAAATATCCGCTTCTTTTTGTTGCGCATGCGCTTTAACATGTTATTGAACCATGGTGAGCGAGTACATGATGAAACTTTCCTTTTAGGTACAAAACGATCAATAAGAGACAAGAGTTTGTTTTTATAAAGCAACCAGTTATCCTCAACCGATCGCTGCTCAAAACCGGCGAAAAACCGATCAGCAAAGACCTGAAATTCCCCATTCATTCCAGTTACGTCTGCTTTGCCGTAGTCTTGGATGACCCTAGTTTTTTTCTTCTTAGAAATCTTTGCCCGTAGAGTGAAGTGAATTATCGAGTGATCGCTAATTCCCGGTGAATGAGTTAAGGCGGTAGCTAGGTCGGGTGTAGTGGTAAGTATTAAGTCTAGAATATTAGCGGAAGTGGAAGTTATGCGAGTGGGAAAGTGAACGAGCTGAGTTAAGTTGAAGTCGTGACAAAAAGTTAAAAATTCTTTGCTTTCGGCTGAGTTGTGTTTTAAGGAAACCGAGTCTCGTTCCCATCTGATGTCAGGAAAATTGAAGTCGCCAAGTAAGAAGAGGGGCGATTTTGGGTATCGGACGAACAGCTGATTGACAACATCGTGCAGTCCATTACAGAACGATAATGATGCAGTTGGTGGCCGATAACAGACACAAAAAATTATTTCGCGAGAATCAATGAGCACGCGCGCACACACAAGCTCAAGCGAGGATACAATTGGAATAACATGGGAAGCAAGACTATCGGTAACCGCCAGCAGAACACCACCACCAGACCGGTAATCACGATCACATCGGTAAAATTTGTAGCACTTTTCACAGTCCAAAATTTCTTCATTTTTAACTTTTGCAGAAAGCCAAGTCTCCGTTAGACCAACAATGTCAGCAGAGCAGGAATCAATAGCGGAAGACAATTCCACGCGTTTATTCAGAATACTCCGTATATTGGAAAGAAAAATAGAGGCGTCTTTTGCGCAGGATCTGGGCGGGCATAGCTATGATGCACTGGAAGTGCCAGCACGTGCAGTTACAGTACCAGCGCTATCTTGCGTATCCACTGATCGTGCTGAAGCGATTTCGCGTACGCTGTTACTTACTGAGCAGTACACGTACGTTTTTTTGTCCATGATTAGTTTATTCATGCGAAGAGAGTACGTCTTCCCGGCTACCTTTGCAAATTCTGTTAGTTTCCTCCTCGAGTTTCGCGTAGCTCTGCAATAATCTTCGCTAGCTGATACACCAGTCCCCTTGAGCTTGTATTTCTGCGCCCAGACTGCATCCCTGACTTTAGACGACGAAAACTTGATGATAATTGGCCGAGTCTTTTTATCTGTGTAGGATCCTAATCTGTGTGCTCGGGAAACTTCCGAGTCGGAAATTTGTATTTTAAGGTGACGAGACAAAACGTCTTGAACAAGGCCTTCTGACTGAGCCCATGTCTCAGTCGGGCAGTCCGGTATTCCAAAGAACAATAGATTATCTCGTCTCGACCTGTCTTCAAGATCGTCCAGTCGAGAATTGAGTGCCTGGCCTTCCATTCTGACAGCTTCGGTGATTAGACGTGGTGCATCATTAAGAGCTGCAGAACCGTCGAATGATTCGACAAAGGATTCAACCGCGCATAATCTTACTGATAGATTAGCGACGGTCTGTACTAAGACCTCCTGCTTTGTCTTTAAGTCGTCGAGAGCTGCCTTGAGCTCAACGTGACGGTGGTCAACGTTTTCAGAAAGTTTAGTGATAGCATCAAGTATTTCTTTGTTAGTAGGACCAGGGTTGAGTTCAACGTCACCGCAACACATTAAGAGCTTCGTAACAAATACGCATTCGCACAAGCACTGAAAGAGCACACTTGGGCACGGTAGGAGCAGCAGGCAGACGTTGCTAGTCCGCTTACAATAGAGAGAGGGGGGTTTACTAACCTGCACAAAAAGCAAGATCGGGCTTTTGAGCGACTGCATGGCTGCCGCTCCACCGTGCCCACTGAAGGGGCGTAGGATTTCCAGTGCTCTTATATCCTCCTGCGTCGCTGCAGTCGCCAGCAGTGTTGTCGACCCGCTGACCATGGAAGGAATGTGCCCGGTAAAGCAGAACTGATGACATGAGGACGCATTATTGAAGATCGGGACCGTCAGCAATGCTGGTGATGGACAGCCGGTGATCGCTGGATCCGAAGGTTGTAGCCACGTGCCAGACCGAGCGATAAACTGCACAAAAAGCAAGATCGGGCTTTTGAGCGACTGCATGGCTGCCGCTCCACCGTGCCCACTGAAGGGGCGTAGGATTTCCAGTGCTCTTATATCCTCCTGCGTCGCTGCAGTCGCCAGCAGTGTTGTCGACCCGCTGACCATGGAAGGAATGTGCCCGGTAAAGCAGAACTGATGACATGAGGACGCATTATTGAAGATCGGGACCGTCAGCAACGCTGGTGATGGACAGCCGGTGATCGCTGGATCCGAAGGTTGTAGCCACGTGCCAGACCGAGCGATAAACTGCACAAAAAGCAAGGTCGGGCTTTTGAGCGACTGCATGGCTGCCGCTCCACCGTGCCCACTGAAGGGGCGTAGGATTTCCAGTGCTCTTATATCCTCCTGCGTCGCTGCAGTCGCCAGCAGTGTTGTCGACCCGCTGACCATGGAAGGAATGTGCCCGGTAAAGCAGAACTGATGACATGAGGACGCATTATTGAAGATCGGGACCGTCAGCAACGCTGGTGATGGACAGCCGGTGATCGCTGGATCCGAAGGTTGTAGCCACGTGCCAGACCGAGCGATAAACTGCACAAAAAGCAAGATCGGGATTATGCAGGCGGTCAAAACGAATCCAACTTAAACCTTCACTTGGACTGATCTTTACATCACAGTTTGAATTGAACAAAAGCAACGCATGCCACATGCGCACTTCACGGCACGACCCTCCATTGCAACAGCGGCACGCAATGCTTATCGATGTGTGAGTTGTGGGTCCGCACTGAATGCATTTCATTCAAGCTCGTTTGGTTATGCAGGAGTGGCAGTGGATTCTGATGCGCTACAAGCTGAAAGCCACTTTCAAAACTAACAGCATGTGTGTAGTGTCGGCAGTCACCGACGTGAAGGCTGGATGCCAAGGGATGAGCAAGAAGAGACGTACCAACCGTGAGGTGTCTGTACGCTGACTGGCATGCAAGTACATAGAGATGTGCAGAGTTTTTAGGGTGGTCAAAGAGTGAGGGCGGCTGATTCCAGCAGGAAGTCAATTATGAAACCCAACACACAATTGGCCGGTTAAACAGCATATTGTTGGTATCAACATATTGCAGTGGAAATGTGGCACGGCACATATCTATACAAGCTGGTTTGCTTCCGTGGTGTGTCCATTTATATCTTAGGTAAAAAGGCGCATCAAGCACTTCGACGTGCGCAAGGTGAACCGGGGTTTGTTCTCTGAGCCTTCGAGCAACGCAATCTATTAGGGTTATCGTTGCGATCAGTATGTAAAAGACCATTCCGCTGCGCAAGTGACTTGCAGCGTTTGTGAGAAAGAAGCTTTTCTGCTTTTGGTACAGATTTGGAGAAGGAAGTCCTGCTTTTCACGATCTCTGGAAACTGTCAGAGTCGTGCAGAGATGTCAGATCAAACTATTTCGCAGTCCCCTTCGAGTTCGATATATCCACAATCGACTGTAGTATACATGTATTTCTCATTGCTGCAAATGGTATAGTTGGAAACAAGAAAAATTATTTAATTTAGAGTGCTTCAAAATCAACTGTTCTGCAAAGCAAACTTCGGCACCACAGAAAAGTTTTCAAGAATTTTTCCATTGCTAAAGTGGGTAACGGATTGTGTGATATTTCATGAGGCATGAAATGGCACACAGAGCTTTGTGACAGAGTTCGCACCATCTACCATCTGACCTGCTACTCAAAGGGACCTGGAATGTGCAATTTCAAGAATGCAGCCGTTGAGCGCTGACAAAGCGCTGCCATTTACGTAGTAGAGCCCAGAGACCACAATAAATGCGGCCTTCGAGCACTTACAAACTGCTGCTTCCTATGTAGTGGTACACAAAGACCAGCCAAATATGGCCTTCGAGCACTAAAAGAGTGCTGCAGTCTGTGTAGTAGAGCACAAAGGTCGCAATAAACACAACTTTCGTGTGCTTACACTGTGCAGTTACCTATGTAGTAGAAGATAAAATTAGTGGATGCACGCTGCTCGTCCATATTGTTTCGAAAATGAAAATAATGCTCGGGACGGGCTCAGCTTGTCCAAATCAAAATTTACCAGTATCACGTTGGCTAGCTAGGCTCGTCAAACATGCTTGAAGGGTTTAGTAAAGCAGTTGACCATGGTAAACTGCAGTGGGAACAAAACTCATTTATTAATCATCTGAAACTGAAGAAATAAAAGATAGAAAATTATGTTGGAATGCTGATAAACTCGACATAAGTTTTACATAACAGCGTATTGAATTGTTTAATGCCTCAAAAGCAACAATATGACCGCCGTAATTTGTTCTCTCTTTTGTGGAAAAAAAGAAAAAGAAAAGAAAGTTTATTTTGATGCAAATCTTGTTACGTTAGTATTGAGTAAATCTTCTCTGTGAATAAACAAAAGTAGGTTGTGATCCGTAATAATTTGATATGTAAGATTACTGAGATTATAGTTGATTAGATCCTCTATACGCAATATATTCAGCTGTTGATACACTGAGGTAATATAGTAATCGCATGGACTCCAAGTAATGATGCGAATGGCTTGGCTTGGAAGTAAAGACGTTTGTGGTTATTTAAAGTAAGGGCAGGGTAAATTTGAAAGGTCTGCTTTAAAAAGATTTAATTTTCTGAGGTGTCAACAAAAAGAAAAGTCTATGTAGGTCCACGATTTCTCATGCTCATTGTATGATTTGCTATTCTCAACTTTCGTGTGATGTAGCATGTGTTACGATGCCCCACTGTAGTGAGAAGTGTTCAGTTTATATATGACAATTGCACTGTTACAGATGTCCTGGCCATCAAGGTAGTTGACAACAATGCATGAAAGTAATGCTAACTTGAAACGTGCCTCTCCATTACAGTCGCCGACCGTTTATTTGGACCTCATGGGGACCGCAGAAATGTCCGAATAAACCGAAAAAAAAAAAAACAGACTCAGAAAAAAAAAATCCTTTATTTCCAAGCCCTTATTCGGGTGTGGCAGTAGGCTCGAAGAAATCGTGAATGCGCTGTTGCACACTGTTCCGTTTACACACAATCAGATCAGCCTGAATCTCGGAGAGGGTCATGCAGTCACTATAGGCGGCTGAAAGCACAATCACTGCTTGTACAAGCTCCGTGTGCGATGGCAGCGGTGCACGTGGTGCGTCATCCTCTGCCTCATCATTCGGCGGGGCAGCAGAAACCTGACGAATGATCTCGTCGTCGTTAAGTTCTGCTCATGTCGGTACGGCACTGTCAGCATCTGTAAAACTGTCAAATGAGGCAGTGTCCGGAATCGCAATGCCACCACTGCGCAGGTCTCGAAGAACATTTTCGGCTTCAGTAGGGAGCACATCGGAAGGCGACAGATCTGGGTTCTCCATGGCACCCACTTCATCGGTTACAACAAATCCAGTGTGCCGAAAGCAGTTCTGTAGAGTGGCAGGGGCCACCACTTTCCAGGCATCCGCAAGCATGTTTATTGCCGACAGAAAGCTAACAGCGTAGTGCTTGCCGGCGTCGACGCAGACGACCATGCTGTTCAAGAGGCGTGCTCTGTAGAGGACCTTCAAATTTTTTATAATGCCCTGGTCCATGGGCTGGAGGACACTCATTGTGTTGGGTGGCAGGAATTCCAAGCGGATGGACTCGAGATCATGGATGTGACCACGTGCACCGCATTTATCCACAAAAAGCAGTACTTTCCGGTGTTGCGACTTGAACTTCCTGTCGAGTTTGTGGATGTAGTCGCTGAGAGCTTCTGCGTGATCCATGCTTTTGTGTTGGCCTCACACCACACGGGCAGCAACTTCGCTCCCTTGAAACACTTCGGGCTTTTTCATTTACCAATCACAAGAAACTGAAGCTTCTCTGTCCCTGACATGTTGCTGCCTACCATTATGGTGACGCGCTCTTTACTATGCTTCCCACCATGGCAGGGATCGCCAGACTCAGAAAGGGTCTTATCAGGCAGCATCTTATAGAATAGAGCTGTTTCATCGCAGTTAAAAACATAGTCTGGCGAAAACTGGGACAACAGCGACTCCAGAGTCTCCGAGCGATAATTTGCAACAAGGGTCCGGTCGACGGCACTACTCTTGCCACACATCCTCTTGAATGCTAGGTCATACCTTTTCTTGAAGTTATGGAGCCATCTGCATGGAACATAAGCCCTCGATGTTCATCCGGAGAGCGAGCATCTCTGCCTTCAGCTTCAAGTCTCCAGACACAGGAATCCGCTTGGCAACCGTAGCACACAACCACATGTGGAGGGCTTCTTCGAGCTTCGGGTGGCTGCCATCTCTAAAAGTTTTCCTTTCCAAGCTGGAGGAAGACTTCGTTGCTTCGTTGAGAATCTTCGTCTTGTTTCGAATGTAATCTGAGACCGTCTGCTTTGAAATATTAGATTCTTGAGCAACTCCGCTTTGAGACCGGCTGCTCAGGACTTGCTGCACAATGGCGATCTTTTTTGCCATTGACGTTGTGGTACATTTAGTACCACGCTTGCCAGCATTCCCCAGTGCAGTGTGCGCAGGCAGTACCTGCACCATTGGACACTTGATGCGATGTTTCCGTATGCCACGTTCGATCACCGCAACCTCAACACAGAACACAAAACAAACACTACTGCGCTGTCACGCCGGCACCATTCGCACAAACTAAGAATGTTGCCTACTCGCAGCGTCGTGCACGAAGAAAGAAACAAATCAGCTGCTGGATTGCCTTGACATGGCTTACTAAGCTGAGACCGGGACTGCTGTATTCACTTATAGCCACTCTACCGAACCAGGCAGAAACGATGATGATGGGCGGGGATTTTCAGTAGCGCCGCCTCGTGGGACAGCAAGGAGGCTCAGTTCAAAACAAAAATGGCATTCAGCAAGTCTAACCATGCACCGGTCAGAGTCAGTGGGGGCAAGTGCCATCGATCGAGTTGGCTCAAGAAGTGTCCGAAAAATCAGATGAGAGGTTGCAAGGTGTCTGAACTTTCTGCAGTTGTTATACATTATGGTCTATGGGGAGAATGGTGGTTCCGCGAAGCAGACCGAATAATCGAGCATGTCAGAATTTCGGAGTCTGAAAAATCAGTTGGTGACTGTAGTGTGATTTGTCAAGTTCACTCCCGTTGGTATGAAAGGGCCCTGAACCACCCCTTGAGCTTGGTGAAAAAGAATATCTGCTTTATAGCATACGCTGCTGTGAATATCGTAGCCAAGTTTTGCAGTTGTGTGCAGCAAGTCGAGCTCGGAAGCGCAGTGCGAAGTCACATTTTTCTCAAACACTTTCTTTTCAAATAAAGCCTTCTCTTTACCCTCTGTGAAGCTGCCTGCAACTGCCATATTTCGTCATTTAGCAGATTCCTATAGATTGCTTCTATTGGCCTATAGCTGACATCAATCAAGAAGGGTATTTGGATCAGTTCGTTTTCTTCTGTTACTGTGTATATTTATTGACTCAATTTGTTAAACAGGCTGAAGCAAGCAAAAATCTGCATTTCGAATTCCGATAAGAATTCATACTTCCTGAAGACGCCGACTATTGTCTGCTCACGCTTGAGTGCAGCGCAACCACTCGTATAGGAATGAACATTTGGCCACACTGCTTACCGGTGTCCTAGCCGTTAAATCTCGATAATTTCGATTTGTTTTGAACACTCAACAAGCTGAAACATAAGGTCAGACCACATATACACTTGCCAGTGCGGGCTCACATTTGGATGCTCCTGGCACCTTGGCAGACATCGCTTCATATTGAGCCGTTGACAGTGCTTCAAAATGCGCAATTTGGATGTGGCTACTATCCATTGGTCAAGCTGTTGCAGGGCAAAGCTGGTCTCCAGCCCTGCCATGCAGATAGAAAACGTAGTTTGCCTCTACAGTTGCATGTAGGTGCGACACACCCGCTTGCTGAGCTCGCTGTGGCTAACCGAGGACAACAGCATACTCTGAGTGGTCTCTGTAGGTGACGTGGTTCCAAGCGTGTGGTGAGTCGGCCCAAGGACCAGCATTTCACTGGCACAGGTCATCTGCTTCCCGAGTTACACATTCGAGGTGTGTCGCCACCATGGTCGAAGCTCGTTACATTAGGAATCCTTTCAATGCGAGTTCACAGTAGGGCATCCATCGCTTGACCGATGTGGGTGCTGCGGACCTACTTGCGTGAGCGAACATAAAGGCGCCATTTCATTTGACCTTTGAAAATTGTGTGAATTCCATAGAGATATGTGTGAAAGAAATACTTACCCCTCAGTGCAAGAAAACACAGCTGCACATAGCTCTAGCACACTGTAGCACAGCAAATGGCCGAAACACTGTGAACACAATTACAAGTTGAGGGATAGCCTCCTAGTTTAGCACATCGTAGGCACCAAAGTCGGAAGTATAGTTGAAGAAGGATTAGGAGCACCGTGAAGGCTAGATTTGATTGCCAATAACTCCACTTCTGCTGAATGCATTGAAGTACTTTTTGCCGCAAAGTATTTCTGAAGTAGTCTATTTTAACTTGAAATGCATTTCTCGACTTAGATAAAAAGTATTTCAGCGCCCCTTTAACTAAATAGTGCTCTCTGTAAATTGATGTCACCAAAAGCGATTGATCATAAATGTAGCCCCAGCATGTTGCCTGAAAATGTTGCAAATGTAGCAAAGGTAGAAGCACTGCATGCAGCTTTGAAGGTGTGTTTTAAGAAACACATTGCTTTTCGTAATGAATTTTAGTGCCAGGTGTGCAAAGATTGTGTTGTATGCTTCGCGGGGCAAGAGTACTTGAGAAGAAGGAAACGTGAGTGCCAGATGCAGTTCCCATTCCACTGGTAGAGAAAGCAATGTTGAACTAATCACATGATGCTGCACAGTGCCATTCTGTGGTGTTCAATGATCAGCTGCTGCAATTACAAAAAAATTATAGGGTTTTACGTACCAAAACCACTTTCTGATTATGAGGCACGCCGTAGGGGAGGACTCCGGAAATTTTTACCACCTGGCGTTCTTTAATGTGCACCTAAATCTAAGTACATGGGTGTTTTCACATTTGGCCTCCATCGAAATGCGGCCGCCGTGGCTGGGATTCGATCCCACTACCTGGGGCTCAGCAGCCCAACACCATAGCCACTGAGCAACCATGGCGGGTTGCTATAATCATTGGGTGCTATTATATGGCTTTTCCTTGGCTTGATTTGGGTTTGCTATGCATGATAGCTGTCTCCTGCTGCACAATTGCTAGTAAACACGTGTCATTGCTTTCTTCTGATGATGTTGGGTGTTGTTGATTAATTGCCGAGTTCTGACACCCTAAAGCAATTCATATGCTATGTGTAGCATCATAATGAAGGGTTCCAGAATTATATTTGCTGCCTGAAGTTTTTAACATAAACGGAAATATTACTGTCTGAAGTACATTAGTATTTTATGTGTTCTGTCTCTTTGGGAATGAAAACATTGTGATTACGGGTGTTATATCTGCTGAACCACCCTGGATGGGGACCCTGCTCCAGTCAACGTCTCATTGCTGCCATCTCATGCATGAATGTGTTTTCAGGGTTGGTGAAGTTCGACCAGGCTTCCTGCAGCCACAGTTCCCGCCATGCAGGCCACCTTTTACTGCTGGGGATCCAGGCCTTCCTCCAATGGGGACACCTCGACTTGGTGGACCCCCGCCACCCCCTCAGGCCCTTCTTGCATCGAGCTTAGCTCCTCCTCCTCCACTTGCACCACCCTCCATGACGGTGACCAGGCCACACCTAGTGGGGCCTGAGACAGCAGCTCGAGGGCAGCCTGTATTCATGGTTGCAGCAGGCCAGCCGCAGCCAATGCAACAACCCCTACAGCCGCCACTTCAGCAGCCAATGCAGCAACCAATGCAGCAGCCAATGCAGCAACCAGTGCAGCAACCCATGCAGCAGCCAATGCAGCAGCCAATGCAGCAGCCAATGCAGCAGCCAATGCAGCAGCCAATGCAGCAACCGGTACAGCAGCCGATGCAGCAGCCGATGCAACAGCCGATGCAACAGCCCCTTCAGCAACCTATTCAACAAACTCTGACAAAGCCGCCTGCCTTGCAGACGACAGTGCAACCGCCAACTATGTCACAGATGCCAGCAGTCACTCTGCCAAGCCCCTTTCCGGCAGTGCAGGTGGATGGCCACGCGGCCCAGCAGTCGCCATCACAAGGTATGCGCTGCCTGCTTTGGCAAACTTTTTT
Source organism: Dermacentor andersoni (assembly GCF_023375885.2). Taxonomy (NCBI): domain Eukaryota; kingdom Metazoa; phylum Arthropoda; class Arachnida; order Ixodida; family Ixodidae; genus Dermacentor; species Dermacentor andersoni. Next base: position 18,120,058 of record NC_092817.1, read on the forward strand.
TTTTGCATTGATAACTCAAATGGGCTTAAACACTCGAACCTCGTTATAATGAAACACGATGTAACAAAATAATGGATATAACAAAGTAAATGAAATTCCCCTTGAAATCCCCTTAGAGATCCATGTATTCAAAACCTCATTTTAACAAAGGGAAATTGTCCGACCAATGGATGTAATGAACTAGATTTGTCTCTAAAATGAAAAAATGCCCCACCGTTGCTTGCCGAGTACATCGCTCTACCGCGTACCGAGCCAGCGCGGCGAAGTTCACCTGCAATCTTGATCACAGTGCTATGTGCCTCGTGCTGCTCAACCACGACAAGCCAAGTGGAAAGCAGACGTGACAGATCGTCACAATAGAACAGAAGCAGCTATCTAAATGCTGTCACGTCGGGTGCTAAGCCACGTGTTGCACACGCTGAAGATTCTTTTGTTGTTTTAGTGGAGTTTCATTGCATGTGTGGCCATGTAGCAGTTCCATGGGCTGCAATGTTGTCTTCCTATTTCGATGTTTACAATTGTGTACCCCAGTGGATATATAAGGCAGTAAATGACAATAATGGATATAACGAAGTAATTGTGGCTCCCCTTCAACTTCGTTATGATGAGGTTCGAGTGTATCTGACTTGAAATGTAGCTTGTGTAAACTATCCACCCCCAGTACCTAATTGCGTCATCATAGCATAAGCCGGAAGCCACAGCAGTACTACAGGTTTTCCCGCTCAATCTAATCCAACTACCAGTCATTTTAATCCAAGAGTCACTCAGTTTAATCCAAGCAGCATTAAATTTAATCCAAACGCCGACCAAAATAATCCAGATGCCTGTGAATTTAACCCAAGCATAACACACTTCAAAAACTTTGGGTTTCAAGGCAATCGAAATTTTGTGAAAATTTTAGGTGTTTCTGTTTATATTCCAAACAGAGTTTCTCCCATGTGACCAATGACAATCTTTCGGCGCTTTTCTTTTTTGTGTTTTGAGATCAACTCAGAAGACGGATATTCTTGCAGACAAGTTTTAAGAAGCGTCAGCATTGGATCGTTAAGAGATTTAGTGACGCAGGTAGCATGTCATCATGGTTATCATCTGAAACATGAATAAGTGACTCAGTGGCGATCACTGGGCAGGGGTAGACCTTGGTCACTAGTCAATATGAATCCCTTTTTCTATCGCTCTCAGTAGCCTTCAATCGAACACATTGTCATTGACACTATTCTGATTCTCATGAAATTAGCAATTAACTGCATGATGCACCTAACTGATAGGGCCTAGTCATTAGTGAACATGAGTTACTATGCTCAATTCAATGTTATTGCTGTTTTGAATGCTATAACATCATGGATATCAAATGAAATGTCATAAAACGAGAGATTCAACCATGACTAATAGGAATGGGTGTGCTTAGTCACTAGTGATTTTGAATCGCCTATTTTCTCTGAGAGTGGCATCTTTCATTCATTCTTGTTACCATTGGTGTCGATTAAACTGTCATAAAACGAGCATTTATCATTTCCAAATGATAATGCCGAATCATTAGTGGTCAATAATGATGCGCTCGCTTTAGCACTCTTCTATTTTCACGCAGCATAGTGTCATGGACATGAAATGAAGTCATTTAAACAGCAATTCAGTTATGGTAATTCATTGACACTGGGATTGAGTCACTACTGATCATTAACCACTATATTCAGAATGACATTGGTAGCTTTCATTAGTGGATGTCGTCATTGGTATCAATCAAACTCATAAAATTAGAATTTTTGGTATCATTGTTCAATGATAACGCCGAGTAATTAGAGATAACTAGTGATGCGCTCAGTCCAGTGTGCTTGTACTTTTATGTAGCATAGCATCATGGATGTTAAATAAAATCTTCGGAGATGCTAGGGTGTAGTCACTATGAATCACGGCTCACTTTGGTCTATATTACAGCCATCATTGGGGCACGTCATTAGTTTATATCAAAATGTCATTAAATGAGCACTTCTTGCTCATTTGTTGCTTGCTGATAATGGCAAGAAACACTTATTAATTATATTCGTGTTCATTATATTGAGCTTTGATTGTATGAGCACCAAATGTTTTCTTGGATAACATCCATTGATGCAGAAGTTTTACTGAATTTCTCTTTTTTCCTTGAGCAAGGTGTTGGTGCAGGATGGTAGTTTCGGCAGAATCAACCAGGACTGTGGCTCCATAAATGCTGCAGGTCATCGCATATGTCTAGTTTTCTGACCTACTTGATTATGCAGGCTTGTTTTTGCTTGAGTCATTAGGCAACCTTAGGAAAAAGGAGGGCCTTGCCTACAAAGTGTTGCTCTCATGTTCAACATTATCAGCATCTTTGTCATCTACACAGTTGGCACGGGCATTATCTTCTTTAGATTACTTTTGTTTATTCTTCTCATTCATTTGCAGCTGTCATATTGCAGTGCACAAAAGGTTTCTAATGCAGCCTGTGCCTATGAAATCAATGCGTAGCCACCTCCTACTTGCCCAGACAAGCTCCCGAGGCTGTTATATGTGCACCAGACACCATAAATAAAATGTTCTTGCATGCACTCAGATGATAGCTCACTGGCTAAGGCATTGCACTCTCAGTTAAGTTTGGGTACTGTAGACCCTGCTGTCACTGGAGAATTAAGTTTTTCCTCTATTATATTGCTGTAGAGTCGTTTAGTGAACAGATTGCTTGTGCATCCTTCTAGTCAATTCAGATTGGTTCCACAGATCTATGCCACTGTGTTCATGCGGTGGCACATTTTCTTCCAGATCCAACTGCTGCTCCACCGCAACCATCGGCTTTGGATGTGAACGTGGGCGAACTCTTCTCCAAGCTGGTTGCTGCAGGCATCCTCAAGCAAAGTACGGGCAATGGGAATGCAGCAGCGAGCCAGTCTGCAGAGCAGTACCAACCAATGGCAACGGGTGGCCACTTGCAGAAGAAGAAAAGGAGGAGGGCACGAGGAGAGCACGCTAGACAGGAGCCGAAGAAACCTATCGAAGGCATCCCGCTGCTCAATTTCTCCAGGACAGACCAACTGAAGATGTAAGAGCTTGTCACCTTTGCAGGCATGATGCGTGGTTTGCCCACTTGTCGGTGCATACCGTAAAAACTGGACTATAGGTCGGACTGGAATATAGGTCGATCCCCCAACTAACGAATTCTAAAAATGAAAAAGAAAAATCTTTTTCAATGGCAAAAGTACTGAAAGACACCCTTACCTTGAAACAAATGCGACTCAGCTGGTTGCACAATGGTGGCAGTATTTATTTAAACGCTGCTCGCATGTGCACCTGGTTAAGTTTTTAACAGTATTGCGCGACCATCGACCCGTGTGCTTGTCAGCACCTTATTAATGGTGCTGAGCGGCGAAACAAATGAGATATGCCCATGTGTACACATGCGCTTACTTTCGCTATTTCGCCGCTCCGTGCAGTGATAATAAGGTGCTGATAAACACGCGGGTCGATGGTCGCGCGATACTGTTAAAAATTGGCCAGGTGTACAGTACACAGAAGGGCATGAAGTGCGCAAGTGCTACTCCGAATCAGAGCAACGCCTTTGATCAGAGTCGTCCGAACTAGAGTTGGATGACGAGTGCTTCTTGCTGCCAAGTCCATAGGCGCGCGTGATCTCTACCGCTTTCAAACGGATGCCTTCGGCAGTCACAGGCCGAATGCATCCCACCTTACACGCAGCTCCCGGACGAACTCCGCAACCTTGTCTTCCAGTTCTGTGGTCCGCTGCAATCCGCCCACGAAATGACGTTTTCTTTTGGTTGCTGCAAGTTGTAAAACGTTGCTTTTGCCTGCGCCACTACCGAATGCTCTTTTCGAATACTCCAAATTTGCGCTGTGCCGCCAGGTTGCCGTGGGCTTTCGCATACTCAATCACCTTTTTCTTGAAGGCAACAGTGAATTGATGTTGGCTTCTGCTCATTTTGAAACAAAATGTGAAAAAGCAGCCTTTAACCAATATAACTTTGTGACAATGGAAACGCAAAATGCCGGTGCCACAATGTCACCACGCTGCGCTGCTGCTGATGGCGATGTCGAAGGCAGCTGTTTACTTCATCTGCCCACTGTTGCAAGACTTCTGTAGTTTTTCTGCCAATGTCCAGTATATAAGACGAGGGTCGACGTTTCGCAATGGTCTATTGAAAAAAAGTTGAACCTATATTCCGGTCTTTACGGTAGTTTCACTGCTGCACATACGTTTTCAGTTCTCATTGAACAACATTTGTGTTACTACAGTGGAACCCCGGTTATACGACTTTCTCAGGACCGTGAAAAAGCGTCGTAAAATGCAGGCGTCGTAAAATCCGAACATAAATTATGCCTATAAAAATACTACTTATATCGCGCGACGGATTTACGAGAAACTTCAATGGAAACTACTAACATACTCTGCAGGGCTTGGAAACCCAAATTACCAAGAAAGTAAATGTGATAAGAATTAATGCTGCAGTACAGGTACCAATCATGCTTTATTCAAACGAACCTTTACGGCACTACAATGCCCACTGCCGCGATTCCCACCAGCCGGCGCGAACTTTAAAAAAAGTCGGTAAGTTTCTTTTGGACCTTGTTTGATCCGTGAACCAAGAGCTTTCGCTCGAGTTGGGCAACCTTCAAAAGGAGAACTGAGGTGAAACAGCGCGAAAAAAGACGAGGACACAAGTCTTTTTTCGCGCTGTTTCACCTCAGTTCTAAGTATGAACCAACTAGCCCTCATCAAGATTTTACTAATTCAAAAGGCGGTCCTCTGCAGCTTCGCGTGAACAGATGAAGTTCCAGATGCTGTCTATGTGCCGTAGCACCTCAGCAAACGTGGTAGGCACAGGCATGGCATCTGTGGCGGCGTCGTCGTCCTCGCCCGATGTCGCAGCGGTGTCGGCACTAGGCAAAGCCTCCTCGATGGCGTCATCCAGCGACACCTCGCTGCAGCTCGCAACCTCGTCGTCGGCCTCCACGTACTCGGCGAGGGTCATGGTGAGGTTTAAACCCTCGAAATCGTCGTCGGCGAAGCCTGCATTGGCCTCGAGCGGCATCGAGGTTGTTGTGTCCCCAGCAGAGGAGGCAGTCTCTCGCTTAAAGCCACAGTGCTTGAAAGAGTTAGCGATTGTGCTTCGCGACACTGTGTTCCACGAACTGGCAAAAAATGCAAGGCGTCGAGCACAGTGATCTTTTTTTCCGACTCGCTGTGCTCCATAGCCGCCAGCCGACGCTGCACTAACCGCTTCTGGTACCCTTGCTTGACGCACTTAATGATGCCGGCATCCAGTGGCTGCAGCCGGCTTGTGCAGTTGGGTAAAAAAAAAAAAAAACCTTTATCTTCCTCAGGCTGGACTTATCGTGTGGGTGGCATGGTGCGTTGTCCACGAAAAGCAATATTTTCCTCGCCTTAGCACCGATTTTGTTATCCAGCTGCTGCAAAATATTGCTGAAGAGTGAAGACGTCATCCATGCCTTTTTGTTGAAGTTGTCGCTGCACGGCAGCGTCTTCGAGTTCTTAAAGCACCGTGGCTTTGCAAACTCTCCAACAACGAGCCCGGGCAGCCTCTCGGCACCCTCCTCATTAGCACAGAATAGTGCCGTCACACACTCTTTACTACGCTTGCAACCATGACAGCTGGCACTCTTAAACGCAAGGGTTTGCTCAGGCTGCATATGGTAAAAAATACCGCTCTCATTGGCGTTGAAAACGTTGCAGGGCTTCTATGCAGCAATCATCTCTGGCAGCGACTGCATTCACTCGTTCACCGTCGAAATGTCCACGGAAGTGCTTTCTCTGGAGGAGCAGCTGTACACAATCCTGTTTCGTTTTTTAAAGCAATCCAGCCATCCGTTCGATGCCTGAAAGTCGTCGATGCCCAGGCACAATGCCACAAGGTCCGCCTTTTCTTTTAGAATGGCGCCGTCAACGTTGATCGCAGAGCTCTGTGTTTGATGCAGCCACTTGACGAGAACTTTTTCTAACTTCTCATGCTGTCCTCCTTTTACCGTTTTCCGCTTGAGCCCGAACTTGTTGGCATTCTGCAATATCACTGCTTTGTTTGTCAGTATCGTCTTAAAAAAAGATTCGGGTATCTTAAGGTCCCGGGCAATGCTGGCTTTCGTGACTCCATGCCGCTTTTCTGCTTCCTCGATAATATTCAGCCTATCGCCGAGCGACAGAACTGTCCACTTTCAGGACATTGTGCGTCGTGTTGCTCCACACAGCTCAAAAGCTCCGCTGAACGCTGGTCACTAGGATTACGACGAAGAACATGTGCGGTAAACCTAGGCCTCTCCGCACTACCTTGTCGGTGATCGGCTGCTGGGAAACTGGAAGGAGAGAAACGCTTCCCCAACGCGTCTAGAGGCGACGCTGCCAAGAGGAGAGGGTGAAAGTGATTGTGGAGAGGAAAACGCGCTATTTTAGCACAGCGAGCGTCGCAGGCGGCTGCTGGTGGGGGAGAGAGAAACGAATGATGAGACGAGGCAGGGAAGAAAGCTGCGCCTGAGCGAACCGGTCAAGCGGTGTCAAGCGCTCCGCATGCGGAAAGACGGAGCGAGGAAAGAGACCCGCGGCACTTTTCTTTCGTCCGCTGTTCCGTCCCGCGTTTCGCGAGGGTCGTCGTATAACGCGGCTCAGGCGTAACATTGCGTCGAATAACCAGGGTATTTAATGCATTGCTTCTATGGGGACTTCGCCGGGACTGCACTAATCCATTATAAAACCCGGGTCGTCGCAAAACAGGGGACATATAACCAGGATTCCACTGTAACCAACGCAAAAAAGTGCTGCTATATGGCCACTTCCGCTTTTAACTTAAGGCTAGTACACTGCCACTGTGATCACCTGAATCACAATCAACATTGTCGAGTGCCACTGGAAAATCTCATCACCACTCCTGAACTGCTCATCTTATTAGAAAATTCAGCTTGAGAGTTTTTCTTAGGATGTACCATATACCTTGCGAGGGCTTATGGTGGCAATTTTATTCAAACTATTACAGTAAAGCCTCGTTAATGCATGCACGCCTAAAACATATGAATTGCTAAAACGTAGTTGCGACAGATCCCCTACCATAGCGCCTAATGTATTGGCTGACTGCTGCAGTTGCTCTTTGTATGCCTACCAGTTAGTGTGTTCCACTATCACTTTTTGTTGCATTCCACTATCACTGGGCTGCCATGACTTGCAGTATGGATGATGCAATGCTGTGCCGCAAAAGATCTTCCACCTTTTTGAAAAGTGCAGACACCAGCATACCAATAAATTCGGCTTCGGTATGATCACGTGGAGTGATGTCTATACAGTGAAACCTTGTTAATTTGCATTTCATAGGACGGCAAGAAGTGTCCGAATTAACCTAACGTTGAATTATCGAGGGTACCAAAACACAATAAAATCCTCACTCCACCAATTTTATTTACTTATGTTCACAATTCATTTACTTAATAAATATACAACCCTGCATTTATTTTGCACAAAGATTAGTGCAGGAACCTTGGTTATCGCCATCTCGTGACTGATTAGCACTCTCCGCGGCGAGGGCCTAGTGACTTCCTTTGAAGTGTGGCCTGTTCGGCCATGGCACAAGACCCGCGTTTCACTGCAACATGCACTTTCCAGTTACAGTAAGTCCTTGTTATAACAAAGCCGCATTGCTCAAATTACTGCATTATTCGAAATTTCTCCCAGTCCTGTCCCAAATGCATGCATGTAAACTGGAATACTCCAAGCATACTGATAAGCTGCACCGTTTAGAACTGTCAGGGGGGCATGTGTGTACTCCCTGTGACGCACAGTGCCTTTCGCACCTAGTGAAGCGTTCCACGCTAGGTGAGCAAGCGACCCTCTCTGTTGCCAGCTACACGATCGTGCTACCTGTGTACCATTTTCCACCATGCTATGCTCGCCTGTTGCGGGGAGTGGGTGTGTACTCATGGCAGCGTTGCATGTCTTTTGAGCCTTGAATAAGCTGAAAGGGACTGACAACCAATATTTAAGGACCTAGTTTTTTTATGGCAGGACGCAATGCTCACCCTCTGTAGTGTTTACACTTGCTGCGGTTACTTCCAAAAGCGCGTGGATATTTAGTAAGGAGAATTTTTCAATCTGAGCAGTCTCTAAACAAGTAAGAGTCCCTCCTCCAGCAACGCTGAGAAGTGAATGATGTTGATAGCCCGGCTCGCAAATTGAGAAAGCCTCCCATCGCTCTGCTTTCACACAAGTGAGTGTAACTGTGGTTAACCACCTACATTTCGACCTTTTCGACCACTTTTGAAAATAAAAAGCTGGTACAATAACTTCGCGTTGTTGAACAGACCTTTCTTATACAGTGAAACCTCGTTAAACCGTAGTTGGCCGGAGCTCGGAAAAAGTACGCACTAAACGGTAGTACTGTTTAACCGAAATAGCATGAGATAGCCCACTTACCTGTCGAAAACGGAACTCAGAGAGAGTGCGATGAAAGGGGAAAAAAAGACAAAAAAAAACATGCAGTAGTTATTCACTTCGCGTGACAAAATTGTTATTTTCTTTTGATGCCGCGGCAGCCTAAGACGACGACACCGGCCTTAAACTTACTGAAGCTGCTTGCCAGCTTTTCAGCCAGCCCCCTCTTCTCGGCAAACACTCGCATGGCAGATTCCTCATTGGTGTTACGTATTCTTCGTGCACGTGCGCAGTAGTGCTGCAGAAGTCCTGGGGCGCCTTTTTCATTGCCGGGTGCCGGAGTTTGGAATACTTTCATTTGGTATAGAGTTACGTTATCGCACCCCTGTTTCGTCGCGACGATTGCATTCTTGAGGCTGACGTAACGTGCAGCTTCTGCCACTGTCGGGCCTGAATTGCCCGTGCTGTCGCTTTCCGTGTCGTCCTCATCACTGTCGCTAGCCGACACTTCGTCAACAGCAGAGGCAACGATGGCAAAAAGTCAAACCTCGTAGCTGACATCTCTTCGCGGTCGCAGCAGCGTCGAGCAACTTTTTCGCATTCCAAATGCCACACACTGTAGTCAACGGTAGATCTCCAGCTGTCGCGTTCCACCGCCGACTTCTTCGTACCATGTTCGATAGCACGAACGATGCCCAATTTTTCTTCTATGCTGAGCACCCAGTGTTCTTTATCCAAGCATCGGAATGACCCAGGTCCTAGCTTGCGCGACGCCACAATGCTCTCTGGCACGGCGCCATGCATGGTGCCGAAATGATGTTGATGTGGCTTCACGCGCAAATGCACAGGGCTCTTGTAGGCTGTTCTGATCTCTGAGGCTTCCTGTTCTGCCGGGCCGCCCGATGGGGATGACGCACTGCTGTGAGTGCATGACAAAATGTGGGAACACTACATGTTAATCCATACATGCGCAATAAGCTGGCATGGTTTATCTGAATACAAAATGCATTATGTTCAATGGCCGCTGGGTCGGGGATTTGACTTTACTACTTTTAACACGAACTGTTTAAGCGGGTACGGTTTAACGAGGTTTTACTGTGTTTGTACCGCCTTTTTCCCCAAGTACGAGCCTACGTCATGGCTGGCTGGCTCCTGTCGTTCTTCTGTTGTTAGACGAGCCAAGCCAACTCATTTAATGCGAAGGCAGCACCATTTTTCTACTCACTACAAATGAAGGCCTGTCTGCACATTGTAAGTTAGAAAAATATTTAGAAAAAAGTGTACTGCATTTCAATACAAATAAAAAGACCAGGAACCGTGCACACTAATAGAAGGTCACGTGATAGGCCTCTTATACATCTTCATGTTTTCGCCGTGTAAGGTGCCAAAGTAATTTTTTGCGACTTTTAGTGATGAATTAAAATTTAATCGACCTTTAGTGAGAAAAACATTGCTTGTTTTAGCCACTACGATAGGCAATCTTTCCATCAGTGGGGTTATCTCAATTCATTTTCTGAGTGGTTGTCTGTCCCTTTAAGGCAGCGACATTCTTCCTCGCCTTTCCTTCTCGCCGCATGCACATTCCCTAACTGCTTGCCTCCTCAATTTGTTCCTTTTGATTGTAGTGATCATGTGCTATTGCTGTGTTTGACCCTGACAAGCAGACAAGCAGATGCATGTAATGACAGTGAATGTCATGTTTCCCCGCAGCAAGCATCAGAGTGTGATCAATGCCCTGCATGTGGGCACCCAGTGTGCCTCCTGTGGCCTGCGCTTCACGGATGAGAAGTGCGAGAAGTATCGGCAGCACCTGGACTGGCACTTCAGGGCCAATCGCAGGGACAAGGATGGCGCCCGAAAGGCCTTCTCCCGCAAGTGGTTCTACGAGGTGGAGGTGCGTCGCCAGTGTCTGCAGCTATAGAGCTCCCTGACTACTTAATTATTTCTACATGTATCTCAGATGTTTCTCGGCCCTGATTGCATAGTGAAACCCTTGCGTTCATGCTCTATGCCCCTGAAAGCTCTTCTTTATATTGCTGCAGCAGTTGTTGCAGAATTGCTTGAAATGTTTTGAGGCTGTGTGCTTATAATTAAAAAAGCCTTTCGATTTGTACATTAGGCATCTGAGAGCACTGTTCATTTCCAAGATGCTTGCAGGTAGGTGCTAGTGGAAGGTACCACTACACAAAAAGCATGAAAAGGCTCAAGTTTTCCACAGCCTCTGTATGTAGTCAGTCAGGAAATTGAGGGGTGGACCTGTACATGTGTGTTCAGTCTTGGCTGCTCAGGTTCCAGTACTATGCTGTGTACCCAATAAATGAGCAAATCCAGTCTTACTATGGTTTTCCATTCCCCACAAACTTGTGTAAGCATTGGTACAGAGATTTACAGTTAAACTTGCACTCATGGAAAAGCGCATTTGAATTTACTGGGCATTTTGACACTGACTTTAGGGTACCAATAATAGGGGGGAATAACAGAAACCTTGAAACGTTGCTTAGAAAAGATAGAAATGGGGCACCTTTTTGCATCTGTTTCATTGTTTCTAACAAAACTCTTGATAGTGTTCCTGGATGCCAGTGTTGCAAGACGATACTAATAATTGCATTCTTGCTTGTTTGTTGATGCTGCTGTGTTCAATTGTTTTGCTGGTTTCAGCTGCATTTTGAATTCTTTTGCTCATTCTTGCAGGATTGGATTCAGTTTGAAGAGATAGAAGATCTGGAAGAAAGAGGTATGCCTCTTACTCATGCTCCTTTGCCTAAGCCAATACAGCTCTGCATTAAAGGCCCTTTGCAGTTCGGCTTGAAGTTTACCGACACTGTCTGAGATACATTGTCTGGGACAGTGTCTCTGGCGCTTTGAAGCAGCATCATTTATTCTTTTTTTCTTCTTCTTCATCATCATCATTATCAACATCAGCCTATTTTATGTCACCTGCAGGACGAAGGCCTCTCCTTGTGATCTCCAATCACCGCTCTCTTGCGCCAACCGATTCCAACTAGCGCCCGCAAATTTCCTAATTTCATCACCCCACCTTGTCTTCTGCCATCCTCGACTGCGCTTCCCTTCTCTTGGCACCAATTCTGTAACCCTAATGGCCCACCGGTTATCTAACCTGTGCATTACATGACCTGCCCAGCTCCATTGTTTTCTTTTAATGTCAATTAGAATATCGGCCATACCCGTTTGCTCTCTGATTCAAACCGCTCTTTTTTCTGTCTCTTAACTTTATGCCTAGCACTCTTCGTTCCATTGCTCTTTGCGCGGTCCTTAACTTGTTCTCAAGCTTCTTTGTCAGTCTCCAAGTTTCTGCCCCATATGTCAGCGCCGGTAAAATGCACACATTGTACATCTTCCTTCTAAATGATAATAGTAAACTTCCAGTCAGGAGCTGACAATGTCTGCTGTATGTGCTCCTACCCATTTTTATTCTTCTGTGAATTGCCTTCTCATGATCAGGTTCCCTGTCGAATATAATTAAATCCAATATAATGAAGTTGGTAAAAACTGCAATTTGCTTCGTTAAATCAAAATTTCATTACAGTGGAATCTCGATAAATGGAAGTCACTTAAACGGGACTGCCTCTTAAAGGGACACTAAAGGTTACTATTAAGTCAACGTGGACTGTTGAAATACCATCACAGAAACCTCGAAACGCTTGTTTCGGGCCAAGGAGAGACTTATTTTAAGAGAAAATGCGTTCTGAAGCGTCCGCGTACCTCTAGCGCAGTTCAAATCGCCCGCCCTCCGATCGAGGAGTACTGACATCATGGTCTCATAGTGACGTTGCGCCATCGGTGAGTAGAACGGCGTCCGCAGACGGCGCTACGGCTTTTCTGCGCAAAACGCAAGCGCGCGGCCAGAAACAGAGCCAAGACAGAGCCGACAGCAGAGCGAAAGCGGGAGTATGGTGGCTAGCGGAAGGAGAAACGAATTACGTCCCACATTACGTCCCACGGCACACGGAGAGTCCGTTTTCGTTAAACTATAGGCTGCGGCGAGCTCGCAGCGTGGTCGGCGTGATCTGTGAGAAGTGACGAGCCTTTTCGCACTCGCAACAGGGCATAAAAAAGTGCGAATCGACGCAAAACTCGGCCTAGAAACGTGCTTCGCCACAGCCAGGGCTCAATACGACCCAAGCTGGCGCGACCCAGATGTCATTTCCCGCACCGCCACCAGGCGCCGCTACTATACCTCAAACTCCAGCGCAAGACGCCCATAAGCTGGTACTTCATTCTATGGCGCAAACTTCGACGCTCGTCGCAATGGACCCTGACACCGACAGATTGGCTCGCGATGGTGGGCTCAACTTCAGCGATTTGAGCACCGACGAGCGCAACCTGCTGCTGAGGGCTCGCACTGCCGGCGTCGTTGCGTACTACGACGGCGGCCTCGACACCGGCTCTCCAGAGCGGGAAAGCAACGAGGGCTTCCCACGACATCACATGGACGTGGCATTCTCGCTGCTTGTTCCAAATGAAAGTGTCGCGAGCCAGCAGAACCCTCACAGCACGACGCGATAACGAAAGTACTGAAACTCCAAAGCGTGCGCGGCGCAGAGTCGAGCGCGCAGAGTCGAGCGAAAACGAAACCTTTCGAACACCCATATTACTGAAGGGTAACGTCAAAATGTTATTTTCTCTTAGAGTCGAATAGACGTAGACAAGTAGCATTTTTTTCCGTCTTATAATCGAATGAAATGATATTTTTAATACGAGTAGTTGAGTATTAGTAACACAAATTATGAGGAGTCTTTTCGCCATCGGGCTAGTACCGGAATGTCGCTGGGGGGTCTCAAATCGTGTCATGCATTTACCTCAATTTCTCGGTTACTAAAGCTCTGTTCGCGATTAAATTGACGCCTTAGGCGTTCTAGAACATTGCTCTACCACTTTAACTTGAGTTTCTGGTAACCTTTAGTGTCCCTTTAAACGCAACACCATCCTCATGCTTGATTGGTTTTGCATTCATGCAATTGTATTCAGCTTTGTGTCTAAGTTAATGGAACTCCTGATAAACGGAAGCAATTTCCTGGTCCCTTGAGGTTCCGTTTAAAGATAGTCCACTGTATATTGAAATTGGATCTCTTATGGAAATAACTGCAGTCACCAAAGAATATTTCTTGCATAGAAGGTTCTACGAAATTTTGGAAATTGATGAGCAATTAGAAAAAGCAAGTTTGGATGAGAAAAAAATTGCCATAAAATTTTGAGCAAGTGCCATTTCCTTCCACCCCCTACCCCCCATGCATGTCGAAATTACCAGCAAAGAGGGGAATATCCCAGAATGGGACCAAAATTCAAGATGGCGACGACAAAATTTTCCCGCCAGAAAAAAAAAAAAAAGGAAACGCAGTAAGCATGGATATAAAGTTTTATTTAACATGAACTTTATTAAGCCAGAGATTTGTTAGTGCTGTTCATCACTCTCAAAGCCCTCGAAAGATTCCTCTTAATCAGTCGGGACAAAAAAGGTCGCAGCATCCCGCTTGAAGTCCACGGTCAAACGTTTAGTGCTAACAAGAGTTGCGATACATTTCAAAAAGCTCAGCTGCAGTACAGGGCTACCAACGGCAGACAGCGAACTGCAGCTAGACCATGCTCGCATGGCAGCTGGCGGCACTGCAAATATTGGCATGTTTTCTTCTGCATGTTAAATTATTGCGAGGAGAGGGTAAAGCGACAACAACGGTAGCAAAACATTGCTGCTTCGGAGCATAAGCAGTTTGTTCTGAAGCACCGTCTGGTACAGATTTGAAGTGAACCGGAAAAGGCCTAGCGACGATATTGGTGGTGAGGTATCAAGCTGCTGGGTGTAGCCGCAACCACTCCTCTGTCTCTGAGTGGCCTCTTCACTGTGCTCTGTACTGTGTGACAGGCAGATCTCACCGTTTGTCAGCAAGACCGGCCGGCGGTCTGCGAACTGCAAACGGCCTGCAGCGAGTTGCAATGTCACTATCAAGGACAAGAGGGAAAAAAGAGATAAAGAGAGAGATAAAGAAAAGATACAGAAAGAAATAAAAAAAAGGCCTAGAAAACTTCTTTCTGTGAACTCAATGTGGCAGGCCAGTGTTGCCTGAGCACGGTGTGTGATAAGAGAGATTTAGCTTTTCCAGTAATTCGGTTAAAGAAGGCGGACTCGGTGTTTTACTGGCGGGGTGTAGGCGTAGATGTGAGCATCCAAAGCGGGGCAGCCACCTTGTAATGCAGAGCCCAACCAGACAAACACAGAGCTAATATTGCAGTAAGGCATGATAGAGTGTATAAGTGCGACTGAACGAGGACATAGAAAGAAACAAATACACAGAGACAGCCCTTCGTTTTTCAACCATGCAGTAAGCAAGTGTATTCTTTTTCATTGCTGGTTTAAATTTTCTCAGAGGCATAATTGTGTCGCGATTCGCTGCGGCCGAAAATTTACATCAGCAGTGAAGTAGAATATGCTTGGTTGACGCAATGTGAGCTCTGTGTGTTTCAGCTCCGCCCCACAAGGTGACAGCACCTGTCAAGCCGCTCACGTTTACGCCTCCCGCTCATCCGGTAAAACACCCAGTCCGCCCACATTTACCGGAACGCCGAACAAGCTGAAACACTCTTAAAGGGACACTAAAGGTTACCAGAAACTCAAGTTAAAGTGGTAGAGCAATGTTCTAGAACGTCTAAGGCGTCAATATAATTGCGAACAGAGCTTTAGTAACCGAGAAATTGAGGTAAATGCATGACACGATTTGAGACCCCCCAGCGACATTCCGGTACTAGCCCGATGACGAAAGCACTCCTCATAATTTGTGTTACTAATACTCAACTAATCGTATTAAAAATATCATTTCATTCGATTATAAGACGGAAAAAAATGCTACTTGTCTACGTCTATTCGATTCTAAGAAAAAATAACATTTTGAGGTTACCCTTCAGTTATATGGGTGTTCGAAAGGTTTCGTTTTCGCTCGACTGTGCGCGCTCGACTCTGCGCCGCGCACGCTTTGGAGTTTCAGTAGTTTCGTTATCGCGTCGTGCTGTGAGGGTTCTGCTGGCTGGCGAAAGTTTCATTTGGAACAAGCAAGGAGAATGCCACGTCCATGTGATGTCGTGGGAAGCCCTCGTTGCTTTCCCGCTCCGGAGAGCCGGTGTCGAGGCCGACGACGTAGTACGCAACGACGCCGGCAGTGCGAGCCCTCAGCAGCAGGTCGCGCTCGTCGGTGTTCAAATCGCTGAAGTTGAGCCCACCATTGCGAGCCAATCTGTCGGTGTCAGGGTCCATTGCGACGAGCGTCGAAGTTTGCGTCATAGAATGAAGTACCAGCTTATGGGCGTCTTGCGCTGGGGTTTGAGGTATAGTAGCGGCGCCTGGTGGCCGTGCGGGAAACGACATCTGGGTCGTGCCAGCTTGGGTCGTATTGAGACCTGGCTGTGGCGAAGCACGTTTCTAGGCCGAGTTTTGCGTCGGTTCGCACTTTTTTATGCCCTGTTGCAAGTGCGAAAAGGCTCGTCACTTCTCACAGACCACGCCGACCACGCTGCGAGCTCGCCGCAGCCTATAGTTTAACGAAAACGGACTCTCCGTGTGCCGTGGGACGTAATGTGGGACGGAATTCGCTTCTCCTTCCGCTAGCCACCATACTCCCGGTTTCGCTCTGCTGTCGGCTCTGTCTTGGCTCTGTTTCTGGCCGCGCGTTTGCGTTTTGCGCAGAAAAGCCGTAGCGCCGTCTGCGGACGCCGTTCTACTCACCGATGGCGCAACGTCACTATGAGACCATGATGTCAGTACTCCTCGATCGGAGGGCGGGCGATTTGAACTGCGCTAGAGGTACGCAGACGCTTCAGAACGCATTTTCTCTTAAAATAAGTCTCTCCTTGGCACGAAACAAGCGTTTCGAGATTTCTGTGATGGTATTTCAACAGTCCACGTTGACTTAATAGTAACCTTTAGTGTCCCTTTAAGGGTGTGGAGCAGGGGGAGGGAAGGCAGTGGGGGTGCCTTCCCGGAACGGCACGGAAATTTGAACTTCGCAGGGAAATTTGGGGGAGGGGGGGAGGCTCTTGCATAGGTGTGGGCGCTTGCACGGAATTTCATGGTATGTTGACTTTGTGAGCTTGTGACGAGTGATATCGTTTCATGCCATAGCGACAACATCATCTCATCGGCGGTACAAAGTCAGCCACGCTTTCACCCTTGTGGCTGAGAGTGCTGCCCGCAGAGGGATGGCTCTATCATGTAAATTGCTAGCAGCGGGGAGCAAATGCTTCTTCTTGCTGTTGGTCGCGTCATGCGCCATTTGAGAGTTTGCAAGCACAGCTGCATTTAATTAAACAATTTGAGCATCTGCGTCTGCAGAAGTTTCCATTTATTGCCTTGGTAGTCCTTCATGGCAGCAATGAAGTTTCGTTACCAAGAAATCATGTATAAACACACGTTGTTATATTGAGGTTCAAAATATGTTACGTTCCGTGTTCCAGAAGTTTTAAAAAGGTAAGTAGTTTGTTATATCGAGAATTTAGATATAATGAAGGTCGTTAAATAGAGGTTTAGCTTTCTGTGACGAACATGTATTTTAATAGTTGTCATTTAGTCTCCTCGATTTGGCAGCACTTTCTCCACTAGTTCAGGGAGTGCAGTGCTTTGTCCTCGATTTGACAGTGCAGCACACGCTGCCTGTACCATGCTGTTCTATTTGACTTTGTACAAGAGCCAGTTTAGCATGTGTTCATGTTTCTCCTGTACTTGCTACTTTGAAAATGCAAGCATCGTGCAAGCTCTTAGTAGCAGATGACATGGTGCAGCACTAGTTGATTCACGGTGCGCGGATGTAAATGTCTTTTGTTTTGGCCACAACAATCACTAAGTGTATTAAGAAACTGAGGTGCAAGCTTGATGCCTGAATAGTTGTCAGGACAGGTTGGTAAAGGCTTTGTAACAAAACAAGCTAAAGTGCTTCTGCATATTTGCTTTCTATTGGAATGCGTTTTGTGATGAAAAAATATTGCATCCATGGCGGCCGTTTCGTTTCCACTGCATAGTTGTACAACATAGGGATAATGGCAATAACGAAAAGAAAATAGCCTCCCCATTTCACTGTGCGAATTTTTCAAAATGGTTTAACTGCCCGCAGCAGACGCCGAAGCTCATTCATTGCTGCACATATCTTCCGCGGTATTCAAAGGCCATAAAGCGCGCAGCTGCACTGCACTCACACAGTGTGAACACATGCTCCACTCCTATTGCTTTAGTGTCACAGCAGAGCCGCCTCCTGCAACATATTGCTTCCAAAACGTAGGCCTTTGGTGATAATAAGGGATTGTTGGTGCAATATTTCCATATGCAAGCACGTTGCATGCATTTTACAAAAGTCCCAGTCATAACCTTTCCAATTTTGCTTTTGTCAGCGAGGAGCTTCTTTGAGCAGCAAGCCACTGTGGAACAGGACCAGAGCAGCAACTCGCCCATGGCAATCAAGAGTGTCCCTGCTTCCGGCGATGAGACTGGCAATGTACGTCCTAGCACGTGTTAGCACGTCTTAAAGACACTCATTCTTTTTATCTCCTAATTGATAACATTCAGTGCATCTTTCCTTCCTTTTTCCAAGATCATATGATCATTTTTTAATGAATACAGAAAGCTTATGCTTTTGTAGATTGATTGGATGACTGGCTTATTTGCTCCTTTTTATTATTACAGTCGACTTCTGTTAATTCGACCCTGGAAGGACCAACAATATTGATGAAATTATCCGGCAAGTGGAATTAAACAAGATGCAGATAAAACGCCAAAACGCACCGCTGATCCATTTGGCATTATTTGTCCGAACCTAACACGTCACCAAATCAAGCGCCTGCCCACTTTCTGTGTGTCCAAAGTAGAAAACTAGCATAGAAATAACATTAGAGCGCCTAAACAAAGGAGAAATCTAACACGCACCCAATTTTTTAGCAAGAAAAATGGGCTTGAGTCTAATATGTGTTCACAGTGGCGGCCGGTTTCCTAAAGTCAGCTTTGCTGTGTGGTATTTGTAAGTCAGCATTGCTGCAGTACATTTCTCTTATGCGGTAAAGCATATGAACGCTGCGAAGGAGTTTTTCTTTTCATATTGCAGGCAATGTTCGGTCTAGTTTTCTTGAAAAAAATGAAGGTACGCGTTAGAAGTGGATAAATACGGTTATTGCTTGAAAAATCTTCTTAGGGCTGACTGGTGAAGTTCAAATTACCTGGCAAAGGCCAATTTCAGATTTCGAATTGCGAAAGTTTCGACCCTTACAGATATATGGCCGCCGACTGGGACCTTTGGTCGGGATAGAATTAACCAAAAATTCAAATTAACCGGAGTTGAATTAACAGAAGTCTATTGTATTTTGACTCGTCCCTTTATTTTGCAAATGTCATGGTGACTGATTTGTCTGGGAAGGACAAGTACATGGCAGTTTGAAGTTTTAAATTTTCGGTCACTTCAACATAGTCTTTGGCTGTTCTACAAGGTTCACATGTGTAGATAAAGTGTCATGTTAATCAGCTGTTGTGTAATTCATGTTCTACAATAGCTGACCTGGGAAAGCCTGTGCTTTGTGTAGAAGACTTAAATTTATTTTATGAAGGTTCCTATGTAGTTTACTGTTCCTGGGGAGCAATAATGCTCTAGTTACACAATTTCATTGCCAGCATGGTGTGCTGCTTTGTCGTCCGCAGCATGTTTCTACTGGCCTGCTAAATCAGCTTGGATACAGAATACTTTCTGAAGTGGATTGAAGCAGTGGAGAGAGAACTTGAGTGGCAGACAACTGCTCAAGTAGACGTGCATTTATTTTCCAGACGTGTGCTGTCTGTGAAGAGGCTTTCCAGCTTTTTTGGGCGGAAGAGGAGGAGCAGTGGCACTTCAGGGATGCCATTCGCATCGAGAATAAAGCAAGTGCCTTTCTTTCTCCGTTTAAATGGTTTGCCGGTGCTAAAGATTGACCACTTAAGTACTGTCAGGTGGAAACAAAGGCATTGGGCATGCGTTGTTCCTCCATATAAAATGCATGATTGAGTCTCGCATAAAAGCCCTTTTTGTTTTGATTAGCCTTTACAGTGTACACCTTTTGAGACTCAGAAAGCTACAGATGGACATAACCAAGGCCATGAGCATCCCTGTCAACTGCTGCAGCATTTTCCAACATTGACAGTTTTGACACTTGCGGCCATTGTTTGTAATGGCAGTGGTGATAACATTAACTTTCACTAAGAGTGGGTTGTCATTTTCAACCTTGTGTGAATCTGCTGGCTTTTGTCGGCAAGTGCACACAGAAAATTTCCAAAAGCTACGGCAGTGGTACTGTTTATCTGTAGCTCAGTGCTTTTTGGTGCAGAGTATTAAAGGCCCCCTAAACCACCTTTGGAATTTTTTTTTACACATTTTGAATAAACACACATCACTTATCCTATACCTGTTATGATCATCTTTCATGATCAGGACAGCACTATGTGCAGCTGGGAAGCTACAAATTAAAGAAAAACACATTCCTGCTTCTCTCTGGGCGTTTTCTGTTCTTTGATCACATGTCGTGGTGTCAGTGGGGTAAAAGCTGTTGATTAGCCTACCTACATGCGACAATAGCGCAGTAACATGATAAGGTCCAGCTGTGCATTCCGAGATGGAAGGGGGGTTTGCCCATTGTGCACCGCTGATTATTTTATTAAGCTTCAATTCAGTTGGCGTTGTACAGAGGGTGATTAGGGGTGGACAATGGAGGAATCCGTTTTTTGGTGTGCTGATGCCATCTGTAGCTCTCGCTGTACTGGATAGGGCAAATCCATTCTGCAGAATCCCGCAAGGGGGAGGAAGGTTTATGAAAGGAAAAATTGACATCCACCTATATGTAGCATGAAGTTACAAAGGAAACACACGTGGGTTTCTCAGAAACAGACCTTCGTAGTTGAAAAATTTGTCCTGGTCCGGGATTCGAACTTGGGACCAACTCCTTGCCGGGACGGTCGCTCTACACCATCTGAGCTAGCCAGGAGGCTAGCAGATCACAACATGAGAGTGAATTCACTTGCTGCACTGCATAGAGCTGGTGAGAGTATGCAATGAGGAGGAGAGAGTGAATGTGGGGAGGGTAGTGAAGGCGAGCGAGAAACTGTGGTGGCTGCATAGTTGTCCATGAAACACCTGCAACTTCGCTGTTACAGCGTTATTTGACAGATTTCTGGTGGCTGTATGTTTATTGCAAACAAATTTTTGAGTGTATCTTGGTTTAGGGGCCCTTTAATCTAGTTATGGAATTGTAATTAGTAGACGGGCATAGTGGGCAGCGCAGTGTAAGGCTGAGGACATTGTGCCGTGTCCTGTGCTCTTTGACGTGTCCTGTCTTTCACTGGTTCGCTGCCAGCAGACCCACTTTGTGAGCATGCTTGTGCACTGTGCTGTTTGTTAACACAGTGATGCACTACTCTGTTGGCAGGTGTACCACCCAGCCTGCTATGAAGACTTCAAAAGGGTAAATTATTGCTTTCTACTTTTTGAGTTGGCATTACTTTCTCTGCGCTGTTCTTCAGATAACGGTAAACTCTTTAAGTTCAGTAAACAGATATTTTCTAGTGAACTGACTTGTGCATCTATTCCTGCTGCTGAGGGAAGTGGAAGAATGAAGTCCTTGATGGCAGTTCATTTCTTGTCTCATTGCCACCTGTGCTTTCCTTTTATTGTTTTCTTGAAATTGGCCATCATTTTACCAGCTGAAAATGGTGTTGCATCGAATGAGGCTAATAAAAAATGCCTTGGGTCATGTCTATTGCTGAGTCTTTGCTGGCTGGCTGTGCAAAGGCAAGAATGAGAAGAGACCAACTGGCCTTTGAGCGTCTACTGGTGCACTCCAAACACAGGTTATGTGCTTGGAACCGGCAGGGCTCTTTGGCTGTGCCATGTTTCTTGGGGAATTTTTTTAAATTTCTTTTTGTTTCTTTGCATAACTATTCGTGCCTCAAGTAACGCAAAGACCGTATGTATAAGAAGTGCTAGTTTATTTTGCCACTTTTCTCTTGTTTGAGGTGACAGTGCACTTGTAGCTATTATGCAAAGTGTGAATGCTAGGCTAACGGGCTCCTTTCTTTAGCTGAAAAATATGGGGATGGGAAGACTCCCAAGTGAAGCTGCCAACTCCATTGTGGGCGGGGGGTTGCTCTAAGTTGTCCCCATTTCTGATGCCCTCGGCGCTTCCAGGCGGCAGAAGCACCTAGTCCTGTCAAAATGGAGACTGAAGAAGCTCAGCCGGAAGCTGCCTCTCAAGAAGAAGATAAGGCCATGGATGTCGACCCCAGCGCCAAGGAAGAAGCTGCCAGCGAAGCGACGGCTGATGAGAAGCCCATCGACCAGAGTGGCTCAGATGAAAAGCCGCCCGAGGAAATGGCAGTAGACGAAGCTGCTGCCGTAGCACAGGAGGGTTCTGAGGGTAACGAGGTTACTTGTGATAAGGGGGGATTGCCAATAAAAGATGACAATGCTAGTGGCGATATGCAGGACGATCCCGTAGTGGTAGTCGATAATCTTGGGGAGTTTGGGGTGTCTCTGAGTGATGCTGAACAGAACAATGACGAAGAGGAGCGCCCGCCTGAGACAGTCGAGCCAAAGGTTGTGGTCAAAAGCACTGGGGGCATTGTGATGAAAGTGAAAGCAGAGAGCATTCAGGCACCAATCTCTCCCGTGTCTCACTCAACGACTGCTGACGTGTCTGACACTGCCGAGGGCGGTGGCAGCAACGAGCCGGCACCTGCACCCGACGAGTCAACAAGTGACGATGAAGAGTTCCGCCCACCCACTCCTGATCCACGTTTTCAGTCACTGCCGCCAGTGCAAAGGGGGAATGAGTTATCAGGGCTTTGCTGCATTATGTGACAGGGTTGCTGCTACTGCCAGGAGCTCATGTTTCATTTGGTTGGCCTGATTGCACACACATGAGTTCATCAACAAGTATGCAGCTCATTTGTAGGTTTACACTAGTCCCCTTTTTAATGACTGGGCAGTGCTTTCACTACAGCATTAACATAATCATGTACATGAAAGGCCTTTTTTTTAGGTAAGTTCATAGGTTATTGAAAATGAGTACAGAATGCTGCATTTATGTACAGCAAGAAAATTGTTTTATTAAGAGCAGCAGTCATTAACTTTTATTTCTAAATTGGCATATGCAAGTGAAGATGCTGTACATTGATACTTCTTGGTGTGTAACCCACTAAGGTGTCAAAACTGACTCGGGTATAGGACAAATGGAACTTTGTACAGACCCAGACTGCCTTTGTATATAGAATTCTTGTAAATAAGTAAAAATTTTTATTTTCGTGTACAGAAGTGTACAATAAAAACGAGTCACCTTTCTTCAATGCTTGTTGGGTTGCCTTCTGTTAACGTTTTCTTTTTTTTTCTACTATTCGTATTGGCAAGATGTGCTGCATGTATTACATAAGCTACTAATAAATCGGCGTTGTTTGGGAGTTTCTTCTACATGTCTTTTTCGCTAGCCATGTCGAAGGCTTCGGCCCTCCATGGTTGGCGGTTGTACCTTGTTGACACAGCTAATACGTAATTGCCTCCGATGACAGTAAAGAATACACCTCGTGCGCTCGACGGGAGATCAAAAGGAAGATGTGATTGCGGGATGTGGCCATGCGTCCCTGGGCACGGAGGTAAGTGCACAATGCGCAACGATTTGTTTCAGTTTCGGCTGACCAGGGTCCAACTTCTAGGGCACCACGGATGGCTAGTTCTGTGTGAACAATACGCGTAATCTGCTCCAATAAGTACGTTTGCATTGCAAATGCGAAAAATCCCGCCTATCAAGTGCTTCACTGCATTTTACGGTCTCGACAAGCTGCAGGGCGATGGTGGCGTCACAGCGTGGCCAAGCGGCGAACGTCGGCAGTTTCGGTGTTTCAGGGTTGGTTTCGGGGTCGCAACGTCACGAAGTCACTTGACGTACCGAGATGCGCGCGCATCGCACACTGGAGCATTTGTGTATGTTTGTGTTGTGCTTTCTGTAGCCGCAACGAGCTGATGTACTACAAAAACGCGCTGATGGACCAAACGAGAGTTGGGATGAAATCCTGAAACCCGCCGTGGCTTTCTAGGGAACATGAACGGTTCTCTTGTAGGGCCGAAGAAAACCGCAATATGTCGCTACTTCGCCACCGGGGGAACTTGTTTCTACGGTTCCGAGTGTCAATTCTTGCATGGACCGTCTACCACTCCTTGCTTGAACACTGATCTGGGAATACGTGATTCGCAGCTGTCACTCATGGTGCGGACACCCGAAGGTGAGAACATCCGTTGACGCGGCGCCGTAGTTGTGCGTCATATCGACTGCTGGCAGACTGCGTGACCGAGTCAAACCCGCGTTGCGCAACGCGCAAGCTTCCCCACACTGCACCACCACCGCTGGTCGTGAACAGCTGCACGTTACAACAACAGACCGCTCGAAGTCGCCGCACTCGCGGTGACCATCGCAATTACTTGAAAAATTGCGCAGTAACGACAGATTTGACTCTAAACATTTATGCATTCTGTTCTGGACTCGCAATGTCAAGTAAGTTCAGATATATGCTTTTGAAAGTCTTGCGGTCTGTCTAGGCTAAACAACCATTGTTTGTTTTTGTGCCAGCCGTAAGCTTCAGTTGCCTTTGTTTTCCACGGGTTATGTTTTCGTGTGTCCAGAACACTAAGGATTGTCAGGTAAGGTCTGTGGGTCGTATAAAATAATCAAGAGCACGTGAAACGTCAGCTGGCCCGCAGTCGTTTGGCGTATGGTGCAATTGGCATAGGATTTGAGGGCTCGGCGCGTGGGGGTGGTGGGCTTAAAACGTATTTAATCGAAGCATAGGTTCCGGCTTGCAACCTGTGAAACTGACGTTACCGAAAGCGCGTTATCTGTTGCTGGTTGAAACATATTTAGAAGGGACCTGGCTGTCAAGAGTTAGTGGACTGAAGGCCTTGAAGCGTGCACCTTTCCTCCTCTCGTCTAAAATAAAAAGACGTCCGGACGGTGTCGATCGTCCTTCGCTATTGCGTCTAAAATATCGCTGCGTGTTAGCTAATTACAATCTTGAGACACAAACTTGATCTTGGTACGGCCTGAACGCATGTAACCATGTGTTAAACGGTGCGAAATTTCAGGTACCACAAGTCCCGCCTTGGACCCGGTTTTCCAAGCTTTTTCACCACCATCGAACCTCCCAGCTGAGTCCAAACTCAAAACATACATGAATGTGAGTCTGTGCTGCTGTGAAGATGCAACAGAAACTTGTACTGTACTCGTAAGGAATGAAAATTGTGCTCGCTTTGGCAGGTTAATGGTACAGCGGTGGTGACCTTGAGCCGAAACCACGTTTTTTTTCTTCCCTCGAGATCTGAGATGCAAGAACTGTTCAGTATAACATTGCATAGTGATATCCCTGCCAAAAGTTATAGCGTGGTGTGTTAGTTCCCATTTTCTCTTTGGGTGGGTAGAGGGGAATGGTGGAGTGACTTGCATTAATAGATTTTAGATGTCTTTACAGCAATTGCAAAAATGAGGATACTGCTTTATTACATATGATGCTAAAGCTTAATATACATGTTTTCTACACTAGCACTAGCAATTGGTATAAGAGATACATAAATTGGTTTGAGATTAATCCATATGATTTGTGCATTATTTATGAAAGCTGTTCAATTTTCAGGTATCCACACGCACAATTTCACCATCTTCGCTGGACAAATCGAAAATATTTTCATCTTCAAACAGCATCTCACCGAATGAAATTACAAGTGCCCTTTCATCATTGGCTTTGGACTCTGCAAGAAAGGTGATTTGTTTTTCTTACCCATAAATCGGTCTTCCTAGCTATGTGTGCAGAAGTCTTTGCACATTGTAGTTGCAGCTTGTTGCAATGAGCATGACTGAGCTGAAACATGAACTGTTTTCCATTCATGTTATTTGTTTGGTGTGCGAGTGCTCTGATATCATGCTGGCACAGGGATTTGTGGATGTGCAAACCATTGATTTATGGTGTGAGCATAACAAATATGCACAACCTTTTGCTATTCTGAGGGCTGCTGCACTTACCATTTCTTCTGTTCTCCCTCTGGCAGACTCCAAACCCCGGTGCCGCCGAATTTGTACCAATGAACAGCATGTTGGGCCCTGGCCAATTAACGCACAGCACCAGCACACCTTCATTCTCACAGTTTTCCGGAAGTCTCAGTTTGACTCCCGGCAGCAGTCCATATAGTCGGTTAGCACCTGGTAAGTAGTATAATCACTTGCAATGCTGGTTTGCCTTGAAAGGAATACCGACTCATA
This sequence comes from Dermacentor andersoni, assembly GCF_023375885.2. Lineage (NCBI taxonomy): Eukaryota > Metazoa > Arthropoda > Arachnida > Ixodida > Ixodidae > Dermacentor > Dermacentor andersoni. The sequence continues at coordinate 18,145,754 of NC_092817.1, forward strand.
TTTTTGAAGTTCTAGAGAGGCGCTGCCACACACTTCTCACACATAAAAGGATGGATGACACTTAGCAAGAATGAAGGTTGAAAAACAATTACCAGATATTTTAATTTGATACTAAAGCTGGCCTTAAAACTTCAACATTATTGTGGTATTATAACACAGAGCAAAATTTACTTATGTGTAGCAATAAGGCTAGGTATGAAGTGTATGAAGTTGCTCATAAGAAATAAACTAGTGGAGCAAGTATTTCTTCTTGCTGCACTCACTTTTGTCAGCTGCAGTGATTGCAAAAATAGGGCAATCCATTGTATTGTGAACTTGAAAAAGGGGTACCAGCGAAGCACAAAAGGTGTGCACACAAGAAAAAGGCATTGGACACGGACAGACACTGGACTTTCAACTGTCCGTGTCTAACGCCTTTTCCTCGTGTGTGCATCTTTTTTGTTTTGCTGGTACCCCTCTTTCAAGCTCATCATGCACCAAATGGCCTAATAGTTTGTGCTAATGCACCAATGTATTGTGACATCATGATGCATCCACCGCCTTGGGTTCCGAAGCCGAAACTGATTCATAGGAAAAAGGATTGCAGTACAACTTTTTTAGGATACTCTGACGCTTTTCAGTGGTATTTGTAAGGTTTAGAGTGTATAGACCTTAACTAGCAAAGAAAAAGAGGGGTTGGGGGGGTCAAGTAAAACACATTGGTTCTCCTTTGAAGGGCACTAATGGGAAATATTGAGCTGGATTTGTGAATTGCACTTCTGTGATAGCAGAAACATCAATCTTACTATGAGCAGAGTCTTGGTCAGCCAGAAAAGACTCAAAACTGAAAGGCGAGCTTGAAGTTCTCGCACTAGCTTCTTGCAGTCATGATTAGACAGTGTGTATGTTTTATTTTTATTTTTTTTATTTTTTGGGGGGGGCGGGAACTAGTCTAGCTGTCTGTTACAACTTTTTTCCCTTACCTCCCCCATCACGTTGATGGAAAAGAAATAAAGGTTATTATTATTAAAGGTTATAATAGTTTATCAACTAAAAATATGGACTGCATTGTATTCTAACAAATGAAAGACTCAACTCTTCATGTCTTCTAAAAAAGGAAAAGCAGCCCAAACAAGTAAAGATACTTTAAAATCCATGATGTCATATTAACATACCTGTGCTGCACCTTGGGCTCTAAAATCAAGAGGAACTTCTTTCTCTGCTAATAAGCTGTTATCTTCTGCCAGACTAGGGTAAATTAAATCCTGAAAAAAAAAATCTAAACTAACCTATTGTTGCACTTTTTGTCCCTTTAACAAACATGTAATCATATTCTTGCACAGAAGTGTTCTAATAAGAAACTGCAAAGTTTTTCTCTCTCTTCCTTCAGGCACAGAAGGAACAACAAAAATATTTCAGGCTCTGCACTGACAAGCGTTAAGTTAATCTGTTTTGACCATCTGGGACTTGCTCATTATACCTTGAAATTGTGAAGCCGTCTTACATAACATACCTGTTAAAATGAGGTTACCGTGATTGGGAATCATCATCATCATCAGCCTAGTTACGCCCACTGCAGGGCAAAGGCCTCTCCCATACTTCTCCAACTACCCCGGTCATGTACTAATTGTGGCCATGTTGTCCCTGCAAACGTCTTAATGTCATCCGCCCACCTAACTTTCTGCCGCCCCCTGCTACGCTTCCCTTCCCTTGGAATCCAGTCCGTAACTCTTAGTGACCATCGGTTATCTTCCCTCCTCATTACATGTCCGGCCCATGCCCATTTCTTTTTCTTGATTTCAACTAAGATGTCGTTTACCCGCGTTTGTTGCCTCACCCAATCTGCTCTTTTCTTATCCCTTAACGTTACACCCATCATTCTTCTTTCCATAGCTCATTGCGTCGTCCTCAATTTCAGCAGAACCCTTTTCGTAAGCCTCCAGGTTTCTGCCCCATATGTGAGTACTGGTAACACACAGCTGTTGTACACTTTCCTTTTGAGGGATAGTGGCAACCTGCTGTTCATGATTTGAGAATGCCTGCCAAACGCACCCCAACCCATTCTTATTCTTCCGGTTATTTCAGTCTCATGATCCGGATCCGTGGTCACTAACTGCCCTAAGTAGATGTATTCCCTTACCACTTCCAGTGCTTCGCTACCTATCGTAAACTGCTGTTCTCTTCCGAGACTGTTAAACAATACTTTAGTTTTCTGCAGATTAATTTTCAGACCCACCCTTCTGCTTTGCCTCTCCAGGTCAGTGAGCATGCATTGCAATTGGTCTCCTGAGTTACTAAGCAAGGCAATATCATCAGCGAATCGCAAGTTGCTAAGGTATTCTCCATCAACTTTTATCCCCAATTCTTCCCACTCCAGGCCTTTGAATACCTCCTGTAAACATGCTGTGAATAGCATTGGAGATATCGTATCTCCCTGTCTGACGCCTTTCTTTATACGGATTTTGTTGCTTTCTTTATGGAGGACTACGGTGGCTGTGGAGCCGCTATAGATATCTTCCAGTATTTTTACATATGGCTCATCTACACCCTGATTCCGTAATGCCTCCATGACTGCTGAGGTTTCGACTGAATCAAACGCTTTCTCGTAATCAATGAAAGCTATATATAAGGGTTGGTTATATTCTGCACATTTCTCTATCACTTGATTGATAGTGTGAATATGGTCTATTGTTGAGTAGCCTTTACGGAATCCTGCCTGGTCCTTTGGTTGACAGAAGTCTAAGGTGTTCCTGATTCTATTTGCGATTACCTTAGTAGATACTCTGTAGGCAACGGACAGTAAGCTGATCGGTCTATAATTTTTCAAGTCTTTGGCGTCCCCTTTCTTATGGATTAGGATTATGTTAGCGTTCTTCCAAGATTCCGGTACGCTCGAGGTTATGAGGCATTGCGTATACAGGGTGGCCAGTTTCTCTAGAGCAATCTGACCACCATCCTTCAACAAATCTGCTGTTACCTGATCCTCCCCAGCTGTTCCCCCTTTGCATAGCTCCTAAGGCTTTCTTTACTTCTTCTGGCGTTACCTGTGGGATTTCGAATTCCTCTAGGCTATTCTCTCTTCCACTATCGTCGTGGATGCCACTGGTACTGTATAAATCTCTATAGAACTCCTCAGCCACTTGAACTATCTCATCCATATTAGTAACGATATTGCCGGCTTTGTCTCTTAACGCACACATCTGATTCTTGCCTATTCCTAGTTTCTTCTTCACTGTTTTTAGGCTTCCTCCGTTCCTAAGAGCCTGTTCAATTCTACCCATATTATAGTTCCTGATGTCCGCTGTCTTACGCTTGTTGATTAACTTAGAAAGTTCTGCCAGTTCTATTCTAGCTGTAGGATTAGAGGCTTTCATACATTGGCGTTTCTTGATCAGATCTTTCGTCTCCTGCGATAGCTTACTGGTTTCCTGTCTAACGGCGTTACCACCGACTTCTATTGCGCACTCCTTAATGATGCCCATGAGATTGTCGTTCATTGCTTCAACACTAAGGTCCTCTTCCTGAGTTAAAGCCGAATACCTGTTCTGTAGTTTGATCCGGAATTCCTCTAGTTTCCCTCTTACCACTAACTCATTGATTGGCTTCTTGTGTACCAGTTTCTTTCGTTCCCTCCTCAAGTCTAGGCTAATTCGAGTTCTTACCATCCTGTGGTCACTGCAGCGTACCTTGCCGAGCACGTCTACATCTTGAATGATGTCAGCGTTCGCGCAGAGTATGAAGTCGATTTCATTTCTAGTCTCACCATTCGGGCTCCTCCACGTACACTTTCGACTAACCCGCTTGCGGAAAAAGGTATTCATTATCCGCATATTATTCTGTTCTGCAAACTCTACTAATAATTTTCCTCTGCTATTCCTAGAGCCTATGCCATATTCCCCCACTGACTTGTCTCCAGCCTGCTTCTTGCCTACCCTGGCATTGAAGTCGCCCATCAGTATAGTGTATTTTGTTTTGACTTTACCCATCGCCGATTCTACGTCTTCATAAAAGCTTTCGACTTCCTGGTCATCATGACTAGATGTAGGAGCGTAGACCTGTACAACCTTCATTTTGTACCTCTTATTAAGTTTCACAACAAGACATGCCACCCTCTCGTTAATGCTATAGAATTCCTGTGTGTTACCAGCTATTTCCTTATTAATCAGGAATCCGACTCCTAGTTCTCGTCTCTCCGCTAAGCCCCGGTAACACAGTACATGCCCGCTTTTTAGCACTGTATATGCTTCTTTTGTCCTCCTAACCTCACTGAGCCCTATTATATCCCATTTACTACCCTCTAATTCCTCCAATAACACTGCTAGACTCGCCTCACTAGATAGCGTTCTAACGTTAAACGTTGCCAGGTTCAGATTCCAATGGCGGCCTGTCCGGAGCCAGGTATTCTTAGCACCCTCTGCAGCGTCACAGATCTGACCGCCGCTGTGGTCAGTTGCTTCGCGGCTGCTGGGGACTGAGGGCCGGGGTTCGATTGTTGTATTCATATAGGAGGTTGTGGCCAAGTACTGCACCAGGGTGGCCAATCCTGCTCTGGTGAGAGAGTGCGTTACCGGTTCTGGTAACCGGGATCAGGCCGCACTCCAGGCCTGTTTGTGCAATTTTCTCAACACACGTTTTTTTTTTTTTAATTTTCCGGTGGAGAATTGCACGGCACCGGGATTTGAATCACGGTCCTCTTGCACTGGAGACGGATACTCTACCGTCCCCGTAGGAGTTAAATTAAAAATTAATTTATGGGGTTTTACGTGACAAAACCACTTTCTGATTATGCACGCCGTAGTGGAGGACTCCGAAAATTTCGACCACCTGGGGTTCTTTAACGTGCACCTAATTCTAAGTACACGGGTGTTTTCGCATTTCGCCCCCATCGAAATGCGGCCGCCGTGGTCGGGGTCCGATCCCGCGACCTCGTGCTCAGCAGTCTAACACCATAACCACTGAGCAACCACGGCGGGTCCCGCAGGAGTTGTACGCCTCATTTAACCTACAGTGGTGCCCTATTTGATCAGTCAAGGTGGACCAATCTGAGCTCGGTTATACCGCATGGATGGCACTCGGCTAGAGAACCTGGTATTTATGACCTGCACATGTGAGGCCATACATATTTGAAGATATATATCTTCTTCTTTTTTTTTTTTTTTTTTTTTAGGAGGGTTCCCGTACAGTGATAAAATAAAGGAAAAGACATTAAAAGAAAGAAAAAGGGGCGAAAAAAAAAAAGGAACATAACAGGTGATTTGAACTCATGACCCTTCGATGTTGCCCGGAAAGATAGCTCAGTCGGTTGGTTCGTCAGGCCCCAGGCTACTTTCAAGCGCCACAGCTCCTGCTCCGAGTCTCACACTTACGTGGAAAGAGACTCATGTTGTCCGCGATAGTCGGTTTTTGCTGATTCCGAGTGGTTGGAAGGCATACTTTCTAGGAAAAATAGCCGCTCGAGGAGAAGAGCGAACTCGAGCGGCTTTAGAGGCTAGGAAAACTGCCTTAAAATATTTAGACTTGAGGGAAAGCTTCGTTAACAAACTATAACACGGCAATCAGCACTCGAATACGACGAGAGAAATTACTGAGACATGGAAAATTCCCTTGAAAAAAATCCGGTTTGCGAGACAAATGCTTGTATGTATTGAACCTCTTAAAAGATGAGGGGAGAAATATGCGCTCACCGAGAGGGCATCGTCAGCACGAGACCACCACAAGGCACCTTACAGAGATGTGGAGAGCTTCGCGGCCGGAACGAAGCCTCCCGTTTCCGCCGGCCAAGAGGGGAAAACGCGCTTTCCGATCGCTCAAGGTTGCGCGGACAAAGCATAACTCTAGCGTCTAGGAAAAGCTTAACCAGGTGCTATGGCGGCACGCATAGCGTGGGAAGCTAGCCGCCAGAATAACTATACCAAGGACTGCTGCTGACGAGGGCGAAATACCTTCGTGTAATTATAATAACCCTAATAGGACTACTTTCGAAAGAAAAAAAAAGGAAACGGCCCAGAGGGCTATACTACGAGAGCTATGACTGATAGTTTTCTATATATATATAGATGTATATATATATATATATATATATATAATTTATCTCATCTATGGGATCGCATGCGCGCGCTGTTGCTTTGTCTCTGCGTGTAGTAGTTAAGAGAGCCAGTTTAAGGGCGGAGAAGAAGAAAGGAAAGAAAAGCAAAAACTGCAGCGCCGTGGTTTTATGGAATATGAGCCTACAAATTCAAGTTGCAGTCTAGAGGCATGTTGTGACTGTTGTAAGGAGTGTCAGCTTTTTGGCCAGCGCACACCTCTGCTAACTGTAAAAATAGTTGTAGAAGTTTCGCAGCAATTTAAGTTATCTGTCAACTTTTAACTTTTTAGAGAAGCATAAACCGAGCTTTTTATCTTTGTGTTTGTGCATATGTTTGGTTGGATCCACCTTAACACTGTTTGAAGCCTGTTTAATTTTTTTTTATCGAATCCCTTTTCTTGTGTGCTTTTATATTATCATAGCACTCCTTCATCGAGGGCGCTATAGATCTTGTAGTTCTCTTCATTGGATGGCTTTTTCGGATATATTTACTCACATATACTGTTTTGGTAAGCATGTACCACTGCACTGATGCGGAAAATTTTATGCATAAGAACTTACTGCAACTTAAGTAACAGTTATAAAATCGCAAAGTTTAGACATTGTATAACCCACTGATAGTAATATTGCCTGCAAATGTGCAGCTTTCCAGTAAAAGCGTTGTGTACAAGGTTGATTATCTCTGCCACTTTCCACCAAGTTTGATGAAGCCTTATGTCTTCTGCATTTCAACGGTATTAAAGAGCAAAAACTTTGGGCTTTGATTTAGACACACCATCTGGCCTGTCTTTGGGGAAGATGGAAAGCCCTGGCTTATCTCCTGATGGCTCCCCACTAGTGAGTCGCCGCAGCCAGTCACCAATGTCTGTTGGAGGCTACTTGAACACACAGCGGGAGCCTTTTCCTCCAACAACAGTTTACCAGGTTTGTTGTGTGCTTAAATGTTATTTAATTCCTTTGATTTAACTGTCAGCCTCATTTGGTTTAGTGCAGGTGTGGAAGGAAATGCATATATAGTTTCTAAATATGTACATCATGTCACAGTGCAAACATAGGGGTAGGGGGCAAGAGTAAGTAGATTACTATAAAGGCATATGATATGTGAAGGTCAAACACACTACTAGTGATGCACATATTTACTGAACACAACTGATTAGGCAGGTACTTGTCGTAAGTGCGGAGTGGACAGAGCAGGGCCAATAAAAACAACCCTACTAAAGCTATCTAAAAAGGTTGTCATCTGTGTAGTGTCTATAGTTGCTTCAGGCTTGAGGTTCTGCCCTCTAGTGAGCCAAACTAATCAGCTAGATTTGAAGGAATTATTTTCACTGCTTAAAGGGACACTAAAGTGAAAAATGATTTCTTCTGCATCAGCAAATTACCATTCTACAACACCAATAACACCACTCTTACAACGCTATGACGTTTGGTAAGCCAGAAAAAGCACAAAAACGAAATATGGGTGGCGACGCCTACTTAAGTTCCCGCACCTGGGGTCTGTGACGTCTTAGATTTTTATGGCATCTTCTAGGGCCTACTAGGTATATATAGCGGTACAGGTTGACTACATTGTGTTGTAAAGGAACCAAATATTAAACATGGCAAGTTTCGGGAACCTTTATTCAGCCAACGTGGCCCAAATGCGAAAACATAATTTGGAATTCCTGACGTCACGCTGACGTACCGGCGCTGGGGTTCCGGCGTGAAATTCAAATACTGATACTTGGAACTTCATTTTCTCATCTAATAATCAAACTATCTTTTTGAAATGACTGCCTGCAGGGTTCTCAAACAATGCTGCATTAGTCTAAACTGATTTATTGTTTCGCTTTAGTGTCCCTTTAAGCTATGGTTGTTAAAAACTACCCAAGTGCTACTGTTACCCCCCCCCCCTCTCTTCTTAGTTTGGGATGTCAGTGCATCTTATTTATGCCCGTAAAGCAAAGCACACCCTTTTGAATCAGGAGTGAATGGTACACAATATAAAATTTAGTGAGTGATCCATTTTTGTGTGGCTTAGAAAAATGGCTCAGAAGCTTTACTGCTGGGAACTTTTTGTTATTGACGACGCTAAATATGAAAGAAGTTCACATTGATGATTTGTCCTCAGCCTGCTGCAGTCAGAGTTGACCCGAGTTTACTTAAATTTCTAGGGACTAAGAATTTTTATATAAAATGTCAGAACACGAAATTATCTGAGGTTTAGTAGGTGTGGCATCTCGCCTATGGTACTAGATAATTTTTATATGTTCGAGATAACCATTTGTACAACCTGTGAATAAAGGTGGTCAGTTCTGCAGCGTTTTAGCTCTCCTTGCTCTGCTGCCTATTTTGTTGTAAAGGTATTGCCAAATTTTGCAATGGAAGTGCAAATTGATCAATGTTTATTTATGCAAAGATGTAGAAAAACAGATGAATGATAGAAATGCACTGTAACAGTGAAGGATAGGTGGTGGGAAAGTGAAACGCACATTTGGGGGCTCATAAGAGCAAAAATAATGTGCTAGGACGATTCTCAGTCTATCACTTTTGGTGCTGGCTAATCTTTTGTGTGACATGACATTCTATGCGATGTCACACTGGAAGTGGGAGGGGCATACTGTCGGTGCACCAGAAAGTTATGTGACAAAAGTAACGCTTTTGGGAGGTGTGCCATTTTCCCTGTGGCAGCCACATCTACTGGATTAGGCTATCAGTCCACATTTGAATGGTACCTCTGAAAGCAGTGTTGAGGATACTGCTCCCACACAGGCCTATTCTGTGGGCCCTTATGCTAGATTGCCTCATTGGGAATACTGTCTGGGGTGTTCTATTGCTGAGCAGAAGTTGATGGATTTGGTGTCTGGTCAGCACTGGCCACATTCCTATCTGGGAAGAATCCTAGAATGCACTTGAACATAGTTAGGTGCATGTTAAAGAACCCGAGGTGGTAGAAATGAATCTGGAGCCCTCCCTTACTAAGCTGTTTCCCATAGCTTATGTGTTTTTGAGACATTTCAGCTCCACCATTTGATTTGATGATTGAATTCAAACCCTCTCTGGTGTGCCCATGTATACAATTTTTTATCATTTGTGTCACCATCTTGCTTGGACTTGTGAAGTGCCTGCACTGTGTCGTATGCCAAACAAACAGATGAGCCTAAGCTCTTGCTGCAGGAGTTTCTGGGCGGCACCACCTACTTCTACCAACACGAAGAAGCCGCAAACTCAACGGAGGAAGGCCAGGCCGTCCTGCTTCCTGAATATCAGATGTATCCTGGAAACCCGGCACACATTGAGTTCATGAAGCCCAAAGCCAACGCACCTTCCTTCTTTCTTCCAGATGAGCTAAGAATGGTATGCAATATCTCTGTGCTGTGTTTGTTTATAGCTTCCTATATAGACTTCTGCGCCTCTTGGTTCCCCACAAAACTGCCATCATGTATGGAGGTGCCACTTGCATAGGGTGGGACTTGTGATATATTGGGCAGAGTAATGGCAAACCTTGCAAGCCACTCGGACCACTTGTGGTTAGAGGTGAAAGGTAGAAGTTGTCTGTACTCTAGAAACTGCAATGGTTATATGTGGCGGTAGCAGCTGATTTTGTTATTAAAAGCAACTATACACAAAATATTCATATTTCTTTTTTTTTTTACCATCTTTTTTGTTGATGCCCTTTTTTTTTCTTTTTTTTCTTTTTTTTTTTTGTCGGCAGCGGTCACCAAAAATTTGCTGAATGTACCCTGCATTTGTTGCGTTGCAGCCATAGTTACAACGACGGCTGCTTCTCATTACTTTGCCGAGGGTCTGGCAGGCACAGAATATACAGTTGCCTATAGCTTGTCTTTTGTTTCTTTTTGCTTTGTGTTCCAGCATTTTCTGTTGAGCAGAGGGGAGAAACTACTTCCTGCCTCATATGTTATGTATTTCCGTGTTGCTGCCTGTTTTTTGCAATTCATTGGAAATTGTTAGTGATGGCAAAAGACCGCAGTTTCTGTGATTGTTCTGGACATGTAAGCCTATTGAGGCAGCGAAATTTCAGTAGTTAGCTTCAGTAGGGGGGAGTATGAGGCTTTTAAAAATTTTCCCCCTGCAACCTCTTGTGATTCTGGGTTCTTTTAACTATAAGCTTTGAAGTTACTGTTTCTAGAAGCATTATTTTCTCATGCCATCAATTCCTCTTAGTTGCTTTTTACAGCTTTTCTTTTATGTGTGGTTCTTATGCCTTGTTGCAGGATATCTTGCATCGTCAGAGTTTAAGTCTTGCTCAAAGAAACCCAGAAGTAAACACTGGTACGTAGATATTTGCTCGCTGTCATTCTAACTTTATCCTTTTTCCCCCTCTCATTTGAACATTGTAGCTCTATGGTGTTCTGGAGCTGAGCAAGAAGTCTTGGGTTCGATTCCCAGCTGCTTTGGCCCGATTCTGAAGGGACTGGAATGCAAAATTTCCTGTGTACTGAGATTTAGGTGCATGTTAAAGAATTCAGGGTAGTACACATTAATCTGGAGCTCTGCACTATGGTGTCCTTCATAGCTTGCATGTTGCTTTGTAGAATTAAGCCCAATAATTTCATTTGAAAATTGTTGTAGTTCAGCGCCATACGGGCCCTGCAACAATTTACTCATGTTTTGCAATTGTTTAGGTTCATAATTACAGCACTGTTACGCAAAAAGTTATTGGGTTATTGGCCAGGCTATTAACACGTGCCATGAGAGTTGGCTTTAGTTGATTTATTGTGCTTGCTTTTCTGTTAATGACTGCAGTTCATATTGTTTCCCCTCACATTCCTGAGACTTGCCTTTTGCCCCACACAGAAAACCTAGGCACTGTTAGTCTGCACCTCTGCTTGCATCAAGGTGCTAGTTTAAAGCATTAAAACTTAAGCCTGGTGCCATATTTTGCAATTACCCGGTCATCAGCTTGGACATCGCCTTCTTGTGTCTGGGATCAGCCAGCCCTGTATGATGGATAAAAAGAGGATAGAAGTTGAAATTGATTATCACAAAACAAAGAATTCAGGAATTCACAAAGAATTCAGGAAATCTCCAAGCAGGACAGAGATTATCTCTGTTCTGCTTGGAGATTTTCTGAATTCTTGAGTGGCACTGGTTACATATGGTAAAGGTAGCTGGTTTAACCAAAGCGAGCGCATTGCACGTGTGCAGAGATCAAGTGGTTTCATTCATAAATTGCTGCTGTCCTTGCCCAAGCGTCCAGTTTTCACACTTGCGCTTTCTGCCACTTTCAGACCTGCCAACAGAAGTGGACAACTATCATAACATTTGCCCCCTGGAACCAAGTTCCTCCAATGGACCGCCAAAGTCCAGCACTTTTGGATATGTGACGTCGGTCTACAAGGCAACAAACATCAAGACTGGCTGCTGCTACTGCTTGAGGAGGGTGCATGGTGGGTTTATTGCCCATTGTAAAACATTTTTAGCATTGACAGTTACATTTAAAGTATATTATTCTTGACATTGCACAGGCTTTAACCCTTCGCTGTCGGACCTTTCTGGCCGCGACGCACCCCCAGTGTCGGCTTGGTTTCAGGGAACGAGCATAACAGGGAATGAAGAGAGCAATTTATTTTTGATTATGATTGGTATACAAATAACATAGTCAATGCAATATGCACATTTCAGTGTTCTGCAGCTGTTGTTAGTAAACATCATCATCAGCCTGACTATAACATCCGTTCAACATCCGAATCGGACGATGCGAAACTCATCTCTTCCTCGCATGAGACGCTGTCCAAGTCTGAGCTCGGCTCGTATTCTGAATCGGAAGAGCCACCGCTTCCAAGAGTAGATGAAGGTCCCGCGCGCTCAGCCATCCGAAAGTAACCGCGCGCAGGGAGGATGCGCTTTCAGTCGCCCGCACAACGGAGAGAAATGGGACGTTGCGTGATCAAGAAGACAGAGGGAGATGAAAAAAGGCTAAAACAAAGTTCGGAAGGCTTTATGTTTACTGCTGCAAGTCGGAAGCCAGGGTGCGGCGAGAGAGCGAAAGCAGCAATCGAGTCACCCTTTTCAGAGAGGCAATGGCACGTGCGCCTGAACTTGACGCGCCGTAGCAGACACACCAACAGAAGAAAAATAAAAACCTTCAAACCAGCGGAGATGGCAGAACAACCCTTGAACCCATAACCACACGCGCGCGACGCATGATCCAGTGAACACGGAGCCACCGCACCACTCAGCAAAGAGAAAGTGGGGAGTGGCATTCGCACCATACTCTTCAATACATGGACTAACACAGGTCAGGGCGAAAATACGAACTTGTAGAAAGAGTCAGCAGATGGCGCGGCCAGTCCAGGTGTGCCAGCTTTGCGCTCAGGCACGAAATTTTGAACGCACGATAGAGAACGTACCGGTGCGTCAGTGACACTGTGGGGGGGGGGGGGGGAAGCGCGATGACGTACCGGTACGTCCGTGACAGCGAAAGGGTTAAAGTAAGGCTTAAAATATATTTGCCTGGGTTGATTTGTCTCTCGGTAATTGAACTAAGGAGGTTCAGAGGCTCAAGTTGCTTAGTGCATACAAACTTTGTTTTTTGTATGTAGATGTAATAAAATGCCTTTGTTACATCTGTTATTCCTTATAGGCATATATTCGTTAAGTGCTGACATCGGCATCAAATATTTTGAATATCTGTGTTTGATATGCTGAGGTTCAATTGTAGTACAGTCGAAACCCGCGGTAACGAAATCCCGAGGGAACGAAATTCTCGCCGTAACGAAATATTTTCGGATCCCCGGCGAACAGCCATAGGAGTCAATGCATTTCCTATCTCGCGACAACGAAACTTTTTTCTATAGCAGTCCCTCATCAACGAAATTTTCTGAAACGACAGTCCGCAAATAATCTACTCATGTAACACTAGTAGTGTCCGGAAACTGCTCAAATGCATTCGTTGTGCGCTTAAATTGCATTAACTACCGCCACAGCACACTTGCGTGGCCGCCGCCATCATTGTTTACAATAAAAAAAGCCTCGCACCACCTCTCGTGACAGACGACAGCGATGATGATGATGGTGGTCGTTCGCCCGTCGCAACGGAACGATCGCAACGGGTGACTGCGCAGTGTCCGGGCCAAAAATGCAATTCGCATTTAAATGATACAAATAAAAAAAAAAAGAAGACAAGAACCGTAGGCGATCTCGCAGTGAGCACATTTTATTTAATCCTGTGTGCCATTACAGCTTGTGCTAAATGCGGAGCGAAACGCCTGCGTGCGTGGCAGCCAAATCGACATCTACTACACGTGAAGGCTCCGATAACCCGGATGACGCTTTAGTATCAGTGGGCTTTGTGTACCGCCGCACATGGTCGTTTTCTCAGTGTCGTTGGTGCTAGAGTGCGTCAATTGTGTGTCTCTGTGCCGATCGGACCATTTGCTTTGACAGCCTGCTAAGATGCCGCCTCCAGCCAAAAAGAGGAAATTTATCACACTGCAGGATAAGGCTGAAATTATTGCCCAAGCTGGAAAGGGCAGGAAGAAAATGGATATCGCCGAAGAATTTGGAATTGCGTGCAGTTCGATATCGACAATTCTGAAAAACAAGGCCTCCATTCTCGGCGCGCTCGGAAATGGTGTGAGTGCGAAAAACAAAACGGTGAACGCTGCGGCTTTTCCAGACGTTGACAAGGCGGTGTTTGCATGGTTTTGTGAACAGCGTGCCAACAAAGTGCCGCTGTCTGGCAGAGTTCTTCAGCAGAAAGCGCTGGACTTCGCATGCATTCTCGGGCACGCTGATTTTAAGGCTAGCCCTGGCTGGTTGAGCCGTTTCAAAGCCCGCCACGACATAGTGGCCAAAGTCATTTCCGGGGAGGCAGCAGCCGTCGACCCTTTGACAACGTCGTCGTGGCTGCTGACCAACAAAGAAGTATTGGACCAGTACAAGCCCTCGGACATTTACAACGCGGATGAGACGGCCTTATTCTACGAGATGCTGCCATCGAAGACCCTGGACTTAAAAGGCCAAAAATGCCGCGGGGGGAACCACAGCAAGCGGCGTGTAACAATTTTGTTGTGCACCAACATGGACGGCACAGATAAACGGCCACTACTTGTGATCGGCAGAAGTAAGAAGCCCCGCTGCTTCAAGGGAAATCGTCGGCTGCCCGTACAGTACACCGCGAACCTGAAGGCATGGATGACCCGGGCCATATTTGGCAGCTGGCTCGAGGCCTTCGATACGGACATGCCGAAGGCAGGCAGATCGGTCTGCCTTTTTGTGGACAATTGCAGTGCCCATCATGTCAATGACGTGGAACTGGGAAACGTGCACTTGGTTTTTTTTTCCACCGAACTGCACTTCCGTGCTGCAGCCGCTTGATCAAGGCGTCATTCGTAGCGTCAAGTGCGCCTACAAGGAGAGGCCGATTCAGCGTCTGCTGCTGAACCTCCAGTTGAAGCGTCCCACTGTAGTGGACATGTTCATGGCGCTTGAGATGATGGCCGCCGCATGGGTTGCGACGTCGCCAGGCGTCGTAGCTAATTGTTTTAATCATGCCGGCTTCATTGCCACTCGGCAAGCATCATGCGTTGATCCAGTGGCATCGCAAGAAGATTCGCCTGAAGGTGCACTAGTTGACGGCGCAGTGCCGCCATCGCTGGCCCACGCATGGGATGAACTTTCTGCCGTGACAGATGGTGTTCCGGATGGCCTCAGCATCGATGAGTTCCTTTGTGTGGATGAAGGTGTTGTCGTCCATGAAGAGGTGACTGATGAAGTCATCATAAGTAGCGTTTGCCAAGGTGCCGACGACGCCGACGACCACCAGACACCAAATCAAGAGAGGACTGCGAACCCGCGGGATGTGTTGAATGCCTTCGATGTAATTCGATCATTTTTCGTTGAGCATGATGACGACGTGTCAATGGACCACTTCTTGCAGTGCGAGTCGAGAGCAGTAAAATTGCTGCAAGGCAAGGCTCGGCAAAGTAAGCTGACTGACTTTTGGCAATAAATTTTTTTTTTTTTTTTGCAAGCCAGTTCTCTTCTCTGTCTTTTCTGCCTCATTCTCGCGCTAACGAAATTCCCGCAAAAGCGAAATGTTTTGCTTTCCCCGGCGATTTCGTTATTGCGGGTTTCGACTGTACCAGTTTCCTCACCACACCATGGGTGTTGAAGAATAGGTAGTTGAGTACCATTGCAGATAACGTAATAACGTACCGGAATCTTGGAAGAACGATAACATAATCCTAATCCATAAGAAAGGGGATGCCAAAGACTTGAAAAATTATAGACCGATCAGCTTACTGCCTGTTGCCTACAAAGTATTTACTAAGGTAATTGCAAATAGAATCAGGTTCACCTTAGACTTCCGTCAACCAAAGGACCAGGCAGGATTTCGTTATGCAAGATAGTGAAAGTGCGAGTTGTCTTGCTGCTTTTCTGGTTCATTGTGTGTGTGCCTTGTAGGCCTTCTCCCGCAGTGTTGCCGTGATGAAGCAGCAGAATTCGCCTTTCGTCGTGAAGCTTGAAATCATAAATCGGGTCGAATGCGGTGAGAAGTCGGATGTCCCCGCAGCGTGCAAGATTCTGAGGAGCACTCTCAGCACGATCTTGAAGAATAAGGGGGACATTAGGGCTAAAGCGGCCAAACTCGCGACCCTGTGCTCGTGGCGCCTGATGCGTACACACGGCTGTGTACGAGTGGTTCATCCGAAATTGCTTCAGCCATGCCGACTTCCACGTGCTCGGTGATGATTGTAAATCCTGATGAATGGGACGAAGCCGTTGCCGGTGTTGCCGAAGTTTGGAGTGAGCTGTCAGAATTTCCGGAAGCTGTTGACGAATCAACGGTGGACAAGTTTATGAGTGCAAATTATGGTGTCGCGACCACGGGAGAGCCTGAAAACGGAGACTACCTTGCCGACATTGTACCGAGCACAAGTGAAAGTCGCAATGAGGAAAGCAACGACGGCCCTTTGCCCACATCCTTCTAAGTGATTGGTGCGCTCGCACTAGTCAGGTGCTTCTGCATGAATCTGGGAAATTGCGGCCTCAGCTTCTCCAACTCCTTAGACAATGTGGAGAAGTGCGTGCTTCGCAGGCAACGAAATTGCCCAAGCAGAAGAAAATGCCAGACTATTTCATGCGAAACTAAGCTAGTTTCATCAATAAAGGGATTTTATATATAGTATGTGCTTTTATGACATCCAATTATTTAGCAGGCTTATATCGAATTATGCTCTATGTCGAACTGATAGGCGTTCTTTTTTTTTTTGACGAGTTCAATATAGTTGGGTTCGACTGTACAACCTTCACAGTGATCCAGTCCTTTGGAACAGAACCCTCAGAGATAGACTGCATAAATATTACCTGTAGGATGCGACTAGAAATGGGATCGTGAGGTTATAAACCTCACGATGTCTTACCAACAAGCCCAAATCACTGCTTTATAGAAATGGGATTAGTAGCCTTTAGAATTCTGGGGAAGGAATATCGTCACGTCCGGGAGCACATGATACTTTAAGTTTGTTAATTAGATGAAATATACCAGTGGAATTAACAGTGACAGAAGGCATTTGGGTAAATTCCGATATCGATACTACAGGTGCACCACCATTTAGCTCACAAGTAAAAACTGGCGTGAAGTGCAGATTCATTACATCTGAGCTTTCCTCATGAGGAACATGCGACCTGTTAGGATTGGTTAAAGACCAATCCTGACGGTCACACATACAGGTTAAACTCCATATTTACAACACATTATTTGCATCGCATATTAACTATTGTAGCCTTGTGTGGGGTATGACAAGTAAGTACAATGAAATAAAAATTCTGCAGTTGCGAAAGAAAATGGTCTGCAATGTCGCCAATATTCGGTACTCCGCTTCTACACAAAATGCTTTTAAAAAGTATTATATAATCAAAGTAAACCACTTGTACAAGTTTCACATTTTAAGTTTATTTTTCTCTGCATCAAATGCACTGAAAAACTTCTTAATATCTCTCTCTCCTTTAAGACCTAAGGATGCTGGTACACGTACACACAGCACAGAACCATGGTTGGTGCCGCGATTCTGAACTAACTATAAATTTCAGGCTCTACACTTTAATATTCCAGGCATTCTAAATGAAGATACACATACACGTGACTTTTCATGAAAACAGTTGCGGCAATACTTTGTGAACCTGTAGTTTGCTGCACATTCGTTCTTATGTGCTGTTATTTGTATTTATTTTGGTATTGCCAGTGTTTTATGTCTGCTTCCTTCTTTAACAATGTTTCTTGTTATATTACCACGCACACTTCTTCTAGATCATATTGTCAGCAGCACCGGTGTGCGCCCTGAGCCCGACAAAGCCATGGCAGTTGCTCTGTTCCCAATACCGAAGACAAAACACAATGTCCGCTGATTTTTAGGGCTTTGTGCGTATTACCGCCGTTTTGTACCCAATTTTTGTGAAATTGCCGAACCTTTGCAACGACTCATCAAGAACGACGTCACATTTTTTTGGTGCCCGGCACAATCCGACGCCTTCCATGACCTACAGCGACGTCTACAGACACCACCGATCCTTGGTCACTTTGACACCGAGGCTGACACAGAAGTGCATACTGATGCTAGTAACGTTGGTCTCTGAGCGACACTCGTACAGTTTCAAGCTGGTGTTGAGCGCGTTATTGCGTATGCCAGCCGAACCATGTCTGCTGCTGAAAAAAACTACTCAGCAACTGAAAAAGAATGTCTGGCAGTCATATGGGCCATCCAGAAATTCCGCCCATACCTGTACGGACGCCCCTTCTGTGTCGTCAGCGACTACCACTCTCTCTGCTGGCTGGCGGATCTCAACGATCCTTCAGGCCGTCTCGCAAGATGGAGCCTTCGGTTGCAGGAATTTGATGTGACCATCGTCTATAAGTCTGGCCAGAAACACACTGACGCCGACTGTCTCTCCCGTGCCCCCATCAAACCCGCACCACTAGATACTGACGACGATTCTGGTTTTCTTTGTACTCTTCCGTCTTTAAACCTTGCTCAACAGCAACGGCAAGATTTCGAGCTCCAGCCCTTGATTGAATACCTTGAAGGAAGCCGCCCACAACCCCCACGGCAGTTCGCGCGTCACTTGTCCTCTTTCTGCCTACGTGGCGACATCCTATACAAGCGGAACTTTCACCCTACGGCAACAGTTTTCCTGCTCGTTGTTCCCGCTACTCTCCGCGACGACGTTCTACGTGCATGCCACGACGAACCAACGTCCGGGCATCTTGGTTTCAAGCATACTCTCGCGAGGATCAAGCAGAAGTACTATTGGCGAAAACTCACAAAAACTGTGAAGCAGTACGTCAGAAGTTGTCGAGATTGCCAGCGTCGCAAAGTTCTACCACTGAAACCAGCCGGTCTGCTTCAGCCTGTCCGACCTCCTTGTTCACCTTTTGAACAAGTTGGGATGGATTTACTCAGCCCATTTCCCAAGTCTTCGGCTGATAACCGCTAGATCGTTGTCGCCATCGATTACCTCACGCGATACTGCGAAATACAAGCCGTTCAGCGAGCTACTGCTTCAGATGTTGCTAACTTCTTTATAAAAAATATCGTCCTTCGACATGGTGCTCCCGCTGTCGTCATCACAGACCGTGGTACGGCCTTCACTGCCCAGTTGGTCTGAGATATTCTGCAGCTGAGCGGAACAACGCACCGTACGGCAACTGCGTATCACCCGCATACTAACGGTTTAACTGAGCGTCTCAACAAAACGATTGCGGATATGCTTTCCATGTATGTTGCCACGGATCATAAAAATTGGGACGAACTGCTCCCGTATGTGACATTCGCGTACAACACTGCCCTACAAGAAACCACCGGGTTTCCTCCTTTTCGTCTGGTCTACGGACGCGACGTCACCACTATGCTCAACGTGATGCTCCTACCAACTTCGTCTCAACCTACCGCACCAGATACAGACACCTTTGTTCAGCGTGCCGAAGCAGCACGGCACCTTGCGCGGCAACGAATTCTATCCTGACAAAGTCAAGATGCTCGTCGATACAACATATGCCATCGAGACGTCACATACAACCCGGGAGATCTTGTATGGGTTTGGACCCCTATACGTCAACGAGGCCGGTCAGAAAAATTCTTGCGCCGATACTTTGGCACCTACATAGTTTTGCGTCGTCTAAGTCCTGTCAACTACGAAGTTATTCCAGCCGACACTTCGCACCACTCCCGTAGACCACGTTCTTCTGACATTGTTCACATTACCAGGATGAAGCCCTACCATTCGCGCTGACTCTCATCCACAAACTTTGTGATGCAGCCCCTGTCGTCACGTCCGTTGTCTTTCTCACTTTTATTTTCTCCTTGTCACATTTAACAGCTCCCCAACTTGATTTATTTATTTATTTATTTATTTTTTTGGAGGGAGGGGTAATGGCACGCACTAGTTACACTAGAAGTCGAGGAAGAAGAAGTGTGTGTGGTAGCTGCTGCAAAAACGAACTGTAAACGGCCGTTCGCTTAGAACTGACTGACTGGCTTTTCCTCTCGGGACAATATGTATTCGTACAAATTGTTAATTTTTGCATCTGTAGTCCTTGTATAACGTTCTGAATTTTGCTTATCTCTTGTATAAATTACATTGCAATGGCTCTTCCTCGTTATTCTATAAGTGATGTAA
Source organism: Dermacentor andersoni (assembly GCF_023375885.2). Lineage (NCBI taxonomy): Eukaryota > Metazoa > Arthropoda > Arachnida > Ixodida > Ixodidae > Dermacentor > Dermacentor andersoni. The sequence continues at coordinate 18,165,441 of NC_092817.1, forward strand.
TTATTTTATGTTCTTGAACCCTGCCACGTGAGGGTTTCCGGGCCCATGTCAAGCTGCCTAGAGCAGCTTTTAGCCTGAAAGACCTTCCAGTTTCTCTGGAGAAAAAAAACATTATTATTATTATTATTATTATTATTATTATTATTATTATTATTATTATTATTATTATTACATATTAGAAGAGTGACTTTTTGTGTTTAGAATATTCCAAAATTTCTTAGTGTTAATGCGCGCAAGATGTAAATGTCCTATGAAAAAATTTCTTTTTAGACTGTTTTATGAATTTAATATATTCGTCTAGACATACAAAATATTGTTTCCATTTATTTATTGAGGGTGACGTTTTGGCTGCACGGTAAAGACAACTTTTTCTTTTTGATAATCTTCTGATCAAGTTTGAATACCAAGGCTTACTTGAATCACTTCGAATGCGGACCAAGGATATGTGCTTGTCTACTAAAGTTGGTATTCCTTGTTCAGTTCAGTTTATTGTCCTTAAATCATCCGGAAGGGGTATTACATAAGGGGTGGGTTTTACATAAGTTCCACGTTATGTATGCATCATTAGCTATGTGCAAAGTGATCAATTGCACGCTGTTGGAACAAATGGGGCAAGCAATATCAACAATGCCAGCAGGAAGGCCATTCCAGTCTTTAGCTGTTTAAGGAATGAACGAGGCAAAAAAATGAGTGTTTCAGGCACACAGACATGCGACTTGCTACAGATGACTGGTGCGGTGAGAAATGCGTGCCGTGGGGACAGTGTATGGGGGCACATGACGAAGGATGCTCAAAAAGAACTTGTGATAGAGCTGAAGACTAGCAATGCGTCTGCAACTAGATAGGGGTGTTAATCCGAATCCTGCTTTAAGAGCAGATACTGACATCATATGAATATTGTAAGTGAGCGAACCTAGTAGCGTGGTTCCGAACAGATTCGAGTGAGTCGATAAGACAGGCTTGATGTGGGCTCCAGATAGCAGATGCATATTCCAGTTTTGCTCGAACAAGCGATTTGTATGCAAGCAATTTTACTTATTGTGGAGCCTGACGGAAGTTGCGCTTTAAAAAGCCTAGTGTCTTATTAGCAGAAGATATAATTTTAGAAAGATGTTTATGCCAGGACAGATCATTGCAGACAGTGACACCTAGGTAGTTATTTGACTCGACTAGTTCGAGTGGCATGCTTCCGATTTGGTAAAGAAATACCAGGGGATTACTGCTGCGAGTGAGTGACATAACTTTACATTAGCAACCAGTTTTGGTTTAAGTGATCTATTTAGGGCAGACTGAGAAAAATACTTAGAGAAAATTTTTCAAGTTCTGAATTAATGGCCAGCATATTAGCGTTTCAGTGGTCACGAATGTACTTTTTGGACGGTTGGTGTATGGGAACATCAAGTGATATGTTCAATAAGACAATTCTGTGGTCACTAGTACCATCGACACAAGACATTGAATGAACTAGCTCTGGCTTGGAAACAAAGACGAGGTCAAGTGTGTTCAAGTTCATTTTCAAGTTCATTTTATTTACCACATACATGGAGTTTCACATAAGTGGTTGGAACGAGGGGAAAAAAGCTGCATTAAAAACAGCTTGACTGGCCCCACGTCCCTGGTTCACTAAAGCAGCGTGGCAATAAAAGAAAAATACATTTCGACATGGTTGTCAAATGAGAAAAACATAATATGCACAGAAGACATATTTTACAGAAAGTGAAATTTAACTGAAACATATTTAACACAGCATGCTTAAAACAGAAGTGTTAGAGAGTGTGCGAACGTTTTCATAAGAAATCTTGAATTTATTTAATGTCTTCAGCAAGCAATAATTGAAAGCCATGATTTGTGCGCGGCCGTGGTACATACCATTTTTTCGAGTGTCTGTTTAGGCGCGAAGAAGGATTTAGTTGCAAGTTAGCTACACTGTGTATATAACCGCGATTTCTTACGGTATCAGATCTAAAGGATACTAATAAAGTGTATTCATATAGCACGTTTAATTTAATTACATTATATTTAACAAATAGTTCTGAAGTATGTGCATTAAATGGTAGGTTTGCAACAGAACGTAGAGCCTTTTTTTGTAGGATAACAAGATTATTTATGGATTGCTGTGTTCCGTTACCCCAAATTAAGTTACAATAGCGCAGATGTGATGAGAAGAGTGCCTTAAAAATAGAAAGCTTTTGAGGAACTGGTAATACACGCTGACATTTTCTCAGTACGCGCAAGACCTTGCAAAGTTTGTTTTGTAAATGTTCTGTATGGTGATCCCATTTCATATATTCGTGAAAAATTACACCTAAAGATTTTACTCTAGAAGAAAATTCAATTTTATTATTATTCAACATGAGATTGTAAGAATGAGAGAGCTCATAAAGTGGAGATTTAGAGCGAAAAAGAATAGCTTTAGTTTTAGAGCAGTTAATTTGTAAAGAATTGCTAAGTGTCCAGCTGCATATTTTTTCTAATGTCAAGTTAGTTAGATTCACGAGATCATGTATATTTGTTCCTGAAAAGAAAAAACTTGTATCATCAGCATAGATTATGTATTGGGCTGAATGGTCAACATTTACAATATCATTAATAAATATATTAAACAAAAGCGGGCCCAATATGCTGCCTTGGGGAACTCCATATTTAACAGGTTGCATAGAAGACAGAGTTCTGCTTATCGATACACTTGATTTCTGTTTGTTAAGTAGTATTGAATTAGATGTAGGGCTACACCACAAACTCCATAACACTGCAGCTTTCCTATTAATGTTTCATGGATGATTTTGTCAAAGGCCTTGGACATATCTAAAAATATGCCGAGTGTAAATTTTTTTGCTTCAATATTTTTAAGTATCAATTCTTTTTGAAACAGTAGAGCACTTTCTGTTGAAAAACCTGATCTAAATCCGTATTGCGATTTAGTTATGACGGAATGTTTGTCAAAAAAGTTTGACAGTCTAAGATGAATAATTTTTTCAAGTCCTTTGGAGAATAGGGGAAGGATTGAAATAGGTCTACAATTTCCGAGAATGTTCTTATCTCCACTTTTGTGTATTACTGTCACCTTAGCATTCTTCATGTTCTCTGGGAAAATGCCCGTTCGTAAGGAAAGGTTATAAATATGTGTCACACACGGGCTAAGTAGATCAATAATATATTTAATCTGCTCCATTTTTAGACCATTTATGTCCTCGTTCTTACTCATCTTAAAGTTTTTAAATACTCTTAATACTTCATTTTCATCAGTTCGGTAAAAAAATATTGATTCCTTGAGCGACATGGGTAAGTAATCAAAGGAACTATCTTGATGTGAGCTCTCAGTTACAGATGTAAAGTATTCATTAAATTTGTCGGCTAACTCCTTACCTTTGATAACTTCATTATCAACTACAAGTTTTTCTAAACTACTGCTTACTCTACCTGGAGATATGATGGAGTGTAATTTATTCCACATTTGTTTGATATCTGTGACGCCCTCGAACATGTTATAATAGTAATTTCTTTTTGCTTGCCCTTGTAATTTAATAATCAAATTTCTGCATTTTTTAAACATCCTCAAAGCCTCTGGATTTCAGTTAACTAGGAATGCATGAAAAAGCTGCGAGTGTGTGTTAACAGACTGGGTAAAATTGAACAGTTGGGTGAGATAAATAAAATCTTTAGACTGCCATGACGCTGCACTTAAATTGTCCCAGTCAATATCAGGGAGGTTAAAGTCACCTCAAAGAACGTATTCAGCACAAGGAAAGTGACAAAACAATTCCAGTAACACAGAGTGCAGCTCATTGAGGAAAGAGGAATTGGATTCAGGTGGGCGGTAAATGGTTACTAGTATAAGTGTGCTCGAGGCAACGCACAGTTTAATGCAAATAATTTCGTGGTTACGATTGAATGTGAGTAGATAAGAAGGCAAGTTATATTTTATGAAGAGCAAAACACCACCACCTCTGTGCCCCCTCCTGCCAAGCCTGTAAGTTATAAAAAGTTGTTTATCCTACAAAAGTTCGTCTGCTATTTGCAGAGTAAGCCATGATTCGGTTATCATGGCTATGTCAGTGCTGCTGTCCTTGAGGAAATCTTCAACATCTTTTTTAGGCAGATAGCTCTGGGCATTTGTTAGCATGCAAGACATGCCGAGATAACACATTGAAGGGGCTTGGGCAGTCGTTAAAAAGGAAACCAGAGAATGTGCTGGTGCAAGAACATGTCATAATAGCTATGGCTTCAATTCAATGACTGAGTCAGTGTCAGCATTGTAGATAAATTGCTTGTTATCGATAAGGGGACTATCAAACTGCATTTTGAAGGGAACCTTTTTCTGTTGAGCATACAAGTTTGCTTCTCGCCTGCAGCACACACGCAGAGTAATCTTCTTGTATTGAAAACGACGAAACCCTAAGTGTCGATCCTGCCACAAGAACTTTAGATTTATCTTTAAAATGCGCCACCTTAATCATTATGGGACAATTTTAACCGCTTTAGAAGTGGCCAAGCTTATGTGCTCTTTCAATAAGGTTGTGTTCAAGTGGGACATCAAGCTTTTCCTTGAAAAAAGAAAGTATGTGCGACTCGGACTAAGCCCGCGTTTCACGTTTTGTGCCCCAAAAAAGAACAAGTTGCATCGATGGAGACGGTTCTCGATGTTGTCACATTTTTCCATTAGTGCTTTAATTGGCATTTAAAAATGGCGTTATTAGTCTCAGCATGAGAAGCAGGTTCTCATTCCTTGTTAGCCTCGACATTTTTCTCCCGCACATCATCGTGGCTGAAAAGGTGGCTAACAAGATTCTCTATATTAGACTGAGCTCAACGAATGAGGCTGAGCTCTGTCAGCACAGTATTTTGGCTTGCTTCCAGGCATGACAGTGTATTGGCAATAGACTTAAGAGGAAGCTTTAGCTCGGGTGCTCCTATCTAAATACATGTAAAAGGAGAATTCGTTTTTCTCGGCAACCACTGCACCAAATTTGACGAGGTTTGTTGCTTTTAAAAGAAAAACTTAAAATCTAGTGACTGTTGGTTTCGAATTTTTGATTTAGGTCCTTAATATTTTATTAAAATTTGACAAATATCGCAAATTTTCAAAAAAGGAAACTATCAAGTTTACAACTCTGTAACTCTAAAACGAAAAACGATAATACAATTCTTTGAATTGCATCTAATAGTACATCTAAAGCGGACAAAATTGATATGCTATACATGGATCTAAAAAAATTTAGTAATATGGAAATACAGCTTTTGCAGAACATTTGTAAACAACGTAACAAATTCACGTAAGATATAAAATGACATATGAAATTTGTCCACTTTCAATGGTCGAATGGATGCCGTTTACAGAATCTCTATATCTGCTCTTGATGCAGAGTTATGAATTTGTAAACTTCATGCTTCTATTCTTTTCAAACTTTCGAATTCTTGAAAATCTTTTTAACAAAATTCAGGACCTAAATAGAAATTCTGCGACCAACAGTCACTAGAATTTCACTTTCCCTCTCAAGTGCAACAAATTTCATTAAAATCGGTCCAGGGGTTATGTCAGAAAAACGTTTTTGCGTTTTTACATGTATTTGAATAGGCTGCTTCGGAGTTGGGCCCGAGCTAAAGCTTCCTCTTAAGAGTGGGTCCGGGGTTAAGTTCAGTGTCTCCCGATAGCATCAACAGGAAGGAGGTAACATAAGCATTGATACAAAACGCACACACCATTTGATACAGAAACCGATGCCATGAATGAAAAAGTTCAGAGTGGAAAGGGTGTATTCGTGACCATGGTCAAAGCAGTGGCGTGCCCCAACTGTAATTGCAACTGCACTGGCTTTTGTAGTTGCGTCGAAAATCCTGCGCTGATAGTCACCCTGCGGGACCAGGTGACGGTGTCAACGGTGGCTGGAATTGGCGGTGCCAGGTTAACTTCACTTTCGGTTTCGCTGGTAATGAGATGATGTAGGCAGGCTTGCTCGCTGGATTGAAATCCTCAGAAGGGCCAGGTAGCACCAAAGAAACCTGCCGTCATGATCGATAGTGAAAGAGCCTGCATTACAAAGGGCATATTTTTGACAATGGTCGAAGCGGTGGTGTGTCATAAGTTTTTGATGTGGCAAAGTCATAAGTTTTGCATTGCTTAGTGCATTTTTGCATTCTATAGCAACAACAGGAAAGTAGCTGATTCTGTGTTGGATTTATGTGCAGTGTTCCTTTTGTAGGCTTATATCGTACAGGGCCAGGTGACCTGTCAATTGACCCTTGTGGCATTGTAGAAAATGAGAAGGGGCAACAACCATGCTACCAGCACAAGCATTTTTTACTTGTCAATGGGTGAGAAGGTCACAATGAATTAGAGTTGTGATAAAAAAAAAAAAACTGTCGCAGAAACATAATTTTACTACCATAAAATGGAAATCGCCAGTTGGATCTTTCTCAATTTTTTTTTTTCCCTGATGTTGGAATCATTGAGGTTTCAATTAGAGGTTGGCAAATCAAATTTTTCTAATACAAATGGAACATGGATAGCAAGTATTGAATATCAAATAGGCAAATGCAGACACATATGTGTATTTATAGCAGGAAAATTTATTTCGGTTTAGTCGGTTACTGCACCTGCGCTGACTAGCGCAAAAAAGACAACTCTCTATCAGGAACAAAGGATCACTTTTGAACTCAAGTCCACTAATTGTCATAAAAGAAAGAATGCACAGATAGCCTCTCGACATCTTTAGAGGCTGGTTGCAAATAAGCTTTCCAAGAAAAAAAAATATGGCTGGTTTGTGGAATGGAGCTTTAAAAAAATGCTAAATAAATGGCTGCTGAAAGACAAATCGGAAGTTGTGGGAAAAAAAGAAACGCTTCTGAAGGACTTGTGTGCAGTCGACATATGTGAGAGGGCTCGTTGCAAGGAAACACTATTTGTCGTACCATAAAAGATAAAAATGCTGCATCACTAGGTTGCTAAAAACAGTAAATGACAGACTACAAGCAAAACTCCCGAGAGGTTTCGTGTAGCTTCTGCCGTGAAACCATTGAATTTAATTATGGGGTTTTACGTGATAAAACCACAATCCGATTATGAGGCAGGCCATAGCACAGGACCCCGGAATAATTTGTACCACCTGGGGTTCTTTAGCGTGCACCTAAATCTAAGCCCATAGGTGTTTTCGCATTTCACTCCCATCAAAATGCAGCCGCCGTGGCTGGGATTCAATCCCGTGACCTTGTGCTTAGCAGCCCAACACCATAGCCACTAAGCAACCACGACAGCTTCCTCCGGGAAACCAAAAACAAAACTTACATTATCCGAAAACGAGCCTTACATAGCTCTTGCCTCTGTTTGGTTCCCTGTCTCCTTTGTCAATCTTGCGCTTCAACTCTACTTTTTCATTATCTGTTTTGTTTCGGCATTCCTTTGAAAACTTTTATTGTTTCACTTCTTATAGTATTCAAGGCTTTGTTTAGCTGACACAGAACAGTAACAAGACTTTGCCAGATGGTTCTTGCGAAATATTTAGTTTCAAGTATTTAAAAATACCGACTAGTTCTTTTTCATATATGAATAGTTACTGTGTAATATTCAATTCATATTCGAAACTTCGAATGTACGCCCACCCATAGTTTCAATATTAATGTTTCAAGCAAACTTTGGTTCATTCAGGAAAGAAAAAAAAAAGTAGTTTAAGAAGGAACAGTGTAGTTGCTGTCTCTTTAGTCTCGTCTGCTGTACTGTTACTCTTTCATAAAGCCGTGAATCAGCTTGTCCAGTTACTTAGTCATGAGTTGATTTCTTATGGGAAGGTATATCGCATTTATAGTTGTGTGAGCCTGAAGTCACGTGTTTGACTCTCAGCCGTGGCGGCTGCTTATCAGCGAGGGAAGAATGCACAAATGCTTACATGCTGAGCTTTCAGTGCATGTTAAAGAACACCCAGGTAGTCAAAATTAACTCGCAGGCCCCCGACTGTGGCATCTCCCATGACTGTGGCAGTTCCTGTGATACTTACACTCCATCAAACAAACAACCAGTAATAGTAGTTGTAAAAAGTGCAGTGAGTTGTGGTGATTTAGAACAGCTGCAATATGAAGAGTTTCTCTTGATTGCTTGCCCATCTGACTGGTCCTCCTTGCCCGACACAGGCTTTCGTCTCGGCAACACCAAGTGCATGACAGTGGTTGATCTTTGGAAGAAGTTGCAGCACTCCAATCTTGTGCACCTTCGGGAGGTTTTCACCACTAAGGCATTTGGAGATCACTGTAAGTTGAAGGTGCTAGCGAAGCACTCGTTTGTGGTCGGCGGCAGGGCGGTGAGAGTGGGGTGTGCCTTGCTGTGCAGCAATGGTGTTTGTCTATGACTACCATGCTGGTGCGGACACCCTGATGAGCCAGTACTTCAACCAGCCTTCCATGCCGACGCTGAATGGCTTTTGCCCCCCTGTCTATCCCCAGCCTTCCAATGGGCTCACGAGGCCTTTTTCTCATGGAAAGCCTGGTGAGTGTGTGCATGTTTTCTGTTCTAAAAATGGCCGTGAGAGGATGGGATAGATAACGTTTTCTGTTCCGTGTTGAAGTGCCTGCTTTTTATTGTTGAATCGAAATCTGTGAGTACTTCTGTTAATTGTTATCACAAAGTCACATCTGACAAGAAAGTGCATTTGTTGTATCCAATATTTGTTATGAGCATACATTCTTTACCCGCTGATGTCGGAGGTAAGCATTTTAGATTTACTCGTCATGTCCAACAATTTGCCATTTCTTTGTTATGCTGAGGTTTGCCTATGTTGCTGTACCTAACGTTGAAAATTGCTAAAAATAATTTTTAAGCCTGACATTTTCGAAATCTCTTTTTGCAATAATATTTAAAGTACCTCTCGTCATGGATCAATATTTTGGTCAAGTACTAATAAGAAGACTTCATAAACCCATGTACCTACTATCTTGAGTGGTCCTTTGCGATGTTTCTTGCCATGAAATTTTTGTACTCCTTGCAATCTGCCAGCATTGATATCTCAGCACCAAGAGCGGGCAGAATCAAAATTTGTTGTTTCGCGATAGAAAGACATGTGTATGATAAGTGGTATAATGCAAGCAGGTTCTAAAGTTGTGTTGTGAAAGAAGGTAAGGTGTGTAGACACTGACACAAAAGAAAAGAACCAGACAACGCAAATGCTAACAATACAGCATTGCCGTTTGTGTTGTCTGGTTCTCTTCTTTTGTGTCTGCGTCTGCATGCCTTGCCTTTTCTCACAATGAATCCCTACCAACTAGCTCAACTTTCTGTGCTTCTGAAGTTCTGGATAGAAAATTTAATTATTTTGCTCTATTCCTTGCCAAATTGTTCCCACATTGCATGAAGTGAACTTCAGTGTTCTTGTCTTGCTTTAGCGCTACCCAACTTGAGTATGAAGGAAGAAGGTGACATCCTGTCACCTGTCTGTCCTTTTTCCTTCATACTCAAACTGAGTTGCCCTAAAGCAAGACAAGAATGTGATGCACCAATTCACCCATTCAGCAATACTTGTGAACTTCAGTGTATTATGATAGCACTTATATTGACCTTATTATTTTAAATTCTTGCATTACTTCATCTTTAGCTTTTTGGCTATTGGCCCATGCATTAAAATTATTTATTTTATTAAAAATATATTTATTTTGTCATTTCCTCTCATGAGGCCTAAAACAATTGAGAAATAATTGATTTGCATAAGAAACTAAATAATACTTGAAATCAGAATGAAAAAGTAAACAAGTATGCGTAATTTCATCAAGATGGGTTGAAAAATAAGATTTCAATTTCATAACCATGCTGCCCCATAACACAGCTAGATGGGTGAGTTGGTTCAGCATTGTCACGATCGACGACACGCCACACGTGGTCCCGAACTACCGCTTTATTTTCCGGCACGCCAACCTTCCGCACCACACAACCACACTCCGAGTTTTTCCCCCTTTCTTCCACTCTCCTCCCGCACGCTCGCGCCGCTGTCCTCCCCGCACTCACGCCACCTGTTCGTCGCTCAGTCAACTACCGTCGATCCCGCGCCTGGCCTCCGAGAACCGCGGCTCCTCGTCATGGGTCTTGGGCTGGCTTGCCGCGGGTCTTGCGCGTCACAACTCTCCCCCCCCTCGAATCGTGAAGCTGTGCTGGTAGGGAGGGGCCATGGCTCATGGTAGAGCATCAACTGATCAGCATGGGCAGTAGTTCGATGACGTCCTGTAGCAGGATCGCTCAAAACAAAGTTATTGTCACCTAATCGTTTGATTACACAATAAGGTCCACTTCGCCGCGGTGCCAATTTCGCCGAAACGCCCTTGGCCGCATCACTCAAGGTATGGGAATCCAGGAGCACAAGGTCACCCTCTTTGATGGTTGTTGCCTGACGATGACGGTCGTAACAGGATTTCTGCACCTTCCAAGCAGCTGCCTGATGTGACCGAGCATACTGGAGGGCCTCTCCAAGGCACCGCTGGAGTTCCGCAGCAAGTGCATGGTGTGCTGCTTTTGGAGGCTCTGTGTCTTCCTTGTCGCTTGTAGGTTCCCATGGGGTGCGCAACTCGCGGCCGTAACACAACAATGCTGGAGTATATCCGGTGACAACACTCTCGGCAGTACGCATGGCAAGGGCGATCTCAGGTATGTGCCGGTCCCAGTCTTTGTGGTTGGAGCAGTATGCCCGTAGACACTGCTTAATTGTGCCATTGTGACGCTCCACCATTTGGCCAGCCGGCCGGTAAGGCACTGTGTGGCGATCTTTGATGCCCCAGTGTTTCAAGAGGTTGTGCCATAGTGTGCTAACAAAGGGCTTGCCATTGTCACTGGTGATGGCCACAGGTGTGCCATGGCGGCAGAAGACTTGCACCATGCACTCCAGTATTTTCGCACTTGTTGCTGCTCGTAGAGGGAAAAGCTCTGGGAACTTCGTAAATTTGTCAATAACTACCAGCAAGTATTTGTGGCCCCGGGGTGTAGATGGCAAGGGCCCGATAATGTCAACACTGAGCTCTTCCATGGGTGATGTTGCCCACTGACTGCTCATGAGGCCCTCTGGTTTCTTGCGCCGAGCTTTTGTGCGCTGACAGACAGTACAGCACTGCACATACTTTGATATATCTGCTCGCATGCCCAGCCAGACGAATCGTGCAGCCACACGCCTCAGAGTTTTGAAAAATCCAGCATGGCCTGCAGTGGGATGGTCGTGGGCCACCTTCAGTGCCAGCTGCCGCAAGTGACTAGGTAACCACGCTACCTTGTGGTTGCCTCTTTGCTGAACCAGCAATCCGCTTGGCTGCAGTTCCGTTGTTTCGGCCAGATCACGAAAGAGGCGATGATCAGGGTCCGAACTTGGGAGCTGAGTCCCTTGGACCACTGCCTTCAGCTTTAAGAGGCGGTCATCACGAGCCTGTTCTTGTACCAGCTGTGTTGTGTCACTCAGCAGCGAAGAGTCAACCTCCGAGGCCACAGCTACTTCATCAAATGTAATTTTGCCTTCAGGTTCTGGAGCAGCAATGGGGAACAGCGTCTCATGTAGGTTGTCACTTGGGTTGTCTTCACACTGGAGAGGGGCTCTACTCAAGGCATCAGCGGGTATGTTTGCCAGCCCTCGTCTGTGCTTGATTCGGCAGTTGAAGCCCTGCAGCCGAAGAACCCAACGCTTGACCCTGGGTGAAGCTTGGTCGGTATGAAACATCCATGCCAGGGAGGAGTGGTCACAGTGTATTTCAAACTCCGTAAATTCAAGATATGCCCTGAACTTGTCCACTGCCCAGACTACTGCCAGGCATTCCCACTCCTGGACAGTATAATGGCTCTCGGCTGCTGTAAGGACTCTGCTAATGAAGGAAACAGGCTGCAGACCATCAGGGCCAGCCTGCAGCAGCACAGCTGCAATGCCAATGCCACTTGCATCTGTCTCCACCACAAAGGGTCGATTTAGATCTGGGAGGCTTATAACAGCATCCTGAGCTAAGGCCTGCTTGAGTGCAGTGAAAGCCTGTTCTTGGCACTCCTCCCACTGCCATGGCTCGTTCTTCTTCAAAAGGTTGGTCAGTGAATGTGCCGTCAGTGAAAAGTGAGGGATGAAGCTTCTATAGTAGCCGGCAAGTCCCAGGAAGGCTTGCAGCTGCTTAACTGTACTGGGTCTAGGGTAATCCAGCACTGCACGCACCTTGTCCTCATCTGGTCTGCACTGCCCAGGGGAGATGATGTGACCTAAAAACTTGAGGGACTGACGGCAGACCTGTACTTTATCTGGATTAATCGTAAGGCCAGCACCCTCAATGCGTTGTAGCACTTCCCTTACATGTTCAACATGTTTCTCCAGTGTCTCTGAGTATACAAGGACATCATCTAAAAATGCCATAGCAAAGTGGTGATTGATTCCCTGCAGCACCCGGTCCATTAGGGTTTGAAAAGTTGCTGGACCACCTGCCACCCCGAAGGGCATCCTCGTAAATTCAAATGTACCTTGATGGCAAATGAAGGCCGTTTTAGCTATGTCAGCCTTGCAAACAGGAATTTGGAAAAACCCTTGGGAGAGATCAAAGCTGGAAAACCACATTGCTCGGCCCAACTGCGCTAGCAGCCAGTCAGTTCGAGGCATTGGGTAGGCAGGTACTCGGGTGCGTGCATTTAACGGACTGTAGTCCACAGCGAGCCGGTAGCCTCCAGACTTCTTTGCAACGAGCACTGGGGCGCTAGTCCATGGGCTGGTGCTTCGTCTTATAAGGCCCTGTTGTAGGAGGTCATCCACACAGCCCTCAATGATCTTCTGCTTCTTCGCATTCACTGGACGTAGCTTGCATCTCACGGGCGCACTGTCCCCCGTGTCAATGAGGTGCTGAGCCAGGGTGGTACATCCCGCAACTGTAGTAAACAGATGGTTAAAGTCATCGAGAACTTTACTCATGTTTGGGTGTAGTTCCCTGGTGCCAGCCTGATGCATGTTCTCTATGCCTGGAACTACAAGCACTTCTTCAAAGAGGCTGTGCAAGTGGTACGACTCTCCATCTTCTATTGCAAGTGCTGTCGCTGGGTCCTTTTCACGTTTAGCAAATGGCACCATGCACTGTGGATCGGTTCCAATCGTCCACCCACCCAGCGATACATGTAAAGAGATGCCTGTTGCTGTTAAAAAATCTCTGCCCAGCACAATGTCCCGACACAAGTCTGGCACACACAGGAAGCGTTGATTGCGGCTGCTTGTGGCCCACTTTATTTTGCACTTGAGGGAAGTCGTCGACTGAGACCAACCTGTTGCCAGGCGGAGTGCTTGTTCCTGTGTCTTGGGTTTGGCGCCCGCCTCGACCGCTACCCTTGCCGCCGGCAATCCAAGCAAGCTCACACTCGAGCCTGTGTCCAGTAGGGCCTGGAACGTCGTCCTCCCGATCTGCACTTCCAGGAGAGGCTCCTTGTTGCCGGCCAAGGCCGCTACTTGCAGCGCAGTCTCGTAGGTGCTTGCCGGTGCAGCACCTACCGTCCCCCGTTTCCCGTACACTGAGAGCGGATGTGTCCGATCCCGTTGCATTGGTAGCAGCGGGGTGGGCCGCCACGCCGACCTGTAGGGCACTCGCGGGCCATGTGACCGACGCCTCCGCAGCGATGGCAGTTGAATTCTCTTTGGTCACGCGGCTGGTACCTTTGGTGCTGTGACGGCGTTGAGAGATGTGGCGTCCTTGTGGCGAATGCGGCCAATCCGTGCAATTGGTCTCGGTGGTAGGAGGGCTGTATCGCCGCGGGGTGCAACGGCCAGGGGGATGCCGCCGGCGGATACTGGAACGGCGCGGCAGCCGCTGTGATCAACCCTCCGGGTTGTGTTCCCGGCACGCCGGCCACGTTTATAGTCGATTGGAAGGCCAAGTCTCTCGCGACTTGGTCAGTCGGGGGTGGTGGTGGCTTGTACTGCATGCGCCTCCAGAAACGCTCCATGAGACCGTCAGCGGCCTTCGCCAACTCCGCGAGACTGCCGAACTGTCTTCCCTCCACCAGATCCTGGAGTTGCGGGTGCATCTGCCGCAGCACGCGGTCAACCTTTTCCGACTCGGGCACTTCGCCGCCAATCCGGTCGTAGTAGGCCGCGATGGTATAAATAAATTCCTTTAAATTTTCTTGGGGATGTTGCGTCCGGTGCTCCAGCTCTTGTTTCAAGCGGCGCTTCGCGTCAATGGAGGAGAATTCCGCAATAAACGCCGCAGTGAACTCCTCCCACGACGCAAACGAGTTCACGAATCGCCACCACAACTTCGCGCTACCTTCCAGCGCAGCAGGCACAATGTGCGTAAGCCTCTTGTCAGCTGCGACACCGCTGACCAAACAAAACGTTTCAAGCCGGTCCAAAAATTCCTCGGGGGACTGATGGTCGTTGAACCCCTTAAACCTTGGAGGCTGACCTGGCTGACCTCCTGTGGAGCGCGGAGCGCAGTCGCTCACCGGTTGAACCGCCGCCGCCGTTGTCGTAGAACCCATAGGCACTGCCTCGGCCGCCATCAGTCTTTGTCTGACAGCTGCCGCGATTTGCTCGCGTTCCATGGTAGATCCGCTCGTCTGCCCCAGCAGATGCTGTACCAATTGTTCGGGAACGTCCACTGTCTCCATGTTCACGTAGATCCCGGACGAGCCCCCACTTGTCACGATCGACGACACGCCACACGTGGTCCCGAACTACCGCTTTATTTTCCGGCACGCCAACCTTCCGCACCACACAACCACACTCCGAGTTTTTCCCCCTTTCTTCCACTCTCCTCCCGCACGCTCGCGCCGCTGTCCTCCCCGCACTCACGCCACCTGTTCGTCGCTCAGTCAACTACCGTCGATCCCGCGTCTGGCCTCCGAGAACCGCGGCTCCTCGTCATGGGTCTTGGGCTGGCTTGCCGCGGGTCTTGCGCGTCACAGCATTACAGGCGTGTAAATACGCCTAAGAGACAAGTCTCTTGTCCTTTCTTTCATCCGTGTCTCGTAGATGCATAAATGCATATTTAAATGTAAATATGTCTAAAAGACCTGTCTCTTGTCCTTTCTTTTGTCCTTATCTCTTTGGCGCATTTACATGCCTGCAATGCTTTCTCAAGCCTGCCCCAAAGTTCAAGAAATAAACTACAGCTTTTTGGTAAGCTGTACAGAGTGGCAGTTATTTGCAGTTATTGGCAGAGTGGCACAGATATTGAAATATTTAGTGTATCACTTTTTGCAAAAAATCAAGACAATCATGATTACAGTCAGCTTTATTACTCTAAGGCAGCAGTTGAAAGTGAAGTTGTGAATATATATGCGCAAAACGCACATTCACACTGTGAAGCTTTCTTCCACGCACACAGGCAGGATCTCATCGGTGACGTAGTGGACATGATCACATAAGAGCTCTCGTCACGCGTGACAACATGTTCATTGCCGCCTACCAACTCTCGGTAGATACGCTGTGCATGCACCGAAGCTCACAAGATCACTTCTTGCAAATTTGTTCCGAAGTCATGGTTAGTGCAAGAGTGTTTGGAATGTGCGTATGCAAAAGGTCTAAATACGCTGCGCACATAACAAATGCAGACATTATATAATGTGGGTAGATACGGTGACAAGCTTCCACAAAAGTCGCACTCACATTGTAGCTACGACGATATGCTAGCCAACAATACCATGTCAATTACACTTACAGCTACAGCATGTGCATGACTACTGCTGCTCTCTACTAAAGTAGACTTTCGTCAATAGGACTCCGGTTAATTTGATTTATCGGTTCATTCGATCTCGACGAAAAGTGCCAGACCCCACCCTGCTATGGGCCCAAACTTTCATTATTTTGATCCTAAAATTGGCCTTCACTGCATAATTCAAACCTGACCATGTAGCTTGCAAGCATCTGACACCTATGGTGACCCCAATAACGACCTTTTTAGTGACAGCGTCTGTCTCAGTTGAACTTGGGTGACAATGAATTAATTGAAAACACGTCTCCTCCTGTCAAACTCCTTATTTTCAGCCTGCCCTGCAAATATTTCAAGTAATAACTGTAGGTCATGTCTGATTACGGTATTGACTCAATTCTAATGTGTGCCTTTCTTCCGAGAAAATTGGGCTGAAAATTGCCTGTGCGGTGCGATCAGATATGAAACCAAAAGCACCCTCATGATGTTTTTATGCTTTACTACATAATAAAAATGTATTGAAGTGAAGCTGACTTAAGGAAACCGGCTGCCATTGGTGCAACATCTTAGACCCTTGCCCATTATTTTGCTAGAACATTGGGTCTGCATTAGATTTATACCTTGTTTAGATGCTTTAATGTTGTTTCTACTTTGGTTTTCTACTGTGGACATATAGAAAGTGTGTGTGTGTTTGATTCAAGGGCATGTTAAAATAGGGCAAATAGTGCCGAATGAATCGGTAGTGTTTTTTGGCATTTTAACGGAACTCTACTGTATACACGTGGTAGCACACAACGTCTGTTGGGCTCATCAGTTGCATTGCATCATGCCAACATATACACAGCCCAGCATAAACCACTTTCTTACTTTCTAATGTGACAGCACAGAAAAAGAAAATACTACATATCCATAGTGAAAGCCAGATTTGAGCACTGCAAACGCACACGCACACTTAGTCCATAGCTATTTAATGCACATAACGTCCATGCACACATTACACTTGCTGTGCAGACTTTTCTTCACACAAAGCATTCCATAAGTTCACTCAGCACCAGCAAATATATCGGCAAACAATGATGCGGCTGAATATGCCTGTGCCATATTGCAAAACGACTGACTGGATGTTGACTAGCGAGAGCAGCTTCCACCTCTATTCCCCTGTTCTCCTGCAATGGTGCATTCTGATTGGCTTGCGACAAACAACACTTTTCTCTCTTTTTTTTTTTTCGTAACAAAAATTGTGCATAGACCAATCGGTGCAATAAGGCCATTTTTCTGTCGCACGCCGTTCATTTTCTTGTCGCCAATTTTGTCACCGACTAGAAATCTTCCTGCGTGAGCAAGGCTTCAGTGTGGTATTGGCTTTGCAAGTACAAGCTACTCAATTGTGATGTGTCACCCTGACAGGCATTCATTTCTTTGGATATTAAAATGTATAAAACAAGAACAACAACAACAGTTGTGCCTCTTTTCGGTGTTTCATTGGCTGGTGTGTGTTGCGCTGCAGCTCTGGGCTCCTTGCGCCAGCATGCCGGACTGCTGCCTGAGAGCCTTATCTGGGCCTTTGTGGTCCAGTTGAGCTCGGTGCTGCGTACCATCCATGCAGCTGGCTTAGCGTGCCGTTCCTTTGAGCCTTCCAAAATTCTGGTCATGGGCAAGTCACGTCTGCGCCTCAACTGCTGTGGCATCATGGACGTGCTCACATTTGACTCAGCTGTGCCCAGTGCGAAGGCGCTTGTGCCTCACTATCAGGTACCTCTTGCCTAACTACTATGTGGGTAGGGGGGGTTTGGCTGGGGTAGCCACAGAGGTGGCACCAGAATTTTTCTGTTGGAGAGGCAGAGCATGATTCTCCATATTCCTTGGGGGTGCAGGGGGGCACTGCATAACTTGACACTTTATGGTGGCAGGAGGAAATGTTGGGGGGGGGGGGCGCATCAGTCTCCCCTCACCCTCTCATTACCCCTCTTTAAAACTGTCCCTGGACTGTCGACAGTTGGCTACAGTTCTGTGCGTTCGTGTACTCTTGCACTCATTGCAGTGATTGGGTGGCTATGGTGTTCTGCTGCTTAGCACAGGGTTATGGTTTCGATGCCCTACCACGGTGGCTGAATTTCAGAGGGATCAAAATGCTTGTGTACTTCGGTTTTAGGTGCATGTTTAAAGAAAAAGAAGTGATCAATATTGATCCAGAGCCCTTTAATATTGCACCCCTCGTAACCTACTGTGCAATTTTGGGGCATTAAGCCCCACAATTTAAAATGTGCTCTTGTTCATCAAACCTACTAATCACTGGCTTCTGTACCTGGGGTTTTAATCTAACATTTTTAAGAGATTATTGTACGTACCCCTGCTTTGTTATTGCAGAACTTTAACAGCAAGATTGCATTTCGTTGTCCGCATTGTTCAGTGAAACACTTCGCATCCTTGCTTTCCGTGTTCGTCCACTGGTTGCACACTTCCCCATTGGAGGTGTATCTGCACAAATGTGCATTGGTTTCCCAGCCTATTTGAAAGTGAAAGTCTGGATAAACTGAGCAAACAGCACCACTAAGTATTTTATTCAACATTGCAGACAAAAAAAAAATTCTACCTTGTTGCTTATTAATAAGTATTAATAAGAAGCATTAATAAGTGCAAAATTCTGTTATGTTCACTTTTAAACATCATTGAAACGCAACCATTTGATGTCTGCGAGCTTCACTGGTTCCCAGTGTGGTACGTTACAGAAGGGGAGCCGATGGGGCTCGTGGATGTCACTTCTTGGTTTCTGAGGTCTTTGAAAATGTGTGCGACAGGAATACTAATTTATATCCAGACACCTCCATGGCCTCTGGCTTTCCCCTGTAGTAGTCCCGCTTCCACTTCGAGAAAGTCCCAAGGACCTCTGAGCTCATTAAACACGATAGCCAGGAAATAGGGCCCAAGTGCCAGGTGTCCACTGCTTTGTTGATTGCACCCAGAATGTAGATTTTACACATCATATTCATGTTGCACTTTTATATCTGTGTAAACGAAGTAAAAATGAAACACGCAGCAAGAAGACTTGGTTTCCTTGGGGAAGTTGGTACTTGCTCTGGCCTGCAACACCATGGCGGCGATTCAGCGCGAAAACTTGCAGCAGTCGATGGATCTGGTGTCCCGCAACTACTCAACTGACCTCAGGAACCTGATCTTGTATGTGACTGCCTCATTTTATTTGTTTTTCTTAACCAAGGCTAGGTGAGAAGAAACCTTGTTTCAGCTGGAACTGTAAAACCAACCAACTAGGTCAGTATAGCGTAGCATTCTTTTTTCCCCGCTCAGTTTTATTTGTTTTATAATTCACCACTCGCAACCAGCTGATCCTTGTAATAATGTAGGTGGGGTGCTGCTCAGAATGCTAACAAAGTGTGAGAAGTAAAAAAAAATTGGACTAGAATTATTAAACTATCCCAGCCCTGTTATACAGCCAATTAATATGGAAAACTGAATGATGTCAGTGTTAAACATTGCTTATATCGAATTCTGTATCAGCAGCTGACTAAGCTTCTCCTTCTTTCAAGTGCAGTGCATGCAATCTTATATGCATGCTCAAGGGGCCAATAATGGCAATCTGAAAAAGCCATTCATGTTTCAATGTAACTTGAAATAAGCTTAACCCATTCGCTTCCACAGCCAGTGAGCTGTTGGTAACTCAAAGAACAGCTTTTTCTGGCTGTTTTTCATAGATGGCAGCATATTGCAGGCTATTTTCTAGTTGTTTTGAGCTTTGCACATTAGATGGGCATATTTGTCAAGACTTTCAGCAGAAGTTGTTTGTAAAACAGTGAAAAGCTTCCTGTTTGCCAGATTCCGCTCAATTGTAGCCGTTAAAACCAGAGCACCATGCTTGAAAAAACTTGTACGGGATGGCTTTCGGGTGGGCTCGTCTTTTTCAGCACATACCACTGAAAACTGTGAAGCAGAACCATTCGATGCTGTGCTTAGTTTTCGAGGACGAAGTTCAAAAGCCTAAGAGGCGTTCCAAGTGCAAAAAACACAAAAGTGCACTCCACGTTCCTGAGTGTTTCAAACATAGTATTTTATTCTCACTTTCGAGTTGTTTTTTTACTGCATCTAATGCAGAAGCCTTGTGTGAACAAAGCAAATCAGCAATTTTGTAAATGCAATGCCTGTAGCAGATTTTAGAGCAGTTTACTTGACAATGTGGAACACGCTCAACGAAGCAGGAAAATGTGCTGCGGAACACCAGTCATGGCTGAGCGCCGAATGGTTCGAAGCAAATGGGTTAATAACTGATGCAGTCTAGGAGCATATTATTTCTTTTACTATTTATCAAGAAGTAGATTTATGGACAGTTTTGGTAAAATATGTTTTGTCTTAGCCACATTTGATACTGTTTGTTCTTTAACCTCTAAAATACTTGAGCTGGAAACAAAGCCAGAAGGGTTATATAGAACTCACTGTAGTAGTCTAGCTAAATTATAAGTAATGTTGCCTAAATAGTAGCATTACTTCAGCAATAAAATGCAATACCTATTTTCAGCAGTCATTGGGCCTGTGTAGAATAAACTTTATTTTCCTGGTGAACAACAGTCTGTTACAAGTGCATTCAAGCACGGTTGAACCTTGATGTAATGAAGTAAATATAAAATTTGGTTGGTCAGTAGAGATATTCTCCTGCTACAGCTGAAACACCCATAATGAAATTCTGCAACAGTGAAATTCTGATGACAATGAAATAATTTCATATCACCGGCGAATGCCCATAGGATTCAATGTATTTCGTATCTCTCGAAAACGAAATGTTGCTGAACTGCAACCCCGCATCAACGAAATTCGCCACAACGTTACCCCACATATTGCCT
The DNA here is from genome assembly GCF_023375885.2 of Dermacentor andersoni. NCBI lineage: Eukaryota > Metazoa > Arthropoda > Arachnida > Ixodida > Ixodidae > Dermacentor > Dermacentor andersoni. The sequence goes on from NC_092817.1 coordinate 18,185,906, forward strand.
AATCGCACAAGGCAAGCAGACTCCAAGAAGTGCTCAAATGCCTTTGCTTCGCACTTCAATTGCATAAAATACTACCACATTACACATTCATGGTGCCACTGTCTTTGTTTACAAAAAACAACCAAGTGGCCGAAGCGATCGGGTGGACCGGGAGCCTGTCACGGCCGCCATCTTGTTTGTTGATTGCTCGTCTCGAATGACACAGCCGCATGTCTCTACCAACATGTGTTTGCATGTCTAGTGCAGTGTATAATCTGTGGCTTGGTGAGGAAAGTGTAGCAAACACAAAGAAATCCAGCAACGTGGACTTGTTGCTGGTGCTTGAGATGGCGCTGCAGCGTAGGCTGTAACGCACGCAGCCGTGATTGAGTGATCATCCGAGCATACGCGCTCCCTGCATCAGAATGCTGGTTACCACTCAACAGGCATTGCGTGCGAATTTGGCGTCGCCAAAAGTAGATTTGTGCGAAGGGGGCATTATTCTCAGTCGATTGCTTTCGGGGATACAAGATGCTATCAGCTTCGTGCTTGACATTGGATGCATCAGCATCTACAGGCGACAGCGTGTGCTGGAGGACTACTGTTCTTCTGTGTTCAGTGTCAAGTCTCGCGAAATCTTGCGAAAGTGATTGTATCTCTGAAGGCGATCGTCTGAGAATACTGCTCCATGGCAGTGCCGTTATCGCTGACCGATGCGCGGGGCACAGTTTGTGCTGTCGGCAATGCGGTCCAATGAGCTCGAGAAGGGCTTGCTAAAGTAGGGTAGTAATGGAATTTTTACATTAAAGTTTCATTTTGTGATGCATTCCCTATCTGTGCTGTCTAATTTCGCAGCAACTAAGTTCTCGTGGAAACAAAACTTTTTGCTTTCTCCACCGATCTTTTTATTGCGGGTTTCCACTGTATAATAAAACCGAAAATGCAGGATCTGACATTGTATCAGTTATAGCGAAGCAAAGGTGTTCAAAGCAATCGTCTACAGATTTTTAAGATGCCTGAATTTTTAGACTTGCATGCTTACTCGGGCTTCCTTACAGCACTGCTACCTGTCCCTAGAACCAATGTATAAGAGTGTATAAATTTCAGATGCAGCACTGAATGCTGCTCAATTTTCGGACATGATCTGCTTGTGTGATGCTGTAAACATGATGGCTGTCAATTGCCACCGCATCAGCTCAGCACTAAACCGCAACTTAGGCTGCTGTGAATGCCACGCAAGTGGCATTGGTTAGGCCTTGTGGCCTAGGCAGTAAGGCAGCAATGCAAATTTCTCAATTGCCAGTGAATTTACTAGCGTCGCAGGAAGCTAACAGTCGCAGGAAGCTCTCCATCAATATGCTTGTACCAGTAGACATAATTGGCGATCAAGCGCAAGATCACACGCATGGGCTGTACTGATGGTCAGTAGCAAATCTGTGTGCGGCTCTCTACATATCCAGATAATTGGTCGGCAAGCGCAACTTGAAATGCATGGAGTAAACTTTCTTCCATGTTGGAACAGCAGGTCCTGAATTCTGGACGTGTTCTGTCCTATAGCTAGGCTTGGTTGGACCACAGCCAACAAGCCAGTGCAGTGGTTTCACATGATCATACCAATTGCATGGTTGTGTACTAGCGATGCTGCAAAGCACATGTGTGTAATTTATTGATGTTCTTGTGCCACGTATAGGCAAAAGCTAACAATGAGCCATCAAAATCTGCAGGAGACCCTTTGCTGGCCCTTCAGAGACACATTTGCGTTTCTTTTTCGATATACAAATCACAATTTTTGTATATTAGCATATATGCTTATAACAAATATTCCATAAGGTATTCTTGTGGGGAGTGCAACTTTATAACGCGGCTTGACTGTATGTTAAGGCAGTAGATGTGTCAAAGATGTCACTGTTGCGCGTGGATTGTTATAAGTGGGTTTGACTACATTTCGGCAGCACAGTGTTAGTACAAGGGCTACTGCTTTTCATGGCTGCAAAGGGGCAGGCAATACTGGTTAGCTTCTGGCATGTAGGAAATGGGTTAAGCAGTGGCTTTTTCATCTCCCCTCATGTTGTCTCCAGTTTCTGGTCAGTATTGTTCGTAGTTCATAAATTTCTGAGCATTGTGTAAATGTCAGCCATTGCCACCAAATGTTGGGTGCAGTGTATAGTTCTTTTTCACAAAAAAAAAATGAAGGAAAACAGCACAGCCAAACTTGTCTTATTGGTATGTGCCGTGTGTGGATCCAGTATGGAGGATATGGCATGGATGACAGTTGCCCAAGCAATTATTGAGGCAATTATAAAAAAGTACAGGTTGTGTCCATGGCAGGGCATTTGCATTCATCTCCACAAGAAATTCTAGCAATTATGCTCAAAATTAGCGAAGGGGCGTATCTCGGCATGTGTAAATTTGTTTCGTGTTGTCTTTTTCTCTTTATTGATACTTGGAAAAAACAAAACAGCTTACATACTTTCACTTCAATATTTTTATGCTTTCGTTAATCTGCTTCCTTGAACTTATGATTCAGACCGTGCCTTTTAATGAATTGATAAAACCGACTTGTCTGTGAGGCATGCCTTACTTATTGTTGACCACTGAAAAATTTGAACAAGTTGTTACTGCTGAAGGGTTTTCTGTTGCAAAGCTGGTGTTCTGTATTACCTCTCTTGGCACCCTGAGGGCCTGCCTTTGAAGGTAAAGCATTTGCAGTCGAGCAAGAAGTATGTGGGCTCATGTCTGATTAATCATTCAGTAGCATGCAGCTTTTGGTACTAGGGGCATTGGGTTCAACAGTTGTGTTTTCTGGATGACCCAGGTACCTGCTGTCCTCACCGCCTCGTACGCACAGTATTAATGACATTATGCCCATGATTGGGGCTCGGTTCTACACACAGCTGGATGCTGCACAGATGCGCAGTGACGTTATTGAAAATGAACTTGCAAAGGTAATGTTGCCCTTCCCCCACTTACACACTTAATTCTTTTTATACATGTATCTTGTATTCAAAGCATTTGGCTTCCTGGTGTACCATAGAAAACAATAATTTAAGGCTTATGCACAGTCTGCCAATGTATTTGTGCTTATAGTTTTCTGGCCTTCTTCGAAGCCAGGGAAACTGATTTAACTGTCATACTACCACATCAAGCCGACAGGCTGAAGTCATGTAAGCCCACTAGAAAAAAAGCATGGGCTCAGTTTGGTATGGATCCATGTTGAAATTAACAATATGGTGACAGTGAAGACCAAGCCAAATATGCAACATATGCGCTGACCTGCAGTCTTTGTCAGTGCTCGTGTTGTCCCCCACCTTTGTCCTCGTTCCCACAAAGTCAATTTCATTGCAAATCTATGTAAATTGTGTCTTCAGCGTATTGGGTTCTCTGTAGGTTGGCTCCATTCCGACTTCACTTGAATTTCTGATGGTTTTGTTGTGTGTGTGTTTACATGTAAAATCCAGAAGTACAACTACTATAGTAAAAAGAAGCTAGGGTAAATTTAGGAGCCTGCATAAAAGTGCCAGAAATTTTACATTTGTAGCACCTCTAAAAGGTAGGATCACATCCATGTAAGTTGTACAATAGAGCTGTGCATGGGCCGCATTTATAAGCCTGGGCCCTGTCCAGAGTCATTGCTTGCATCAAAAGCTTTCCTGAGCCCGATGCTAAAGAACAAAGAGCCCACTCTGTTCGGCATAGAAATCTTGAGGCCTGAGCCCAGTCTGTATCCATCTCTATAAAGGTTTTGTGGATTTTATCTACCATTGTTGAATAAAATCTAATTAAACATATAAAGCCTACTATATTTGGGAAACACACTCAGCCACATCATAAGTTATCACACAAGAACAAGTTGCCCAGTGCAGACAAATATTTCAAAGTCTTCAAACAAATTCATGTTGCTTTCAAGAACCAATTCACCATGTTCTGGGCTTAAATGGTGCTCTGTACTTCACCGAGTCCATCCGCCAATAAAATGCAGTGGCCTGAGCCCCGGCCCATGCTCAAGTCAAGATGACGGGCTGCCGGAGTCTGGCCTGCAGATCGGGTACAGGCTTTCGGGTCACTCAGAGGCCAAGCACACCTGCACTGCATAAGACTATGAGGCCATGCTGAAAGAAGCGATATCATGGTGCCAGTTTTACTAGAAACCACAGGTTAACAGTACAGGATTACATTCAAATCCTTGACTGCCCCCTCTGTTGTCCTACATTTAATTGCGTTCATTGCCACAAATTCTAGTCGGAGGCACTGCACATCAGAAACGTTTCCTTGAATTGTGCGTCTCAAAAAACAAGAAAGAAAAAAAGAAAAAAAAAGACGCTTCTGTTTGAATTTTTTAGTTTACTTAAATACTGTTCATTTTTTGGTAAGAGAACAAAGAGGTTATTCCGTGACTGCATACATTAAATGTTCATGTAAGAATGCATAGACAAGTGCTTTGTTTCAGGAAGACTTAAAACATGCCAGACTTCACACAGTTCTTGCTTCAGAGAGCAATGTTCTTGCGTATTATTATTTTGATGGTGCTGCCTTCATAAAGCACAGCCCTCTTACTAGTGAAGTTGGGAATGCAGTGTTGCTATGTTGTTTTCACTTGCAGGAAGTGGAAAATGGAAGGCTGTTCAGGCTGCTTGTGAAACTTGGCACAGTCAGTGAAAGACCAGAGTGAGACACAGCTTACTGTTACTTTTGTTTCTGTGTTATATGTCGTACGTCTCTGACCTTTCCGAAATACTGTGGCAACGGTTCTTGAGTACAACCACCTTGCATTATGTACTCGAGGCAGTGTTCTACTTCCAAGCAATTTTTTTGTTATCCCATGGCCATTGATTGCATCCAAGTGGATTCGCATCTTCATTTCGATAGGGGCAGAATGCTAAATCGCTAATGAACCAAGTTTTGGGTGCGTGTTGTTAAAGTCAGTCATAGCCTTGCTAAGGTGTCTCTCATAGCCAAGTTGTGGGTTTCGCATGTAAAAGCTTGCAGGTTATTAACGTTGTGCTGTAAGTGGCCAGCACTCTTGCAGAATTCTTACCCCCCTTATAGTACTCCTTTGCTAATGGCTTCATTATGCTCCATAGGATGGCAAATTAAATGAAGCTCACTTAGACTCACCAGAATCACTTGGGCAGCCGACGCACTTAGACTCAGGACTACTCACTTGGGCTCACTCAGCCAATCGTGAGCAAAAAATTTGATCCCAATTGAGCCTGATTGCGATTGAAAGTACGCCGTGTGACACCCGTATGACATGCCACCAATTCATAAACGAAAAATGTCATGCCCCCCACATTTGCAGTCTGAAAATATATGTGACGAATTTACCTTCACAGACAAGATCTTATCTCTTTTTTTTCTTTTTTTGAGCTTTCCAATGAGAGCGACACGTCATTGTCGCCATTTGTGAGTCACTGGCCACGGATATCAAGCACACGGGGCCGTATTCTCAAGCAATCATTTTAGATACTGCTATCACTTTTGCAGGACTCTGCATCAGTCTTGTCCAAGTATGCAGTTGAAGGCGTTACTGGCACTGTGCGCATATGAGCTGGGCACAGCGCCAGAGACACTGGCGGCCAATTATGCCAACACATTCAGTGCCAAGTTGAGCAAAATATCGCGAAAGTAATAGTACCTCCAAAAGTTATTGGCAGAGAATACTGCTGCAGATCGTAGTTGATCTAAAAATGAACCAACAGCAGCCTTCGCAAAAAGGTGCTCTGTCACAATGGCGATGACGCTGCGTCAGATGGATCTGGCTGTACCAAGTCAATCTGAATCTAAATGAGCCTGCAGTGTTTTGAGTCCCCGAGAGACTAAGTGAGTATGAGTGGATGTGAACAAAGTGAAACCATGTGAATTAGAGCTTTTTCAAGTCTTGTGCTCGGAATGGGTTAGTGAGTCTGTATCACACATGTGAGTCATTGTGTATTTTTGAGTTCTCGAGTCTGAATTGGAAGATGAATCGATAGGTCATCCTCAATGAATCATAGTGTTTTCACTAGTGGTGACCATGCACTCCAGTAAGCTTGAGTTAGGACATTATAGCTTTTTTTCTTGCGAAGCTCTTTGTGCCATTTAAAGAGTGCTGAACCAAAAAAAAAAAAAGAAGAAATGTTTGGTTCTGGTTCAACATACCCAACTTCATTTTGGTTCAGTCTCAGTTTTGAACACAGGTACGGTGCAGTGTGCTTTCTGTGTTGCCGCGTAGCTTGGCAAAATAAATGGAGCTCAACCGGGCTCACTCAAAAATATAAATTTCACTTGCTGCTCGCTCGGACTCGCAGTTTGTTCTGAACCTGAGTGAGTCTTAGTAAGTTTACCAGCCTATGTTAGGCTCCGTCTTTGACCCGTTTTTGGCAGTGATGATTACTGTTTCCATGGTACCTTTCTCGACTAAGTACATTAATTTATTGATGCACATACAATGGAAAGCAAAAATGCTTGCGTATGAAGACCTAGAATTTCAGTGGGATCTCACATTTTGACTGTCGGAGTGCTTGTTTGTAGTGGAATCATTAAAGTGCATGAAGCTTGATTCAAGATGGCACATTTGCTATACCTGAAAAAATGTCACTATGGTACTAGTTTAGCCGTACACTCTGGAATTGGTTAGCAGTGTCGTTATGGGAGAAGCAGGGAGGCAGCTGAACTGTGATGCGAAGAACTCCCTTTCTCTTATGGGGGCTTTCGAGCTTCATTCATGTCATGATCATGCATCTTTTACATTGCTTTATATTGTTGCTTGTAGGCTGTGATGTAGCTTGCCACTGATGATCGTCACATGGTCTTGCTGTGTAGTTCTGAGTATGTTATGACTATCATAAAAACTGGTATATAAACAGAATTTAAAAGAAAAATCCTTCTCATTTTGTATAGCAGTTCTGGCACAACTTCCATTGTCATCTGGCCGCTACAGAAGAAAAATAGTATGGAGAAAGCATTGCCTATTTGTTGTTGCCGTTGCAAACACACAAAGTTCGCAAGCTCAGTGCAAGCATGCTTTACTGTCTTGAGATGCAAAATTACATCTCTGCTTAAGTGCTGCGTTAAAAAAAAAACATTGCTTCCTAGTTTTTCTTAATGTTTGTTCACAATATCACTAAAGCTGTAACTTCTAGTACGCTAAAGTTTTACTTGTCATTTCCAATAGGCGGCGTTCAAAAGGCAGATACAGGGCATCATGTACGTTTCTGTCATCTTTTGGCGCCGAGCGCTCAACGCCAGTGGCCTGCGAGTTGCGCGGCATGGGTTTTGCGTTGCCTTGAGAGATAATGCCACGCAGCATGGTGCATCCTACAGGCACTTCTACCCACAATGGTGGCTTAGTGGTTATGGTGTTGCGCTGCTAAGCACGAGGTCACGGGACTGAATCCTGGCCACAGTGGCCGCATTTCGATAGAGGCGAAATGCAAAAATTGCTGGCTCTCCCGTAATCAAGAGTAGATGTAAGCATTAAATGGGAACCGGCAAATCAGATTGGTTGGAGATGATACAAGCCACAATCTTAAAATGGGTGTAGTGCATGTTTGCAACGGCTACCCCCACCCCACCACACCGCCATAATGTGCGCTGGTCCATATGGATGCTAGAAGAATCTAGAAGAAGAAAACCGGCAGAAGGCCACATGACAGGTAGTGAAAGACGCCAAGAAGACAGTGTGCACTACCCAGCTAGAAGAAGAATGGATTGAATTCTGGGGTTATACATGCTAAAACCACGATTTGATTATGAGGCACGCCATAGTGGGATTTTGATCGCCAAGGGAATTTCAACGTGCCCTTAATGCACGGGATATGGGCGTTTTTGGATTTTGCCTCCATCGAAGTACGGCTACTTGATCCCACGACCTTGTGCTTAGCAGTGCAGCACCATCACCGCTAAGCCACCGCGGTGGGCAGAAGCGCCTGAAGGAGGTGCCCTCTATTGCTTCTTGAATGTCGCTATTGGAAATTACAAATAAAACTTCAGCGTACTAGAAGTTACAGCTTAAGTGATATTGTGAACAACCATTAGGAGGAACTCTGAAGCAATATTTTTGTAACTTGTTTCAGCAGTAACTATGCAAATGTCCTGTACAAAGGGTCGGAGGGCAGAGACCCCATGTTTAAAAGTTTTGACTGGTTCCCCGGATGATATCATTTTGTTCTCTCAGCTTGCCTGGATGTTCTCGTTTGTGTGCCCGGATTTTGTCGTTTGAATGCCTGGATAACGGGTCTGGCTTTTGGCTCAAGGGCACTTGAAAGTTGCCTACAACGGGAGCTAAAAGCATTTCATGCTTAAAAAACAATGGAAGATGTGGTAGCAAATGGGGCAGCATGGCGGCAATGCACAGTTTTAGGGTTCCCACAAACAGAAAGTGGTATAGTGCAACTGTCAACATGAACTGAAAACTTCACTCCACAGCCACCACGCTTGTTCTCATTCAGCTTAAAACCACTGTAGTGGAACTTCTTTGTGAGTACCTTGCACATGTTCTCCTGATAATGGCAGATTTTATTCATTGTGAAGTATATGAATATTCTTTTAAGTGCATCACTTCACGAAGAGGGAAGGCTTTATACCTTTAGCTGGAGGAGTTGAATCTGCAAAAATATGTAAGCTTTTAACATTTTGTAGTAAGACTCTGGTGGAAGAGCAACTATCCACTGGAACAGATGTTCAGGCTGTAAAAGAGGTGTCGTTAGCCACTGTAATTCATAAACATTGCACAATAAATATGAAGCTGCTAATCCATGGGAGACCATCGAAACGAGTGAATGGCCAGCAGTAATTTGGCAGTTAATTTCCCTGCGTGCTCCTTGGGTGCCCTGTGTGTGTTACTCATTGCCTGATGACAGGGTTGCGCGTGCCTAGTCCTGCATAACAAGTGCCCTGGTCATCACTAATAATGTATTGTGGGTTGTCAAAAGCGACTAGCGTCTGCCCCAGACAAGAATTCTGACGGCTCACGCGCGGTTTACGTCTCTAATGACGAATGAGTAAATTTTCTGAGTAAATTATGTTCTGTTATTAATTGCATTGCAGAATATCATTTTTTTTAAATTTTGTTTACCTCAAAGCCAGAGATCGACCATACGTTCCTATGTATACGGTACTCGTGAAAGCTTGGAGAAAACACTTTAGCTTGTTTCAAACCTTGGATCTTCTGAATATTGGTACTGCGACAAAGCTTGAGTACTCAGAACAGCAATGGCTCAAAATATGTCAGTTGCAGTGCATGCTACAAAGCACAAGACATTCGCAGAACATCGTTGAGGAGGAAAATTGAGGCAAACGTGGAATGAAGTGAGACACAGGACAGGGAGGAGGTGGGCACAGAAGCTGTGGTTTTCTAAGCAGGATTGTCGATGTGCTACTGCAGGTGTTTTATGCAACCTATACTGCCCGTAACATTGAGTCCTACAGCACGTAATAATTTGCAAATTATCACGGTCACTACTTCTCGCTTCTTGCAAAGCTGTAAGCTTTTCTTTCTGACAAAAGCGAATTTGAAGGGAAAGTACAGCTGGCGAGTAGTATTGCAAGCAAAATTTTGTGTGCTTTATGGTGATGTGCAGGTTTCATCTGGACACATCGTGGTCTGAAACTGGCGACCGCTACATGCTTAAGCTGTTCAGAGATTACCTCTTCCACCAAGTCACAAAGGATAACAGGCCTTGGATAGACATGGCTCATGTGGTACAGGCATTGAATAAGGTAAGTAATACATAGTGGATCTCTCTCTCTCCCCCCGTTTTTTTAAAGAGCTGTGCTTTCACTCGACCTTGGTTGCATGTTTGACTGAATGACTACCTCAGCAGGTTTGCCAAGAAGTTTGTTTAGCCATGGTCCCTGCTTTCTTTGCAGTGCATTGCTTTGCATTTGCCCTTTCAGACTGGTGATGCAGAAATGTTAGACTGGCATGTTCTGGATGGACACCAAGCTGTCTCTATATGTGGCTTGGCTTACAAGCTGCTTATGCTGTGGGGAAAAAAAATGAAACACCCTGAAAATGTAATTGTATGTGGCTTGTTAAAAGCTGCATGGTAGGTGTGCCTTCTACCACTCAATGACATTTTCATGCTTTTGTGTGCGCTTTGCTTGTTGGGAGAAAGAATAAAAAGGGCACAAATGTCTCTTTGTCTGACGTTGCATATCTAAAATGAAGTCAGGAATGCTTCTTTGCAAATGTAAAGGGAGCAGTATTTCTTTTTTCGTTGCTTTCTATTTAGTGCACGTTAATAGTGTTTGCAGCACGCAGGTTAGATGAGACCACTGTAGGTGTGAAGCAGCATTGCAGTTGCCATAGCAACAAAGTTTCTTGTTGCTTTCTTTTTTCTTTTTCTTTCATTTTCCTTGCACTGTCAAAGCTGGATGCTGGTGTACCCGAGAAAATCTGCCTCATGTCACGGGACGAGCAAAACATCCTCGTTGTCAGCTATGCTGAGCTGAAGCAGTGCCTCGAGTCCTCATTCAGCGAGCTCCTGTCTGCCACTTCATCAGCGCCACCTTCAACGTCTCTCCCCCCACCTCCGGCCAACCAGCATGCACGGTGACCACACAGAATGTTGTTTTATTTTATGTTTGCTGCTGCTTCGGTATGCACAAGCATGTTGCTTGGTTTTAATTATGCTGCCAGTGAAGAGTTACTCGGGTTCAGAGGCCCCTGATAAGGGACGTTTCAGCAATTTTGCTACGTGAATCTTGCTAGTGCCACTGCTTTCTGTGCATACGCAACAGTTTTCATTACGCTAGTTGACGCAACAGGTTATTACTTTTTTTTTCTTCCTCTGGAAATTTTTTTATCATTGCATGCCTTCTTTTCCTGTCTCTTGATAGTTTTGACAACTAGTGATGGGGTCCTTCTTTTTTTTTTCCTCTCGCTTTTTGTTTTAGGACATTTGCATAGGTGTAAGGCATTTACAGTTGAGCTCGGTGGTCTCCTTTCTTTTTCGACTTTTTGGCACTCTTGAGAGCTTTTCTCTGTTTTGCTGTAGCAAGATTATTTTTTATTCTATCCTTTTTAAGAAGTGTAGTCAAAAAATCTATTTACGCACACTTTTGCGCAGTCTTGGAAGTTGCTTTCTTGTCTTGAGCTTTATTAGTGATATTTGTGGTCCCCCTCCCCACTTTATTGTGTCTTTTTGTTTGTCCTCTGTGGTGCACCTTCTCTTGTACTTAATCATCAATGCTATCGCGTACAACTTCTGCCACAAAGTGGGCATAGTATTGTGCCAATGACTGTGGTGCAGGAAACTAAGCAGCGCATACTTGGTTTCGCTTTCTCTTAATGCTGAACCACTGCTATTCAAACGGCACTATGATAATGAACTTAATGCATAACTGTGAGGTGCAGGGGGAACCAAGAAAAAGTGCTTTTGCATGTGTGAATATATTCTGTTGTTTCTTCTGCAGTTAAACTTCTGCACCCAGAGAACTGAATGCAGAAGCTTGTTGAACATTTTTGTTGAGTCTCGAGGCAGCTAAACTCTAGTGAAAGCGCATGCTCTTGTACTGCATTCTGTCTATAGCTGTTATGATAGTTTCACTTAGGTGTGGAATGCATGGTTAATGTCGCATGCTGTAGCTGTCCAACATTTTGCTATGCGCCTCCTCGTTGCTCTCTGCTAGTGGTGGCCAACGAGCTGATCTTGCCGCCAGAGCAATAACGGATATGCTGCGCACTTGTGCTGTTCCATAGGGTTTGTTACAAATTCGTATTGTTCAAGGAAACCTATTAGGACTGTTTCTATTCCATGTCCTTCCAGGGGCCATATCCTTGATCAATCAGTTTATCACCTTCAAAAAAAAAGAACGAAGTGAAACATGCATCCAGTGGAAGGGGATCTGCGTAAAAAAAGGACTGAAGACAGCTTATGAGCACTATTTCTTTGTGGCATAGTTCTTGAATATATTGATGAGACGCCCGTCACCCCAGTGAGTTGTTGCACTTAGACATTGGGCCGCACGGAAAGTGAAAGTATCACTTCAAAGTGATCGGTCAAGAATACGTTTCTTCTACTGTGTTGCCGCTTGTGGCCAGACGGGCTTTTTGTAAAACTTCACTGCTGAGAGCACAAGACTAGGCCGCAAGTCTTGCCACCATGGCAATCGGTGTCGTAACACAAAACACAGGGTTATATATCCTATATGTGTGTGTGAACTTTGACTGCCCTCCAACCTTAAAGTTTGAGCTGCAACATTCAGCGGTTGCAGTTTATCTGTTGATGACAGTGGGATGTTGTCTCTGTTGAAACGGATTTATTTTAAGCAAACAAGGCATTTATTTTTTTATATGTGCTACTGAATAAGAAAGGGTACCTGAGGCCCTGCGAATACAAAGCTGGACAAAAAAAGTGCCGAGGCATGTTTTACTCATCGTTTTGTTGATGATATCTTGTCTTATAAAGACCACCCTCTTTTTTGCAATAAGTACCAGGAAGTAGTTTTTTCTGTTTGCATGGCTTATATGTATAGAGTACAAGGACAGTTTCGTAACGTTGCTCACGTGATTATAACACAAAATTTTATTGCAAAGGTTAGTTACAATTGCAGGAAGTTGCAACACTTTGTGTTGGTTGGATGTTCAATGCTCACCAAATTAAATTATGAATTTTAGTTAAGATTGAACACTGCTCACAAAGCATCATAAACTGTGTGTATTTGTGCAGGCTTTGATAGCCTGCATAAACGTGATCAAACAATGTTGGATATGGTGGCTCTAATTTTGTTACAAAAGGGCATCACGAAGCTCTTAAGACTTATGCCGCTCAAGGAACCTGCGTGCAGCTGCTGATTCTTTTCATAATGATACTGGCAATTGCTATGATATTCAATATATTTTCGTTATAATTTGCGCTTTCTCTGTTTGCTCCAGCGTTCATAACCATTCGGTCGCGTGGCAAAAAAGAATGAAGAACGAACCATATCGTAGTTCAACTAGTGGAGGCTACCAGGAGCCATTGTTGGCATTGGCCCACTGTTACGAAATCTTCCCTGTACTCTGAATCAGTGCGACGTCTACAGAAAATGTCCATCAGCCTGTATACTCAGCCTGATTTTGACAAACTAAGTGATCTTTGTGTTAGAAATCGGTTTTTTCTTTTTCCTAACAAAAGCAGCAAGTGTTCACAATTCTTCAGTAATACTTAATGTTTTCCCTAATTCCTTTCATGTTCCATGTTCACATGGCTTTTTCATGCCACTGCTTAGTGCTGTTGTTGTGGCAGGTGTGCTCATGTGATCGTGGTTGTTCTTGCCCCTTTTTTAGCCAGGTGCTTTTGTTGATAACTTTGTGGCTTCCAATGGCCCTGTCGGAACATCTTGGTACCTTATAGTTTAAATATTTGCCTGTAAATACAACTGTACATACATATGACACACACGCACACACGTACCCTTTTGTATGCATATATATATATATACTTATGGAGCCAAACTCAGATTGTGGTACTCACATTATTGGACTTTGAATCACTGTCATTAATCTCATCTGTAATGCGTGCATTTATGTGCAAAGGGGATCAGTGTGGTTGTGCAGTGCTTGCTGGCATCATGTACATAACTCACGTATGTATATGTACATAAAGGTAGGCATGAAATATATGCATGGGCGAGTGGAGCGCGGAGAATGTCATAGTGGATTGCAGAAGACCATTGGCAGCAGAGAGCTCGCTTTTTGCTGCAGTTAATTAACTTTACCAATTGCTTTCATACATGTGGCCACTTTGTTTCTTCAAATCGGGTTACAAATGTGCTGTAATCAAAGCATGGTGCATTCTTACAATTCTCTGTTAGATGCAGTGGCCTCCTCTTGTCAGATGCAAAAGTGTTCCAAGTTCTCTGAACGCAGTGTACAAACTAGGCAGAAAATGTTTAGCATAGTCAATGGTCACACAGCGTGTGTAGCTTTTCTTGCTGTGATCTGTTTGTACTTCATGCAATCCAGTGTGAGCAATCTTAAAAGAAAACTTCACTTTTGTGCTGTGGGCTGTATGCATGGGTACCTATTTCAGTAGCACATAACATCGGCTGCACGACACAGATGTATTGGCAGATCTGTTTTGCCATGCTGGCTAGGGTGTGTGCTTTCATTCATACTGCTTTGGAGCCAAATTATTCGCTTGCCATGTTTGAGCAATCGCAGTGTAATAATCTGGTAAGCGTCTCCTTTCTTGTGCTCCTGGGCATAAGGCATGTGTTAGCATAGCTTTAGCAGAGCCTTTGTGACACATTCCATTTAAGATCCCCCGCCTGTTATATCTTGGGAATGCTGCCTGTAATGAGTAAGGTTGCCATTATGTGAATCATAATCAAGCACCTCGCTTGGACCTAGCCGAGGAGAGATCTGTTGCTGGCTTGATAAGCCTAATCCCTCAGTTGATCTTTCAAACCATTGAAGCCTTGTGCGCTTCATCACTGAGAGAAAAACAAACAAAACAATTACTTTTAAGAGTACAAATATGGTGCGTCATTTTGAGCTGGATGTTGGGTTATGTTGGATCAATTAGGCTTGCACATTGATGAGCGTGTGTGATTCCATGCCATTCGATAATGATACAAGGGTCCTAGTGGCATTTGTGCGCACCAAAGCCATTTTGGGAAGTTCTGTGCAAGGGTGGTTGTTTTTGGAAAAGTGCTTGCCATATAGGATGTATAGGATCAGTTGTGATTTGCCAATAAGACACCACAGTGTCCTGTTTTCAGCTTTCAACAGATGGCACAATGGCAAAGCAGCACATGAAAATGTGGTCATAACGGATGGGAATGAGGGAGCTGTGAGTTATGTTTTAGGTGTGTGTCTTTCTACAAATGTAAATAAGTGGTGACTTTTTGTACAGTTCCTGTAAGAGCTATTTTTATTGGAAAATAAAGGTTGGAAACCCTTACTTGTGTCTGTGAATATCCCAGAGCAGCAAACTACACTCTTGAAGAAGTGGGAAGCTTACAATCATTTTCAGGTGAAAGCTGCAGTTTGGGGGAGTGCCTTAGCAACTTACTTGTCAAAATGTCTAATATTTTGCAATTAGTGGAGTTTGGCCATATTTTGCAATATTAAGCAGATGTTTTCGCCTCCACAGTGTGCTTCACTTTAGTCATGCTAGCCTGACGACATGTAATGTTCTCCACTCTTCATATAGATATTGTAAATGAACCCAGTACTCCTCGTTCTCGATGAGAGAGAGAGAGAGTAAACGTTTATTGTAGTATAGGTTGTTTGGTTATGGTGGGTGGAGCCCCTCCTCCAGGGCCCCACTGGTTACAGCGGCTCGCTGGGCCTGGTCAAGGGTCGCCAGTTGGCTTCCCAATTCCACTTTCGCAAGTCGCGCCTCCCACGACCAGTTATGGGGAGTGTTGTCTTGCAGCGGCGAGGTGGCCGCCGCCGGACGTAACGCGCACTGGAATGTTATGTGTTCCAATGTCGGTGTTCCTTTGCACCACGGGCATTTGTTGCTGTATTTGTCTGGGTACATTTTGTGTAGCCTGTATAAATGTGGGAAAGTGTTTGTTTGCAGGTGGCGCCAGTCCCGTGCTTGCCTCCTGTCTAGGTCTGGGTGGGGAAGGGCTTTGGTTCGCCTACTTAGCCGTTGTTTTTCGAGGAATTCTCTTGTCGCACCGGGTGTCGAGGTGTTCTCTCGGGCGGTGTGGCCCGCGGCTCGGCCTGTCATGCCTCGAGCCAAGCGGTCCGCCCGTTCATTCCCCGCTATCCCTGTGTGCGCCGTGCACCAGGTCACGGAATAATCCATGGTGAGCTCTGTTCCTAAGATGCGGAAGACGCAGCCCGGTAAAGCCCCCCCAAGGAAGAGGCGGCAGGTGTCCTGCAAGTCTGTCAGGACGTAGGCCGATTCGCCCTTAGCTTCCGCGGCGCGTATGGCCAGGGCTATGGCCACAGCTTCGGCCGTTGCAACCGATTTCGTGCATGTGGATGCTGCTGCGGTTGTTCGTCCTTGGCTAGTCACGACTGCTGCAAATGTATTGAGGGTGCCTGTATTCCTGTGATACGAACTCGCGTCTGTAAAGTAAGTATCCGGATCACTTCGCCGCCTTAGTAAGGTGACTGCCCGCGCGCATCTCCGTGCCACATGACGGACTGGGTGCATGTGACGGGGGATTGGCTCCACGTGGATCCGCTCTCGGATTTCAGATGGCAGTAGTATTGTTTCGCCGCCGCAATATTGTGGTGTCAGTGGATAGTGAAGTCTTTGTAAAACCGAGCGTCCCTGAGGTGTCGTGTTTAGCCGTTCACGCTGCGCCATTAGTGTGGCCGCTGCTCTCGATGAGAAACACATCAACAACAACGTCCTTCAACCCTTCAACAACATCCTTAGTGTGGATGAGTCTGACGACGGCATGGGCCAGCTACCCCTTTCGACATGCCCGACCCCGACTCTTGCAACCTGCGCAGTGGGTGAGTGCACCTGTTCTGACTGCCGTTGCTACCGGCTGCGCCTGCTGTCGTCTGCCCTCAAGACAAGGCGCGGCAGTTGTGGCGGGAAAACACGGGCATGTGCACCGCAGTAGCTGCCGCGGTGTGCAAGGACCAGATTGTGCATTGTGGAGGTGGACTAGCGCAACAGTTGCAACTCCAACAAATGGGAAAAGTGGGAAGACCACGCATTGTGTGCACGGCCGGAAGAACAAGTGGAGTACGAAGAGAGGTGTTGGCAGCAGAGATGCGACTATAATCAACGACAACGTGCCTGTGCGAAAGTGGAGAATGTGGCCAGTGACTTGGCCTCCGAAGAACGTCAGCGAGAGCAGATGCGAGTGTCTAATCGTCTGTGTCGAGCACAAGCTAGTGATGAAGATCACGCACTGGGGGCCGCTCGCAAGCGTCTAGCTAGATCATTCGAGTCTGTATCCATGCGGCTGAAGTGCGAGTTGCCACCTTCTTCGATTCACCGGGGCAAATACCAAATTCAAGAGAATATTTCTGGATGCCGAGCTTGGCCATAGTTGCTCGGTCTGCGATTGACAGCTTTGCTGGCATATCCGGCACCATATGAATGATTCAGCCCGATTTAAAAAAACATTTATTTCCTGCGCCGAGTTGGGGATGGAACATAGCATCTATAACCCCTGACCTCTGGCATCAAAACTAAAGGAGCTCCGCATAGCGTGCCTAAAAGCCAAATATGCCACTTTGGCGGCCACAGACCAATGACTAATGACACGTTGTTACTGAGGATTCATTTTATTGTAAAATACTCATTTGCAGGTTATACTGCAGTTCTTGTTCACGACTAGGTGGCACGCGCATTGCATTGCGAAGCAGCAAACTCTGTTACGTGCGCCCCAGTGACACCCACTGATGACAAAAAGACGCGCCTTTTCATTACGAACGCTCTATGGCCCGCTAGGATCACATTTGGATGGAAGTTTAAAGAACAACTCCGGCGATTTTTTTACCATGTCATGCGTATGGCATTTTTAGGTTCCCGATACCCCCCAGTCACACGCCTGATAGTAGAATTCCTCCGCAAATTATAACATTTAAATAAGCAAAAGAAAAGCGCTAAAATAAAAACGAAAGCTGACCGAGCAGCCGAGTGAGCATTTTCGTGTGGCGTCACGAGCGGCACACTACACTGCGGAGGAAAGAAAAAAAGTAGCAGCTTCGCGCGAAAGGTGAAGCATCGATTGTGATAGCAAATTAGTTGACAGCTACACGAAGGAAGGATAGTAGGTTTATCACAAGTATAAACTTGTAAATGTTCGCTAACAAGCATCGTGTCGCACGCACACAGCAAACATGAACACATCTGACTCTATGACTGCGCACATTCCCTGTCAAAACGCTGGAGTGAAGAAGCGCGGAAGCAGCAGCGAGCGAATTGACCTTCGTGCTGCCTCTCCTTTCTACAAGAACACAGCCCAAACGAAGCAATCAGCACTACATCGTAGATCACTTTCAAAATAGGGCCCGCGCGCCCACCCCCCCTCCCCATGCCTCGCACGTAATGGAGGAAGACTCGTCAATTCTGCCCTTTCTTGAGCGCCCAAGATTGAGCCATCATCGTAGGCTGACCCTCGCATGCTTTCACTCGCGCATACACCATACAGTGCGCTGCAATGATGTTATCGCACTTGGACTTTATATACGGAACATTACGGCAACGCCGACGGTTGAAATGTGCCTGGAGTGTACGTAAATTGCTATTGCAATAAACCTGAGAGGCCGTGACGTCACTCTGTGAAGCTAATGCCATCTTCGCCTGGTTGTTTCTGAGCGCTCTCGCGAGCGGCATTGTCCTTGGCTGGTTGAAAGAGCGTGTGCGCCCTGCATTCGACCGGCTCTTCTCGATTGCTCTGCTCCATCTTTGAGCGCTCCGAGCCCTGTTGTCGGAGCAGTCATCGAGATTGAAACGTCATCGCTGCGCCGTGTTGCTGCTGTTGGCGATGGCCCTCCGTAACCTAGGCTGCTGCATGCTGGCATCTTGACGAACGGTCGTCCCGCCGGCGCGTCCGCCGGTTTTCCCGGCAGCGCCGGGAGTTTTGGATAGGCGAAATATCATACGTTGGCAGTAGTCGCGTGGTTTCGCATCTGCCATTTCCTCCTCCGAGAATGAGTCACACGTTCGGCTTGCACACTTGTCCTCTACCTATCAGCTCGGGGAACGCCGGATCTGCCCGACTCTGCTTCGGGGGATGGAGCTGACCAGTCGAAGATACCACAAGTGATGCCGGAAGTTTGCGTTACTCCACCATCTTGTCGGGTCAAATGTCCGGGCTGCTCGGACATGCGCACACTGTAGTGATCCGGCCAGCGGATTCAATAGTAGTGTATACCATCATACCACACGTACGCTTGCAGCCACGCGCAAGCTCGCGTCAACACGCCTGTCGCGCCTCGCGATGAATGGCGGTTTGCATCCACAAGGACGCACGACAGCGCGCGCTCGCTAGGCTCACTCATCGACGCCTTGGCAGACTCCACTTCATACTTTGTTATTGACAGTGTTTCAAAATGCTTTGTATCTATAAATGTAATTGTTATATTTTTATAGCTGTTAGATCTGCACAAAAAGAAAGAAGTACTTCCTTGCATCATATAAATCTGCTTCACTGAGTGTTGAATGTACCGCGCCGTAGCTGGGTAGCCAGGCGCGCCGAAGTGAGACAGCCCAAGCGCGCGATAACAGAGAGGAGCTGTTCCCCGAGCACGAGGCATTGCCCGAGCTCATGCAGCGTTTCGGCGCGTACGAGCCATGCCGCACCGTCTGCGCATGTGTGGGCGTGTGGACACGATCCTGCGCGGCGTGCGTCTAAATGTCGTACAACAATCCCTCACGTGACCTTATCCTAGGTACCTAGAGACAGCATTGTTTAGGGACTTTTGAGAAGGCGCAATGATTTTGCCATGTGGCGCGTTGAATCGTTGAATCTCCGGCCTACGCCGACCGCTGGTCGTATGTCTCCACAGTAGGTTCAGTATTTGTTGGCGAAACGTCGTGCAGTAGTAGTGGTGTGTCATGTCGGCCTTTGGTCTCGGTGAACTCTGGTGGTGTGAGACCCGTATTTCTGAAGAATTCAGTGGTGTTGACGATCAAAATATTCAAGTGGCACAGCGCTTCGGCAATGCGATTTGCGAACCGGCGCTGTACAGCAGCGCCGCTGCGTTCGCCCTTTTAGGCAGCGTCATCACATCGCACATGCACCTTTACTTGACGGGCGTCGTCATAGACGGAGGTATTGTAGGCGTTCTTCACCACGACTTACGTTACGTAATATAATGCTTAAGGTGGTGTTTGGTCACAACTGTTCACGCGTCCTTGAAATGGGGCAGCGCATGTTTTCAATCGTGTTCAGCGCTAGTGCGCCATTCGTGACTTAGTATGATTTACTTTTATTGTGGGTTTTACGACAATTATCACGTAGTGCGATGAACTTAACGGAGCTTTAGGACATCACATGGTCTGCCAGAATTCCACGAACTAAAATGCAGAGTAGATGTTTAATATTATTCGTACAAAGGGCGCGATAAACACGATGAGGTGGATCTTGGTACTGTGCCCTGTTATGTTCAGCTGCATCTCTGCCCGTGTTTTGTGCTCGTAGTTTTAGTAATGGGACGCAGGGTTCTGTATAAAGTTGAAACGAATGAATGTGTATCTGTGCGTATGCAATAACTCCACCACAACATATTTGTGTAATGCAGTGACGGGATGTATGGCAGCCCTAGTTACAGCTTTGATGTCCCCATTACCCTGAAGATACTACCCCACCTGCTCTTGAACTCTCTATTTGCCGGTATTTTTATTTTCACATGCTGAATGGTCCCACCGCAATACATATATGTAGTGAGGCAAAGCTTATTAAAGTTGCCAAATGCTTTGACAGTGTCAGACCTAACAGTTTTAGAGTGACATGGCCAATACAATAGCCCAGAACTTCACTTTAACCATTTTATTAGGACTGTCAAACTAATCTTGCAGCACAGAAAAACAATGTAAACACCTCAAGAGTTGATTAGCAGGTAATACTGGAAAGCACAAGTCTAGTGGCCAAGGGTGTGGTGAAGTGCTTTAAACACTCGACTGACGCACACCTTAAGTGCTTAGAAATTTCTAGCATATTGATGCAGGGTGAACAGACTTACTACAATATTGGTTGCATTACAATAAAAATATTAGTATTGGATAAGAGGACGCAAGCGACTCGTGTGCTGCTTGGTTATGGAAACCACATGGGTCCCAGAAGTACCCAAACAGGGTTCTTGTTTACGCATGCTGCTTGCGTCCACTAATCTAAAGCTCTCTAATGTCGGCAGTATAAAGAGAAGCTGTAAAAATTGGGCTTTGACATTCACAACTCCAATTTTGTTTCTTCTATACTCATACAACCCAAACACTACGCTGTTGTGACAGCATCTGCCTAGTAGAACTCTTGCTTGGGCTAGTTGGTTCATGCTCGAATGAGTAAAGGCAAGGCGCAAAAGACCAGGACTGAAGAAGGACACAAATGACAGGACCGGCGCCACTCACAACTAGGTTTATTTCCGCAACAAGCCTGCCTTATGTAGGTCAATCTAGCCGAATCACACACGAACCGTTACAAGTACAATACAGCAATCCATCAACCACTCGGGAATCATATCTGGCACAAAAGATAAAATGAGCAAACAAGAACCACACGTGGAGCAGCACGGGAAGCAATTCATCGAGCACAGTCTTTACTAAGCCAACGGGGAGAAAAAACGAGACATGAAAAGCATCGTCTACGCTTCACTATCCGCTATCCAAAACATAACACCATTCAAACGCCTAAGGCCCATTCAGTGATAAAACCCACACGACTATGGGAATAATGACCAACGAATAACATGAAAAAACGTGAAGAAAGGGCGTCTGAGTACAGTGTCTGCATCCAAACTAAAATCTCCAATAGTCACTCACCTAAAAAATTGATAAAACATGTGACCGCGCGAAAAATGAAGCATGTGACAAAAAATGAAATGGACAGAACAGTTGAACGATAAAGGGTCTAAACAACAGCGCCTGCGTCAAAACGAGAGAAAAAAATGCAAAAAATAAAATGAAAAACGTGACAAAACCTGTAAGAGCCACTATAAAATCGTCAACAAAATAAAATATAAATAAATGAAAGGAAGACAGACGGAAAAAACCTAAATGATATCGCTCTAACATGAGGGCTAAATGTAACCTAAAGAAGTAGTCTCCTTGTCACTAAGCGCAATGGACGGCCTGCTGACGCATTTGTTTCCCGCTTTCTTGATGAAACAGGCTTCCACAATATCCCGCTCGAACCTGTCTTTTCCAAACTTCAAAAATTTAGTTTTGTCGAACTGAGGGCGGCAATTAGTGCAGTCTCTGCAATGCTCTGCAAGGAAGCTCCCTTTATTGTTGCGCAGATTACGGCAATGTTCCATTGCACGCTCATTGAAACATCGACCTGTTTGTCCGACATAGCTGCGACCACAGCTTAGAGGGATTTGGTACACGACACGTGTCCTGCATCCAGTGGACTTCTTCTGATGCTGAATTGAATGAGCCAGGCGTTTCTCTCGGTCCTGCCTAGCTCATTGCCACATTTTGCGACAAAAGCAGTGATCACTCGGTTAGAATTGCCTTTCCTAATATTACTCCAAGAATTCTTTAAACAGTTAGTTTTTTTAAGCACGAAGCATGTCATGCCCAACTAGAAAATTAACCATGCAATAAGCTACTAGAAGTAGCTAAAAAGTCTGCAGTCTTCTGAAGTCAGCTTGATTTGCAGCTCCTAAAATTGGCTATTATTGAATTAGGAGAAGGAAAGAACAGCTTGAATAAACATACGTCTCATCAGAAAATTGTGGTGGTGTGCTGCAGGCTAAGGCAGTGAAAGGAAGCCGTTTTGGCATTGGTCTACCTCTGTCCCAGAACCAAGCACCGCAGCCGAGGCAACTTCACTTGGCTTTGACATCTTCAAGTTCCCTTTCCCAAGCACAGAATACTCGGTCGAGGTGAGCTCAATGCACATCACCCACATTGGGGATGCAAAGACATATGGCCAAGAGGATGCCACCTTGACGAAGCAGACACCACAGCAACTATCCCAACTGCCACAACCTCCATTAAAACCAGAAGGGCAGTACACTTACCTAGCATGGGCAACTGGGGCCTTCATCCAGAGTGTCAGTGCGACTCTGCCCCAAGAGGCAGTGACCATTATCCAGTATAACACTTGATGTAGGGGTGAAAATGTGCCACATTCACAAAATGAGGGTTTCAGGCTGGGACCATTTCCGTGATGTACTTGAGTCTGGAGAATGTGTTGAAGAATCGCTAGCAACATGCATCCTCTACACACTGCAAAGAGCGACATGCGAACTAGAGCTTACTGGGGCAACATCCAGCCCTGACAAGCACCTGCTGCAACTTTGGGGTGAGCAAGCCAAGCTGCATACTGCATACTTAAATTGTGGCTGCACCCAACAAACCCTGAGCAATGTTCTGCACAAGACTGAACAGGCAAGATGTCATGCTAAAAAACTTGCCATAGACTAGTGGATGGACCACTGTGCGTCATTTGAACGTATAGGTCTCGGTAAGATGCGACACATTCTCGGCTATAACGGGATGAACCAAATAGTACTGTAATACTATTGAAAACAGGCTGCTCGATCTTCAGTGCACATCTGAGCAATTTGAGGAACAAGCTGCAGATGCTTTCCCCGACCACCTCACAGTCACCAGAGTTGTACGCACCTTAATGACCACTTGCCAAGGAAGGAATGGAAAGCCTCTTTCGGTGGCAGAACCTGTTGTTGCTCTCGAACGTGTCAACACTTAAAGCGCACTTGGCACAGATGGAGTCATTTTGCAGATGTTGAGGAATCTTGCTGAAACACGGAAGCAAGCACTATTGCTTGTAATCAATGAAATCTGGAATATTGGAATTCCCCAGAGTGGAAACACTTGGTCATGATGCCACTACCGAAACCAGGCAAGAAACCTGACACCATAGCCAACCTTTGATCAGTCTCACTCCCATTGACAGCGTGCAAATTGACTGAAGGAATGTGCCTCGCAAGGCTGAACTACCATATGGGAAAGACAAGGCTACTTTCACCTGTGCCAGATTGGTTTCTGGCTTAAGGTTGACACGTGCGGCAGTAGCCTCTTTCTGCATCAAAGCATCGCCAATACCAGCCGCTTCGGAGGAAAGATATATGGGTTCTTAGTCGTAGTCAAACCAAGAAGAATGTTGAGCACAGTCTGCAACGAGGAGGTGCTGGTAGCCTTTCGTGAAGCCTGCCCAGGCATTAGGGTTGCCAGTGTTGCCAAAGCCTCTTATGCAACCAAATGTTTGAAATATGAAGTTACAGTAAACAGCCAAAGAACTTTTACCAACTGCACAGGTGGAAATGCAGGTAAAACCCAGACCAGCACACTTGGTTTCAGGAGTGATTTGCTCATGAGGTAAGAAGGTGACTTAAGAGTTGGTGATAAGGTATACCGAATGCAAGTATATGCAGTATGTACGAGGTCTGTTAGAAAAGTATCCGACCTTATTTTTTTTGCAAACACCTGATGGATATGAAACAAGTGCGCTTACATTAGCCGATCTTAAACCCTCGTGCGCATGCGCGAATTTTTTCCCGCCTGCCGATAGCGTCAGTCGCTGGGACGCAGCGAGGTAGTACACAGTGCTCTCGTCGGTTTTTTATTGCAAGGAAAATGGCGGAGCGACTGGAGAAGCGCTACTGCATCAAATTTTGCCAGAAACTGGGCGACAGCCAAGTGCAAATTATTGCGAAGATTCAGACTGCTTTCGGTGACGATGCTATGAGCAGCACACAGAATAAGGAGTGGTACAACCGGTGTAAAGACGGCCACACATCGGTGGAGAGCAAGCCACGCCCCGGTCGGCCATCGACATGCCGAAATGACCAGGGCATTGCCAAAGTGAATGCTGTGGTGATGCAGGACCGTCGTGTGACTATGCGAGAAATTGCGGAAGAGGTGGGTATCAGCACTTTTTCTGCACATTCCATTATGACCAAAAATTTGGCGATGAAGAGAGTTGCGGCAAAATTCGTGCCGAAGCTGCTCGCGGTGGAGCAAAAGCAACTTCGTGTTGAAGTCTCACAGGACATGCTGGATTCCACAAACAGTGACCCCAACTTCATGAGCACCATAATAACTGGTGACGAGTCTTGGGTGTACGGGTACGACCCGGAAACCAAATCCCATTCACCACAGTGGAAGCATTCCACGTCACCAAGACCAAAGAAGGCCCGCCAAGTGTGCAGCAACGTCAAAGTGATGCTGACTGCTTTATTTGACTCCCGCGGTGTGGTAGACCACGAGTACGCACCACAGGGTCAAACAATCACGAAAGAGTACTACAGAAGGTCCTCCGTCGCCTACGTGATTCCGTGCGGCGCAAGAGACCGGAGTTGTGGTCAACAGGAAATTGGCAGATCCATCGCGACAATGCTCCCGCACATTCCTCGCACTTGATTCAGACTTTTTCGGCGAAACACCAGACTCCTGTACTTCAACAGGCTCCTTATTCTCCTGATATGGCCCCCTGTGACATCTGTCTGTTTCCCAAAATTAAGAGGCCATTGAAAAGAGCACGATTTCAGACAATAGAGGACATTATGGCTGCAACGACAGCCGAGCTAAACTCCATTTCGAAAGAGGCCTTCTCACAATGCTTCCAACAATGGCAGCACTGCTGGGAGAAGTGTGTGGAGTCCCAAGGAGACTACTTTAAGGGCGATTAGGTTTCCAATACTCCAGTTATGCCATTTTTTTTTCGTCGGCCAAAGGTTGGATACTTTTCTAACAGACCTCGTATATGTACTGTTAGGCCAAAACAGATGAATTTTCTCCAAAGCAACATCAAAAGCTTATTTTTTTTTTCAGTATGCCACTCATGTGCCACTCATGGCAAGTCTGGACAGCATTATATAAAGCTGCATAAGCAAAATGATACAACTAGGTACAACTGTTAAGCATAATATTTTTTCTGGGCTAAATTCTTGCTCCTTGAACTCATTCGAGATCATTAACTGTAGCACCAAAGTAGTGGACCACTACCAGAACAAGGGCATCAGTGTGCCCATCTCAATTCTTGTGCTTATGCCAGTCTTCTTTTTTACAGCAATAGGTGCTATGGGCTAACTCCCCTGGTTGTTCTGATGTCTACTGGTATTGTCACTGGAATTCCCAAATTTCTTGCTAGAATATTGCAAATAAAGTTCTCATTGTGCTGCAAGGATTCAAACATACGATCAAAAGATTGGCAGTCCACAATTCTATATTTCAACCACTCTGCTGAAGGTACAGTCGTGGTGAATACTGATCCTGAAGAGCGCAATCAAGCCAACAAGTGGCATGATTGGCTAACAGCTGCTCAATGTCTGCGTACTGTATATAGAGCTGGCGTCCATGCCTTCAAGTTCCGACACATTACCGTCCCACTTGTAAAGGCAGTCCTATGTTAATTTTTCTTCTTTCATGTAATGACTGATTGGGTGCATCTGCTTCATTAATTTTCTTCTAGTGCTTTTGTTTTCCTCAAGCACAGCGTGAGACCTAGCAATGGGTAGCCCAAATATAGATGTGAGAAAACCAAAACAATTTCAGCAGTAAGAAGCTAAAGGGTTGTTTTGGTGGAGACCAGTGGCCAAGTCCGGTTATGAAAGAGGAGGAAGAAAAGTCGAGTCTTTCCACTTCAACACTGGGAGGCACAACTCCCACAAATAAATACGACTCGTACTTATTTTACTTCTCTAAAGGAGATTACTGACTAGCATTGGCAAGTGTTCACTTCA
This sequence comes from Dermacentor andersoni, assembly GCF_023375885.2. Classification (NCBI taxonomy): domain Eukaryota; kingdom Metazoa; phylum Arthropoda; class Arachnida; order Ixodida; family Ixodidae; genus Dermacentor; species Dermacentor andersoni. The sequence continues at coordinate 18,212,154 of NC_092817.1, forward strand.
ACAAACACCACATGAAGCAACCTTCCTGTGCATATTTCACCAGCTACTGCATCATTGTTTTACGTTACGAGTGAAACTGCAATTTTCCTTATGCCACAACTTGCCCAATTTTGTGTTTTACAGTAGGATTTTGGCAGTGGTATTAAGGCACTGAAACACTCGGGAATAGTAGTAGAGAAAGAAATAGAAGTAAGAACGCAGTGGCTTTTTGTGCGTAGACTATGCATACACCTGTTTTTACCTATCTGCTAAACTATTCTAAACAAGAAAAGCTTATACACAATTGTCCAAAGTCAGACCACAACTAAACCGGAGGTATCTTTGGCAAGCAAAGTATATTTATTTGGTGACATGTCCTGCGGCCCTGCTATTGGGCTTTCTTTCCTTCCTTTTCAGCTGTGCAGGTTCATTAAGAAGTGACGAGAGAGTATGACAATTAAAATCATTGAAAGACTTAGTGAAACCTTTTTTGGGTTGTTTCTTATTGGTTTCAGACTCTACACATTGCATTTTAAGGCGTGTTTTCCCTGTTTTTTGCTTTTTTCTATGTGCAGGGCATGTTAACATTTTTGCACACGTCAAGTATGTGGTGCCATAGACTTCTTGGATGGAGTCTTGCCTTTCATTCTGTACAATATGATGTCGGTTTTTTGTGTCCAAGGCTGTTTTACATTTTAGTGCGATTGTAGCATTTTGCTAAGCTTTGACTCTCTGGTGGTGGCATGACATGTGACATTTTTTTTTTCAATAAAAGGAAGTCTGTCACTTATCCTGTGCACTGGTTGTCTTTTGTCTTTTTGAATTACAATTTGTTGCCTATATTTGCTCTTTTGTTTCATTTCAGATTAGGAATGGCTATCATAGTTGACATCATTTAACCATACTGCACACAATGCGGATGATATGTACTTGCAATATATGGTCACCATAAATATAATAGAAGTTAATAGTTCAAGAATAGTGCCTTTGCATGGTGGTGCAGCCATGAATTGTGGCTATAAGGTTCCAGCGGTGCAGGTAGCCACTGCTTGTGCAGAATATAGTTCAACTCTACTACTTTCAAACATAATTGTTTTTATCTGCATTTGTATAGCTCCAGTTCCTGTGAACAACACACATCTGGAGGAAGAGTGGCTTGCACCTGTAGTTGGGGCCAATGAATAGCCAAATTTCTGCCCGTTTTCATGTTATGGGCATATTAGTAAAGGCAGTCGGTTTTATAGCAGCCTGTTTGCCCAGTATAGAAGCCGCTGCAGAGTGTCAGGATCTCGTACACATCTTCAGCTTTGCAGGGAACACAGCATCTTGCCCATAGTTTGTCACAGGCCATGTCTTCGGGGCAAGTTGAGTTTGCTCACTTGCAAAGAGAGAACCAAGCTTATTGAAATTGAAGTAAACCGCCTGTACACTCAGTGGTCTTCTTCATATTGTGCGACATATGTGGTTATAGTGACCCTTGCTTTATGCACTTCTTGTCCGGCAGCAGTCTTTTGCTTTTGGAACACTCAGGATAGCTTTCAGCAAGTTGAACAGGAATAACACTGAAAAACCAGCAGATGTTAATTGTCTAACTTATCATACAAAGCTTCATCCAGTATGATGAGGGCGTAAATGAATGAGGGTGTTCTTCAAGGCCTTGTAGCACGTCATGAGTTTGGAGCAACATGATGTATAGCACTTTTTTGATCGCATGCTATAGGTTCAGCAGGTGTGGCCGAGGTTGAAGCACAGCGCAAGGTCAAGAAAACAGATGTCTATGAGCAGCACCCTGGTAAAGGAGACGCTGGGAAGACTAGTGGGAAGCCTGTTGAACATCTGGTTGACCCAGTTGCTGGCTTCATCAGGCAAAGTGTGATAAAGAGAAGGAAGTCATCAACACATCAGAAGGTCTTTACATATAGACACTGTGCTAACGTTCTCAGGCAGGTCTCTGTCATAACAAGTCTTAGTGTGCAAGCTATGCACGACCAACTACATATGCCTTCTGTTCGGACAAAGAACTGCTCATTGTGGCTAACGAAGATAGAGTGGGCAAAATAAAAAGCTTCATTAATCTGGTCTCACTAGTATCAACAGTGTTTTGTAAGTGTGCATCGCCATACTCCCCAATGCCTTCTTGGGTGACATCAGCAAGGGCCAGCTTACGGCAAGGGGTAATAGATGTCTTTACAAGCTAAAAATGCATGCATGCATGGAGAGCACATTGTGTCCAAAAAGTAGGCACTTCACAGGGGCACTGGAGAAGAAACAGATCATTGACAGTGAGCAAAGACAAGCTTCTCTGCTACTAAACACCAAACACTGTTGCCATGTGACACCTCTGAAACAATCCCTCTCAAAGAGGAAATCATCCTTCTGCATCCATAAAGAGGGCAGATAGGGAAAGCCCCTTCAGCAATGCTGCCAGCTTCAAAAGGCCCACTTGGCACATCCTGAAGGTTTCCTTCTTGGACTTTGCTGGGTACAAGCATTCTACTGTCCAAAAGTTGTCATTGAGAACACTGTTGGTTTGGTGGCGATACAGTTCAGAAGCGATTACAACAAACCTCCCTTCCTAGTTGGTCTGGAGGCTCACGGTGCTCACGAAGCGACACCACGAGACAAGCGAGGTGACTGGATGCCTCCAAGCCCTTGTTTGTTTATCACACTGTTCTGTTAGTAACAACCAAGAGACCTGAAACCAACAAGCTCAAGTTCGGCACTCGTGTGGTTACTGTGGAGGATCCATAATAAAAAGCTCAAAAACAGAAAACTGATGGGAAAGGATAAAGCACCATTTAACACTTAGTATTGCTGCAGCCCACCCCCTTTTATTTTTTATGGTCGTGCTACATCTTTTTACTATAGATAGGCATGAACTTCCTTGCACAGCTTACTGCAGAGAGCATACGTGATGTTCCCAATCGGTGTCCAATCGTTATATGCACTATGTGCTGGCTCAAAGAGATTTGAAACACTGCAATGGAAGCTTCTAGTAGAAAAGGTGCCCGGAAGAAAAACAAACAGCTGTGCTGCAACCATCTTGACAACATCTTGTCCCCTTAATAAAAAATTGTGCTTCCATATCAACTTAAGCCCTACAGTTTAGAGTAAAGTACCAGCGCACTTATGAACAACGAATCAATTCTCAAAGAGCATGTGCAGTCCAGCCAAAAGCATGGGCATGAATCCGCATTGTGCTCTTCCATTGAAGGTGAATAACACGTTCCATAATGGCGAATGTGCTTTAGTAGGCTTCCCTGCAATATGAATTTGTAATGCATAAAGAAGTGTCACTAAAGCTTACCACGAGCACAGATGCACTTGCAAATTATATCACAATTATATCAATTTCCACCCATGTATTGCAGTGTAGCAAGCTACAAAAGAAACGTTGCATAATATGGCTTTTTAATATTACTCTTCTCGCAATACACCAGTATTTCACGGTGAAGCATACTGTCGACATAAGAGTGCTTTAATTATGCGCTCGGCAACTCGCCGCTTCTCGGGTCGCCGCATCTCGGGTCGCCTAAGTGGACATACTATGCTGGGTGATAGCGGCCCCCTCCCACTTTTAGTATGCTTCACCGCGTAACTAAAATGTACTGCGGCGAAGAAGCAGTACATATGTATTGAGTGAATAAACAAATGGTTTTTACAATAGTACAGAAATAAACGCGCACCATGCATCAGTCTACCACACGGAACAGCGTCACAACAAAAGGTAGCTGATTCACACAGGCCGTGTATCCCACTTATGAGTCTTAAAGGGTATTATGTGTAAGCCGAAATTTCAGACACACAGAAATATGTTTATATGTTTACGTTCGTACTCCTTGCTTAATAAGACTGCCAGAACTTCCACAATAGAAAGTAATTTACAACACACAAACGCAAAGAACACAGACATATGCCTTGTTTTCAACTCGGTCGTCATGCAAATGACATATATATAGCACGAAAAAAAAACAACGTTAACATATGCTGTGTGTTAGCATCGTTAACTTCATACTAGGCAAAAGGAGCACACCACAATGCCGCGACAGCCGCTAATGAGACCAAAACGGGAACACATGTCTGTGAAAGCGCAAATGGAGCCAAGCCATTCAGTTCTGACTGGTGTGGTTTAAACCTGTTGCCAGCTTTGCGGGTCAATGTTGCCAGACTGCCTGCCAAATTTGACGGGAGAAAACACTGTCAAATGTAGCGAATCACGGAGGAAGGAAACTAAGGAGAGGCCCTGACGTCACTCTTTGTGAAGCAAAAGTGAAGCCGGAATTTGGCGTTGCTCATGGCGATGCTCCGCCTTTTGGGCCACCCTCCTCGCTTGTTTACATCTTTCGCGAAACCATGCCGCGCTGCGCGTGGTGTCGCGCGCGGAGCGCGCGCGCTCGCGCAACATCTGGCAGAGCACGGTGCAGGTAACACAGCGCAACAAGACACGGTGACTAACGCAAACCCGCCCACTCAGCGCCTTTGCCACGGCCCGAAACCTACCAGAGCAACACGTGTGAGCGCTCACAACCATAACAACGCCGCCATTGTGGCCCAAAAGGCGTGGCCATACAAGAGAAAAAATAAAAAAGCAGCAAAAAAATGAGAACCTACTACGTCATTTTCGCCACACTTTTCTCCTAGCGCACGGAGGGGTAGGGCCTCTCCTTAGTTTCCTTCCTCCGTGTAGCGAATGCAACACGCCGTTTTCGAAGCGCACAGAGTTACTAGATCACACGCGCGCAGGCTCCCAGCTCCCGACAGTACCGGAAAGCTGCTGCATAACCCGCGCGCTTTCGAATCGCTTGCTTGTTGTGGGCCCTGTTCTCCGACGGTACGAAGCGCTTTCTTTCGCTGCACACGCTTTGGCTGGTCCGCGCGGAACGAGGCTTTCGCTGGATCTGAAACTGAAACGCGTCGCATAACGATATATCGCTGCGCGCTCTCGCTACAACGTTAGAAAAGGGTTGCATCGCCTTGATTTGCACAGGCAGTCTCCTGACGGTTACGCTGCTCGCAATAAAGACTTTTCTGGAACTGACACGCGTCGCATAACACTTGGGGCGCGATATATCGCTGCGCGCTCTCGCTACAACGTTAGAAAAGGGTTGGATCGCCTTGATTTGCAACAGGCAGTCTCCTGACGATTACGCTGCTCGCAATACACTGTATTGCGAGCAGCGTAATCGTCAGGAGACTGCCTGTTGCAAATCAAGGCGATGCAACCCTTTTCTAACGTTGTAGCAAGAGCGCGCAGCGATATATCGTTATGCGACGCGTTTCAGTTTCAGATCCAGCGAAAGCCTCGTCCCGCGCGGACCAGCCAAAGCGTGTGCAGCGAAAGAAAGCGCTTCGTTCCGTCGGAGAACAGGGCCCACAACAAGCAAGCGATTCGAAAGCGCGCGGGTTATGCAGCAGCTTTCCGGTACTGTCGGGAGCTGGGAGCCTGCGCGCGTGTGATCTGGTAACTCTGTGCGCTTCGAAAACGGCGTGTTGCATTCGCTACATTTGACGGTGTTTTTCCCGTCAAATTTGGCAGGCAGTCTGGCAACATTGACCCGCAAAGCTGGCAACAGGTTTAAACCACACCAGTCAGAACTCTGCCAGGCATTCTGCTCCTTCACCACCCCGCTGCACGGTATTAGAGTTGTCGGACGATCCCACCGCTGTTACCAGTTGTAGGAGTTGTCGGACGATCTCGCCGCTGCCACCATTTGTAAGCGTTGAAGGTCGTAGAGAGGAACTTGGGAGGAACTAGGTGAACAGGGTTTATTTACATTATTTACAGTTGAACATTGGATACATTTACAGTCTAGCGTGACTCCCAAATGGAGCCCGCAAGACGAAGCATACAGCAAACGAGCACACAGCTCACGAGTACATTGACGAGCACAGAGCACGACGACGAGCACCCCGGTTATATCCACTTCGTGTTCCCTAGATCCCTAGGTGAGGCAAAACGTTCGACGTCAACGTAAACAAGCCGCCTCTCTGCGGGACGTTTCACAAACGCACACACGCACACACAGGTTTCAGTGCCTCCTCCGCGGGCAGACGACCTTTGCAGCGCAGTTGTCGTGGTGTCCATTGTCCTGCGTCCCCGTAGCCAGGTGGTCACGCCCGACCTCAGCCGGCGCCTCTAAATTCCAGAGCTGCCTTTCTCCTGTTCTCCGAACGAGGCGCTTGGTGGATGAACGCCGCCGCAGTCAAGTTCTCCAAAGGAAGTTCACGGTTGGTTAGCGCTGTCCTCGCTGGTTCTCTGAAGGGCGCCCCCACCGCGGGTGGATCGAAACACGTGCAGCGGGCTGAAATAAGTTGCACGTTGCCACCTTGGCAGGCCATTCCTAACAACGGCTGCACCACTCGTACCAAACACACATTCAGCGCCGAACATTGGGTGGTCGACGCAGTCGCATTTACATGACATGTAGCGAGCAGCACATCCCTCGATGTCCGTTGAGCAAAGTCGGACACGGCGACGCCACATGGCGGTTTCGCAGAACTTCGCTGCCGAGGCGCTAGGCCACTTCGACATTTTAATTGCCACCACCGCCGGGTTCTCAAGGAAGCACGGGTCACACAAAACAGATTCTGTACTGCCAGAGCTCACGGAGGCCAAAGCCGCACTACCACTACTCACGGCTTTCAGCCAAATAACACAGAACCTACAACCAACACACAAGCAACGCAAGCACAATCACATGAGCAATGTTGAACAACGCATGGTCCAGAGAACGATCAAGCCGAGAACGAACACGCCACGGCGTCGCTCGGCGCCACCATCGCGCCTTCTCAAAAATCCCTAAACGATCCTGTCCCTAGGCACCTAGGATTAGGTCACGTGAGGGATTTTTGTACGACATTTAGACGCACGCTTTCGCGCGCGTCCGCAAGCGTACGTGTGGTCTGGGCTTAAGAGGGGGTTTTAGCTCGGGCCCAACTCCGACACGGCCTATTCAAATACATGTAAAACGCAAAAACGTTTTTTTGAGATCACCCTGGACCGATTCCAATGAGATTTGTTGCATTTCGATTTAGGGCCTGAAAATTTTTAAAGAGATTTTCAAAAATACAAGAGTGAAAAAAAATAAAAGCATGAAGTTTACCGCTTAATAGGTCCGCATCAAGAATAGATATCGCGGTTCTGTAAACGGCATTCATTAGATCATTCAAAGCGGACAAATTCGATATGTCAATTTGTATCTTACATGAATTTGTTACGTTGTTTACAAGGGTTCTGCAAAGGCTGTATTTCCATGTTGCTAAATTTTGTTTTAGATTCACGTGTAACACGCCAATTTTGTCCGCTTTAGATTTACTATCACATGCAATTCACAAAATTGTAATATCATTTTTCCTTGCTGAGTTACAGCGTTGTAACGTTGATAGTTTCGTTTTCTCAAAATTTTCAATTATTAGGTGCACGTTGTTAGGAATGGCCTGCCGAGGTGGCAACATGCAAGTTTTCGCAGCCAGCTGCAGCTGCGAGCGTGGCGAGCTTCCCCGAAGATACCATGGAAGCCTTCAACACCCGCCGCGGTGACTCGTTTCGTAGGAACCAGCGAGGACAGCGCTAACCAGCCATGCGCTTACTTCAGAGAACTGCGGACTACGGCCGCTCTGGAATTTAGAGGCGCCGGCTGGGGTCGAGCGTGACCCCCTGGCTACAGGGACGCAGGACAATGGACAACACGACGGCCGCGCTGCGAAGGTCAGCTCCGAGTGCTGCAAAGGTCGTCGGCCCTCGGAGGGGGCACTGAAACCTGTGTGTGAGTGTGTGTGTGTAAAACGTCCCGCAGAGAGGCGGCTTGTTTACGCTGTCGTCGAACGTTTTGCCTCACCTAGGGATCTAGGGAACACGAAGTGGATATAACGAGCTGTTGTCGGCGGCTAGAGGGTGCTCGTCGTCGTGCTCTGTGCTCGTCAATGTACTCGTGAGCTGTGTGCTCGTTTGCTGTATGCTTCGTCTTGCGGGCTCCATTTGGGAGTCACGCTAGACTGTGTAAATGTATCTCATGCTCAAATGTAAATACTGTAAATAAACCCTGTACGCCTAGTTCCTCCCAAGTTCCTCTCTACGACGTTCAACTCCTTCAAATGGTGGCAGCGGCGAGATCGTCCGACAACTCTTACAACTGGTAACAGCGGTGGGATCGTCCGACGAATCTAATAACGTTTAGGTGCACGTTAAGGAACCACAGGTGGTCCAAATTATTCCTGCGTCCCTCACTACGGCGTGCTTCGTAATCATATCGTGGTTTTGGCACGTAAAACCCCATAATCTAAGCGCGTATGCGTGCGGCTAACACATTGACCAAGCCTGCGTGCGATCATCGGCATTTTTATGTGCGCGCAGGCTTACGTTCTTCTGTCGAGCCTTGTTCACTCTTGGACTGCATCCGCCATCGTTCACTTCTCTGCGCCCCTCCAGTACAAGAAGAATATCTGCGTTCCGCATGGCGGTTTTACGCGCCAATAAATGCATCGTCAGCTGTCAAAAGCAGAAACACAGAACAGCTGTCACTGACCTGCGCGGCGTTTATCGTACGTATTCTGAAGTACAGCGGTTTTAGTCTGTGATGACACGTTATCCTGAATCCACCGAAGACTGGAAACGCATTCCCAGAGATTGTCCTTCGTCTGGGGCGTGGTACGGGATGTACGGCGTCGCATGCGCGCTCGTTCCACGCTTTTTGGAGCCGGCTGTTGTTGCGGCCAGTCCCACTTGGTCACAACAGCTGGAAGAGCGCGGACTAGATAACAAAGCGGAATAAAATATGGAGACTAACAATCTTGCACACACGACAACTTTGCCCCGGTGCGAGACCTACGGTGCAGCACACATATGAGCGCGCACCACCACAACAAAACCGCCATTATGCCCCGACTGGGCCGCTACAGCGGAAAAATACCACGTGACTTCCTCCACACTTTTCCCCATGCGCGCGGAGGGGGTAGCGCCTCTCCTCAGTTTTTAAATGCGTAAGCATTTCTGTACGTGCCCAACCAGGTAAACCTTCCCTCCCTCCGTTCGTGTCATGTCGCCGCAGCGCTGTTGTTTATACTGGTCGGATCAAGTTTCATAACATTAATAATGACAGCAGACTGCGTGGAAATGATCAAGTGGCCCAATGCATACGCATACTTAGACAACTCCCAGAAGAGCTTCTGCATGACTATTTTTTTTAGAGCACGGCTTTAGGAGCCCGTTCTTGTGGCGAGCGTCGGCGGCCTTCGTAAGCGAGCGATCGAGCTCAGCGAAGGATGAAAGAGCGAACGCGGAGCGCAGCGGGGGATGAAAGATGGGGATAGCGAAGAGAGCGCGAGGCGGAACGCGGAGGAGGAGGGTATGGCGAAAGCGTGAGAAGGAAAGCTTAGTGCCGCGCAAGACGCACTCGAGATAGCTTCGAGACGGTGCCAGAGTAGCACTCGTCAGACGTGGAAACAGAGCGCTGCATGAGCGGATTTATGTTTTGCGGCTGCTGCTGTGAACCGCGCCCACGCGTCACCCCCGCGCTGCCTCTTGCGATCTCCCGATTAGCGAGGCAGTCGCGCCACACGTCGCACCAAAAGTTATAGTAAGGTTGTTTCGCACCGTTTGCAACTTGCTGATTGTCAGCGCCAGTCATTATATAGTGAAATGAAAACACGTACGGAGCTTCGCTCAAATTTCGCATTAAGGAGTATCGCAATTGTCGGTCAACTTTTCCTTCCTCCATGCCTACCCTCTAGCCACCGTATCGGCTAGTGTGAAGGGCGAGAGCGGAGGGCTGCACAAGTTAGCCATGCGATATGGCGACCCCGGTAGATGGTGCTGGCTATGCCACAGGTTGCAGCAGCGCCGGCACTGGCCGTTTTTGCGTAGGGCCACATGTAGGCACTTTCACCTTGTTTCCTATAATCGCACGCCGCGCCCGTGTTGTGCGATAACAGGACATGAACTAGTCATTTTGTTCATTCGTTGAAAAGCATGCGTTTGAAATTTTAAATGGTGCTTAACATAAACAAAAACCACAGAATGTTTCTAATATACGCAATTGGCATGCGGCGCTTAGTTATTGATAACGATATATTTCTCAGCATTGACTAGTTTTGACATGTTTCACATGCTTCAGTTGGATTAATTCATTTGCGCGAGTGCCTATTAAAACTGTGTTTAGATAGTTTTCGCTTTTCTCTCTCAGTGAGCTTTGTTTGACGTGTAAACAGCTTACTATTTATATAGCTATTTTATAGGTTTTGTGTAGTGTTTGTTTATTTTTTATTTGTCAGTGTTTCCCTCTTTCTCTCTCCGTAATAAAGATTTCGTTCAGTGTCAAGCGTTCAAAGCACTTAAATTTAATTTTCTCTTTCTATCCCTTTTCCTTGGGGAACTTGTTATATTTTAGAGTAGAAATGGCAATGCTATAGCTCTGATGCACTGAGCATCTTAATATATTATTTTTTTAGCTATTTCTCTCTATCCTAGCGTCAACAGTTTCTGTATTCTTCGCTTTATATGCACACTCAATACACGTGAGGGAAGTTGAAAAACACGTTCATTCATCACACATTTCTCTCCGCATGTTTTTTCACCACATTCGGCGGACGTCCTGCACCTCCTCAACTTCAGATGCTTTTGTCGCTCCCTTTGGGAAGTCCTGTCTTTGTTTAAAGACTGTCAAGAAGTGCATGCGTGTCAGCAGTTAAAACTCGCCTTTCACTAACTTGGGCAGCAAGATGTGATCAACCTGCTCGCCCTCGAGCTCACAGGCCCCGAAGAACACACTATCACGTTCAATTAGAAACTTTACCTTGTTCCATATTGCATCAGGTAGGCGGTCGTAGATTATCACACACATGTCCAAACTCCACGGTGTGCAGTGTATCTGGTATCTCAGCCTTGAGATCCATATAATCTTGCTGCTGCTCCTGGCGTAACTGCGCGTGCTGTGCGGCGTGTTCTTGCTGGGCTTCTTGCCTGATGATCGCGTTCAGCTTTTGTCATTTTGCAGCAGGCCTACGCTGCTCACACATATTTCTATATTTCCTTTTTGTCGGCGCTTTCTTCGTAAAATACTTAGGCGCTTCAGGGAACACGGTAGGCACGGCGCCTTCTTTAAAACGCGGACGATCGTGAAATAATTGCGCAACCTCACCGTTGATTGCGTGCCTGTATAGGTGCTTTCGATTAATCTTTCGTCGAAGTGCCGTTCACAAACTACACTGTCGTTCGTGAGCTTTTTGTGAGATCGTTTAATATTCCGGGCCCATTGCTCCTTTCGCAAGAAATTTTTCCGAGCGAGGTCTATACGTGCCTTTGCATCCAGGTACAGTCGACTACAATAGTTTACGGACCATGGGATCTCGGAAAACGTTCAATTTTCGAGCAACCTGTAACAGTAGTCAGTTAAACCGAACATGACGATGTTGTTCACACATACCGGTAGAGGCTGTAAATGCGAATACCAGGCAGCGTTGCGAGACTGCGTAGATATTCAGCTTTTTCTCAGATTCCATGTTCCGTAAGCTTTTGTGGTTGACTGCACAAAGCACGCACTTGATCGGCGTGACGGCATGGTTCCTCGCTACATCCAACAATCGAAGAGCCAATTCCTCAGGTGGCAACCCAATGACCGAACACTACTGTCAAATTTCACAAACAATGAAGCGGCAAGATCGAAGCGTCAACGCAGCCGACGAAGCCTTGTCAGGGGCCGGCCATCGCAGGCGTGGCACGGATGGATGGATGTTATGAGCGTCCCCTTTGAAAAGGGGCGGGGGGTTGCGCCACCAAGCTCTTGCTATTATACTGCCTAATGTCTTACCTAGGTAAAAAAAAAGAAAAAGAAGCAAAGAAAAACTACGATGAATTCTCATAACCAAATTTTCTGACTCCCTATTGTGAACTTTGTTTTTGTACGTCTCCGTTCTTTGTCGTTTCCCTGCTTTTCTTCTACCAATTTTCCAATCGCCTCTTACTAATCTCTATTGTGGACATGTTTACTTTCCCCCTGCTCTCGCTGAACCCAAGGGCTTCAAGGAAGCCCGTGGTGCCTGAATAGGCCGCTGGGCAGATATCTTCACATTCTAATAAAACATGCTCCATCGTTCCCCTTGCTTTACCGCAGCAAGCACATGATTCTTCTTCCTTCTTGTATCTTGCTTTATAGGCGCATGTTCTAAGGCATCCTGATCTCGCTTCGAAAAGTAATGAGCTTCCCTTTGGGTTATCATAAATTGTTTCTTTCCTGATTTCGTTTTATTACACATGGCAGGTTACTTTTCCATTGCCGCCACCCATGAGATTATCTCAGTCAGTCTGAGTTTCGGCTTGACGTCCTTTGTTGCTATGTTGCTCGCCCTACAGGCTGCATACTTGCTGGTAAGCTTACTAGTTCTTTTCCTCCACTGTGAATCAATGTTTTTTCAGTGCAAATGCATAAAAACTCTTCCAGCCCATTTACTTTCTTCCGTATTCCTCAGTCGCTGTTCATAATCAATTTTACTTTGAGCTTCTCTCACTTCAAAGCTTGTCTAGCCCATATCACCCTGCACAGCTTCATTAGTAGTCTTCCCGTGTGCGCCCAATGCGAGGCGTCCCACTGACCTTTAGTTGTCATCGAGTCCTGATTGTACCCCTGGTTTCAAACAACCGCATTTCCAAAAGTAAGTCCTGGAACCATTACACGTTTCCACATACCCCGGAGCACCTCATACCTATTCTATCCCCATAGCACTCTGTGCTTCATTATGGCTGTATTTCTCTTCTTCTTTACTGTTATTGTTTTTTTTTCTGTGTTTCCATATATGTATTGCCTTCGTTCATCCATATATCAATGTATTTATATTCTTTTACCCGAGGTATTTCCTGGCCCTGTATTGCCACTGTCTGTTCACTGTTTTCATTGAATACCATAACACCTGATTTTCTAACGCTCAACTTCAAACCTAAATTCAATGTATTTATATTCTTTTACCCGAGGTATTTCCTGGCCCTGTATTGCCACTGTCTGTTCACTGTTTTCATTGAATACCATAACACCTGATTTTCTAACGCTCAACTTCAAACCTAAATTCTCGCCTTCCTGTCCACAGATATTAGTCAGACGTTGCAAATCACTTTGCTTCTTAGCTAGCAACACAATGTCGTCCGCATAAAATAAACATGGAAGCTGCTGCTCTACTACTGTACCCGCCTGTTTGTATGAGAAATTAAACCCGATATATATTACTTCCTTCTAGCGCCCTTTGCAGCCTCACCATGTAAGTACATCATAAACAGCAGTGCTGATAAACAGCAACCCTGTCTCAGTCCCTTGTAGATATCAACTTTCTCCTCGCTCCTCATCCTTTCCTATTCAACGCAAACGGTATTTTCTAGGTAAATCTCTCTCAAAAGCTGCAGACAGTCGTCGCCTAAGCATTCCCTTTCCAGAATATCCCACAAAATGTTGCGGTCTACGTTGTCATACGCTCCTGTAATGTATAAAAAGGCCACATAAAACGGTCTGCTTTTCTACTCTTGATGTTTCAATACACTGAGTAAGAACAAATAAGTTATCCAAACGCCTACCTGTTCTGAAGCCATTCTGAAGTTCTCCCAAGATGTCATTATTATGTGCCCATGCTTGCAGCTTTAATTTGATTGCCTGCATTGCTAACCTGTATATTACCGATGAAATGGTCAACAGTCTATACGATATAATTCTTTCTCCCCCTTACCTTTATAAATTAAATTCATTCTGCTTTGTCGCCAACTGTCTGGTATTCGTCTATCTTTTAAAGTTCTTTCCCACTGCTTTCACCAGAGATTCCTTACTTTTGGTCTTAACATTTCCTTACTTCCTTACTTTTTGGTCCTTTTGCACCTTTGCACGCAACAGCGCCCCTAGCAGTGGCCAAAATTTTCACCGCGTCGCGCGCGCTCCTCCCTTATGGGCTTTGTTGAAGAGCAGAGTGACCTCGCCGGACCATTGGCACAATGTCTTCGGGTGACAAATGTCAGCTGCATCAGCTCACCGTAGCTGTCAAACTGTGACAGCTGCGATTCCGACGAATTCTGACGATTCCGACGATTCCGACGGCAGCGATGAATCGCCGTTCGCATTCGACCCGTGATCACCACGAGAGCCAGCGCGCTGCGCAACACATCGCGCTGCCAACATGATCAAGGGTAGTTCTAACCACTGATTTAATATGTACTACTTGCTATTATAAACGTTTTGTCACTTCTCAGGGAAGCTTTTCGCTTACTCCCTATAAGATGTTCTGGAGCGCTGCGTTCCGCATTTGTATTTTGATTTATAGAGCGATCCTCCGAAAAACTCCGCTGAATGCCCAACGCAATGACCTGTGCATTTGTTTACATCGGCTTGTTATAGCGACTTCTCGTCGTTCGCTTGAAGTATAATGCAATCTGCGCATCACTGACGTCCAATAATGTCAGAACATAGCAAAGCGTGCACGCATATTTTGTACGTGCAAGCACTGTCGCATCACTCAGAGTCGCGCTGCCATGAGCGACCGGACACCTTCGAAAACAATGAGCGGGAGACCGTAGTGCGCGTTGTTATTCTGACTACTTATCCTTCCTCGTACTGTTTTCAAGCACACAATTCATGTGTTTCATAGACAGATGAAAAATTATCGTATTATTATTATTATTATTATTATTATTATTATTATTATTATTATTATTATTATTATTATTATTATTATTATTATTATTATTACGGTGACTTTTAGCAGAACGACAGCGTCGACTGGGGCTGTCTGCCTAAAAGGAAAATTAATTAGCCATATTAAGATATTGTCATTTTCAAATGGTATTGGCAGTCCTGTCACTGGTAGGGTGATTCAATTCGCTTAGAAACTCATTAATAATCTTATATAACCAACAAACGAGGTACCGAAACCAAAACGGGTAATTGCTTCGTGGGACGTCACGGTGAGTCGATGACGTCAGATCCTACACTCCCGTAATGTGAACACGCAGAGCGCCTGCTAAACACGCAGTACACGTGGTGCTAAAACGCCAAAACAGCGAAGCTGACTATGTCTTCTGACGGGGAGCTTTTCCAGCTCTTTCGAACTCGACAGCAGCAATTTCGGCGACGATAATGGGCGCTCGAGGACCGCCGTTTGCTTTTGGCCCGCCGCCGCGCGAGGCAGCTGACGTGTGCTCAAGCTCGACGCATTGTGCTCCGTGAAGAGGACGAGAAGCACCGGTTATCACGTTGGTAAAAAAATCACCGACGATTATGACACTACCTATTACGAAATTTGAGCGCATCTCCATACGTGTTTTCATTTCGCGATATACTGGCTGGCGCAGATAATCTGTTTCGTGCAGCACGTTTCAAACGATGCGAAGTGTGGCGCGACTGCCTGGCTAATCGGGAGATCGCAAGAGGCAGCGCGTGGGTAACACGTGGGCGCGATTCACAGCAGCCGGTTCCTCATAAACATTTGCTACTAAAGTTGTCTCAGTTAAATTTACACTCCGATGTGGTTAAGTAGATTGAAGCATTCTTGACTAACCACTCTCAGTTTGTTTTCGTTAATAACTGTTATTCTAGCAGACTCCCCGTAACGTCAGGCATCCCGCAGGGATCCGTCTTAAGACCGCTTCTTTCTTTAACATATATTAACGATCTACCAATGCATGTATCATGTAACATTCGCATGTTTGCAGGTGACTATGTAATCTACTGCTACGGAACAGCCACACTGTGGCTTCAGCTTCACGTAACACTACTGCATAGTTACCAACACACTTGACCACACATTCATCCAGAACGACCTTAATAAAGTACAGCAATGGCGTAATCGCTTGCTAATGAACCTAAATCCTAACAAATGTAAGCTTGTGTCTTGCACTCGCTGCCGTAACCCCTCAGACTTTCCTATTCCGTCACTAATGCCACTAATAAAATCAGTTCAATCATTAAGATACATCGGTGTCACTCTATCTTGTCACTCTATACTGGCGCTTGCACACGACTAACATCATCTCAGCTGCTAATAAATATCTGGGATTTCTTAGGAGACACCTACGTCATACTCCTCAACAAGTAAAAGCGTTAGCCTATCAATCATTTGTAAGATGGAAACTTGAAATGCATGTCCCATTTGAAACCCGCATAAAACCTATAAATGCACTCGAGTCGCTACGAAATTGTGCTACTAAGTTTATTCACTCTTCATATTCGTACGATATTAGCATTTCATCGTTGAAAGCGGAATCTGGCTTAGCAACGCTTTCTTTCCGTCAACAGGTTGCCACCCTCTCTCTCTTCCGTTTATTTTTTTGCAGCTCCCTTAATCACCCACCGTACATCGCGCCCCCTTCGTACATATCTAATCGCACTGGTCATCCGCTGCAAGTTGCACGTGCACGTGCCCGGACCACCACTTTTTAAACATCATTTTTTATTCGAGCAGCAAGGGACTGGAACGGCCTTCCACACGCCATCGCAGCCATCACAAGCCCATATACCTTGACCTAAGCTGTTGCAACCCATATTCCAAAATGAATACCTTTTTCTAATATTTATTTTATTCATGACCCCTTATGTAATACCCTCCAATGGGGTTTTTAAGATAATAAAGTGAAGTGAGGCCGCCACTAACAGACCTCCGGTCGTGGTGTGCTTCGTTTCCATATGTCTGACGCGCGCTACTCTGGCGCCATCTCGTAGCCATCGTCGCCGCAGAGCCTCTCTTGCGTTTCTGCTCACGCTTTCGCCATACCTTCATCCTCTGCTTTCCGCCTCGTAATTCTGCTGCACCCTTCTCCCCCGCTTTCCTCCTCGTGCTGTCTTCGCTATCGCCGTCTTTCATCCCCCTATGCGCTTCGCGTTCGCTCTTTCATGCTTCGCTGTGCTCGTTCGTTCGGTTTAGGCATGCCGACGCTCAACGCGGGAACGGTCACCTAAGAGCTGCGCTCTAAATTGATGATTGTCGACCGTTGTCCTGTAAAAAAAAAAAAAAAAAAAAAATGAGCCAGCTTCGTCGTTTCTGGGCGAAGTGGCGGTGTAATCTCTGAAGTCACAAACAAATGGAGGCCAGTAAAAAGACACATTCGTGGGCGTGAGGCGGGAACACGCAATCAATCTTTAAAATTGATTTTTAGGAAAACTAAATGACTTGCAGTCATATCGTTTGGCACTGATAATCAGAGTGCGAAATCTCCAAGCGACGCAAACAACATTATATACCTTGGTTCGGTCCAGTTACCTGGCATTTGCATAACTTTAAATCTTGGTGTGTGATAGTTGGGACACCCTGTATAATGCAGTGTATCCGAGGTACTTATTCCCAAGCTTTCACACTGCGTCATGTTACCGCCGATGTCGCGCGCTCCTTCGTTGTGCACCATGTCGACGCAGTTTTTCTTCCTTGAGCACTTTCTTCTTTATAAGAAAAACGGAGTGATACTTACACTGAAATTTGCGTTCTTTCAGCTTGCGTGCTTAGCCGTGAAAAAATATGCAGCGTCAATTAAACTGTTAGAATGCTAAAAAAAAAAAATACAGCTCAGATTTGCACGCGATGATACAAAATCATAAAAGCAAAATAATGGTGTTTCAGCTTTGAAAATACTGTTGGAAACGCTGCGCATTTTTAAATAATGTTTTTCCGTGACGAATCGTTTTCGAGGCGTATGTTGTTTAACTTGCGTAGGACGTTTTTTGTATTTTCTTGAATATTTAGCCTCATTTTTCCGACGACCAATTTGAGCCTTTGACTGCATCGCGAGAATTCTTTGCGGAACGCATTGCTGCGGTAATGGAGTCTTCTTCGTCGAACTACTTACTGAATATAATTTCAGCACCCGCTAACTCAGCGTTCAAGTCTTCAAAACAACACTTGCATTCTTAGAAAATGATCAGTCGGTAAAAGAATACAAAGTTCAGACAATGTTAGCGTAAATCACGCTCCGGCCCTTTCACGTGAATCCCATTCGTTATCGGGCTAACCAATATAGGAAGCCCCTTTTATTCTGAAGGTAAATAAATAAATACTGTACCACCACAGTGCAATGGTGCGCGAGCACCGCCGAATGTACCAAGGTTATCAACCAGAGCGCGCAGTCAGTTCCAACGTAACAAATTTCAATGTTAATTGTAAGGCTGTAGACGAAGCCATCATGCCCGAATCGCTGACGTGGCTTCGGTCACCGCTCCCGATTGCCTTAAACGACGTAGCTGTATAACTGAGCAGTTACAGATAGGCGGTGCTCAAAACATATTTGTAGCTTCTATTTCTGGTGAACACTTTGGGGCAGCCGTGCTTCACAGCTACTTGCGACCATTCGCAAACTGCACTCAGCGAAAACCCGTACAAAGAGACGCGAATGTGTGCGCCCACGCTATCCCTGTCGTGGCTCCAAACCACACATCTTTTTAAAACATTTTTTTCCCAATTTCGTTCGTTCCGTTTTTCCTTCTTTCCAGGGTTGAAATAAAGCTCTCGGATGTAATTTCAGTACGACAGAAAATAAAAAGGAGCTAAAGCAAAACCGCTAAACTAAAAGCTTATCACCCCGCTCGCATTAACGCGTGGCGTCGTCTGCTATACGCTGACCGCCACCTTGGTCAGTTGCTCCGCGCAGCCGCTGGGGACTGGAGACCGTGGAGTAATTGCAAGTCACGAGGGAGCTCTTTGCATGGTGAAGTATTCGCCCACTACCTCCCTCATGACTCCTACAATGGACCCATGGCCCTCAGCCCGCAGCGTCTGCGGAGCATGTGACCAAGGCCAGACCTGCGACGCGGCAGTGGGCGCCAAGAATCTTTGGACCCAGACAAGCTGCCACTGGAAACTGAACCTGGAAACGTTCAACACGCGAACCCTCTCGAGTGAGGCTAGCTTAGCAGAGCTCTTCGAGGCATTGTCTGGGATATTATTGACATTAGTGAAATTAGAAGAACTGGTGAGGCTTATACATTGCTGACTAACGGCCACGTCCTATGCTACAGAATATTCATTATATTGTGAACGCTGTACAAGATGCCCTGATGTGTTCATGAAATTTACCCAGGACGTTCCCGTGATTTGCCTCACGCACCTGCAAAGCATGTCCGCAGAACGCAGAAATTGCAGCCAAACAATTCTTCGAGGGATGTCAGCTGCACGAATTCAGCAAATCCCATAGATATCCATATTTAGTGTATGGTCAGATGATATCCATTGATGTCATGGCGGCCACTTGGTAATTACTCCTCTTTCGCGGACAGATTTCAGCGTTAGCATTCTTGACGCAGACCCACAAATTATCGTTATATGGAATTCACAGTTGGCATGAATAGCCGGAGAAGTATAGATTCTTGTAATGTTCTTGCTGAAGAATGTTTATTTCTAAGTCACGGGCTCATTTTAATAGAGGGAGCACCACCGCCTACATTTGTCGGACTCAACTGCTTTCCGCAATCATTTGCGAAGCGAAGAGCTCAGTTGTGCAGTGGTTTCTGCAAACATCCGCATTTTTTTCCCCCGGGATATCTGCTTCAAAAGTTTCAAGGTGTTACCGCGACACATATGAAGAAAACTTCAAATATGTAGAACCTCATTTACGATGATTTGAGTGTATTTCATGACGATCAATTCAAAGGATGTTGGACTCTGGTCGTTTATGGCGAGTGCTCAGAGCGACTGAGCTTTTTATAGCCCCGTGCAGGACGGTTGACCATTCGAACTTGTGGCTGTTGCATGGTTTATGATAATAGCATTTATGCAGGGTTGATATGTGGTCCGTTCTTTGTATATATTGCGCCGAAACTGATCACTTTTTCCTGTACTGTGTGACTGTATTTTATGAACCGTTGCACAGTTAGTGAGGAAGATGATTATACAAAAATTAATGGCTCGTGGGTACAGGCAAGACAGCTATGACTGTACCGGGCTTGTTGCCGTGGCAGGTTTGCTGAAGTCAACGCAGCGCATCTTGCGTGTTTTAAGTAGGGGGGTTGCGAATATTCGAAAATTTCGAATAGCGAATCGAATAGTGTCTTATTCGATTTGGTCTTCGAATCGTATAGTCACTAATCGCAAACACGAATGTTTCTGGAATTTTTGTTCGAATATGTCAGAACGTCAACTGTGCGCAATCAAACGTAATTTGGAGCAAAAGTATATAGGATAAATTTCATTTCCGCTGCCATACTACAGGCATGGGACACAAGAACTTGCCCAGTGGAGCAGGTTACATCACTTCGTAGTCTCCGAAGAGTCCTGTGTATGCGAACCAACTGCTTACGTGTTCGTAATGCTCCATTTGGGCTTTCAAATTAAAACACTTCACCACGTGCAATGTAATGAGGGAAACTTAATGGCCTTGCAAGTACTAGGATGCGAACATCGCTTTGTATTGATTGAGAAACGGGCATGTATTATTCGAAAGCTATTCAATATTCGATTCGATCTCAAAAATTACTGTTCACGCACCCCTAGTTGTAACTGTTCAGGCTCACACGTATAATACCAATGCGCCGCTGTCGGCCGAGTTGGTACATGCTCGAAAGATACACAAGAGAGCAACATTTACAGGGACGAAGAAAGGTGACCTGGGGAAGAGTAGGGGGGTGTGGCCAATTGGAGTTTCCGCGACCGAATTGAACACTTTTCGAATAATGAATAGGTGTTTTCACCGTTATTATAACAATGTTCACATCAACATCGTTAGCAAGTTTCTGTCATTACACTGCACGTTATGAAGTTTTGTTTATTGAAAGCACAAATGGAGCATTAGTGACAAATATGCAATTTGTTCGCATACTCGGGACTCTTCGCAGAGCGGGAATGATCGCCGTTTAGACGGTAAAGTATGGCTTCCTGAGCGGCATACATAGGCTGCTCTACTACGCAATTTCTCGTGTTTTATGTGTACTAGGGCCGCGGGGGTCAAATTTATTGGATATTTTGCTCCAATTCCATGTTTGGTTGCGCGCGGTCGACATTCTGAAATATTCTAAACCATTCCATATCCGCACCCCCTGTTATTGACGTAACGGTTCCAGCAAGCACCAATTTGCGTGAGCACACGTCATGTGTCATTCCTCGCGCCCGTTAATTTGGTGCTCTTTTAAATATTTCGATTATATTGCATACCGTGACGGGACTGCATAGCGGCCGTACGATTGTTATGCGGCTTCCCGCCATCTGCGCCACAGACAACCAACCTTGATTGCATCAGGGGGTGAAGACACGCAAGCTTCTTTTCATATATTCTGCTTCTGTGGAAGAAATCGCGAATCAAAAGAGTTCCGAAGAAGAGTGCGTTTCAATACTTTATTAAAAATACTGCGAGATACAAATCGTAGTACAGCACATACTCTTGTGCGGCATCATTTTGAGAGGAGAGAGCGCAGCGAATCAAAAGATTAAAAAATAAAAATAAGAAGAATGACAGAGCCGAAAAAATAGACATAGAGGAGTAGTTGCGATACAGGTTTGGTGTACACATGGCAGAACTGCCGAGGTCTCCACCAATCGTCGACACTTCACGTGAGCAGTGAGAACCTCGGGAGTGCATAGAAAAGCGTGAGATGGATGGAGTGGACAGACAGTATACCTTGCGCGCGGCTCTCTCTTAGTACAAGAAGCTCTATGCCTACTTTGAAACGACCACACTACATAGCTTTGGGCGAGACTATAAGAAAGCACGCATGTCACCTTTTCCTTTACTGCTTGCGTCGAGAAGCAAAGGCGGTTAAAAAAAAAACGCGTTGAAACTTCTCACCACTTTGCTGTGGACACACATTCGCTACCACTCCACTTTATATGTACACAAAATAGAGTTCGTTTCCTTGTACTCCAGTTTCCCGTTCATCTTGTCACCGGCGCCGTTAAAACTGTGGGCAATCAGGGCTTGCGCCGCGTTCGCGCGTTGTATCGAATCGCGGCTTTTATTTCACCGCTTGCTTTGTTTTGGTTTTTTTCGTTGCCTCGAGGCTATACACGTTTTCCTCAGGAACACGCCTTGGATTGAACGACGCATATACACGCTCGGTAGTGGACTTTCAGTGAACGTTTTTTTGCTACAGCAAAACACACAGAAAGCGTGCCTCGTATACACTGCTCGGCCCACCCCACGGGCTACGTGCGGGTGGCGCAACTTGACTGCTTCTGCAAAAAACCTCGTAGCGTGACGGCGTATAGTAGAATAATCCTGATATCCCCGCGAAAAGAGACGCTAGACGTGCGTATTATAGCGGACGATGCTCTTCGAGAGTTTTCAGCTGTCCCCATGAAAGACCCCGCCGCGCCCAAGAACGGCAAAAAAAATAAAAAATAAAGAAGACTGGCCAAAGCTCGAACACGCTGGCGGTGCTAATCAGCCGACCGACTGTGGCCCCCTCGCTGCCTGCACGTCGCTGAGAGGAAGGCGCGGAAAGAAGCTCGGAGGCTGTGTTCGTCGCCGCAGACGCGCAGCCTTTTCAGAAGCCTCCCGACGGCCTGCCCCCGGGAGCGTACTGGACGTGGCCGTTGGGCGGCGAGTCCACGGGTGAAGTGGATCCGTTGCTGCTGTACCCGTCTGCATCGGGAGGGAAAAGAAGAAGAGCGAGGTGTAGGTGGTACGTCTTTACAAATGAATCACGACGGGGAGATCACGCCAACGTTACACGTATACTACGCTGGCTCAATTACGAAGCGTTGATTAGATGTGTGCTTATTATACACAGACATGCGAATGGCTGAAACAAAAACTAAATTTAATAAAGAAAACGAAATATTACGGGGAAAAAAGCATTTCTTTTTCTGCTTTACGTCTTGAGCTCCTGAACAATTGGCCAGAATTTCCAGCCCCCCAAGATAACCGTAAAGATTGAACAACATCTCGTGCAGAAAGGGGACCACGAGAAGTCCCCAAACGGAAGTAGTGATACCGACACAGGTAGCGCGCTAGATTTTTGTTTTACATGTTTGTGTTTCGACACATTTTCAGTGTTTGTAGAAAACTTACTTTGACGTCTTACGCTGAGTGCGGCGGATCCGCTTAATCTTTTGTTTCTTGTCAAGCGAATAAAATGTATTAAGGAGCTTGAGATTTTGCGCACCCAAATGGTTTTGGGTACCAAAGGAGACCTTACCGCACCCAAAGCGCCACGCCCTGCGGTTTTTTTTTTTTTTTGTACAGCTTTTGCTTTCGTCTATACACATTTTGCATTATTTTATAAACCTGACGGTTCGCGTCCCCAAACTATAGATGTGCCAAATCTAAAACTCCCTATTAGGAAGTTAAGAAATAGCGTTTTAAGAGATTTTGCGTACGCAGAACCCGAACTTCAGTGTCGGCCAATTGCGCTCTTTTGCGCTGCTTTCGACTCCCGGTGGATTTCCCATATTCATAAAACTCCATATTGACAGTCTGTTCTTATTTTTTACCAGCATAGCGTATACAGAATCGTCCTGCTACAAATGTTTGTAGTGGACAGTGTGAAATCTAACTTATCCGCAGTTTTTCCTGAAAAAAAAAAATGAAAAGGAACTTTTCAGGTCACTAAATGTTCGCGGAAAACTTTGATCACACGCCCATAGAGAGCCCCTATCTTTCAGTAGAGCTGGAAAAACCCGCGCTTTGGAAAGCTCCAGTCTTAATTTTTGACCACACTGAGAATCTTTTTTCCACCAGCTTTTCCTAGCCAACTTCTTCAGAACTGTCTTACACCAGCGACACGTCGGCGGGCAAGCAAAACACAACGAAGCACTCGGCTAATGCCTAGGGCTGTCTTTGAGTGGACTGAATGCTTCCATGTTGTCGACACGGCGTCTGGAAGCCCTACCGTCACCTGCCATAACATCATAGGATACATGCGCGCCGAGGTCTTGGTACACGGCCGTGGACTGATGCGTTATTGCGATGCCAGCGAAATCGTGTGGCGGAAGCCACAACATCTTAGAAACAAATACTTACAAACCTTTAAATTTGCGACCTCTGTAAGGCAGTTTGTTCAGTTGCCACGCGCAGTCAAAGTGGTTAAACTTTTGCAACAACGCCTAAGGCTACATGTTACTTGCGCGACAGTATGATAACAGAAAGTAATCGTGTCCTCTGCATTGCCTCTGCTAACTTTGGGATGATACCACCTTGTACAGCGTTGTAAGTAGCGTAGCCATAAGCATATGTGCGCGCAGATGAGACCTGGGGCGGCTTGCACGAACGTTTAATAACGAAAACAATAGCGAATTTAAGAACGGGTTCATAAATGAACCATAGACAACTCCTAGTCCGCACTAGAACGCGTTCTTAAATTCATTATTATTTTCGTTATTAAATGTTCGTGCAAGCTGCCCCTGTATTCACAACGCCGCACGATTTGTGTTAACGAGTGAAGCGCGCGGCAGTCAATGGGAAGCAGGCCAAATTAATGGAGAGGAAACACTTTGTGAATGCGGCCCCAGGTTAGTAAGCCACCGGTTTCGAACAATGCCTTTGTACGCAGACATGGACGTGACGCGTTCTGCAGGGTGTTGAGCGCACTGCAATCGTACTGCCGTGCCTCAATATGTTAATTACGTCTGCACTAGTGCAAGAGTAATTCACATACTCAGGTAACCGGACAGGTCGAAGGTGCAAAGGAAGGTTTAAGGTAGCTACCTCGAGTCTTCTTTGCACCTTCGACCTGCCGTCTGGTCTACCTCGCTGCGACACAACTTCACAGTGTCACTTGTGGGGCTGGGTGACGCGTTTGCAAACGCCTACTGGTACTTTATCGGCATGACAAGGACAGTGGCTCGTGTAGCTTCTGCGGTTCAGACGAGACCAGACCATTAAACACATCCTGTGCTACGCAGCACTTATTACCAAACACGGTATCTGCGTGCTACCCTAAACCGATTGGATGACAGATCGCTGAAGCAGATACAAGGACTTTGGGCTCAACTGTCATCCGCACAGGAAGCCATTAGAACTTTCCTGCGCATATATTAAAGAAGCCTGGGCTGCGTGAATTCCATTGAACACGCAGTGAGCGATGTGTGCGGGCACCACGCATCACTTCCTATCCCTTTTCTGCTTCATATTCTTCCCCCACTGTAGGGTAGCAAACCAGGTACAACCATGTTAACCTCGCTGCCTTTGCTTCTTGCTTTTTCTATCTCTCTCGAGCATATACGGTGAAAGAGCAGTGAAGGAAAAGACGCGGAAATCGACAGGGCAAGCATACGTGGATCACCGTGTTAATGTTTCACTATATATCTTCGATGTCTCTTCTAAGCACACCATGATTTCTTGTTCCTTTTTCTTCTATATTTCTAAATATGGAACAGAAAGCTTGTGATATCTCCCCCCGCCGTCTAACGTTTTCTTTACTTTCTTTGTTGTCCCTGAACCTTTTTCTCTTTTTCTGCCCTTGAAAGGGGGTGTCATTACTCGTTGACATATACCCTTCCCTTTACTCTCTTTATTCTTTCACTTATGATATGATTCCAGTGAACTTGAATTTTTCTACCCCCACTGTGCCTATAGGAGGCCTTGTTTGTTTCAGTTTCTGGGGACAGCATTATTCAGCAGGATAGCGTCCACGGTGTCGATTCTCTTTTCCCGCCTCCTCTGTCATCGTGCAGCTCCACGAAAAAAAAAAGGGAAAGGAAGGAAGGAGCGGATGGGGTGGGTGGAAGACTTGCCAGTCTGATACTGCACGTGTGTTTGCCGCTGTGTGTGCGAATCACCTCGAGTAATAGCAATTAGAAAACTGTGCATCGATGCGCTTTCTGTTCTTTCGGCGATCGTGTGCTCCGCTCAAATTACTTACTCATGCCGCCGTGGCCATTTTGCTTGACGTGGTACACATCGCCTGTGATCGGGTTGCGGGACACTGCAAGAAAGCGTGCAAGACTCGTTGCAGCCAGGCCAGCCAAAAAAAAAAAAAAAAAGGAAGCTCAGCATGCAGCCGCGATTGTATATCGTAAGCATTGCAATGCATGCAGCCTTCGCGCAATACACAAGTGCGATGCGGAGCATACGTGATATTTCCTTGTCGCTTTTGCCTGGCAGCAGGTGTATACAAAAGAATAAACAATGCTCCGTTTACAAACCGCAACATGCATGTGCGCCATTAGAGTGCTTCAGCATAGCGTATAATGTCGACGCACACTGGAATATTAGAGCAGTGCTCGTACGCCACATCCTGCAACGCCTCGTCAACCAAAGCATGCGAAACTCACAATGCGATGAGCGACTAAGCCCCACTTATTTGCTGGCGTAAACGTGTCTGTGATGCGCTGTGGTGCCACTAGGACGTTTCTAACTTGTTACACGGAATATCCGAAAAGTAACTGTGCAGTGAGAAAATAAACAAAAATATGATGGTAATTGTGAATGACATCGCAGTTTCACTTGCGATATGATCCCGCGAGCCCTGCAGTTCGTCTGGTAGCGTCTGTGGGGTGCACTCAAATGACAGGTGTACGAGAACAATGCTCACAGATTGCAGTAGCTAAAGACAGCCGTTACCCAACACATTGCACAGATAACTCCAGCAACTCTTCGTCCAGTGTTTAACAATATGCAGTGTCGTGTGCGGACGTGTCTTCAAACTTGAGGTGGACATTTTGACTATCTCCTGTAGTGGTCACTGCACAACTGTAAGTAAAACTTCGAATCTTAAGGCCACCATTTTCCTTGCACAGTTACTTTTCGGACACCCAGTACAGTTGACTTCCGGTAATTCGATCCTGACGGGACAGACAAAACCGGTTGAATTATCCGGAGAGCCGAATTAAGAAATAGGCAGAAAATAACGCTGGAACACGCCGTTAATTCATTTAACAATATATGACTTTAAATTTAGCTTCGTCGCAATACAGTCTTGTTATGCAGTGACGCATTTTAAGAGGGAAAAGGTGCCATTGTTACGGGACATAGTGCGTGTTCCTTAATTTACACAAGCACATGCGGCGTATCCAGTCACAGTGCGAACACCGAGACGCCTAATAATAATAAGTTTTCCGGCAGGCCTTCAAAGTTTTAGATAGAACCCTCCAGTCTTTTGTTGGCTTTAAACGTCCCCTAGACTTTCCCGAGCTTTTTTTCTTCTTACCGCCTTCCTTTTCGCTAGCTTTCCCAAAACACAGATGGGTTTTCTCCACTTCTCGGTGCACAGCGCTCGCGTGCGTGTATAATTCAGGAACGAGCCCCGTTAACGATCTCGTATACGAGACACTCATGGAGGGCGAAACGAGGGCTCAAATCGCCACAGCTACGTCAGAAACAGCTCGAATCGCTGCCAGTGGGCTTATTAGGTGTCCAGGTGTTCGTACCGTGGCTGTAGACGGCGCGCACGGGCCTGTGTAATAAAAAAACGCGTAGGATGTACCGTGACAGTGGCCCATTTTCATTCTTAGTATCATCATCAGCCTGGTTACACCCACTGCAGGGCAAAGGCCTCTCCCATACTTCTCCAACTACCCCGGTCATGTACTAATTGTGGCCATGTTGTCCCTGCAAACGTCTTAATGTCATCCGCCCACCTAACTTTCTGCCGCCCCCTGCTACGCTTCCCTTCCTTTGGAACCCTTTCCGTAACCCTTAACGACCATCAGTTATCTTCCCTCCTCATTACATGTCCGGCCCATGCCCATTTCTTTTTCTTGATTTCAACTAAGATGTCATTTACCCACTTTGTTCCCTCACCCAATCTGCTCTTTTCTTATCCCTTAACGTTACACCCATCATTCTTCTTTCCATAGCTCGTTGCGTCGTCCTCAATTTCAGCAGAACCCTTTTCGTAAGCCTCCAGGTTTCTGCCCCACGCGTGAGCATCGGTAAGACACAGCTGTTATACACTTTCCTCTTGAGGGATAATGACAACCTGCTGTTCATGATCTGAGAATGCCTGACAAACGCGCCCAAGCCCATTCTTATTCTTCTGGTTATTTCAGTCTCATGATCCGGATCCGTGGTCACTACCTGCCTAAGTAGATGTATTCCCTTACCACTTCCAGTGCCTCGCTACCTATCGTAAACTGCTGTTCTCTTCCGAGACTGTTAAACATTACTTTAGTTTTCTGCAGATAAATTTTCAGAGCCACCCTTCTGCTTTGCCTCTCCAGGTCAGTGAGCATGCAGAAGGGTGGGTCTGAAAATTAATCTGCAGAAAACTAAAGTAATGTTTAACAGTCTCGGAAGAGAGCAGCAGTTTACGATAGGAAGCGAGGCACTGGGAGTGGTAAGGGAATACATCTACTTAGGGCAGGTAGTGACCACGGATCCGGATCATGAGACTGAAATAACCAGAAGAATAAGAATGGGCTGGGGTGCGTTTGGCAGGCATTCTCAAATCATGAACAGCAGGTTTCCACTATCCATCAAAAGAAAAGTGTATATCATACTTCACCGCAATAAATTGCGCATTCTTCGCCGCAATAAACGACTGTATTGAGACGAAGCTGACCAAGTTCGAATTATTCGGCGAAGGCCAATTTTGAGATCTAAATAACAGAAGTTTGGACCCATAGAAATGTATGGGCATCGACCGGGACCTTTGATCTGGATCGAATTAACTGAGAAATTGAATTAACTGGAGTTCTAATTAACGTAAGTCTACTATGGTTGGATATATGGTTACAAGATGTTGCCAAGAGCCATGACGTGAAAATGTGCTTTGCAGATGTGCTTCTACGTCGTGTGCCCTCATATTCCGGAAAAAAGCCCGATAAGTAGCTGATGGGAAATTTTTGTGCAAATTTACGTTTGAGTAGGTATAATCATACGTGTTTCTTTATATTTTAATTTTGGTTCGCATGAACTACAAGGTTCAGCAACAGTTGAAACATGTGTCAATTATATGACATCTTCGGTTCATTGTTTCAGAACGCTAAGATAGTCGCATAAACTAGAAACTGAACTCTTATTTGAGACTAAATCGGCTCCAACATGGATAACGAAGCCTGCTGATCGTTAGAGCCCGGTTATGCTCGCAGCATAGCTTTAGAATCGTGTTGCACAACTATGTAGCGCTCAAGCGGACAGTACGTCGATGATGCCATTAGACAACAAAAAAAAAAAAAAAATGTATGCAGTCTACTGCCACGCATTAAAAGCGAGTTGCTTCTTCTTAGCAGCGTCGCATCCAGAACAGCAAAGAAGCTCACAACGTCGCAAAGCAAACGAAAAAATAAATGTATAATGCCCCACAAATGCAAACGTGGTCAAAGACAAGTAATCGCGCGCGCTGTGCGCTGCGTGTACAAGCAACGCACACAAGGACGTATTTTCTGCCAGGTGCCACGCTTTACCCGCGTCACGCATACGCCACCGCCTTCATGCAACTTGTAATCATGGCAGATGAGTGTTCTCTGCTTAGAGCTGAAAATAACATTCATACCTTGTCATCGTCGTCAATTATATCACGAACATATAGGTAATAATACTATGACCATGCTCACGTGCGTCTGCACACCTGTGCCTCATGACTAGCGTGGTACTACGGCGCCAAATCCTACGCTACGTAGGTTAAGGCGCGCTGCCTGCTCAACACGGCGTAGCCAAACCAAAGTCGCCGAAGATAGGGCTGTTCTGCTAGTGGAATATTCGAGTCTAATACTAATGTTCAAAAATATAGACTTCGAATGCCGAATACTCCAGCTTTTTCTTCTGTTAAAAGAAAATATACAGGAGAAAAGAGGTTAAAAAAAATCAGTTTTTTTTTTCAACGCACGCTATGCTGTTTGGAACTCCGTTTAGCTGGAGAGCTTGTAAATTAGCAAGTAGAACATCATCACGAGTACCAATTGGCTTACGATGGGAACGTAAGGCAGATGGTGGGCCACATACGTGTCGACTTCCATTAATTCAACCCTTGCGGGATCGCGAGATTTGGTCGAATTATCCAAAAGGTCGAATTAACAGCGACAAAATGAATTAATTCATTCGTTCACTGCGCGCGTCGCGAACGTACTTTTCTGCACGTCTTATTTCTCGCTTGTCTGTTTCCTACTGAGACAACTTTGTTGACATCCTGAAAAATCACCTTCTTGACCTCGATGGAATACGCTATGCAATCGTTACGCGACATCATACTGAACGGATGAAGCAGAGTGCTGAATGTGGGGGGAGTGACACGACATGAAACAAGCGGAAATAGATGGATCGCGGGTGGAAGGAGCGTCGACCACGAAAAGGTAAAAATAAAACAACTTCACAGCACCGTCTGCTGAACTTTTCGAGCGTTTAGTAGGCGCTGCGCGCATGAGGGGGCAACCGTAGGGGTCGAGTTAACCGAAGAGGCATGCTGTAGCGTTGGAAGTAAACGGGGTTTCCTTTTATAGCAATGTATGGTTTCTCGTTTTCCAGTGCGTTCAAGTTAAGCGATAAGCCGAATTAACCGAGACTGATTTAATGGGAGTCAACTGATATGTAGTTTTCAAGACAACACAAGCTCCAACATTCTTAGTAAACCGCACATTCGACCACAACCCCAGCTGAAAACTGTGTACTGTACTGCGTTCATCGGGTTCAAAACCTTTTGTACATGAAAGACGATGACCTCTTTGCATTCGAGCAAACTTCTCGGTAGTTTCATCAATTTGGGTCCTTTTTTGAGCAGGAAACGTCTTTGCTTACTTTCTAATGCAACGTTAGCTCTTCTTATTGATTAACAATTAACTAGTCCTGAGCAGGCGCTTGCAAAATGTCACAATCTATGACGCCGCAGAAAGCTGATGCGAAAATTTAACTGTGATGGCATCACCCGTTCTTTCTAACAAACCACGCGTCTATTGAGGGTAAGACGTATTGAGGGTAAGATGATACTTTCAAATCCAGAGTCCAGAAGTGTACACAGCTAACCTAGTTTCATTTAAAGGCACACTAAAGGCAAACATTAAGCCAATCCGAATTGATTACAAAGTCCTTTCGCAAGAAAAAATGAAGTAAAGTATGGATACAGTGGTGTCCTCACTGAAAGCACGGTATCTACTGTTCCAGTTTGACAGATTGTAAAACGAACGACTGCTAATAAAACTAGCTACGTTGCATCGAAAGAAAACGCACTTAGGACTATCGTATCGAGTTTTTCTACAGAATAGTCCACTGATGGTATCTCTTCATACCGGTCTGACGGCGCTATTAGAGTTCCTCGAAGTATGATGATGATGATGATGATGATGATGATGATGTGAACATCCATTCTGAAATGGGATGGTGGCACATGCCCACGTGCGCCAATCGTTCTCTCTGCATTTATTGTTTTGTTTCCCAACAATGACTTACCCACTACGGGGAATTGGCCAAGAAGCAGGCGGTTTCTTTCTTTTTTTGACCTGAGTGGTTGTGGCGAATACCCACAGTGGGGGTTTGGCCACGAATCGGGTGGTTAAATTAGGTGTATAAAAATCAAGTAAATTAACCATTTGAACGTTGGAACTTAGAAAGTAAAATATTTGCGAGAGGAAAAAAAACAATAAGAAGAGAACCATGAATGAGTTCTGTGTCTTAAAACCTCATTTCTTTCTTACTACCAGCTCGGCCACGAACTTAAACGCTTCTGCAGACCCTATGAATGCCTATAGAGGCTTCCCTTACAAGGTAGCTCACCGAACTTCTTGGAGGCCGATGCCGGGGCGGGGGCCTGTGGCGCGGGTGAGTCGAGCTCGCTGAATATGTTGGACTTCATGCGGTCGACGACGCGCCGTGGGGTGGGCACGTCTTCCGAGCCGAACAGGCGCTCCTGGCTGTTGTCGCTCATGCGGCGCCGCGTGGGCGTGCTGGCGCCACTGGAAGGCGTCGTCGGCGTCAGGTCCTCCTCGGAGGGCGTGAAGATGGACGACTGCTGGTAGTTCTTGACCCTGCGCGGCGTGCTGGGCTCGGCGCTCGACTGCAGCTGCGGGGAGCGCACGCCGAAAATGTCGCTGTCGTCGCCGCCAGGGGGCTTGATCACCCTGCGCAAAGAACGATAACAGGGCAGAGTGAGTTTGCGCTGTCCGGAAAAAAACAAGCAGCGTTGGAGGGGAGTACGGGTACAGAAGCTGTAAAGTGCTATGGTGAGTTACGCATCAGGCCAACCAGGCGGGTTCAATAGTGCATTTTAATGATCCAGGCAGCTTGACCGCAGCCTAGACGTGTACGCTACACACTCCACTGGAGCATTACTGTAGAGACTCATGGCAAAAACAAAAGCTAGAACATGCTTCATTGTTCCAGTCTTCGATATATACTGTCAAGATGTATACAGTCAAGCTGTCAAGCGCTTTCTATTAAAAAAACATATATATATATATAGAAGAACAGGGAAGATGACGACGGTTATGTACAAATGAAAACGACGAAGTAAGTTAATAGTGCTTACACTATATAAAGAATCTGAAGCTTAGAACGACAGAAAGCTGAGCTAGTTGGTAAAGATTAATGAAACACGGCGTTCGTGTTGTCCACTTCTCTTGTGTCCTTGTCTAGAGAATCTGATCACGCCACAGCGTAGAGCAGAATACACAACGCCAATTTCAACACCGGAGTCGCATTGTCAGC
The DNA here is from genome assembly GCF_023375885.2 of Dermacentor andersoni. Classification (NCBI taxonomy): domain Eukaryota; kingdom Metazoa; phylum Arthropoda; class Arachnida; order Ixodida; family Ixodidae; genus Dermacentor; species Dermacentor andersoni. The sequence continues at coordinate 18,244,582 of NC_092817.1, forward strand.
GCGAGGTTCAATGCGTGCGCATGCTCCTCGCAGTGCGCGGACAGATCACAGACTCATCCAGCGTTACAATGACAGCGTCATCCGACATTATAACAGCGCGTCGCGGTTCGCCTGTATCATCCAGTGGCGCATTATTCAGGTTGCGCGGGTCGACTTGCGCCTTTCTATACATAATCACTGGACAGCGTAAACAGAGGCTTCACGCTGTGCGCACGCACGCACGGCGGACAAAGGAATATTCGCCAAGAAGAGACAGCGATGTGATTGATGAGCGAAGGATAGGCACCGAATTTCGAAGTTGCGCAACTTGGGCACACAATGGAAGGCCCCTCCTACACGACTTGCTAGAAGACAAATTCATAAATGGCATGCCTCGCGCGAGCCCCCAGCGCCGCATCTTCCCATTGGCTGATTAAAAAGCGACGCCGACAGAACGTGCGTCGTCCGTTCTTCTTCGGAAAGCTTGTTATAGAAGAGAAACAAAATGTAGAAATGACATAGAGACCCTATTGTCGCGTGCCTCTTCGTTCATTCTCGGTCTGCTCGCCCGTCCAGGGCTGACGGTCACAGGGACGCCCCGCTGTCGTGCGGGCGCTATGGTCCCTAGCGGCGCGGCAGGACCGGAGGACACGGGCAGGGCCCTCTGAAAAGGGCGCGACGGATTCAGCGTCTCCGGAAGGAAGTGAGAATGGGCTTCCGGTGCCTGTGTACGCCATATCCCATTGTCCTTCTCCGCTGCAGGAGAGGGGCGGGCTTGTCGCTCCGGAGAAAAGAGACTCACCGCCCAAGTCCTTCGTACTCAAAGACAAAAGACGTATACGCGCACACAATCGAGTCGACTCCCAAGTGTGCGCGCTCGCTGGAGCGCGCGCGCGCTTTTCCTCGGTCCCGCAGTGAGTCGAGCCAGTAATTACACGAAACCTTTGTCTGGAGCAGCGGCCGCCGCTTTCGCCCGCACGCAGACAGCCGTGCTCAAAGGGTTCTTGAGTCAAGTGGAACACGAAGCTTCGGCTCGAGCGCTTCCCTCTCGTCGCACGCTTGGGAGTCCCGTCGTCCTTTTCATTCTTTCTTTCTTGACGGTCTTTTGCTGTCTTCTTCAATGGGTGACATCACATAAGAACGAGCGGCTCTGTCATCAAGCGTTGCGCGCGCTAGGATTAAGCTGCTTGAACGGTACCATCAGAAGTACGCAATTTGGGAATGGATGATAACTTAATATCCGCATCCCTATATAACGCCAGTCTCTTACGGCGAAAATGGTCATAGCAAATGGGTTATAGCAAACGCTATAGTGTTTGCTATAAGCTAGAAGGTTGCTATAAGCTAGGGTTTGCAAGTTAGGCGGTCGTTGTGGCTCTCCCAGATTGAATGGCTTGGTCCAACACTGATACGTAATTCACGGGTCCAATTTCATAGAGGGGCTCACTATAAGCAACAACACAGGCAAGATGCAGGTGGCGCTTAGGATCAAGTGGGCCTCGCCCAGCGAAATCAAGTAACATGGAATTAGCCTCGTCCGGTCCGCGGGATAATCGAAATTAGAATTTTTGGGTAGATAGTCAAGAAGTCCTTTTAATGGCAACATAAAAGCCATATAGTATAACATTACCTTAACAAGATACACCATTAAATGAGAATATCAACAGATTGACTTTATCTGTACGAAATCTGGTGGTTCTAGCAAGCCTTCTGTATTAATGATGCACCTTTCTATCGCGCTCGTTTAAATATGTACAATATTTCTTCCTTCAGAGTCAGCCATCCTGCACGTGCTAGAGCATTACTTTCAGTAAGCTTTTCAAGCAAGGATAACCACATTGCCTTTGCTTAAAGCAACGTCTTGTTGCTTTTTTGCGAAGAGGCAAAAAATAATTATAACAATCATATGCAGTATAAAGCATCGGCCCAGCACCTAAGAAAACCGCTAAGCAAGGAGTGTTAGATTAGCTGGAGAAAGTTCATACTAGATTTTTTTGGCGCGGCGTCACCGAACATCGGTGCTTTCACATTACGGTGCGCGATGACCATGGTCCAATGTCGTCTACCGTGGGCCTCTTCGATTATCCGTTTTTGACAGTTCCGGACTGTCCGAGGTGGTGTTTTCAGGCAATGAGTGTTGCGTGTGCAGCGTCTCGGACAGTCTGCGACTGTCAGGGACGGATGATCGAAGAGGTCCAGTGTTTTGCACGCGGTTAAAGCAGATATCCAACAGTATTCATGGGCGCTGGGCGACGCGACGGTGGAAATATGCCGGTAATGCGCTCGATGTGGCTTGGCATTCACAGCCGACGCGATGATCAGCCAACTTTGAGCAGAAATATTTACGCGTTCCGTCATCACCTTGTCACACCCTCACGCCTGTTTCAAAATCGTGCGCTAGCTTCTCTTTCCTTTCTTTTTTTTAATTTCTCGCGTTGTGGAGCGCAGCGCCACAAAGCTGATTTCCCTAGAGTGTCAGTTGATTAGATTTCGAGGAAGGGTCCGACGACGAGAGAAACGCGCGTAAATCTTTGGTGTCGCCAGACCATCGTGGTTGACTCATACTTAGCCGCCGGCGCGAGCGGCATGCGGTCAACAGAAAAGAAGAGGGGGGAGGTAGGTGCGGGCGAAGACCGTGGGGGCCCCCTATTGGCGAACGGGTCGATCATTATTATAGGCGCACGTGAGCCGACCTGGCTTCCGGGGGATCATGTGAGTCAGGAGCTGCCGCTGGCCGGCTTTTAAGCCTGACTTAGGAGCAGCGGGGTGTTGTCGCCCGGCTGCAGCAGCCCGACTCGATTATTACGGGACCGACGCCGTTGCGTGCGGGGTAACCACGGGCAGGAGGAGAAAGGAGGGCTGGCAGCAGCGTCCGGTGCTGCCGTTCCAGGAAGGGACGGCGCTCCACAGGTGGTGCTGGCGAGAGCAGCCCGCTCATGCTGCGAGAGACAGCGGCAATCGAGAACGCTTATTTCGCCCTCTCACTCCGTTCTTCCTGCGTGCTGCCGCAGTAAATTTACAAGTCTGTGCCGCCGCTGACTTTGCCGTGCACGCCCCAGCCAGAAGGAAATGGCGAAGGGTTGCTGGTGTAAGTGTTGGCTCGTCCGTTTGTGTGCAAGCGGCACGTGTGCGATAATGCGGGCATCCTCGCTCGTCCGCTGCTTCTACGCCACCGATTTGCTGTTCCATCTGGCTTGCAAAAGAGTTTTTGAACTGTGAAACCTTGCTTCGTCGGTATTATTTCTTGTTTTCTTTTATTCTCGCAGTGGCCTTAGCTAGAGGCAACTGGATAAGGCATCAAATTAACTATGAAAGAATAAGGGAAAGATGTGTTGGCACTGACTTTCGCCGGGAACGCGCAGTATATTCGCGGCCTGGGGCGGCGGAAAAGCTGAGCGAAAGTTGAATGGAAAGCATTATGGCTGTTATGGGTTGCTCAAGCGTCCCGTGTAGAATATTTCTCGTTGTTCCAAGAAATAGCGATTACGTAGAGAGAGAAAGCAAAAGCGCGAAGCAAAGGTCAGCCAGAGTTCATTTTACAGCGGAATTCCTACGGCGCTGTGTTAGAAGAGTTTCAGGAAGTGGTTTCTGACGCCTCCGTGCAAGCGGGGCTGCGTGTACATCACGACACTTGAGGACAAAACGCGCCGCAAAGCGCCAATCTAAAGTTTCTTATCTCCATGTAAATTGATTTCAGCTAGAAATTGTCCGCGAAGTGGTGCGCGGGCAAATAACAGCGACAGTAGATCAAGGTTCTGATTATGGGCTACTTTGGGGCAAAGCGCCGGAGCTGGTGACTATAACGTGACTTGTAGAAAAAGTTCATACCTTTATTTATTGTGGTGCATTTCGTACGATCCCAAACAGCATTCTTTATATATAGATAAGGGATTTCGGCGTTCTGCGTGCATACTTTTCTGTAGAGCTTCGTGCGCTGCGATAGATGGCGCCGCTTTTTAGCTGGCTTGCTCATTTTTGTTGATGTCACTTGTCATGGTAGAGTTAAAGGAATACAGGTATATTTAATATTAGGGTATATAAGCCAACTGTCTGCCGTACATACATTACGCTGCAAATACTGAAAAGTGAAAAATAATTAAATAAAGATATATATATATATATATATATATATATATATATATATATATATATATATATATATATATATATATATATATATATGCAAACCAACTGCTACACTCTGTAAGCGAGCTTCTCCAAAAAACAGGCGCTCGTCTTGCTTTGCGGTAAAGCTTTCCTACGGAGATCTGTACTATCCCAATCACATTCATATGCCAAACTTTTCACGTTGTCTGAGCCACTCCAGCTTTCCGACCAGTCCTGCGGACGAATAAGCGGCACGCCAACGACACGGCATCGTGATGGCACGTACAAAATGCTAAAGCCAGAACGCAAACCTCATCGGAAGGGAGGGCGAGCGCGCTTCGCTTGATGGTCGCCCGTGTATTCGAGTGGGTCGCGTCAGCATTTCCGAAATCGGGGACGCTCTGGGTGGGCTGGCGAGTTACGGCCGCCACGAGCAAGTCGTCAACGCCACATAGTGACGCAGGCAGCATGAGTCACTGCCCCAAAACTGGGAGCGAGAGGAACAGCGCCGGTTCCTGTTGATTCTATCGGATGCCCCGGCAATTTAGTTCTGCGCCCTGTTGACAGCCGGCGGGCGCAGAGGGGAGCTGCGGCACGAGGACTGCGGCGGCTTTGTTGTACAGAAGGGTGCAGCATTGCGGATGCTACTACAAAATGTGCTGAGGCAGTCGCTATGGTCCGCTGCAGAAATTGGTGTCGAGTTTCGGCGATGTTAGCAGTAGACGGTCATTGCCGTAAAGAAATTAAGGCGTCCGCGATTGTTTACGCATCTCCAATAGTGGTGTTTGTTTATCACTCCTTGTGCGCCTGGAGTGGCCTGGAGTCATTCGCAAGGCATCTGCTGCGTAACAAAGGTGATATAGGGCTTAGATCGCTGCTCGTACGTGCCTCTACATCGGCTTCCTATAATGGAAGCTACCTGCACTGCTCAATTCGCTGTTGCGCCCAACCTTCCGACGTCGTAATGGTTGCAAGAGACGAGTTTGGCTGCGCACGAGCGCATCAAATGAGCGTTAACGAGCAGGCAACAGTAAGGAGACGCTTACGCTAAATGGCTGCAGTGGCTTGGAACTCCTGTAAGGCACGGTAAATACAATGCGGGCGGTGCGTGACGATCGTTCAAGCACGCAGCTCGTCTGCACAAGAGCGATTGAGCAGTGTCAGTAGCAGTGTTTCACCGAGACAGGATTCCCTGTGTGGTCTTCTTAACAGCTCAGCGTACATGGAAAGCGATGGCAGAATACGCAGTTCGATAGATAGAATGGTGAGCGTGACTTGAAGAACTCTGTGCATCGGTATGTCGTAGCAGTACTGGTAAGTGCTTGAGTACAACGCTAATATGCAAGACACGACGAGTACAACGCTCGTCGCGTCTTTCTCTGCCCTGTGTCTCGCATTTGCGCAGTAACCGAAAACACCATGGAAAGTCGCCAACTAGTCCGATGTGCCATGCTTCTAAGATATTGATAGGCTAACCTTAGCGCTATCTTCCATATTGCTGCATAGATTTAATGACACCCACTGTAGGAGGAGTGTGTGGGGGACGGGGTTGGGAGGCGGGAGCGAGCGCTGCGCAAGTACTTTTTTATGACGACTCATCTTGCAGTGAGCACGCGTCTCCCCTTTTGCCCTTGCTAATGGCCTCTTCCCCACTGACGTACGCAGAAATCTTGCGGACCCGCAAATACGCATACTCGTAGCTGCATGGCACTCCGTCTGTTGGGGGAGAACAAACTCGCTCGAGCTGGGGGAACCGTCGCTCTTGGTGCTCTCATGAGATTGAAGACCCAGCCCGCTTACATGCTGCGTTAACTCAGAGAGCTGACGCCCGCGCAAAGTTCGCATTGAAGTCTCCGTGCCTATCTCTCAACTTCCTAATCTCATTACGTGCCCCGTGCGGACTCGTAAATATGTCGCTCTTTTGGCGTTAGTTTTCAATCGGGAATCGTTTCGATAGTGTCGGTCGCGTCGTCACCCGCCAATGCAGACGCCACTTCTTTGTCTGTATGAACGAGATTGATTTCGTGATTTCTGCTCCGAGCGTTGTATATCTATTCCAGAACCACTCGCCTTTTGTTCTCTACGCTCTTCTTCGACGCTCAGCTGTTCGTCGGCTTAGGTATGTGACGGCACAGTCTCCTTCGCTATGAATTGGTGCGAAATTATTTTTATTTACCCTCAGTTGTAGCAGTTACAGGGGCTAGTACCTGTGCTTTATATCGCACATCTTGTTTCCTGAAAAGTGAAATACAGTAGTCGGAAGCATTGTGCTTCTGACCTCTCCATCTTATCTCCACAGCTAAATCAAGGTGCCCTGTCTAGCGCTGGCTGGATGGGCCGGTTAATAGCCTCGGAGGAAAACCTCGCCGTTCTCTATTTTTCGTTCCTTTCCTGGGACGCTCCCAACTTAGCAACGTAATCAAAGTATCCCGTGCGTGCTCACGGATCACGGGCTTATAATATACTTGCTCCACGGTTCGCTTGACAAAAGACGAGCATTCTGCGGTGCAGGCAAGAAGAAAGAACCCACGCGTTGCAGCCCGAATAAGGAGTCTCGGCAGCCGGCGCATGCTGCGGCACGGAGACGCCGTTCCTCGAACCTCTGCGCGGCCGGCCGCCGCACACGGCGCGCCGGAGATAAATGGCTTCCTGCGGCGCCGATCTGATAAGGCGCGGGTGCGCACTCCCGAGTGAGCTACCACGGCGAACGAAGCACGCACGCGACGCCAGCTCAGCCCGGACCGTTACATGCCCCTGCGGAGAGCTCGGGCCTTGCTCGGGCCTTGCTCGCGCACCAAGCCATTGTTGGAAGAGCGAAGTCGAATGGTGCTGCTTCTGCGTGTCCTCGAGCGTTAGGCTCGCGAAAGGGCGCGCGACACTTCGTCATCGATTTCCTGCCTTTTGCGGGACAAGTAATCCGCAATTTGTATTCTTGCGCGTTCTTCGCCAACAATGGAAGAGCATTGTCTCTGGCTCGCGCGATGGGTAACCATGGATACATATATTTTCCCCCCTTTCACCCGTGGTGTAGTGAGTTCGAGCAAGCCGTCGTTTTGGATGTCTCGGTCGCGAAAACAGGATGCCATTTTCGGGCAAAGCGTGGCGCCAGCACGATAGAACGTCTACGTGGGACTCTCAGAGAGAGAGAGAGAGAGAGAGAGGTTACGCTCCCTTGTAGAAAGCTCCGCGAAGGAAAATTGGCCCGAATATAAATTGCGGGCAACGGTTGACGTCGCAGCGTTACGTACAGGTTTATGTGAGTCTTCTGTTTCGATTGTCTCCGACGTAGTCGACGTTTTTGCACACGGTAATAACCGCCTAGAATATCATCGTGGGTTTTCGTACGTTGTGCATGCAAGACGGTGAAGTGAATGTTTACGAACGGCGCGGTGAAGTTCTGCGTTGCTGCGTTCTCTTTCACCTTACCGCCGAGCACTTTAGCGGTAGGGTTGGTAATATCCATGAACGGTTAAGCGATCAATCGATTAAAGGTATCCCTCAAAACGACTAATCTTCATCTATGTCCACCTTTCATCTAACCGGCTTAATCGATTAGACATGTTCGATTAATCGTTTTCTAGAGTTTGACAGGAGTGGCGCAAAAACATTGAAATCGTACCAGAATGGCGAAGCACGAGCAGTGACCGTGCGGCTGTGGTCGAGCGAGTGTCGAGTGTTTTTGCGAGTCCCGAGTGATGCCGAGCCGAGCGCTTCCCCGCTCTTTTGCCACACGCCGTCCGTATATAGCTGGCGGCTTGAAATGTCCTCGCAATTCGAGGCATACTACAGCAGCCCAGTCGGTGATCGTGGTGTCAGTCCGGGTCCACTAAACACGTGGCCCAGCATTCGCGCCGGTTTGAAGCGTGTATACAACATAGCGATGGAGCTCATGCATGTCGATTCCAGCAAATCTATAGCTTCCGAGCGTCTATTCTCGCAGGCTGGTTGTGTGGCCATTCAAAGAAGGTGTCGGTTTCACCCAAATATCCCAGCCAGTTGAAATTACTTTGCTCTGCAGAAAAGAGCATGTGGCTTAAAATACTAAACCATCAATTTTCTTTTCTCCCGGGCACATTGCAATTTCTTACATACTTTAGTTGGAATTCAGCTTTCACTTCTGCCTGTTTCTTATTTAACAATATTGCACACGGATTCAGTATATATGCCATGTATCTTGTCTATTTCTGCTCTAAGTGCCATCTTGCAAAATAGATTACAGCGGAGTTGTTAGCCTTTAGTTGGTCGGGATTCTTCGTGTCCGCGGGTGCGGTGCTCATACAAAAACAAACAAGGCAGCTGGAGGGTTTTATGTTTGAGTTCCCGCGTAATAGAATTATGTTTTCTCGTATATTCGAATTACAATCCGATGCTATCCCACGTCTGCCGGTTGTAAGTCGTACTTTACAAATTTTATGAGGCATTTTTCTTTCAGAAAAAATTCGATTAGTTCAATAACGCACTTGCGCTAGGCGGAGGGCCTACAAGAATGGGGTTGTATGCTGAGCTAACGGTACCAACACCTAGCGGCCTCGGCATCAGACAGACCTCAAACGGCAGCTGAAACGGCAGTTGAAAAGGGGCTTTGTCGTTCAGTTTCCGCGTAACAGATGCATGTTTTCTCGTATGTTCGAATAAAAATTCGAAGCCGTCGTATCTGCTGCAGCTTGCGTGTAAGTCATACTTTACCCATTTTTCTGGCGCAATTTACTTTTAAAGCATTAATTTAGTTCAATAATGCACATAAATGCTTAGCGAAGGGCCTAGAAAAATGAGGATGTACATGCCGCACTTCCGCGCACGTGCGTGCGCGTGTACGTCGCTTGTGGTGGCGGTGGTGCTTGTGTGACGTCGTCTAACGTCGGCAACAACTTCGCTGTACATCCACTCTCACAGGATGGAACGGAGGCGGAATTCCTGTTTATTTTTTCAGAGGCCACTGGTGCCAACTCTATTTAGTCTTTAACAAATTAAAGATTATTCTTTATCAAACTTTATACACTTGGTTCCACCTCTCAAATATTAAAATAGAGTCCTACTGAAGTAGATAACTGTGTTTCAACCTTTTTAACGTTTCTGGCCACAAATTAGATTAATCGATGGAAAACCCTGCATCGAAAGCGATTAATCAATTAAATGCTAAAATGATGAATGATTAATTGTTGATCGCATAAAAAATTAATCGACCATCCATATTTGGCGGATCAGAAGAGGCCGGTGCACAACACCGCTCCAGCTTACTTCACAACAAACAAAGACGTCATGCTGTGGTAAACGAGCGTAAAATTTATTTATTGCGCTCAGAGTTATATTGATTATGCTTATAAAAGGCAGCGATTTCGTACGAATAAGCGATTTCTTATCAATACCATATCTCTGGCAGCACTTAAATTATCCTATCTCAGTGCATTATAAGCGTTATATTGAAGCCGACGCTGTACTTTGGAATGTAACTACGCTATCAAAAAAATTCTGTTTGCGTACATTGTCTGTACAGATTATGTACATCTTTGCTACCGTTTAGTTAATTTGTTCCTTTTCTATTTACGATCATCAAGATGAGGCGCTCAACGTCACGTGTCTTACGTGGGGCAGGCTTGTTGAGAACGCAAAATAACATAATAAATCTGAACTGCATTGTTGCCTTGTTGCTATTCAGATAGCCTTAATTGTGCTCTGTGTGTGTGTGCGCGCACACACACAAAATGAGAAAGAAAGAAAAAGAAGCCTCGGGACAGCGGTTGTTATGAACGAGATCAAAAGCTTATCCGACCGCGTACAAGCACCCAGCGTCGGCGCATGTGTTCCTCACACTCCATGCTCGTTAGGCTTTCTTTCCCGCACATCAAGTGAACAATGCGCGGCAGTCCGCGCGTCTACATATTTGGATCGTTGACGCGTTTGAATTACTCTTTCTTTTATTTCCTTTTAGTGGGTGTGGACGCGGGAGGAGCGTTGGGAAACGAAACTGTAGCGAATCATTCGGACGGAGAGAGAACAATGCCCGCTCTTCATCTTCTCGACAGCGCTTCTTTATTTTTCTCTCTCTCTCTCTCCCTCTTATAGATCGCGCACTTTCGGGACTCTGAACTCTGCCGCGCCCATTCCTTTCTCTAATGCGGGGCTGTCAGGGCTATCCAGCGGCGGACGGTGACCACCCACATTCACTTTTCCCGCGAAACAACCGTACGTGGAAGAAACGGCAGCAATAAAGCGCTCACAACCCACACACTCGAAAAGCTTTGCGCGACAACGCCTTCAGCCCACCATGTTAATGTTGAGCATTTTGCTTCTTTCCCTTTCATGACTCTTGCTGTAGAAAGACGGAGCTTCGCTTGGAAGCTGTTGGTGTATTTTCATTTGTACTCCACCTTGTAAAGATAGAACAACGAGAAGAAAAAAGAACCGTCACAGAGACGTCTAAAGCTGTCCACTTTAAATTGGCCTCTTTCAGCATTTTGCAGGACAGCTCGGATATAAATTAGTGCTCGACTTGTCTCGCACCTGTGGCGACCTGTTCCCAGCTCACGCGCAGTTCACAGACTCCCGCAGCAGTAGGGTATATCGTAAGTGACAGAACGATAAAGACAAAAATTGTCTGGTCGAGTACTGAAACGAAAGGGTCGTATACCTTTTGTTCCCGCGTGACAGGGGTCTCAACCTTTAAAACTACCAGTCCATTTGCAGCGTTTAGTTTAAGGAGGTGTAAATGCGTTTCGCTAAAGCCTCTCTGTGTTCGTTCCATGTGGAAATCCGGTCGCTCGGTAAACACAATCAGCAGCCTGACTAAACAGAAGAGCGCGGCAGGTGCCGACGCGCATTAACCACTGTACCTCGCGATTTCGGCGTCGACCGTAAAGCTGTAAGAGCAAACGCAGAACAAAAGCAAAAAATAGTCGTGCGTCATACCCACGCACAGCCGACCCCTGACGCTGCGTTGCGCACACGCTGTCTACGCGCGCGCTCCATTGCTCCTCGAGATTAACGGACCGCGGAAAAAAAGGCGGCTGTCATTCGGATTACGACTAGCGTATGCAACATAGGCCCACTTGCACGCCTAGTTGTGCTGTGCGAGATCAAAGAAAGCCGGCAGCGAATAGGCAGCTCGGTGTGACTGCCCCTCTCTTGTGCCGGAACAGCAACCCATTGTCAAATGCGTCCTTCCGAACTGGCTTTGCGGACGCGTTCCGCATTCTTTGTCGCTCAGCGCGCTTCCACGCCACGTGCCCACACGCCCTGTAACCGACTGCATAATGCCGCGCGACAGCGCAGAAGCTGCAAACTGTGACTGTGCTCTGGCCACGACGTAAGCGATTGTATGAGCGATTGTATACAGCCGTACGCCTGTTGCTTTCTATGCAGCAATATTGCTGTAGCAGGGACAATTTGCAGAGTTTTACTGGTTTAAAGTGATGCGTGACGCAAGTTGGCCTGGCGTAACGCAGGTGATCACATGGATAGCGTCCGTGGCTGGGGGCCTTGTTCTTTTCCTGTGCTTTTTTTCCTCGCGACATCACTGCTCCGTGACGTCTTGTGAAGACTCATATCTGCTATAAAGACTTGCCGAGTTTCTAGTGGCATTACAGGAAAGCTAACTAGCTTTTGCGTGAAATGTGGGTGTTCATCCGTGCCGCTATAGCAACGGATCATGCATGTGCAGGCGAGTTCCGGATGCAATTATGTGCAGTCAAGGTACACGTAACGTCAACAACGGCGTACACGCAGCAAAGAAGCACAGCGCTCATGCATTCTGGTTGCGTTAGAGGACTGTGCAACAGCGATGTTTCCTGTGTCACGCAAGATCTGTGTTCTACTGTTGAGCATCAAGTCGAGGGCTCGATTACCGTCCGCGGTGGCCGCACAGTGTTATGGCGACGGAGTGCAAAAATGCTCGTGTATATAAATTAAGTGCACATCGAAGAAGGCCATGCCAAAAGTCATCTGGAACCCTCCCCGAGGCTGTATCTCGTGAACTACGTATAGCCCGGGCGTTGCTTTGTGACGCGAAACACCAGCGCCTTGCTTTGGCCGTTCGACTTGTTTGCTTCGTCCTTTTGCAGAAGTGATACTACGTTAGACTCACTCGCCTCACAGTATGTTCTCGCCTATTGCCATCAGTCAACGCAAGATCGGGGAGGCGAGGTGCAGACATGGTGACAGCAGTTCGAGAAACGTCGCTGCTGGCTTTTCGAAGAGATTCCTGTGAGCGCTTCAGGTGCGGAGAGATGCATGCGTCGCGCCTGCATCCGGCCGCGCCTTCCTCCGCTTCGGATTCACCGGCGCGCGTGCAACCTGCCTTCGCAGACGTGAAGGGGCGCCCGATGCGGGCATCTGTCATCAAGGCTTCGGGAGAGGCGAAGAAGCGCACTTGACAACACACGCGCGACAATGTCGGGTGAACGGCAGTGTGGTGAACGGGGCTCGCTCGCCTCGAATATAACGCCGTCACGGCCTCCTCTATATAATAAGCCAGCTCAGCGGGCCAGCGACGCTCCTCGAGATCGCGCTGCACCGCCCTGTTCGCGGACGCTTTACGGCTTTCACGCTACAGCCGATGGCGAAGGATGTCTTCGGAGAACGGAGATAAGGCGAGTCGCGAAGGAGGATGTGGCAGCTGCGGATAGATTCTGCGAAAGAAGAGGAAAGAAGACAATAATAACGGCGCCACCGGATTTGGGAGAAGCTATATCGCCGTGTAAACGCGAAGTGAAGGAGGAAACCGGCGCTGATGGTTCGCTCGCAGCCACGTCGACGCGCGTGGAAGAGGCGGCGCCTTGAACACATTTCTAGCCCGCCCGCTGCTTTTCGTGCGGAGCGCGCGGCGTCTAGTGCTGCTCGCCCGAACGGGCCCTTTAATTATCGCGCCCGAGTTTCTGCCTTACTTAGCGCCGGTTCCGCCGCATTACCGCATTATAAGCTGCCGCGTCGCCGCTTCTGCGCGCCGCCCTTATCTGCGTCCAAGGCAGTCGGGACACGCATGCAGGCTCACCACCACGACCAAGGTTGTCGCCTGCGCCCGTGGCAAGGTTGTCCGTCCCTAACATGGACGATGGAGGAATTTTTCTGGGTCGCGATAACCATTTTCTTTTCTCTCTCTCTCTCTCTTTCTCCTTTTCGAGGCCTACAATGGCGGCAACGCGAACACACAGTCGACGCACCATCTCCGCGATGTCGATCCCCTCGTCAAGAGGGGGGAGAGCATATCGCGTCACAAAATTCCGAGCGCTTGGTCGTGAAATGATCACGCAAACGTGACCATTATTGACGCACACTATACTGTCTTTTGCAAGGCGTTAGCAGGGGCACGTACAGAATGAATAATACGATATTACAAAACCGAAAAAGCGCAACAACGAAATAGCCACAATAACAAAATTTGCGCAAAAATAGGCCTAGGTATCAAAGTTGGTTATCAAAGTTTAGGTTATATAGGTTACACCTCTGGTATACAATCAGCGCTGATCAACAACGAGTCGATCCTGCTTGCAACGCGTCATTTGAATAGCCCTTTAAAGGCGCAGTTTTCTTTTCCACATATAGATTCTCCATTAAGCGATTGTTGGGAGCTTCGACTTGACAAGGAAGTCTCGTGTCATTTATAACGCCCAGCTGCACTGACCACCATTAACGATCATATATGGTATAACCGATATGGGGTCATCTTCGACAGCAGCAAGAGGACAGGAGGCGAAGCACGGCCGGGCCCGCATGTCCGCCTTACGCACAACAGGGCACTGCGTCCGAGATCGACCTGCGTGCGAGTCATTGACTTCCGCGAGCTGCGCTCAGACAGTTGGTCTCGTTCTGCACGACAAACGCCTGACGCACTCGATATCTGTCACAGAGAGAAGAATTGCAATCGCGTTTTAGTCGCGGGGCACACGCCCCAGCGCTGCCAATTTGCATAACTGGCTCGTAGCGCGAGCGGAGGCGTGTCGTCGGTGGTCCAGCGAAGCAAGCCACTGCTTCGATGTATCTGCAGCGACGCTATCAATTTTTTTTTCTTCCTCTACTTTCCATCGGGTCATAGTTTGCACGTGATGTCACAGGCGCAGCTTCTAACCGTGCCAGAACCCGAACTTAGTGAACACGGTGACGTTAATGCACTATATCATCACGCGCACATCATTCTGCTTTTTGAAGGTGACAGTTTTTCACCGAATTGTCACTGTTGTTAATATGTCGCCCGGCGCAAGATGCGCCTGTCGTGATGTCACGTTTCTTGTTTACTCAGCTTCTCGACGTCCACGATGGCGTCAATGCAAACCAGCCACATGTACTGCAAAAGCTGAAGTACACAAACAGAAAGAGTGCAACAGTGCAACCCGGAGATGTGGGTGAGATTTCGAAGAGGGCCACATGCGACAATGTGTGCACGCGGCGAGAGGCCTTGTCCTTATGTGACGAAGGGCCCTCTCCGCAAGTCCTTTCTCGTTCCTGTCCCGAACGGGTGCCTCTCCGTAGGTGTTTCGCGCCCATCTGATCTTGGGCCTCGTGGCAACGCCGCCTGCATAACCTGTTGTAATTAGTTGGCGGTCGCTAACGGAGTATTGTTCTCTCCGCCGACACACTTGAGCGCGAGGTCGCGCTGCGTCAAGAATTCGAGTCGCGCGCGGCCTCGTCCTACACGTATGTCCCACACGAGTTCACTGTGCTGATTAGTGAACGTTGAGGAGAACTTGGGCAATACCGTCTGGACAATATCTAGCCGGTGTAGGCTATACTTATAGGTGGTGGTATACGATGACTCAGTGCACTGTCTGCACTCGTTTTGCATCGTTGCATCGTGCATCGCTTTACACCGTGCATACACACCGCGTTGTGCGTGTGCATACGAAGTTCGAACACCGCACGGAAAGCACAATTTACACGATTTGCGCAGTATCGCTCCGTTAGGAGGCCTAAACGTGAGGGAGGTAACGGCCGTTCTCCGCAAGGGCACAAGCTCGGGCCCCACGAACGCCTCGCGTGTAAAAGCGATTTCTTTCATCGCGTCCACGTATGGAAAACACGATGGCCCATTACAGAAACCAGGCACTCGATGTCTCCCGTTTCCGGGGCCCCAGCTTAAGCGGGCCTCGAGTCAGAGACGTCGCGGAACGGTTGAGGTTCAGCGCGCTCCCCGCGGCTGCTGCTGCAGCTCGTCTCGGGCAGACACGTGAGCAGCCACGTGACCCGATATCTCGTGGTGCGACAGCAGTGGCATAAACTGCAACGGCGATCGCGGCCCGAAAGCGGGGCGGCTAAGAAGCGAGCACACGTCTGGGCCGCGTCACTTGACGGCACATCCGCCCGCCCGCACGCCAGGCCGGTCTCGGCGGGCGCGACCGCCCCCTCTTCCTCCGACCGCGCTCCTCGACGCCCTTCACTGCACACACCCAGCCCTGATCACATCTCCTGCCCCCGCGTGCGCACCGTCGTGAGCAGGCGGCAGGCACGCATGACCTCTGTGCGGTGACGCGGCCACGTCTCCCGCAACGGCGACGCAGTACGTGCTGTCTCTGACGAAGGTCGATGCAGTCGCGCGGCCGTGGTCGCCCGTCATTTCCCAACGCGAATGTGCGGAGGTCGCTACGGGATTCCGCACATGTCTACGTCGTTATTAGGTTATTTAAAGCGACATTAAAGAGAAACAATATAAATCGATTCAGACACGGCATTCTATAAAAAAAGAACTATATTTTCATTAATCTGCGGGAAAATGTTGATTAACGTTGTCCTCAATTTTTTTTTATTATTTCGCGTCTAGACTTCAGTGTTGGCACGTCAATATGAGGTCACACATCTCGTGGCTACTTTCCTGTGTTTGGGCCGTTTTGGAACGGAAGTCACGATAATTGCTAAGTCGAGACTTCGATTCCTTTAGAACGCAACGTAGTCCTTTTTGGTGATGCATAAATATAACTAGGTTCAGGTAGACACTGTCGAAATTCATGACGTCACGGTGAGATGAGCCGCCTTTCCGGGGTAGCCGCTCTACCACCTGAGCTAACCAGGCGGCTAGCTAAAGCGCTAGCTAAGGCGGCTAGCTAAAGGGAAAATGGGACATCCACCCAAACGTAGCAAATTGCTACAAAGGCCACCTGGTTAGCTCAGATGGTAGAGCTAATCAGAGTGACGGAATATTAGTTATGTGACAAAAATGAACTCACATTTCCATCTCTTGCAGACATCTTTTGAAAATGTAGCTGACGCGAAGCTCGCACATGGTAGCTACATCTCACTCATGGCTAACACTGCTGTGAGAGAGAGCAAATGATAAATGAAAGGCAGGGAGGTTAACCAGGACTGAGCCCGGCTGGCTACCCTACACTGGCGAAAGGGAAAAGGGGAGGGAACACCGCTGTAATTTCTTATTCGCTCGGGGAGAAAAAAAGGCTAGGACGAAAAGTTGCATTAATATGAGCGAGTCATGCAAAATTGCGAGAAAGAGAAAATGGCTTTGAACAATGAGACTGATCGCACGTCATGCAAAGGCGCGTTTAGAGAGAGTTCAGAGTGCTCACGTCATCAGTCCAAGATGTGTCCGTCCAGTTACGGCAGAAGGGATCAACCACGCTGTTGATCGTAAGGCAAACGAAACAATGCACAACGCAAACCAGTTGGCCGCACGAGACACTGCGCGTCCCCAACGTAACAACATAAGCGATCTCTCGGGTGTGGCGAGCGATGCCAAAGCTGTCTTTCTTTCTTCCCTTCTGCGATCACCGTTTCCAACGAACCTGCTGAGCTGGCTTTCTTGCAGTGCACATCACTCAACATATTGTCACCGATGCATCGCTAAAATGAGGATTAATGTGCGGCTAGTGCGCTGCTCTTGCTTTTCTTCATTCCTTCAAATCATAGTCAATGTACAAAATTACAGGGCAACAAAAGCTGTCCAGCAATCGCCATTTTAACAACATACATGCTAGCCGCCGTATGCGGGGGCAGCTTTACATTGCTGCAAAAAAGTCAACTTGGCCGTTTGCTCTAGAGGTCTTTCACTTGCGCACTACACGAAATGCGCACCCACGATTTTATTACTAGCCGTCGGGTCGTTTCCTCGAGACACAAGTCCTTCAAAAGAGGCAGCTACAGTGTAGAACATTTTAAGGCGTTCATCACTGTTATAAAATACCGGTTTCTTCCCTCTCCCCTCAACACACTATTAGTTCTCTCTTTCTTCCTCACTCTCGTATAAGCGGCCTGCAAGCTTTTATTTGTCGTTGTCATCCCTTGCGTGCAGTGCGCGCTTGGCTCTCCATTCGGACCCGCGGAATCATTTTCTCCTTCCACTGCAGTTACTGCGACGGATTCCTCCAGAGACGCGCGGGGGTGCAACAATGCAACGAGCTCCGATGTGCCTGCGCACGAGAGCGTGACCTCCAGACACCGAGCTCCAGCATGTGCGGCGCTTCTTTCCACGATTTTACTATTTTTTTCTGGCAGAACACTACACTCGCCATGTTCCTTTTTTATTTGGAAGCTATCTTTCCTCGCGCCCCCTGCCTCCTTTCCTTCGCGCCTCATCCCCCCCCCCTACCTACCCTCACCTGCTCTTTCTCTCATATTCTTGCCTATTCACGCTTGCACTCACTTTATTCCTCGTTTTTTTTTTTTTTTTGTGTGTGTGTGTCTCGTCCATGTCCGCAAAAGGCTTGCGTACAGCGATCTGTGCAACAGACGCGGAGAAAATGGCGACCTCTGATGCGTGCGCGCAGCAAGTGCAAGAACCCGACGAAAGAGCGAGGAGAAATCAAAAAGAAAGAAAGAAACAGAAAGAGAGCGACGCGCCGCCGGTCGCGTCTTGCATTCGGCCGCCACGGCCCACCGCGGCTTCGAGAGGAGAACGTAATTCTGGGCGAAACGGGTAACCGCACAATGCGAGCGACCTGCCCGCAGCGTTGCCCACAATACGACGAGAGACGGAGATGGATGAATAAAGAAAGTTACGACCAGAAAAAAAAAATAAACGAAGGCAAAAGCTCGGAAGAAAAGGCTGAGGTCGTTTTCCTTCCACGACGCAACGCCGGCGTAGCTGGGCACCGTTGGTCCGTGGCCACGTCGCGCGTCGCGTTCCGGGGCCGATCGGATACGGAGAGGTCCTTCCGACTGCGGAGAAGCCATCCGGCTCCAGACAGAAAAGAAGGCAGCGCCGAGACGGAGCCGCTTCATCATCCCCTCTCTCCCCCCACTCCTTTTGTGCTGCGGGCCGGTTGCGTGGTGGTTGCCCGCCTGATTGCCTGCCTGCCTGAGAGCAAAAGAAGTGTGGAATGCCGACGGGCGAAAAGAGCCTCAAGAAGGACGAAGGAATAAAGAGAGGATTGCGAGCATCGCGATGAAGACGAGACGCTGCGTAGGCGCCTCGCCTCGCCTCCACTTCCTCCTGCGTTGCGGAGTGCCAGATGGGGCCAGGCGTTCGAGGCAACGAAATGGCCGCAAAATCTTGGAAAAAAGTGCTGCGTTCTGTTGGATCTGGAGGACAATCCCGATTGCTGTCCCCCAGATATTTGGACCTTGCCGTTGGGTGCGGAAGTTGGCCGAGGTTGAGGAGGACGTCGGGACGAAAAACTGGAGGTTTATTTACATTATTTACAGTGAGAGTTCAAAGAAATTAACAGTCATAAAGTCATTACGGGCCGGCAGCAACTCGGACGCTGCGGCCCGTGGCAAGAAGCTCGAAAGAGATGAATGAAGGAATGCTCTCTTGCTGCTCCCGGTTTCTGGCTTTTAAGCCCTTCGGTGTCTCGAAGTCACGTCACGTTCGGCCAATCGGCGAGCCCGCTCAGGTGACGCCATTTTCGGCCAATCGGCGAGCCCACTCAGGTGTCGTCATTTTCGGCCAATGGTAGGCGCCCGTGCGATTGTGTCACACCCGGCGCAGAGGGTCGCTCCTTGGGCTCCAATTGTCCGAGGGCTTACTTCTCTCTGCGGTATTTCCTTGCTGGCTTGCAAGCGCCGTCACAATAGGCGGAAGGGGGCGACGTTTCAGTGCTGCAAAGCAGCTTTGCTCGGGACCTGCGTTACCTGGAACCGTTGCAGGCTCCCGCTACACTTTCGGGAAGAGTCAAGCAGTGAATAGGTCCACCTGCGACGCACGAGGTGGGGGACGCCAACTCGTTTGCACGTTCCGCGCCTCGTGAACGGGGTAGATCTGCTTCTGCGCTCCTTAATTAGCTGTGACGCGATTCGATGTGGTCTGGTGAACTCGAAGTAGGCTCGGGAAAAGGTCCCGTATCTAACAGTTCCTTCGCGCCTCGACGCGGCATCGCTGAAGCCGTGCCCTGCGAGGCACGGCTTGCACGGGCAAATCCGCGGGCTCGCCGATGGTGCTTTGTCGGAATCGTCGTCCATCGCTCTCGAAGTGCTTCGTACGCGCTTGCTTTATTCGTGTTGTTTCAAATGTCTTCGGTTACGTTATGGTGAACCGGGGAGTTTTCGGTTTGCAGATGGCGCGTCTTGTCGCGTACGTCCATCACCTCTCATTCCGCATTTGAGGTTTATGACTCGTCGGCGCTGCAGGTTGCTCTGAACATCGCAGTTGCAGCATGAGGAGTGCCAACGACAGCAGCAGTGTGGTGTGGGAGAAAAAGCAGAATAAGGCAATGTCGAGGTGGAGAGGGGAATGCCAAAATATGGCATTCGTCCTCCAAACAGAACAATGGACCGAGCGTCACCGGCGTCTGTACAGTCGAAAATTTTCTGAACGGACATCTTAAACCGTCTGTATTCGCCAGCGTGCGCCATCGAACACCATCCTGACACCATCACCTGAAAAAACCACTTCGTTGTCAAATTTATTTACGGTGGAATAACTTAAGTTTTTGGACAAACAATATATGCAGTCATTTTAATAAAAGCTCCTGAAATCTGCGGATATAGAGCCACTGAGGTTTACAGCTATAATGGATTCCGAACAATTTCTCGGGGTCCCACATTTGATTCACGTGACAGCATTACTGTCCAGACTGGCGGGACCGACCATTTGGCAATACCGTGTAGCGGGTGCCGCTACTTCTCTTACGTTTCTGAACTAAAGTGGTTTTATCGGCACGCAAGATTTGACTATTGATCATGAACTTGAAATTTCCCTTACCAGCGTTGTCACATATATAGACTCAGTGCCGTCAGAACCACTATCGCATATTTTATGCAGACATGTTCGCAGTCCAAAGAGAGAGAGAGAGAGAAACAACTTCATGTAGTCGCCTGCAGAGGAATTCTCGATCACCCATGAAGGAGGAGGAGAAGGAAGAAAAAGAGAAGGAAAGATATCACGCATGAAATGCTCAAGAATCGTTTTTTCCACAGATCGCAATGCCGATAACACTTATGAACTATAGCTAATTACGAACTAGCATATGCGAGTGTACATGCGTAACTATGCATGTTACACGGGCGACAACAAGGCTGCACGAAGCAAGTTTTTACTTTTCTGTATATAAGCGATTATCCCGCGAGTCAACCGAAACAAGTTACGTAGTAATTTCTTACATACAATAAGCAAACCGACTGCACCGTCGCACGTGAATTAAGTGCATCAAAAACAGCTTTAAATGAAAAGTCCCCATTCATTTCCGCGATCTATTAAAACTACATCTAATCAACGAACTACCATCTACAGAGAGGGTGCGAGCTTTACATCTCCAGTGTGCCGCCGGCCGCTCCCCAAGGCTAACACTGAACAGGGTCTCACGTATAGAGAAGGTCGTCTGGCTTCCTTAAACGCTTCTTAACTACTTTTCGTCTGCTCCATAAAATATAGAACACCCACTCAGTGCTTATTAATCACGAATGCTCGCACGGTAGTCCACTTAGTTCCGGTGCGTGCACTGAGCCCGCGCGCAGTTCCACGGATGCAGAACGCAAGCCTGACGCGAAAAACTCATTTCGAGACGGCCCTCAAAATAATTACCCCGGACTAAACGGAAGCTGTACAAACCGAATCTCAAAATAAAACTGCCATCTATGTATAGTTGCAAGCCCAGGCAGCTACGCCCTTGTTTTACCACATGTATGACTATAGCGTGCACCAGTTAACTTGTAATCTGACAGGTCCAATACCCCCACCCTCCACCCCACATCTCCCAGACGACATTACATTACTAAATAAACAAAAGGCCGCTGAAAGTATGTCTACTTGCCGCGGCATCAGAGGCAGGTCCCAAGGCGGCGGCCGCGAAAGAGTGCGCCGATTGCCAAAATGATCGCTATGGCAGTCACGAGTGCGGAACATGATCGAGAGCGCATCCGCGTTACCCACCTGAGACACCCGGCAGTATACAGCATTGGCCGTGTATATACAGCGAGCCCGTGATGTATCATCATCTTGCCGATCAGATGATCGGCACGGCGCCTCTTCCTTTAGCGGCCAGAGCACGTTCACAGTGGCCCCGGCAATAGCGGGCAATATATACCTTAGATATGGCGACCCTTCCCCACTGCCCTTTCAGGAGTTCTCCGAGAGATTGGGGTGAAGTTTTCGTTCTTCAGTGGACGTAAGTGGGTTGCTGCTGCTGCGGCTGCTGAATGTCAAAGGAAATACAAGCCGATTTGCGGCTCGAAATATGGCTACATTGCAGTTGTTTTCATTTAATAATCTCGGTGGTGGCTTTGTAGCAAATGCGCATTACAACTCTTAGCGTACATGACGAAACGGCAAGCGATCAGACAACTCTCAGGTTACCAAACCTCGGATCAGTATAAGAGTGTGCTTGTCTCACATGAAATCGAGGAGAATTTTCGCAGGTGCCTTGAAAGGGGCCCATACAAAGCGCAACTATTCAAGTCATTTGAACGCGCATCGTGTCGACTTTGGCATCGGAAGTGATGTGTCGTTTCTGGTACCTCGGCAAATGCCTTACACCACCGACACAAATTGAAACAGGAAAATTCAAACCATTGGTCGTATATTCTGTTACGATTACCTATATTTTCCCTTCTTTTCACCCTTCGCCATTGGCTCGGACGCCACCGCGCTGCTGTTTTGCTGGGATCGCGGCCACTTGGAACGACGGATGATATAAAATCAAATCAAATCAAACTTTATTTGCTTTTGAGAGGAGGAGGAGGAGGAGGTGGGACTAAAAGCCGTGAGTACGGCTTGACAGAAGTCCCTGCCAACTTATTTTTTGGCACGGCAGAGTACACAGAAGATACACAATTGATACATTGCACATAGCCGAGAACATATTTGTTTTTAGAATAAAGATAAGATACAAACAAAAAAGCATGCGAAAACAATTGAAACTTTCCAAACACAACTGGGATAATAATATAAATTCAACCACAATATAATTTATGACATCGAACAAATAATAGATGTCATGTCTGATACATATCATTTTGACATTGTTGATAAGAAAAAGTTTGATCTGATTGTTTGAGTAACAAAACGGGTCAAATAATTATTTATCTAACTTATTTAATAAAAGCGTAAAGGTGTATAGATAAACATTCTTTATAGTAGTTAGCTCGTGGGGTTGGTAATGATTCTTTGTTTCTTGTGTGTGGTATACCTTTATTTGTATGTAGGTTAGCGACGTCAGCTGTGTATGCATTATTATACTTGATAGACGTTTTATAATCCAGCAATAATATGTATTTATATAGTTTATGCACAGGAGAAATATTGTATTGTATAAACGACTCTTTAGTGTGCTCGTTATAAGGTAAATTTGCAATAGATGTCATAGCTGTCTTTCTTTTTTTTTTTGTAATAGGTGTATTTTAGTCATGTTAGTAATACCCATAGTGTATGTGCCCCATTCAATATGGCAATGCTGAAGCAAGGAATGCACCAATGAATTATAGAGTAAAATGTTAATCTTTACAGGGAGTATATTTCTTAGTCTAGTAATTATACCAACTCCTGAAGAAACTTTAGAACTGAGGTACTCTACGTCTTTGTTCCAAGCTAAATACCTTGAGAAGAAAACACCCAGGATCTCAATATTGTCAACAACTTCTATTTTATCATTACCCATGCTTATATTATACAATCTTGGGATAGTTTGGCCTTTAGATGCATATAGGACAACTTTTGCTTAACTAGAGTTTATTTTAAGGCTATTGGCATCAGCCCACTTTTTTTTATTTTTGCAAGCGCACAGTTGGTTCTGCGTTCAACATTAGCCGTCGACATACCCGTAATAAAAAACAGACGGTTGATCGGCTTAAGAAATAAGTTGGGCCTCCTCGTAGCAGAATACAATGTCATTTACATAAATTGTGAAAAGGAGCGGCCCCAAAATACTGCTTTGAAGTACTCCAGCAAGTATTGACTGCAAGGATGATCTATTATTGTTTACATCGATATATTGAGTTCTTTGGACAAGGTACGATTTCAGTAGATCGTTTGCTATTCCACGTATGAATTGAATAATGGAAAGTTCGATGCATCATCACCAAATACCGATCCAGAACACTGTTCTATGCGAAAATTGCGCTGCAGTCAACTTCTGACCATCCCGACCATACGTGTCGCCACCCGAATCTATACGCTTTGCAAGAAATTTAGGCGAAATTAAGAAAAACAATAATAAATAAAGAAAGGAGAAGAATAAGAATAAGTAATTGGACAAGAAACACAAGACACCTTCCGATCTTTGCAGGTGTGACGCATGTTTTTTGTTGTTAGTTCACTGTGTGCTGTTGTCACGTGATCAAGAGGGAGATTTAGTTACCAGGATTTATCGATCAATGATTCGATCTCGTCAACGTGGCCAGCGCGGGGAGATGGAGTTTCGCTGATATTCCACTGTCCAAACGTTTGAAATAAAACACTCCAAGGAACCTCACACGCTACAGTTCGCTTACATGGTACCTCTCTGAACAACCCGTTCTATACCCGCTATGCAATTGTGGCACTGGACAGATAGATGCCCTTTATCCTGCCCTCCTATCTCAGCAGTAGCTGTCCGTCTTATAGGACACCTTCCTTTTGCGCCCTTGTTCCTTCCTTTTGTTTAGCTGCTTATGTTTATTTTTGATGACAGCGGTATAACCGGTATTCCAGTGGACTATCTTTCCAGGATTTATGTCCCTTAATCAGCAACAATGATGCGCGACGTCTTCGAAGAAGACTGATTCCGATTACGGCTCCAAGCGTGCGTCGCAGCACGGCCGCCGGGTCGAGCGCGCAGTGCCGACGACCAACACGAACTGCGCGGGGCCCGGTGGCGCACCACGCTTCGCAGCGTTGCCCGCGCCAGCCCGGCCGCGGGTCAAGTGCGCCCGTCGTTCGAGAACGTGTTCCCCAGCCGGCACATCGGCATGGGGGCGGCGTGCGCTAACCGTCTGCTACGTGCTCCGACTATCAATGCCCTTCTGTTGTACCTCCTCGCGCCGATCGAAAGGCTGCGAACGGATAGGAGTATAGTGGCCGCGGCTGGCCAGAGAAGCCTACCGTGGACCTCGGAATGCGGCACCACGCGGAGTGTTCTTAGGAGCGCCGAATAAAAATAGATTGAGAAGGAAAGAGCGTATAGCGTGTGCGGTTAGACCTCGGGTGGAGAAACATACCAGCAGCGCAAACGGGTTCACACAGGTGTGCGTATACTGTTGCTTTTGCTCGCGCCCTTATGCTTTATTCGCGGTTCCCGCGGCGAAATGTCGCGGCCTGGTCGTGTGACAGGGGTATGCACGCTCGCTTTTCGCAATGGCAAAGTCCTCGCGAAACAGATGGCGGCAACTGTAGAGCCGTGCAGTACACGAGGGTGCGTGGCAGCCCTGCCGCTATAACGACTCCGTCGCAGTGCAGCAAGAACTGCCGAACGTATGTCTCTATATATATGTTACATACTTATAACCTCATTGCGATGGTTCGGCCGCTGCTGCTCCTTCCCTCCCTCACTCACCCCTCTTTTCACTCCCATTCGCCACTGTGCAGCGCGGTTGAGGTGTCCTCCCCGGAGAGACAGTTACTGCGCTGCACTTCATCCCACCTCCACTTCCTCTTCCAACAAGAATCTCCATCTCTCTCATTGCGAAGCACGCCGACGTTGTCGGGCACGTATTTTGGCGCCTCCGGCCGCTCGTCGCATGCGCTGTCCAACATTTCGACCGCTTTTAATCGTGAAGCAAACCTTGCCCACTTTTAAATTCCTTCGACAGCCAGTTTGTGTAACGAGCTTCACAGACCTATCCCGAGCGCGAAACGTACGTCTTGAATAGCCTTATGCACTCGGCGCAATCACCATATGCAGTCCGCGCTCTCTCTTCCAATACTAGAACCAGAGTGCGTTGGCAAGCACGTGCGACTTACTTCCGGCTTATTTTCGGCATCGCGTTATTCGGCGTGTCCGCTTTACAACGCATACGCCGCTGCCCTGGTCGAATTGTCGTCGCAGTTAATTTCGTCCACGATAAGAGAATGCGTATATTTGTCGTAAAGCGTAAAACGAACGTACGCCGAGCGAAGCCACGCCGGAAATATGCGCGGTGAATACGCGTTCCGGTGTGTTCGCCGCTTAGAATGCCCCGCAGGGCATACGCGCTCGCGCAGCAACATGCGCGCAGACGTTTCGGCTCCACGCTTAGACGAGCCTCACCTCTTTAAATGCACGCGCGGCGCTTCCTGCTAACGTCTGCGGCACGTGTGCGTGCAGTGCACCTACAGTCGCGTATACGAATGAAGTTCCCTCTCGCCGTCGAGGCTGGGAGGAAGTAAATTTTCGCACGGTCCCTCGGCTTTGAAAAGGCCCGACGACGCCGCGCATGCTCGCGACGGGTGGTGGCGGCACGACGTCTCTCTCTCAGCGCCATCGGGGCGGTCACTTCCTTTTTCCTGCGTTCAACGGCGTCGCGGCTGCGACGCGAGTTTTTATCTCGCGGCCCGGCCGTGCGATCGTGCGCGCGCCTCGAGGAACGACGAAAGTATGCCGCCGTCCGTCGCTTGTCTTTCCTTTCTACCTAATGAGGTCGCGCGCCGCGGCTCGATATAGCGAACGGGGAAGTCGTTCCCGCCTGTCACCACCGCAGGGGTGTATGTGCTGTCTCGCGTGCCACTGGGTCATTATTACGTCAACATCGCCCGACCCGACGCTACGGACAGGCATCTGCTCCGCCCCCCCCCCCCCCATATCCCTCCCCCTTTACAACACACGCACAAATAACAAGCGGCAGCGGCTTATATCGCGTTGACATCTCATTGTCCCTGCTCGAGATGTATGAATATACATGAAGTGGCGACTGAAGCAAAGTGATATGACAGTGAGGAGTAATTGCCCCCGCGTCGTCTTTCAACGGAGACGATGTGGCTATCTCTTGAGCTGAGCCCTGTTTTTATACTGGGCTGAACGAGAGTGGGGCGCTCGCTCCAGCCTCCAGCTTAGCGGTCACTCGATTATGTTGCATCAGGATATGATGAAGGCGAGTATGTGTGTGCGTGCGCCCTAAATAAGGGAAGACTCGATCCCTTCTCTCGGGGCGCAGCGCAAGTTGCGCAACGATCGAGCATGCTTGTGTACGGCTCGTATACACCGTGCAAACTTCCAATGCGTAGTTAGCGTTCCTATACGTAGTACGTCGAGTCGTTCGAGCCAATTTACCCGATAAAGACAGCGAACGAGATCGCGTGAGACATATCCATTCCGACAAAAGCTCTCTTGCATTCAATACGACCGTGACGGCCGGTGTGTGCATACAACGATCATTCGAGAATCGGGCCAACCACGCCAGCATTCTTCGGCTCGTGACGGCCAACGCCCGGCTTCAAGGCCACACAACTTCACGTGTTGCATTTTTTCGGTCCAGGTGCGCGGCGCCGTCACTGAGGCGCCGCTGCGACCATCAGTCTTAGTGCGAATACATTCTTGAGCCAAAAGGAGCCACGCAATAGAGTCTTTTGCTGCTGTAGCGCTGTTGCTGCCGCCGCTATAGGACACAACACGCTATATAAATGCCGCGCGGACCGCGGAAGTCGTGAACACGACCCTGCTGTGGCTGTCGGCCTCCCTAAGAGCACTTATCCCCGCATGTTTACACACGTGTTTCACGTACGTACGTAACAGTTACTGCACGGAGTTATCTCTGGCACTCGGCCACGATAGGCGTCAAGAAGGCAATGCCCTCGGGGCTGGCGGCTCAGCTTCAGAGGCACGCAACCGGCCGAGCTCGATATATAAAGAGCAAAGAACCGATCCGAACTGGCGCCTTAAGAACTAAGAACCTTATCGGCTGAGCGCATTCTACGCGCGGCTCTGACGGGACGACCATTAGCTGCAGTCCTGAGTGCCATGCTAACAAAGCCGTCTTTCACTGGGACGAGCTCCCGTATTCCTTCCTCTTGTATATATCCTCAATCTAATCTCCGCACAGAGACACCCGACTAATTCTCATTTTTGTAGCATTCGTACGTCACGCCACTGAAAGTGGCACCGCTTTGTGCATTTGGTTCCTCTTCCTCTCAGGGCTTGCCGCGAACCTGTCAAGATCGAACTGTTCGCAATAAAACGATAAATGTATCCCGTATGTTTCGGGCATCGAGCACAGCGAATCTTGCATGTCGCAGTCAAATGGGGAAGAAAGAAAATTCGAACACGCCTTTTACGTGGCGCGTGGTACATTAGGGACACTGGGTCTGCCTCTCGTTGACGGTTCAAGGCCGGCTATTCGGTGCATACGTCTTCAGAATTGCTAATGCGGACGTAGCGGCATTCAAGGAATTGCCTTTCTCCACGGCACTGAACGAACAGGGTCGGCACGGCGTCAAGCGAATGCGGACTGCCAAGCAGCCTAGAACATGCCTTGTGCCGTATATCCCATGTAAGTGCCTCGAAATCGCCTCGTCGCGGGAGCGACGGCGATGACACACGCTCAAGGGTTCGGCGAACGAACTCGAGAGTAATGAATCCGCATGTCCTCTTCACGCGGAAGCAATTACACGTCATGAAATCGCGACTTCTCATCCTGGGAGGTAATACAGACGCCCTGCGAGCCCTGGGGTCAAGCGCGTGCGAGGGCGCCGCACGCACGGCGCGCCTTCACCGAGGCGCGCGCGAGATTAGTGGGGCGCAGCGCCTGCGTGACAGAGTCCGTGGAGCGAAGGAATTCCAGGTCGCTACCTGCGCGCTTCTAACGTCCGACACTCCGTGCCGGAGACGTGCTCAGAATGAGGATGGTAAGTGGTAATTACGAAAATAAATGCAAATGAAAGCGATATCGCTTTGTTTGCAATGTTAGCAGGGGAGCTCGAGGAGTATATCATTCAGCATTCATAGACTTCTAGCTGGGGCGGCCCTTACCCCCTTCTGTAATCTGGGCCTGCATGGGCCCAGCACGTGAAGACCCGTACGAAGTGCCCAGAGTGATGTACCCCCGCGTCTGCAACGGATGCGCGTCACCTGCTGTGGCTGTTTCCAGGGGCAAAGGCAAAAGATAAAGTGCTCGGAGTTACCGGGATACGGACAGAGTCCACAGATTACGCACAGTTAAATATGGACAATAAGTTCCGCAGGTCACTTATGCAGCTGCATGCATTTCTCCAACCATAACATGCGGTATGACAAACCGTGAGATTAAACACACAAACACACACATGCGCGCACGCATGCAAGCACGCAAAGGTTAACTTATATTCAGCCATGCCATTGTCAACGAGAGTGGCTTTAATGTTTCGGACATCGGCGAAAGCAGGCAGCGGTGATTGAGTGAGTGAGTGAGTGAGTGAGTGAGTGAGTGAGTGAAACAACTTTATTTGGCCCACTATAGACGTAAGCAAACTCAACGTCGCCTGGCTGTGAAAATTTATAAGCAAGCACTGAGGAGAGAGTTCGAGCCTCCCGGTGCTCTTGAGAACTTTATGTATAACCCTCAGATGGCTGCGACTTCGTGCACGACGCAATATGCCGGACCACTTTGGTCTGTTTTTCCTTGCTCCGATCTTTGTTCGCGTTGTCTCTTTTTGTTGTTCCCTAGCTGGGAGCTGTAACTTCGTCCTTCGGGACATCGCTATATTTCGCCTTCCAGTGAAGTACAGGATACGTGCTCTTTTCTTGTCGCCGCGTCACCGAGCGCTGTCGTATACGTTTCTTCCCGAAGACGGAGTGATAAACGATCTCGCCTAAGAAAACGGAGGCTGGCAGATACGGCTGGAGGCTCGGTTGCTCTCGAAGCAACGCGCAGGACGCACAAAGACGGCGCTCTACGACGAGACCTTTTCACCAGCTCGCCCACATAGGCTCGGATTACGAGGAGCGCTCCGGACGATATAGCGGTCCCTGTGAGAAGCGGGTTTTTCTTCGCGTACGGCCGTGCGTTCACAAAACGAGGCGTTTGCGACAGTGCCCCGTTGAGACAGCTTTGGCTGTCCGCAGCAGCGGCCTCTTGAAGAGTAACAGATTATTTACAACTTCCCGTGTCTTCCTTATTTAATCAAGCCTGTTGAGGTCGTTTCTGTGCGGCATGGGATTCCGTAGCCACGGTGCAGAAAGCGACGGAAGGGACACATCGGATTGTATGGCAAGGTTGGTTAAGGCGCAGCGAACACGAGACTCAACGACTACACAACGGTAAAAACGGCGCTCAAGAACGACACTAATGCAGCTTTCTAAATAAAAAACAAGTGAAGAAAAATTGAGGAAATGCAATTTTCGGCATGGTTGCGACAAGATTTATAATAAATTCTGCAGCAAGTCTCAGTACTGTCGAAACACTTTCGATGCCACAATCGCTCGTTTAGTTATAGCGACACAGAAATGTCGAAATATCAAAGAAAAGGATGAAAGAAAGCAGAGGTAAGGTGGGAGAGATGCGGGGGCACGCTGACTCGCCATAAAGGCAGAGCTGTATTACCCGTATTGAGGCAGCACAAATTTAATATGCT
Source organism: Dermacentor andersoni (assembly GCF_023375885.2). Classification (NCBI taxonomy): domain Eukaryota; kingdom Metazoa; phylum Arthropoda; class Arachnida; order Ixodida; family Ixodidae; genus Dermacentor; species Dermacentor andersoni. Next base: position 18,274,472 of record NC_092817.1, read on the forward strand.
GAGTGAGGGCGCAGGTCACGCTATAGCGACCGTAACTCCACTGTGCAGGTCTGTCAACATGAACTGAACATTTCAACTTCGCTTGACCGATACAACGGGCGCGCCGCCCCATTGAGGTCAACGGAACACAACTTATCACTCACGAACAAGGTCTGTTCGCGCGGGTTCGCTTGCGGGTCATCAGGCTTCCAAGTCAGTTCGAGCTCGATCTAATCAACGCTAAGTCTGTGGCTCGCAAGTTTAGCCTATCCAAGGACTAATTCACACGAAACCGGAGGGAGGCTAACGCGCGGGCAACGCAACCGCAACCAACACAAGCAAACAGCCCAACAACTCCGTTAGACGCGCAGGCCAAGGCCTTCCCATGAGGGATATCTGGCACACCTGTTGCGTATTCTGCGAGGCACACGGGGGTGCCGACGCAACACGTAACTCGGCGGCGCATATATGGAGGAGAGAGAAAAGCTTATCTCGAGAGAAAAGATCTCCGGGGGGAGTCGTTCGCCCGGCGCGACCATCGAATGGTGCAATTCAGACTGCGACGATGAATAGACCAAGAAGTGGGAGGAGGAAGGGGCAGGTGGGTGGCACCCCATTGTGGGGAGCAGTCGCGATACACATACGGTGTTTCAGGGGCGAGAGATACGACGGGACAAGCACGTTCAGCGGCGCTGTACCGTCGTCGCTGCTGCTAGCTCGCGGTTTCTTCTCTGGGAAAGCGACTCGCGCCCACAAAGGGCCGCATATGCGGGTGGCACTCCCCGAGCAAGTGCGTCGCGATCACAATGGTTCCGCAATTCGGGTTTGCCCGCAGCGCGCCCCGTTTGTGTCGCTGCTCATATGTTTTCTTCTTCTTATCTTTAGTTGTCATACCCAGATTACGCAAGGTCGCTGCAGTACAACACTCATGGTTAGGTTTACGGAGGCATTCCCTCCCCTTTATGTTCTTTATTTGCTGTTCTTTTTTTTCGAGTACAGCTTTGCTATATAGTTAGGTCACGCCAAACTGTATCGGCGTAAGTGCATCGTGCACGAGAAAAATAAAAATAATATATATATATATATATGAGGTGAAAGAAAGTGGGGGTAATTAGAATGGGCGGACAACTTTAAAGATTCAATACCATATTTCATGGATGAGGAGCACTATATCTGTTAATAGGGAAATTTAGAACGCCTTATAACTGCTCTACCGTTACAGCTGCTGTCTCCGCTACCAGCTATAGCTTTGCGCGTGCTAGCCAAGCCGCGCAATATTGGCGCAGCTTAGCAAGCACGCGAAAAGCTTGCAGATAGCCAAAACAAGAGCGGTAGTGTGGGAGATGCAGCGCTTCGCTAAAAATTCTCTAAGCTCTCGTGTTATTCTTTCCCACAACAGGTGTGGTCAGGTGGGCGAAGTTTATTTTAAGACATGCATAATCGCAAAGTTGTTTCCTTTGGTCGTTCTATTGACGTCCTCTCTCTTGCTACACTCTTCCAGGGCTGTACTATGCCATCGCGCACCTTCCACTTAAAAGCAAATGAGTCATTATACGGCGCGTACCTGAAGCTGTGCCAAATGGAGGCATACGTGTTCTGCATATGTGGGGGCTGCACTGCAAAGACGCGTATAATCGCTTCCTCGTGTAAGCCACCGCCCCCGGACGCGACGCGGGCTAAGCACCGTTGTCTCAATGGAGTCACGCTTGCCGCCGACAGTTTCGAGCATGCAAACGAGAAGAAGCAAGTAATTCGCAGGGCGCACTGTATTTATGGCGGGTAACAGCACGTTGCATGCTCTTCCATTTAGGCGCGACAAGTGCTTATAGCTGACCAGCCCGTGCACCGACCGGTTCGAGAGACCAGCTGTTGTGCGCGCGAGAAAACCGGAAGTTCGCTTTTATTTTTTCATCTTTAGCTTACGCTGCGTCCGAGACCTTGCTTTAAGACCACTGATGACCGCAGCTTTTGCGCCTTGAGTGGAGATCACGGGTAAACTAGTAGCGATCATAACGCCACAGAAGGACGCGTTCATAGATGACACGCCTTATTACACGTCGTTATAACGCTAAAGGTGCACCATGGGATGAAAAAGAGAATCGTTATCTTTCTGTGTGGGCTTAAGAATGCACTGCACCGTGGGCGGACAGTTTTTTTTTTTTCTTTAGCTCAAAGTAATTGCCGTTGCGCTGCGCAACAGGCACGACAGCCTCTGGCCATTTTAAATTATTTTTAAAGAAGAGAAGAAGAAAAAATAACAAAAGAAAAAGAAACAAGAATGCAAAGGTCAGTCACACGTCGGAACCTAGTTAAACATGTCCAAACCTCCGCCGTCTATACGTTCGTATTGCATTTATTTCGTCGGTCTGAACAAAGTGTTTGGTCATTTTCCTTTAGTGCCTTAGAATGTTTACAGATAATTTCAGTAGACATGTTGTACTCGATATGCACAAGCTGCCTGCAGACAGCTACGTCTTTGCAGCGCTTTTACTCGACTATGGTGTGCACAATGCCTATATAGTATGCATATACTGAAGAAAAGGTCTATAGAGAAACAGTTCAGGCCGTAATGACTCAAGGAGGTCGTAGGTAATACAAGACTGTGTAGAATTGATCAACCGCTATTCAGAATGTCTCATAATTCGGCGGATCTAGTTTTCGAATAATACGCACCAGCACGGAGGTGACTTACAAGCATAGCAGTAACAAGTAGGCGGGCTACCTCAGTGGAGCCACGAGTCGGTGGACCGGTAATGTAGAGCGAGCCAGCTTAATCATAAAGCAATCCGAAGGACATATCATGTTCGGAAAATAATTTATTTGTTTTTATGGGCTGCGACTCGATGCCATCTTTCTGGGATTCGTCATCATTCTGGATTCCATCAGCAAGGGACTCGGCTTTGAGAAATCACTATTCGCACACCCCTAAACTTCTTGTTATACATACCGGTCTTTTTTTCATTTGGCGAAACCTCACAGTCATTAAGCCACAAAAGCACTGCTGTGGTTTCTGAAGTCAAGCGGACCGAGTGACCGGCTGTCAAGCAGTGATGAACACTCCAGTCCATCCGAATCTGTCCTTGAACTCTGTCCTCCCTCCCCAAATTTTATCTTTCTCTACCGTTTCTACCTTTCTCGCGTAAACGATTGCTCGCCGTCTCATCCATTCTCTCGTTCTTCAGGCACTCAAATCAAAATGAAAAAAAAAAATATTAAGCCCAGCATGAGCCCTCTGATTCAACACGTTTACAGAAAGATATATACAGAGGATATACACAGACAGTGCTTGCATGCGAGGATACGCAGGGCGTATGTGTAGCGCGTTCGCGTGCTTTTAGCTCACGCTCACGTTTTGTACGCGTCAATTCCCTCCCCCCCCCCCCCCCCGTTCTTCGTTTCGGTTTGTAATCCTCGAAGCCGGCGTGTAGCACTACCGGTTGCGCAGCGTGAGACCGGCAACGGGCTGAAGCAACTGCACGCCCCGCTGGAGGCGCACCGAAAACGCCCGATGCACGTTCATTCCCAGATGGGGAGCGTTAGTTCGCGTGGCGAACCTCCGCGCGTGTATTTGCAGGCTCCGGCGATCGACGCTGGCGGGCACGACTCCTCCTCCACCCCGCCAGCGCCGCGGACACGCTCGCACAGTTCGCGGAACGCGCCTCGCAATCAAGCCCGCACGCGACACGTTTGCAAGCGTGGGCCGCATGCACGTGTGCGGGCTGCGTACCCGACGCGGTCGGCAAAGGGTGCAACCAACTGATGCGCACGCAAACATTTTATGTCCTTGCGGTACAGGTTGAGGTTATTTTCGATTAATAGCGAGCAGAGTGAACATCGTGAATTTCTGCGCTATATATGGTAGCGAGGAGACTCTTCAACACCTCTGTGACTGTCCTCGCTACAATTTACAGAGACGATCGCTCGCAATCGCGATAGCGCGCTTTGACCAAGGACCTCTGACAGAGGAACTGATTTTAGAATGCCGACATCACAGGCCATCGCACCGGAGAGCGACGATGGAGAGCGGCTGTAACCTAAACAGATGTTTATAGTGCTGCGAGTGCTACTGTGCTGTTACGGTATGCGGTGACAGTGACCGACTGTGATTGTATGGCTATGCTCCTTTCTTTCTTTAACTCTACTTTGCTATGACTTTACCTCTCCCTTCTCTCTCTCCCCAGCGTAGGGTAGCAAACAGGATCTTCCCATCTGCTTAACCTCCCTGCTTTTCCCCTTTCTTCTGGCTCTCTCTCTCTCTCTTTTCATCGAATATTCCACTGGTATGTACACGAATTTACTACTACTACTACTACTACTACTACTACTACTACTACTACTACTACTACTACTACTTCTACTACTACTACTTCTACTACTACTACTACTACTACTGCTTCTACTACTACTACTACTACTACTACTACTACTACTACTACTACTACTACTACTACTGCTACTACTACTACTACTACTAAGCTTGTTCACATTTAGCCCGAAATATTTGTTTATCTGCTGGTGTGCAAATGAAATTTTTTATGTTCTTCAGGCGCATTCGCATTGTTGGTTTGCTGCTGTTTACTGTTTTGTCAATCATACGCTTGTGTTAAACGCACCTCTGTGTCTGTATACTAAATCTATACGTAATGACTCGTGATGCACTCTGCAGTATTATGGCATTATTTTTGTGCATTTCTTTCGTGTGACGAGAAGTAGCCTGCGCTCAGGCACCAACAAATCATAACAATTATGTAAATAACAATAAATATTGGAACTTGCCGGCCAGATATAAATAATAAATATTTTTTATGCAATAATAAATATTGAAGACCGGCCAGATAATAAATAAATAAAGTCCACGAGTGTAGCAATGCACAGTGTTCCAGTGTACCAAAGATCTAGCGACGCTTAGAAACGCGCTGTGTACTTTTTAGCAGTCATTTGTGCAATTTCCTAAGCACACCTCATGAGCTTTCACGTCGTTTACATCGTACACTTTTGTGTCGCATGAGGAGCAACGAACAGTGGTTTCCCGCTCGAGACGGCACTGGAATGGACATTTAAGAAAACCTTTTGTGCGTTGAGGTCTATGGAAGGTCCAGAGGATTGACCTCATTCGCTTTCTTCCGCACCTTGAAAGCCCCGGCCCTCCTTCCTACACGTTTTCAGCACCAGGAAACGACAGCTCTAAGCGTGCTCGGTGCATTTCGCGTCTATACAACAGCCTCTCTTCGTTAAAGAAGATAGAAAATGTAACTATACTTGTCTGACCGTATACGCACGAGTCGCTGTTCCGCTATATCCAACCATCGGCATGTACAATCGGTCGCAAAAGTTTACGAGACACGGTTTCTACGAAAAATGTGAATTTCTGCCCGGTCAAGAAATGGCGCCTATAATTTAATTGGCCTCTGTGTATGTCGCAGTGAAAACTACTGTAGACTGACACTTCGAAATCGAGGCTCTGTACCAAGGCTTCGCGGCAATTCAGCTTTTGCGCATTTCCCGCGTCCCGAAAGCTTCTGCGGCCGGCTGCACGTATATAAGCTTTTATGTATTGAAAAGCATAAATGTTGTGGCAGGTGATTCTCCTCTCTCTCCTCCTCTTTCTCACTATCTACCCCCCCCCCCCCAACCACGCCTGTTTTGAGATATATTAACAAGGCGCGGGTGCTTAGGTTGTATAAGGCTTCACGAATGGCGTAAACATCTGGAGATAGACGAAGCTCTTTCTATATTATAGTCGGCTGCTAGCTATTTCAAATGAACACTGTATTATTCGAACATACAAGTTTCTATAGCACACTGCGCATACGCTTTCATATCCTTATTGAGCGCACATGTTAAGGAACCGGACACGCGGCATTCAAGTTTGGCGCTTTTATAGAGGGAGGTCTTCGCGTTTGTCTTTTTTTGTGACATCTATATGTGAATGGCTCGTCGGCGACTACAACGTAAACGACAACAGCGGCGGTGTCCTTTCATCTCGGACGTCGCACCCCCATTTATTCACCGGCGCGACACACACGCCGCCTGTTGGCGGCATTTCTTTCCTTTGAACGCGCGGCTATTTACAGTTGTCGTTTATCTAAGTTTTTACATGCGCTTAAAACGTGTATGCACGCTCAAAACACGCGAGCTCGCGTTCTTGCTTGCGGCTATTCCTTGTAGACATGCCAAAGATCCAGGACCACTTATACAAATGACTGCTCGATTACAAGACAAGCACTATGGTCAGGGTATGCCTAATGTCTCTCGGCAGTTGCAGTTATATTTTTTTATTTCCTCTTCGCGATAATACTGCAGAATAAAGATTTGTACCAACTAAAGTTCATCTGGTTCGCTTAAAAGTGTGCAGCATCGTAGAAGCCAGATCTGAAGGTACCACCTGGTTAGGGAGAGCCAAACGAGCAGACGTGCTCTGACGTACATTCTTACCAGAGGCACTTATACTGAAGGTAGCACGTCACCATATCTTTCGCACCTAAATATTGTAAGGCACGCGCAACACTACTTCACTCGGCCGAACATTTATACTTCAAGAAAAATAACCGAGACATCAGGATCTGACTTGGTCAGTCACCCAAGTTTTTCAATCATCATTAGAATCACTGCAATGCATCTTCAAGGCATGAAAATGAGCGTCTTCGTCACGGAACAGGGTATGGCTTCACCGACCAATGACGGTGGGAAAGGTGCCAGCTTTCTTGCGAGTCCATGCATATGCGAGCATTTTAGGGAACTCTGCCCTCGTTTCACTGGCATTGAATGCTCGAAGTCGGCCACAAGATGGTATGGAACAGGGAATTTGCGATAAATATGAATTCACATGAAGCCTGAGCACATAGCCTCGAGTACAAAGTTTCAATCTAGTAGTTTCTGTGACCTACACGTTCACATTTGTCGTACAACGCGTATACAGTAAAGATTTGTGGCCGACTGTGTACACGTTAAATCTGGGCATGGGTCTGCAAAAAAAAAAAAAAAAAAAAAAAAGAAGAATTTCTCGTCAACTGAGGCTGACCCAATGAAGCCAACCAATGCACTCTGATATTTGCAATGGTATATTTGCAATGGTAATTTGCAATGGTAACTGAAATTCCCGCGTGATTTAGGGTTGGAAAATAAACCGTGCGGGTCATCGTGCACGGTTTGGAAAACGCGCAACGTATTGGGCTCTGTGTCAATTTGTTTGTGATGCATCGTGTTGCTAGCTGGACTGGGAAGTGTTTCGGACCGTGTCGCGTTCAGGCGGAACTATTGCCGGCAACTCTTGCAAGGCCGCCCCCAGCAAGCAGCAGCCCTCGCCCTCCTCCCGAATTCTTCAGTCTCAGGTTATATGCATTCGAGGAATTAAGGAAATTTGTGTGTGCTTTTTTTTTTCGCAGAACCCTCTGTCCGCATACTTTTGACAATGGATGTACGTAAGTTCAAAGCTGCTCGTATTCATTGACATGGAGTTTTCTATTCGTCATACAGAAAGTTGTCCGAGGAGAAACAGTGCCGCGTACACGCTCGGCTTCCGCGACAGCCCGCAGTGCAAGCGGCCACAGCCGGGCGGTCCACTGCGGCGTGACAGCTCAGAAGAAGCCGCCGCCGCGGCGTGCGACTTGGCGCCGACCCAAGCGGCGGCGTCGCGGTGACGCGCGCGCTCTGCAGCTCCTCAAGCACGCTGTGTCGCCTCGCGCCCCCTGCGCGTCGTCCTCTTCCCAAATCCGTTATCTGCGCTTCGCGGTCTGCGACTGTACTCTCTACGGGCGGTCGTCTCCGCTGCCCGGCTTTCCTATTCGGGACAGCGGCTCCTGGTTCGAGACGGCGCGCGGAGACATCCAAGTAGCCGCCGCCGTATTTATAAACAGCACGGGGCATTGCACCCTGCGCCGTCACGCCGCGCCTTCGCTGTGCGAGGCTGGCGAACTGAAGAAATAAACGAAAGTCGGCGCGACCCAGTGCGCGAGACGCGAGGGGAGAAAGGGGCTCGCTGTTCTCCGGATCTGCCGCTGGGAGATCACGCGCGCAAATTATCCCGCCGAGCGAAGTGTGAACGTCGGCGGGAATTGTTGCGGTCTTCGGATGGCTGCTGGCGTGGCGATATGCAAGCGACGGCTCGCCGCCAGTTCGCGGAACACGCCCCGCGGGTTACATTACCCGAGTTTCTCATAGGATGTGCTTATCTGTGCCGTTCGCGGACCCTTACGATTGTTTGTCTAGGACAATGCGCCCAAGCGTGCTTTGCAGACACATTGCAATCACTTGTCTGTTACCTTGTGGAATGTACAAATCACCTGCGGAAAAAAAATCTAATTGTGATCCATCTTTAGTTTTATCAAGTTTCTTTGGCCGCCTCCGCTTTCTATAGTCGGTCTCAATTATCGCTTATCACGGATATCTTGGTTGCGTCCCGTCGCAAATTCCTTCGATTCACCGATGCGGAAAACACAGTTTAGATCGGGCTAGTAGATGTAAGGCAGCTGGTGAACGTCAGAAACTAGTACCGAACTGCATTCCAAAAGGTTTTCCTCTAAACATTTGTAGAGAGCTGCAAAGCTACACCGGTTGCTTCCTTCCAGCAGGCATGCATTTATCTCCGCCTTGTGTGCGACCGTATTAGCGAAAGTGGTGAAAGAAATACGTTAGCTTTCTAAGCAGGCAGAGCGAGGCCCATTATTGACGTTCGAAACACAATGGGGATAACGACAGCATGCGTGTGAAGTTCGAATTAGGAGCTAGAGTCGAAGAAAGTACGAACAAAACCAGCGAAGGCTGAGGACCCGAAACGTCACGGCTAACACCCTCTGAGACCCGCTACATCTCGCCGTTGTTAGGCCGCGGCGTGATCAGAGCGCCAAGTGTCTCTTGGGCATTTTGCTGTTGCGCTGCCGCCTCACTCGCTGTGTTCGCTAAAACGCGTCCTTCGCTTCAGCGGAGCTCGTCAGAGAAACGTTAGCGCGACCTGGAAAACCTAACGTGTACCAACACAGCTGGCGCGCGATGGACCAACGGAAAGAAAGAACGAAAGAAAAGAATGAAAGAAGCGGGCAGCTAACGCACTCACGCGACCTACTCTGGCTCCTCGACGGCTTCGACGTGCGTCGAGGGCCGTCACGATGGCTGCACGCTGACGAAACGGTTCGCGGCGTGAGGAATGATCAAGGAATGTTTTTCAGCGCTGGCGCTCCCTAAACTTGGCGGTCTTCTTCTGAATCCACGCACACGATCGTTATCACGGAAACAGCGAGCGCCGAAGAGGAATTTGACGAAACGCGAGAAGTTTCCCCGACGGCTGTCATAGCAATAACGATAAGAGAAGCGTTTTACTTCTGAAAAACGTTGCCAAAACAATCGCGATACACCCACAATATCGTAAAACTTTCTTTCCTTTGGGTTGGTTTCGCATTGACAGTGTTTCAGCTTGTCGACCCTCATCACAGACACACACATTAGGAAAAAAAGAAAGAACAGAGATGAAATGAATGAAAATACTGTACACTAATGTGTTCATTTCTTATTGGTTGCCTTCACTAAAGCTGCTCACAAATGCGACGAAGGTCACCTTTTTATTATTTTTTTTGTCAAGGTTTGAAAGCATAACTTTTCGGAGAAAATTAAGCGATTCAGCTTCTTCACTACCATAAATAGAACTACCCGCAGTTCTTTAAATGGGTTGCTAGGTTTAATATCATTCTGGTCAATATGAACATGCCATATGCAAGATAATTCAGTATGATCAGAGATAAACCGATACAATCGTATGCATGGCATGCAGACAGTGACGTTCTATACATCTCAAAGAAGGCAAGAGGCGGGCGAGGCGTTTTGTAAACAGGAATCGCCTACGCGTATATGCACATGCTGCTCATAAACCGTTCGGCCGCACGGTGCAGGCGTATACGTGAAGACAAGGCGCCAGATTGCGTTCAGATTTCTGCGTCAAGGTCACCAGAAGGTGTGCGTGTGTGTCTGGAGTGGGTGGTCTGCTTTCTCCGATACGATCAACATTGAAGTGGGAGCATGGCTTATCACGCGGAATGTGAATAGTATCCGCTCGACTCTGAACCATAAATGGAACGTGTACGTGGATATGACTAAATAGACGACTCAACCACCGGAAACGCTCTTTCTGGCATCCGCGCGTGATATAGCGCTAAAAGTGACTAACTCATAACTGTACGTGGGATCGTTCCCCACCTGCGGCAAGTTGTTTTTTCATCCACTTTCATTTCCATTAATTTATCATTTCTTTAATTCAATTAGTAAGTACAAGTAATTTCCCCCTGTGCTGTCCTTGGTGTTTTGTTTGTTGGCTTCTTATGCTTATGCTATGACCCCTCGGTTAACCCGCTTTCTTCTCGTTCCTCATAACTTAGTCACTCTGGTGTCTGCACCACAACAACCCCTGCGTCGAACGAACTATGCACCTGCTACTGGACATTAGTTACGGCTATAGCTTGAACAAGGTATCCAGCCTGAAGTCTAGGTTACAGGTTATCCTCCGGCTGGAAAATCCATTTCCTACATATGCTACAACGTAGTGTGGTAATTCGTGCATCTGTGCCATTTGTCTTAGCGGTAGTAAAACAATATATACATGAACCGAGCCTAGTTTTATATCTAGTTCGATCTCGGCATTGTCCACTTAGTTGGTGTAAACGACAACTCGGGCGATTTATGCGACAGGGTACTGCGGCAAGGCAGCTTGCCCGTTAAGCACTGGCGCTGCGGTGCGAGTGAAATAGGCATTTGCGTACAGCGATCTACGCGAGCATGTCTGTTCGCTCAAAGCTGGCACGTGCTGCCCGTGTGCCACAATCAGCACAGGCTTCGTTCAGGCTTGCCCAGTGGGCACTCCCAGTTTACGCCAGGGCAAAGCTCGCAGCCAAAATATTCAGATCACACCGCTTAACTTTACCGGGCCAATATAGAAGCGAACACAAGACATCGGACAGGTGGACAAAATGACACATGCGCCAAGAGCAGCGCCTGGAATGCGCGGCTTGCAAAAGTCGGGGCAGGTAGGTGCTCACATGCCAAGGCAAGAACGCCTCGAAGCGGCCATAAAAGGAGCACTTCCCGCATCCAGTAGGCGGCCCCCGGCTTCAATTCGCGTCTCGAAAAGCGGATCAAGCCGCCGTGACGGAATCGCGAGTACGCGGCGAGGCGCCCTTTGCGCCCGCACAAGTCGAGGAATGTCCAAAGATCGGCTCCGTACCTGATGTGGTTCGCAGACATCGCGCAGTGGTGGTGGATGACGGACTCGTGTGCGGCCTAGGCGCTCCGAGACGGGCCGACAGTGTGCGTTGCGTGCGCTAGCGGCGGCCTGTACGCCTCTCGTCTCGCGCGCGCGTAATGCCCTCCTCCTGTCTCTCGACGGCGAAAAAAACTCGTTCCCCGACGCTGTTGTGTCGGCGGAAAAGAGAGGAGAGGGAGAGAAACAGCGGCCGGCGCCCCGGCGGCGGTCACGTGTCGGTGGGTGACGTCAGGTGGAGGGAGAGGACTCTCCTGGATTCTGAAAAGCCGCCCACCGGAACGAGCAGTTGCTGGTTGACTGACCAGGGAGGCAAAACTGTCTGGCAGAGTGCAGAGCGGCACTCGATCTCGCGATGACGTCACATCCTGTCGCCTATAACGTGCCCTCACCACCTTCAGTACCACCACGCTCTGTAGCGTACACACACTCGACCTTTTTCCCCCTTGCCGTGCGCGCTTTTGCGCTCCGCGAAACCATCCAGGTGTGCGCGTACTACGGTCTGTGCGTCTCGTATAATAAGCACGTATGGCTGTGCGTGCGCGGGGCGGTGTCTGTCTCTCTTCCAAATGGAATCGCTGCACGCGAGTTCGGAAACCGCGTGTTGATGACTCGCGCCTACTACGTGTACGCTAGTGGCAGACGACGGGTGCACACCCAGATGGTTGGCGTCTAGCCAGGTGCGTGGACTTGGCTTCTAAAGATACTGGTCAGCTGGTCAGTTACATTCTGATATTCAAATGCTGATCAGCTACATTCCGGCCGTAACTGCTACGTAACCCATAGGTGTTGCAGTCATATGCGCTGTCCATGAGTACTGGATGGCGATCTACACGTGACGTGAGCGTACCGTATGTTTCAAAATGTGTACAGCTGTCACTGCTTATCACTGCCACTCACCCTCCTCTTCCCATCCTTTCTCTCTCCCGGTAAAAAAAAATTTTTTTTGACATGTCCTGAAGTGCAGAGTGAAAAGTCGGAAGGTGTATATAAACGGGTGTGCCACGATACAACTCCCTTTTCTGCACTCTTTCCCTGCACGCTTCGAAAACAATGCAGCGCCGCTCGGTTAAACTGTCGATGTGGGAAAGGAAGCAACGAAAACTAATGTTTCAAAATCCACACCGGCCGCCCCGTTGTTCTTTCTGTTTTCCCCCCGCTTCGCTTTATCCCATTGCTTTAATTAACTCGAATGGGCTACGCGCCAAGTTCACTGACCCGCTGTCGCTTGCGTGCGTTCTTGTATAATGGCGTCTGGCTGACGCAATTAGTGCGTTCGCAGTGCCCAGCCCGGGGCCCGTCCGCTTCTCATCAACCGTTGTCATCGGGTGCGCCATAAGCAAAACGGGAGCACATAATTGTCGCTCGACGCATTCCGGCAGCTATTCACTAGGGGGGGGGGGGGGGAGGGGGGCACACAATGGGCGGCTTTGTGCGCCGCGTCCTACAGACGAAAGATCGTAGCGTTTACTGCTGTACGCATGGCAACATTGGTAGAAGCCAAAAGGGACGCGCACAGCTGCGTGTTTATTCATGGTTTATCATACGCGCAAGGCCAGGATGCTCAGAATAGGCTCCTTTCCGAACGCTGTGCGTCGCTTGGCGAATAAAAGAGAAAAAAAAAAACGAAAGAAGGGAAGAGTAACGGAACAGATTGATTGATGTTCGTTTTAGGGGCGCTGATTTTGCAGCTTTGCATGGAGCGCATGCACTGCAGGAATACGTGCTGCACTGATTAGCACTGTAACGTCGGAGTAAAATTCAAGACATAATTTTAATTGTAGTCGTTAGTACAATGCCGGTCTTACGTACGTGCGTTTATTAGGAGATACTAATCCGAATGAAGCGAAAAGAAAGGCGTTTCTTTGGGTCGTCTGAAGTGAGGATGGACAGTTAAAAAAAAAAAAAAAAGACTCCCAAAGCAACCTTGCTGCTGTATTTTCCGAGCGTACGCTGGATCGGCAACACCATACCACGGAGAAGCGAGGGCAGGTATTTCGTCCATCTTCCATTTATAATTTGCTCTGTAATTTTCTTTCTAACCTTTCTGCGGTCTTTTCGTTTACAAGGAATCTACTGTATGGCACTGGATCACTCACCTCAGAGGTTATTTACATGATCCAGTCCTAGTACACAACTCCAGGTAACCGTGACATTATTTGCGTCATCAGGTTGTCCGACCGAGTCTTAGCAAACCTCCATCACCAAGTTCTGGAAGCGCTAGTCAAGTATGCTTAAGAGATGTCAACTATATAAACGACGATGTCTTGCTCTGTGTGCGTTATGAAGAAACAGCGCTGTCCTAAAGCACCGTGACCGAAGCACTCTGTCAGCCGAGCGTTTACGGCTCCCTTCTTAAGATCGCCCCAGACGGGAGCGGAGCTACTTTCCAGGGTGCCGTGTAGTTTACATCACAGCGTAATGATGACAAAACGCTCTGCCCCCGACTGTAGGCCTAAACAACGGCGTCTGGCGTTCCACGCTGTTGAGCGAGCGTGAAATGGTGACTGCAGCAGAAATAATTGCTGGCGCAAAGCGGCACAATTTCAAACAGCATTTCGTCCACGCAATTCGCGTGCGCTGTGCTCGTGACACGCGTGGAATGATTACGTCGAGGGCGCCGAGCGTGCAGAGTTTCGAGCGCCAGCAGCAAGGTCCGCTCTAATTTCTCTGTGGGCTGCGACAATGTGCAGTGTCCTCCGAGCGCGGTGTCATTTTGAATGCTATTTCATACGTCCTATGGGGCATGAGCGAAGGGCAGCACTTGTCTTCGCGTAAAGGACAAGTCAAACATGCCAGTCTTCCTCTCCCCCCTTTTTAAAGGTTTTCTGAGAGCGAGATAATAATACAAAGACAATGTTCTGCTAGATAGCACACAAATTGAGACAAATAACATAAACTATAAGAAAAACGCTTGTGATAATGTATTTAAAAAAATGTGAACGCACAAACTGCAGCAGATCATACTTTCTTGGTCGCCACGAAGCAACTAATATGTATCACGAAAAAAATAAGAGAAAGAAAAGAAAATGACTACTCAAATATGTGCCAGCGGTTTTTACAATAGTTTTACAGGATGTCACTTGGCAGACCTGATCACGAAACGTTTCTGCGTTAAAAATAAAGCCAAAACCTTCCTGATCCTCACAGAAACAGACTATTGCAAAGGCGTGTCGCGCCAGCTGCCGGACTAAAGCAGTTAAGCTTTGGGTAATGATTCAGGGAGAGACGTCGCTGGCCTTCTGTCCGGTTGAATGCGCTTTCTTAAATTTTTATTTCCAAGTCACGTAACTGGTTTTCGGCCTTCTCTGCAGAACAGGGAATGCCATTGCCACCTAATATCCTAATCCGCTTTGCGGACCGAAAACACAAATTTGCGAAGTATCACCTTGCCAAGTTGTTATCACTATTATTTTTTTCTCGTTGTCACTAACGCGAAAACAATGGCTTAAGCAAGCACCGGGTCGCTTAGGGGCACGCTTTCTGTCCAGGATTACGGCATCGCCACAAAGCCAGTCTCCACGGCGGGCTGTTCGAAAGGAAACTTCCTTGGGGGTTGGTTAACCGTTGACAGCGACCCAAAGCGCGGAATCAAAGACCATCCATCCCAGCGCGCTCCCAGCGGAAACTTTCTGCTGAGTCGATTTCCTCTCGCGTGACTCAGGGAGGAGGGTCTCGAAGTGCATCTCGCCGTCTCTTTGCCCCAATGCTGCAAGTTTCCGCGCCATGGGGCATGGGGGCTGGGGAGAGGGGGTGGGGGTGAAGTTATAACGGGCGGGCTGGGCTGGAAGAGGGGGGCGCCGAAAAGCCTCTTCCCAATCTCGGCCACCCCAAAGGATACAAGACTCAGGAACGAACCAGCGTTGAACCCAATCTCGCCAATAGCTGCCGCCTTGCCGTCGGCAAACTCAAAGCCCTGGTCGATGTTCCCGGGTGCGCTTCCTGGCTTACTTTATTTGTTGTTCTCGACGGCTACGCTCTCCTAGACGCGCTGATCTCAGCAGGCTTTCCCATCGGTCATCATTCAAGGCGAAGATCACCTAACTCGTAGAGGAGCTGGGTATGGCGCACAGTAATGTTCCTCCGTGCATGGTGCGGACGTGTCTGCTGCCGCCTATGTAGAGAAACCAAGCAGGCCTGTTTGCCCGACGTGCTCTAAGAAAACGTAACATGAACGGTTAAACTGCGAAGGCATGCAAGGTGGCGGGAGCATATTATACTTCCTTGAGTTCTATGGCTGGCCTACAGCAAGCCTTCGACAGAATGTTACGACTTAAACCACAGCAAGTGCCATCGCTCATATACAACGTGCTACCACAATACAGCCACCCAAAACAAATGGTATGTGTCACGCGTGGCCACTTATTTGACACGGTGAGGTCGTCGAATTGGACACTTTATGAGCTCACTTTCGGTCACAGCACATAATCACGCTTTACGGCAGAACAAGCATGCCCTCTATCGATGTTCCAATCTGAGTGAGCGCCCTTATACAGAATAGTGTACATAGGGGCGGCGACAAATGGCAGCTCGCACTTGACCAGGCTTTGTATCTGCTAAGTGGAGCATAAATTGAGCTACAATGCTGTAGTCCGGAAAGCTCTGTAGGACATCACATGTATGTGTGCCGGAGGCCGAAGTGCAGCCCTATCTCGACGGCGGGTGTTGGTTACTCGTATCAGCGTTTATTGATAACTAAATGAACATGTTCACCGTATATGGCCGTGACATTTAGAGTATAGCAGGCGACGAAGCCTGTAGCTAAGCTACATATACAGTTTTCGACAAACAATCACGTACCCTCATTGCTCACTATCTTCCTTTTTCTATTCCGCCTTTCCCGTACCCCCCTGTGCAGGGTAGCAAACCGGACACTCGTTTGGTTGATCTCCCTGCCTTTAATCTCCTTGCTTTTTCTCTCTATCCCTCTGCCGCTCCTTATATCCGTGTCACTTGCGGTGCGTGAAACATTAATAATAGTAGATTAAGCTCCCTAGCGCTGTTAAGTGAGAATTAAATTTCAGGGAGTTCAAGATAACACAAGATGTCCCACAGTGGTTCAAAATATATGTCCGCAAAAAGTGAACAGAAAGAGGCGCGCGCATAGAGCTAGCTAGGTGCCAGAAAAAGTGACCAGGGTGACTGACGGATATAGCATGACGTATAGGAGATGAAACCAGTTCGGGCTGAGCTATTATGTCGCTCCACACCGTGCTTTGCATCCGTAGGTTTTTCCTCTTCACCCACATCGATGAAATAACCATCGTACGCGTTCTTCAAAAATGCGCATTGCCATCGCCTTAGCAAATCTTAGCTTTTGATATTGACTTGCAAACATTAACGGCACTCAACCTAATCCACATCATCTATGACTGCAGAGGTGAGCGTATTTAATAGTTAGGTACAAATATAGAAGAGAATAGACATAGTTGAATGAGGCGTATACCTTAAAAGCATTCTTTTTCTCCGCGCATAACAAAGGCACGTCACGTGTCTTCGTCGTGTCTTTAAACGTCTGCGCCCCCTTGCTAGACTTTGATCACGCTTCGTTTATTTATTTTTCTCACTCACTGTAATCACGGGTTTCAGCGGGCCATTTCCCGCGGAGGAAGAGAGTGACTGGGAAGCGTTAGCTACCCGTTAAAGAGCAACTCGCCGCACCGGTCCCACCCATATATGGAACGCTGGTCCGCGACCGCATATTACGCGCCGATTCGACGCCCGCACAGGGCGGCGGTTGCCCCGTAGACGAACGCAGACAGCCCAAACTCGGGGGGAAAAGACAGAATCAAAACAGCGTCGTGATGTGCCTCACGGTTCAACGAACTTTGCGTGTAACGTCAGTCGGCGTGGGTGGGTCTAGATCTTTTTCTTTTTTTTTTCTTCTTCGCTCTCCCGGCATATCACGGCGAGTCTCGAGGGGAGGGGAGGCCGGCCAGCGATCAATTGGGTTCGCGTCGGCGTTGCTACGCGACTCTCGATGATTTGACGCCATTGTCATGTCATTGGCCTTGAATTCGACGCGCGCGTAGCCACGCTGAAGTCGATACGCGTCTACTACGCTACTCGGTTTCGCTCGTGCGGAGTCAAACTGCGTAAAGCGCTGTCACGGAGATAAACGCCTCTGGCAGCATACGTCAGCGCTTCTTGGAACTGAATGTCCGCGCTATTCTGTCGTATCGAATAGTTGTGTTCACTGCATTCTTCAGAGTGATGTTTGATGATTTGTGCTTTTCCTTGAGGAGTGATAAATTAATTTATCCTGTAATTTATTCGCATTTGAGTAACGCAAACAAGCTTTAGAACGCGCCTTTTAGTGCAACAGACAAATAAACGTTTTTCATTTTGCAATGTCGCGCGAGACGTTTTGTCGGCATGTTCGGAGCCAAAGCACGGATTCAGCAGCGAAAATGACATTTGAACATTTTTTCGTAAGCATATACAAGATGATTTAAATTTTTCACATATTATGCGGCGTCACTAACTTTTCAGTGTAGCACTTTCTGACCTAAGTCTACCGTAAATCAAGGTCTCTTGGTCCTAGCATTAGTTGCATGAGCGCTTTGCAAGTATGCCTCAGAAGCGCAGCAGGTGTCACTTTCGCACTAGTGTCTTTGTGCGCAAAGGATGTACATTGGTCAGAAATTATCACAATCAATCAATCAATTCCGTTGCAGGACGAAGGCTCCCAGAGACCGTCAATGAGCTATTGTCACGATCGCCTTAACAAATGCGCTGTATGTCTCACATATTTCCTTTTTATACGCTAAGGACAATACGTAATCGGTCAGAGCTTGGGTGACAGCACAGCGCTGCACTGGACTAATGCGTGCTTGTCTTCCACAGGAAACAGTAATCACGATCTGGCTCCGTAAATAACCCTTTGTGTGCACCCGTTTCTGGCCGTGTAACGTGTTCATGCAATCTATCACCACTGCTCCTAGCGAAACAAGGGCAGCCCTTTTAGGCATACCGATTCTGCAGGTCTCATTAACGCCGTTTTATCTCGCTCCGCACCTATAAGGAGTTCTCCGCTGTTTCTGCCTGTAGGCCCCACCCATCAATGCTTCAACAATGTTGGATACATTGGACTCGTTTGCCTACGAGGCATGCTTATCGCCTGCCAAGCCAGACGAAGCGAACGCCCCGAAGAATATTCGTGTTAAGGTATAGATCGAGAGGTGCGAATACGCCAGCATCAGCGGTCACGCCTGCCATATTTGCATCTCCATGGCCGTGGCTGTGACCTCTTTTCAGCGCTGCGCGAGACTTCGCCGGGGATTCTTTTGTTCATCTGGCCGAAACCAGCCTTCTCGATGATCCATCTGTTTTAAACAATAGCTGAAAGAGAGCTCTGAGATCACCTCTATTTGATTTTTGGTATTGTGTACCTGTCTGTTGAAGGCCGCCTACTCAGCCTGCCTCTGCAAGCTTGACCTTCTATACAAGCGCCGAAGACAACCTACATCGAAGAGTTCGCACCTGAGCGGACTCTGAGTAGTCGAACAAGAACTGATCTTGTTCTAGTCAGAGTCCCGCGCATCTTCTCAAACGAGAGAAGCACCGTCAAGTCAGTCGTCTCCCGGGACTGTACGTACAGCAAGCCCGGACGAACTAAAGCTGTCCAAGAATGGAAGCAAGCCAAGTGTGCTGCAGCGCATTAGTGAAGCTCATATCGAGTATCGGAAGCCCGAGAAGGAAAAGGAAGCCTTTTACGCTCAGCGAAGCGCATGATGACGTCATGGGCAGCCAATGACGTGTCTTCAGCCCCCCAGACGCGGGAGGAAGCCCAGGGGTCTCGGCGCAAGTTGCTGACCTGCCCGCCCCGCCGCCGTTGGTTGCGCAGGGATCGGGGCGATTATTTTGTAAGTGCGCTTAGGACGAAGCCCCGCCGACCCGAGTCAGCGTCCGTCGGTCTGCGTCCCCGAGACGCGGTGCATACCAATGCGCCTGCAGCATCGCTTGTGGAGCGCGGACTCACGCGCGCTGCAGGGCCCGCTCGATGTAACGTTTTGCTTTCTTTTCGGGACGCTGATCACTTTTTTAACGGTTTCTCTCACGCTCTACCGTGGCACTACTATAACCACGACCCACGGAAACTGGAGCGTCAGGGATGCTACAGGCGTCAGCTGTATTCGTTGGTCGGTACACTCACTCACATTCATTCCGGGGAGAGTACCAGCGAGTATTAACATTATGCAAGTGCAAGCGCAAGTGAGTGGCGATGAGTCAGGGCGTGCACGACTTCGAGTGTATAGCATATATACCAGGGGCCGTATGTTCAAGTTCGACAGATAACTTTTGGGGATGTCGCATGACTTTTCCTCGTCGTAACGCCCAGCGCACCGTACCGCCTAACTGGAGCGACGGACGACATGGCGTCGAGGAATACGCGAAGTGAAAATAACGTTGTTGGGAATCGTGCTATTTCCTTTCGGCACATACTGTACTTTTCTGCTGTCTGTGCAGGAGTGCAATTTCAGCGGTACTCCCGCTAAACAGGGGCGTAGTCAAGGGAGTGGGGTATGTTGGCTGGCATTACTCTCCACGCCCCCCCCCCCCCCCCCCTCCGCCTCTATCAGCCGAAATTTCTGTATGCGGATACTTGGCCAAAAACGACGTGCAACAACCTGCCCCCCCCCCCCCCCCCCCAAAGAAAAAAGAAGAAAAGATGAAGAAAAAGAAAATAGGCGAGCGAGTGAGAGTCGCTCGTACTTGCGGAGGTACATGTATAGCAATCAGAGACTGTCTTTACAGGAGAACAGTAACGTAGATTATGGTGCAGACGTCGGCGTTGGCATTAGTCAGGGCGTGTGGAGCCTATATTAGCGAACCGTTCATCCTTGTCGTCTGGAGGTCGTAAAGAAGGCTGGCGCTTACACGCGGGCATCAAGCGGACACGAAACAGGCGAGCGTGTTTACGACGACACTCAACAACAACGCTCCACTCATGTGTGCGTTGGCGCCTCCGATTGTATGTATACGCACACACCGGAAGCGGGCTCATCAGAACGAGAAGCTTTGGATGCGTGCACATTGATCAAGTGTTACAAAAGCGCGGCCTTTATGATTGCTATATATAGTTAAAAACAGGTCTTCGTTAACGGCCTGCCTCTCATTGCGATATGGCCTGCTCTGGCTCGCTTCCGCTGTGATTGCGTTACGAACTATTCATCAGGCGAACATGAGAGGCACGCTTTCGTAATGACCCTGAATGACATGCTCGAGCTCCATCCGCCGACAACGGAATATGAGCAGAAGTATAGCGAGCGGCCGAAGCCTACATCACGTATAAGGTTAAGGCTGACTAAAATGGCAAGTTTGTCAGGTCTGTAGAATCGCACAGTGAAAAACTTAACAGGGAGAATAAGGACCACGACGCAAGATAGAATTGACAAGGCGAGTGCGGGTCTTGTCCAGCCGATCTACATTCCGGTCCCGTCTTTCCTTACGCTGTTTCGCTTCATCAAATGTCAAAGCGTGTATATATAGTTTGGTATCGAAGTCTCGTGCGCATAATATGTATCGTGCGTCACGCACGATACATATTATACGCACGAGACAGCGTATAAGCGGGCCCCATTTCGATGTCTGAAGTGGCAAATATATAAGATTACATTTCAAGTCCGATGCATAGGCCTCACGCGACCGATTATCTGTTCCCGTGGCACTGCGCTAAATTATAGGGCAGTTGTGAAAACTGACGCCTGTCATATTTGCATTGAGCAAAGGTTATATGACCTCTTTTTAAGACAGCGACCCGGACGTGTCTTCCCGTCAACGCATAGACGAAAGAACCAAGCGAAGCTCCATGGTGACCCCACAGCGAGATGAAATATTGTCTCGGTTGCGTACTATATATATATATGCTCCTACAAAATGAGAAAGCCGTTGTTTTGTTAAGCTACTGAGCCGACTGCCCAGTGTGATGCCTCTGTTTCAGTAAGACCACGAATTTCTGTTCATTTTGCAGCTTGAATCAGCGTGCGTCGCAAGACCGCATCGGCAAATTAGTCGTTAGCATGCGTTCACGCATATTGAACCAAAGTCGCTGATATTGTCAGTGACACACATGATTCGCGTACCATCGACAACTTACGCAATGAACTGTAACACCGAATACTAGAGTACGGGCCGGCCAAGTTGCCGTTAGTGACACTGGGTCGTCACAGCTGTCATTAGGTGAAATTCGAAAACGCCCATATGAGGACAAACGTGCCTGCCACGTGTTCATCTCTTCTGGGTATTGAGACATGCTTAGGGTATGCGCAATAGGCCATGAAACACGATGCCCCGGAATACGCCTCGTCGCAAAAGTGCGCTTATATATGCTGACTTAATTAATTCACGTTTAGCGCACCGTGCGCAAAAGCTGCGCACGCGTTCGGAACAACGGAAACTCTCTGTGCGCGCGCGCTTACCAGAGTGGGCGAAAGTCAAAGTCGTTCTGCGGCACTTTCGTTGACACAAGCATGCGAGGACACTGCATGGTTCGCATGCAAGCAGGCGCTAAGTCGACTGAAATGACACGAAGGACAGAGCGTGGTGTTGAACGCCCACTGAGGCTCGTGAGACAACAAAGATGCAAACACATCAAAGCACGACGAAGTGAAGACAAGTGGTACGGAGTCAAGGCAAACCTGCGAAACGACTCTACGGCGCTGTAGGAGCCGTCTCTTACTAAAAGCGTGCATTATCGAGAACGCCGCGAGCCGCGCCGAAGCGGCCACTATTCTTGCAGCCGAGAGGATAGTCGCAAGTGGCACTTGCTACACGTATACAGTAGCGAGTTCAAGCAGGCCGAACAGGGCGAGCTCATACAGTATCAGTCAACGCGCGCTGGCAATCCTGATAATAAGCAGCTGTTGACACGAGCATGAGTTGGCCAAATAACCGAAACGATAAGCTTCCAAACTTTGGAGGGATGGCATGGATACACTGCGAAGGTAAAATATAATTACTCCGGAGTAACTAGTCGCAGTCTGTGCCACACGGACTTATTTAGCCCAGCAAAGGATTTCTTGTCTTTGTCGAGGCTTAGCGGTTATACTGCGCTTTCGGCATAGATGACATGCCTTGAATAATTGACACGTGTAGCACAGGACCATTAGAGATAAGCTGGAGTAGCTCTGGGTGATTGCCTCTGACATGCACACACATAAAGGTACATACAGCTCCGATCTAAAGTGAGCTAGTTGCCGACTTATCATGAGCGAAAAAACAGCGAGAATGATAGCAAGCCTAACTGCGCTGTGTTCTGTGTCCCTAGACCTTTGGTCCCGTCTTCGAGTTTTCCTCGCCGTGATATATAAGGATGTTCGCCAGAATTGAGCCTCGGCGAGTGTACTATGTATATACAGGTGCGAATCTATGTGTGTATCAAATGTAACACGACAAGCGCCGTCGGCGATGAATCCGGACACATCCAAGCAAGTGAAGAGCCAATGGTTTTACAGCGACAGTCGATAGCTATATCACTGAGAGATATGTGGCGCACTGGAACGCTCGCGCTCCCTCCATTAGGCTCGCAACAGCGCTGCACGCTTTTTTTTCGTTGCGACAACTCGTCTAGTTTGAGGCGAGCAGCCACACACGCCACGACTATCGTCTCCCTGCCCGCGCGTTTGCGGTCGTGCGCGGGGTCACATGTGCGCGGCTCCCCAAAGGTCGCACGCACCGGCATGCGCCAGCAGGTCCCCCCCTCGCTTTCCTCGTGGTTCCTTGCAGGCATCTACTGTCTCTCTTGTTCGCCTTACGGCGTGCTTTTATTTTCTCTTTATTTTCCTTTTTGCTCTGTCCCGTTGGGCCTGTCGTTTTTTAAGGTCGCCCCTTCACGCACCACTTACAGACGTGCGAGCGACGAGTAGCGCGTGAGAGCTCTTGCCAAGGCGCTTTACAGGATGTGCCAGCAGCCTAAGACGAGTAAGTAGGCAATGTCCGTTCCGCATTCGAGGATTGCCGTGTATATAAGGGTGCGTGCGTTATAGATTGCACGACCTCGCGAAAAAAACTAGAGAGTGTTCACCCCCTTCGACGTATATATAGGAACAACGCTACCGCACCTCGTTACCCTACCTATAGAACAGAATACACCAGAAGAGAATTAGACCAGACATAACAAAGGACGATAGAGAGTGCGACGAGATACGATGAAACACGGCAAGCTAGGTCCGAATTTACGACATTCCCGCGGTTTGTTCTATTCGAACACAGCAACTAAAGCAGTGTTGAATGATCTGAAAAATAAAGAACCACTAAAGTGCGCTACACGACAGGCATAACCGAATTCAAGGAAGTTACAGGGTAACATAAGAACCGTAGGACAGGCCTCTTGCATAACGAGATCCTTTTAAGGCAGTGAAGTGAACAAATGCTGAAGCACGATCTCAGCGCTGCTGTGGTGAATATACGCCCAACATTGGACCTTACTGCCAAGAGACAACATAGCGTACTGCAGAGAGATTACAGTTGTGTGCAATACGACGGCACTTGCATAAGGACATATCTCAAATGACCAACCTGACGCAGGAGACACCCGCATGCACGCAAAGTGATCATATTATACTTACCGACAATGTATCTGTACAACAGGCCGATTCTCTCACTTGAACCTGAAGTCAAGCGTCAGAGTAGATAAAAACGAAATCAAAAGTTGTGGGAACGTCATTCAGAGATCATCGACCCGCTTCGACTACACCAAGCCGCGCCGGTTGAGAGGTGTAGCGCTCGCCCGCGGGAATATTAGCGCGCACGTTCGCAGCTTCAGTGTTTCAACTTGTATTTACATCATGACGTGGAAAGCCCGTAGAAAGTGAATACGGATTTGAAGCAGGCGTAATTGTTTTTTGTCCTGGCGGTTATACGACAAGCTGGCGAGAAGGGACACAAGATGAAGGAGCAGACTAGGACCAGCAAGCGATTCTCATGGACTTAGTGCTTTCCGTGTTTGCAACAGTCCATATATTACAAATGAATGAATGAATGAATGAATGGAAATAACTGATAGCTTAAGTGCTCTAATCAGGATTTTTTATGATGATTATTTTGGTCACCTGCAGCGCTATAGAGGCGTGGATTTCGGTCGAATACACCGACTAGCCCAACAAGGAGCTTTCGATGTGAGCCGCGCCGAGATCCACAGCAGCGTCTTGCGACGCCATTAGCGAGCGCTCCCCGGCGCGACGGCACCACGCCTTGCGACGCTCGCTCGGCCGTCGGGTATAGCTGGCCGGCGAGGCCGCGGCACGACGTGCGACATCGACAACGACGTTTGTTCCCGGCGGCCGTCGAAGCACCGGGGCGTCGCCCCGCAGCACCTGGCTTCCTCTTTCACCGCGGGGCCTTCACTGCGCCCCCTCTCACTCATCGCTGGCGCAAATGTTTCCGTCTCCCGGAACCGTACGTTTTTGTTTGCCGCCGGCGCTCCTACACGGGCGTCGTGCGCCCGCGATCCGCATTCAGGCGAGCTCCCATTCGGGCTCGGCCCTCACAATGGCGGCGCCGTTCGGGGGTCGGCAGCGGAGCAGATGGTTTCCGGCGCATCGCTCAGCGAAGGAGCCCGGCTTCTTCTGCGCCTTTTCTTCTCACAGCGAGGTGAAAAGCCTCCTACGCGACGGGGGTACAACGCGCGCACATGCGCACGAATCGAGGAGCCTTTCGTCGGTATCCGCCTGCCATGCGTGCTGCGTGCCCATAAAACTCTCGGGAGACGCTCTCTCAGCTGCAGTGGCCAGCGTCCAGACGTGCCGTCATGTAATGTGGTTCGTGAGCCCGTTTGTCACCTGGCTTGACAGGGTCGTTTCAAGATCGGCGCACATGAGAGTCGTGGCTGAAGAGCTAGGCCTCGGCCATCGGAAATGATGATGCCGAGATGGCGTTCCGAACCGCGGTGGAGTAACTGTGTTCTGCAAACTGTCCAATTGCGCCATATTGCCGAACTTAGCCATGTTGACCTTTTGAGCCAACCAGAGAAGTCGTAGCAGCCTCGTGAGCCAACCAGAGTAGACAAGATGGCAATTCTTTATAATATGGTGGAGTTAGACAGCTTCGATAATAGTGACCCTGGTGGTAATGCGCTTTGAAGGTGCGTCTGAAATGCAGAAAACTGCTGGCTTTGACTGGTGTCGATCTATGATGAGCATCACGTGGGAGTTGTGATTCCTTCAGCAGCAACTATATTGGTTTCACCGAGGTCTAAACTGCGCACGTTGCTTATAGTATAGCGCGGGGAGGTCTAGACCATCGCATCCTTAGGTGCAGCCTAAATCTACTTCATCACATAGTCCCTCGCTCATCACAAGGTGGATGCCTTGTCTTGTCAAAGAAAGCCAAGCGGAGAATCGATGGGCAAGCGTCGGCTCGCTTGTCGTCATGTCATGCACATGGGACATGTGCATTTTCCATTAGAAGCTTATGCACTTCCTCTTTTGCTCGGCCTATACCGTGACAGCACTCGCGGTTTACTGTGTTTTGAAGGATAAGAAGAACGGATACTTGCATGGCGATGGTGCTTACGATTTCTAACACATTGTGCAAGAGCGTGTTCGCCTGTTCCGAAAGTCAACGACCACAGAGATA
The DNA here is from genome assembly GCF_023375885.2 of Dermacentor andersoni. Taxonomy (NCBI): domain Eukaryota; kingdom Metazoa; phylum Arthropoda; class Arachnida; order Ixodida; family Ixodidae; genus Dermacentor; species Dermacentor andersoni. The sequence goes on from NC_092817.1 coordinate 18,300,270, forward strand.
GCGGTGCATTCCTGGCACTGGCCCACTTACATGGTGCAGAAAGTTGTTGAGGCTTTTATCTCACCTATAGAGTCGTCCCACTGACATATGCGCCAAGCAGAATGCTAACGGTATTGCGTTCCCTCCGTCCACGGTAGCGGTAACCCTGCAAGTTTTTGAATAGACCCTACATCCTTCGGTCGAGCTTCCTTGAGTTCTAGACTCACCATATTCTCAACACGGTCCACGATGCTTCATTATTAAAGTGCAGCCTTCTTTGATTCTTCCATCCACATTGCGTGAACGGCCGAGTACACTGGGCTGATTCTGGAGATAGTGTATAATCAAAGCTAGGTCGGTCTGACACCAGTGCATTATGTGCGTGTTCCCCCAATAGCTTTACCATGGTTTGTAACTCGGGCCGATCCTGTCACAGCACCCACGCGCCTCATAACATTGACCAGTAGACCCTGCCGGGAAGCGATCGCTTGATATTTTTTATTTAGGCAATCATCCTCCCATAGTTGGGTCCATTTTCTTTTTTTCCCTTTTTGCTTTTATCCTTCCGTCATCCACACTTGTGCAGAGTTAGTGCCGAGTACGCGTGCTATCTAACGAATGCTCGTCAATTCTAAAACGTCAGGCTATTATAACGAACACTGTTTGAATAGCCTCGCCTCAGCGACTCAAAGTCCGTCCGACCGCTCCTCCAGTGACAGGTGCACCCCGTTTGTCCACCACTTTCCGAGACGTTCTGGCGGCAATGTCTAGACCGCTCAATCGATCGCATCCCTCGGGACATCTGGCAACGAGAGGACCGGGAAGCGACGGAGGGAGGCAGAGCACGCCCTGTTGGCACGCAACAGAAGCGACTTCCTCGCGCTTCTCGCCACCGTTCTTCCTTCATTTAAAGCGTGCGCGACGGCGCTCGCTCGAGTTCGCGGTTGCGCGTTCTTCCGTTGCAAAGAGGCGCAGCAGCGGCATCCTCGGCGTGCGTGGCCGCGCGCGCGCTACTCGGCAAGAGTGGTAGAACAGGTTCACTCTTTTTCTCGCGTAACCCCAGGCCGTCGCCGGCAGACGACCAGCGTCGCTCGTGATCATCACCGCGAGTTTTCTTTCTGGGCGCTCGCGCTTTTTCTTTATTTTTTTCCCTGCGCCGCGGTCTTCCGTGCACAGCTGAACTCTACGCCGAGGGGAAGGGAAGAAAAGAACTGCCGTGCCAGGTCGCTTTGTTGCAGCGCTTCTCCTGCGTCACCGCTGCACGCTTCCTCCCGGAAAAGTGCAGAAAATAAAGGGTGGGAGGAGAGAGCACAGGCGCGAACGCGTGCTCTCTCTTCGTGCCGTGGCAAGAGGAAAATAAGAAGCAAGCCTAAGTTACACTCGCTGGCTGCTTTCTGCAGGCGAGCAGCAGGAATCGGCCGCTAAATGACTGTATGCCCGCTCGCGCGCCCACGGGGGGAGCCCCTGTAGCCTCCCGCTTCACTCGCAGCAGCGGTCTTCTCCTATCGCTCGAGACGAGACCACGTTTCCTCCTGCTGCTCCTGTTGCCTCTAGTCGAACCCCCATATGCAGCACGCAGCAGGAGCGTCGGGCTACCTCCATTCCACCCGTGGGCACAATTGCTCACGGCCGGCCGCCAGGCAGCCTCGAGGGGCGAGCAACAGACGGCGCACATCGGCTTCGGCAGCGGCCGGCTGCGTCTCGCGGCAGCAACTGACGCGAAGCCGCAGCAGGTCGCTCCTTGTAGCTGTCTGCCGGCGCGCCGCGTTCCTCACCCGCTCGCTGGAGTTCGCCGACACCGCTCACCTCGCCTGCCTGCGTGCCTGGCGCTTCTTGGAATGCGTTTGCTCGTTGCGGCTTGGGCGTCCATGCAACGGACACCCCGCTGATATCAAAGGAAGGCGCGCTTACGGCGGCTCTCAGGTCCCCTCCTATCAATCGGAGCCTGACGCGTCGTGATTACCGCGGAGTAAACGAAACGGAACAAGTAATCCCGCACACGGGAGTAACGTTAAACGGGCGGAAGGGGAGGGCGGCATTCCGTAACGTTATGTATGTACTACGTACGGAGTTGCCCGACCGCCTCTCGCGTATTGTTGTTATCAGGCGCTGAGCTCTGCGCCATTCTCACGAGCAGGGCTCCCTGCTGCATAATGTAATGGGGTACTTCGTAGAGAGAGGAAGGGAAGGTGAGGGAGAGTTGCGCCTTTGGCAACGGCGACGATGATGTTTAGGCTGCGTTTCGTCACGCGCGATCGTCAGCCTAGCGAGGCGTCTTCTTTTCTTGGGAGGTAGGAATTATGCCCTGACCCCTCGCATAACGCGGCGAGTGCGCGCAGCGCAGCGTACTTTGACCTGCCGGCGCTGGAGCGGCTTTCTTGCCGAGCGCGCATGCACACGCTTCGGTCGGCTTTCCCACATAGCGTCGCCGCCGCTGCAAGGTTGATTGCGCCGCGGCGGCCCCGTGGATAACGGCACTGCCGGATGCGCGGAGCGCTGCCCTTGGTGCCGGTAGTATACGCGTGGCGTTCTCACGCTCCTTGTATCCCCGTGCCGTCATGCGGTTTCGTGTTTCTGCGATAAACACGTTGTAGTACCACGTGCCGACAACGCCGAAGCCTTACTCATATCTGGAAAGCCTCTTTAAAACCTCAGCGCGTATACGGGAATAAACGTTGAGCTTCGATAATCTGAGATGCAAGGGACCCGACGTTTCTTCTTCGGTTTCCTTCTGCACGCGGAAGTTACTTTCTGGTCGAGAGGAAAAAGGAGAGGGAATGAAACGGGTTTTGCAACAGTGTCAGTGAAGAAGCTAAATGATAAACAGCGTGGTTTGGAAGTTAACGGTCGACGTAGCAGAAAGCTGTAGTTCGGAGACAACAATCTACGGCTCCCGCTTGCCACGTCTCGCTCAATGTTTCACGATTCCAAAGTCGTCGTCGTCGTTCGGCACGTTTAACGGGAAGTCATATGAAAGCGACTACGAGCCAAGAGTGCCCGGAGACTGCGTTAAACATGATTGTTTATCTACCTCTGAAAGGAAAGCAAGTAAAGAGATGTCGCCAGCATCGGGACGTCATCAATTAGCCTGCGATGCGCGCTAATTGACAGTGGCACTGCGCGCCTCTACATTGGACGTGTGGCTTCTAGACGCAGTGTTGCAAGTTGGCCGGGAAGCAAAGCGGAAAGGAACGCGCGGGCGTTTGGCCAGGAACACCGTCAGCTTGGCTGGAAAAGCTGCAGAGCTTCTGTGGTTCTCTTTTGCTTCGTGACGCTCTCCATAATCAACTGCGCGTTGTTGGAAACGTGCGACACGTCAAAGTGGCGGGCATCGTTCAGAATGTCCCACTGATGGATTTCAGACAAAAATGTCCTACTCAATCACGCATTGTACGGGCCATAGCATAAAAAGAAAATTGCGAGCTACGTCGCGCAATTAGTTTAAGTCTCATTTATCCGAAAGACTCATATCCACACGTAGAGAGCAGGAGTAATTCGATACAACAAATACTGCTACTTAGATATATCACTGAGACACCGCATAGTCTGTGGCATGGTAAAAGCCGAAGTTGCAAAACATAAATAAATAAAAATAATAAAATAATAATATTAATAATAAAGAAAGGTCACGAGGATGAAATCGAGCGATAATATCAATCTAACACCTTTGACACCCAGATATAACGAGATAAGGTAACGCTATCCTTCACTTGTTCTTGCTCATACGCGAAATGTGCTTACAATTTTGTCATTCCGAAGTCAAGCTATATGAAACATGAGTTATATGCACTGACAGCACAGCGAGACTACTGCAAGTGTCGCCATAGTCGCAGTTCAGTCCAAGGGCGTTCACTAGTGAAACTTTAGCCAACGTCGTCACAGCCAGGACCAGTAGCGCATTCAATCACCTCGATTTCCCGCTCGGCTTCCATATTCCTTATCTCGCACTCAAAATTGGTCAAGGCAAAGCTCCGAGGTCGCAATCGTACATTCTCTTCTTTTTTCGTAATCACTATGTTGGCAGTCTCAAAAAGGAACTGTAGTGCTGCATTTAAATGTGGCATATCTTCCCTGTCGTTGGAGCCGAGCCACAAGGATATTCTTCCGAACGATCGGTGGGTTGAGTTAGGCACACAAGTGTATGCTCGACGGTAAAAACGCTGCTCTTAGTAAAACTCTACCGCAGAGAACAAGTGAAGGGCGCTACTATGCTAAATATCCATCTGTCTTTTTTTTTCTCATTCACCTCCTGTAAAGTGTGCACCTGCGCAATTGAAACTAACTGCACTTAAGACCCATGCTGTCTACCACTCTTCGCTAACAAAACCACGTTGTTTTTTTAGAAAACGCGACCCCCTTACAGAAACGCCGGGGCTTGTTGCCACGCATCCAGCTTCCCGAAATCCCTTTCCCAGGATCCCGAATTTTCTCTATACTCAATTCGCAAGCAGCAGCACAGCACCGTAAAATGGCTCGTCGCCACCACCACACAGCTCAACAAGTCGCTTATTGTCGGAATCAAGGCGCAAAGCACCGGGTCTCACCTCTTTCCGCGGCCAATCTTATCCAATTCAACGTGGCGAAAATCGTACACCGGGGCCATGACTGCTGCTGGTGCTGCGACGAAAGTACGCCGGAGGGTGTGTGTTTCGGGCTGTTCCTGGGCGTCACTGGAAGCTACTCTGCCTCTGTCGAGGGGTTGTTTGGAACAATGCCGCCGCAGAAACGCACTGCGCACAGGCTCTGTCCCGTAGAACGAGTTGATGTCCAAAGGGGCGACGACGTCGGCGCCGGTGTCCTGTGTGTGCGTGTGTGTGCGTTGCACGTAACGGCGCTTTTGCCTTCCGAGAGTCGAATAAACGCGCCGAGCTGCTTCCTCGAGACTCTTCTTGCCCGCTCCGGGGCCCTTTTATGAAGGGCGAGGGAAACAACCGCTCCCTCTCCTTCCTTCTGCCGCGCCTCCTCCGCGCGCACCCTCTCAGAGAGCTGTCCTCCCAACGCAGCATCCTCTCCCTTTTTCTTTCGCTCTCACTCTCTCGGAAGGAAAGAAACAAAGATAACACCAAGTTCGACGGCACGCGTGGCGGCAGCAGCAGCGGTTCGGCGGCCTTTTTGCAGCGTGGCGTCGTATGCCGGCTTACCCGCTCGGTGCTGCTGCTGCTTGCTGGTAGTTTGTTTGCGGAAAGAGTCTCTCACGGACCTGCGTGGTGCACGCGCGTGTTGCACCTCACGCACACTCACACACGCACAATGCGGGAGGAGTCTTTTCGCCCTCCTCCTCCTCCTTGCGATCGACTGATTTTGTGAATGGGGCGACGATATCCACAGCAGCCGCCACTGCGCTTCGATTAGCTGACACCATTTCGCTTCTTTTGCGGAGCTCCCCTCTCCCATTACATCGTTGCCCTGAAGAGTCGTTGACGGCGGCTTCGGGAATATTAACGATAATGGTGATGAAAAGGGAACACCAGGCTTCGTGTTTCATATATCACGCAGTTTCTTTTTCCTTCTTTTGAGCCGGCAGCACTTGCCGAACTACTTACGCTGCGCTTCGCCATTGCTTTTGTCCAGATGATGTCGTCGCTCTCATGGCCTGTCGCGTATGTCGACCAGCGTCGAAGGCCTTCAGTAAGGTTGACACAGCCTTAATTTAAGGAGCCGACAAACCCTCTAGCTGACACACACATTGACTGAAGAAGAGATACCTGAGGCCATGATGTCGACAAGGGGTTTGTCTTCGTCATGGCGAAGACGAACCCCTAATAGGACCCTTTTCTTTGCATCACTTTCAGCCATTGCTAAATATAACATCTGTTGTCTCTTGCCGAATTCACAGTTCTTTTTTTTTTTGTTCTTTTTCTTTTGTTGTTCGTAAGAGCCTTCTGTCACTGACTGCATGGCCGCTTTCGAAAATAATGTCTTGACTATTACAATTGGCCGGAGTCTCAAGCATACGTCTGCTTCCTAAATACAACTCAGCCTTTTCCTTGCTTCTTTAGACAAGGGCGGGCATTCCGGACCAACGCCAAACGAGTTCCTCCCGAGCACCGGAAGATTGCTGGGCTCTGTTCAAATAACAGCGCGATATGAGCTGCGACACTTTATCAACTGATTCGGGAAGTTGCCTCCGTCGTTTCGTGGCCCCTTTGAGAGTGTTCCATACAAAATTCGCTCTCTCGATCACGGGCCGCCACATGGACGTACAAACCGAAAGCACACACGAAGGAGGATACCAAGAGCGCAGGTTTCTCGAGGTGATTTGTGAACGACGCCACCGGGCGTCCACCTCGGAGCTCATCGCAAGAGAGAGAAAGAAGAAGCAAAACAGAAACCTGTCAAAACATCGCTCCGCCCTCAGGAACTTCCTTACACCTCTATACTCCGACGCATAAATCGAGCCGCGCGCGCTGCATCAGGAGTCGCGCCGACAGCTAGCGCGGCGCGCACTAGTTGCCGTGACTCCGCCCCCCCCCCCCTCTCTTCTTTCCCAGGAACGCGAACATCTTCGCAGACAGATACGCGCGCAGGCAGGCTACGCATACCTCACAGGCTCCCACCAAACATCGCACCTCCAACGAGGCTCCAAGGGCGATACTTGTCTATTTTACTGTCGCTTCTTTATTTCCGGATATCAACATCGTGGCGTGCTCGTGCCCCCAGGAAAAAAGGGAGAGGGAAATACCGCGTGTGCGTACTCGTACGGGTCGGCCTCAAGGGTCACCGCGTTTGGCCCAAATGTCGCTAGTTCTACCTTTACTGTTGTTTTTATTCCTTGTCGCACTGCCTCGACACTTCGCTCATTTCTCTTCGCTCCAGTGGACGGGAGGTGCACGGCGCGAGCGGAATGCGTGAACCAGGAAAAAGAGAAAACAAAAGAAAGGTGAAATAATCTACGACTCCCACGGAGAAGGGTTACGCACAGACCGGTATACGCTTCTGGTGTGCGTGCGTGCGGGCTCGTTTGTATGTGTTTGTGTGCGCAGGTGCGTGCGGCTCGTGAATAAACAAGGTTCGTTGGACGACGTCTTCGAGGTGGTAAAAAAAGAAAAGAAAGCAACGGGGTTCACTGAGTGCAAAGGTTACAGCCAGAGGTTGAGATGAAAGGGGGATGGGTTTGGTGTGCGTTTGTTGAGGTGCGAAGGCGAGCAATTTTTCCTCGGACTCAGTCCGTGCCGACTTTCTCGCCCTTGCACGTTCCGCAACGCGTCTGGGCTGGACGCTGGCTGATGGTCGTCGCCGGTAGCGTTGCTTCGGGACGGCGCGAGCGCGCTGCTGCTACTTGTTGGGAGGACGAGACCCAGCTTGTCGCGGACACGATCGGCTGTGCGGGCCTTTGCAAAGCGAACGGTAAACAGTGCAGCAGCACCGTGCCGGCGGGGCTCCTCTTGCTGCTCCCTTCGAGCGGCGCTGCCGTGTTTCGCGCCGAGGGGGTCGCTGACCCCGCCCTGAAATACGCCTTGGAAGAGCGTGCTTGAAATGCGCCAGGGACGCCGCGCACGTGTTTCCAATTCGAGTGCGTATTTTGGCGTCCGTTTCGTATCCCTTCCGGAACCTTTATTTTTATTCGGAACTCTCCCGTTTTTTTTTCTTTCCTTTCTCTTGTTTTTTTTTTTTTTTTGGTGCGATCCCCTATCTCTTGTGCGGCGCTGCGCGATAACGACCAGGCGTGTTTGAACTCCGGTGTGAGACGCTGGCGCTCAGTGGGAAACGTTTTCGCACGCATAGAACGCGTCGTTTTCTGCGGGCCGTGTTGGGCGATCGCAGGGACGGATCGACGGAAATTTTCTCGACAGCGGCAGCAACTAATGCGGAAGATTTGCTTAGTAGCTTTATTGTTATCTTACGACGCGCTGCAATTCTCGACGAAATAACTTTCGCCACACGGTGTACGGTGGAGTCGTGAGGAATGCGGGATTATAGCCATATCTAGCTGCTGAAACTGTTTCCAACAGTAAATGCGGGTCAAACATGTACGAGTTGGTGGCGCCCATACGCGTCCCGCCTTGTCCTGCGTGTTCCGTTGAAGGGTACTATATAGAGAATAGCACTATGTTGGTTTGAACTGGTAAATTACGCTTCCAGAATAGCAGAAATGCCACTCTTATTCTGATGGGAGGCATAGAGGCAAAATACTGACAAAAAGAGGCAAAAAAGGAAATCTGGGTGGCGACTTTTTCTTGGAGATAATGAAGTGTAATCAGACGTGTCTTTTTCTTTCTTTCGAGAATATATTGATCATGCATCTCCGTGGATTTTTTTTCCTGAACACACATTCTAATGATGTAGCATTACGCTTTGTTCCAGCCACCACTCATCTATGCGAATGTATTTACTCGATTCATAAGTAAAATGGATGCGATATAAGTGTAGTGATATGCAGTCGGCTTGAGCACGAGGTGCAACGGCTAGCTGGTGGAAACAAAACAGTCCATTATAAGAACTGTGGTAGTAACAGCTTGCTCAGTCACCAGCACTGTTTGTTGCTTGTGTACTTATTGTCCTTGCGCGAAGTATATACGCCCATATATTTCTTTCTGGGGAAACGTATGCACATGAACTCATACAGCACAGTCCAAAGCTATTATTCGAAACGGTTACTTGACTAATTCCCATGCAGCCATACATCCTTCTTTGAAGGTACCAGAACTAGTCGCAAGTCGCAAAAGTGCAAATCGTATTAGCGTGGACCCGCAGATGTCATCAGTCTACTTCGCAATTCACACACCGAAGTGATCCATTTCCCCGGCTGACGTTCAAAAGGGGACAATGCGGAGCTCGTGACACAGCTTTACGTGTATTTGCAGTCCTGGGGCGGCTTGCACGAACATTTAATACCGGAAATAATACCGAATTTAAGGACGCGTTCTTGTGCGAATTATAGGCGTTGTCCATGGAACATTTAAAAATGCGTTCTTAAGTTCCTTATTATTTTCGTTATTAAATGTTCGTGCAAGCCGCCCTTGGTCCCTGCGGACGTAAACCTACAGCGGCCACACAGGCCCGAGGAAAGCGTGCGCCTCACGATAATTGCTTTTCGTGGACTCTCTTCAGCTTAGAATAGCAATCCTGGCGTCTTGGCCAACTGCTCCAGCATTTGCAGCGACCATTAAAGTTCTTTGCATCGACTAAATTAAGTAACACCACGCAATGAACGACGGCAAAGAAGCCGCCGCGGCTGCAGGGTATGGAAAATTGTGCACAGGACCGCAAGGAACCCAGGTAAAAAACAAGCCAAAGCGTTCGCCACTTGATGGACGAAGTGGCACCAGAGACGGGTTGAAACCCGTCGCGCGCTTTACATGCTCTTTCGACGCGCCCTGGGGCTGCTCGGAATTCCGCCACACATGGCGCTACGGCACTGCTGTGAGTTCGCGTAACAAAAAAAGTAAAGAAATAAAGTGAGCGGTAACAACTCTAGTGGCAACTTCCTGTTTTCTTATCCTATTTTTGCTTCATTTGGTTCGTTCCGCGGAGTGTCTGGCGCGCCAGTCAGCGACTCCCGTAAAGATGTTCCTTTTGCGCGCGTGGAGACACCAGCGTGGAGGCGTATTCCGGTGATTCCGAAGAGACTCGCGAAGACGCACGCGCAGGGCGCCTTCCATAGTGCTGACTGCGCAGGCGCGCGAGACCGCGGCGTGTCTGCGTCCCCGGCGTTGCCCATAGAGCGCGCAATGGCGTCTCGCGGCTTTCTCGCTCAGGCTTGCCATTTCCGACAGTCATCCGCCTCTTTCTCGTCCTCTCTTCCTTCCCATCACTTCGTGTCACCAAAGCTGTGCAGTAGTAAAGAAGGTAGCGCCTCCAACACCTGTGCGGACATTTAAGGCTTGTGGCATCTCGCGATCAGAAACAGCAAGCGTGACAGCTTTAGTTCGCACTCAAGATCAACATTGATTCCCTTCACACACACACACACACACACACACACACACACACACACACACACACACACACACACACACACACACACACACACACACACACACACACACACACACACACACACACACACACACACACACACACACACACACACACACACACACACACACACACACACACACACACACACACACACACACGCACGCACGCACACGCACACACGCACACACACACACACGCAAACGCGCACACACACACGCGAACGCACACACGCACACACACACACACGCGCACGCACGCACTTTTTTGGTTAGCGTTTCGTGTCAAGGAGTAGCAAATATTCCAAGATAATGATTAGGAAGAAGTCGACGCTCAGTGCATGCGACCACATACTCCGTAAGGTGTTCAGTAAAAAGGAGATAGTCAAAGGTACGTTTACTCAAAGTTACAAAGTTCCAAGTCACAGTCGACAGATATCGTGTCCTTCCTATATAGGCACGTGCACACACTTCCTTACTTGCGAGAAGACTACCATGTAGCTTTCGAATTAATGAGGTCTTGAAGAGTTGGCAAGCGCCGCGCAGATCGAAAACTTACATTTCTGTGTTATTCTTGGCCGTCGTCGAGCACGAAATACGGACCGATGGCCTAAAAACTTGAATCATACATATGCGTGACATGAGTACGACTGAATAACTATGCTGTTTGTTTTCTATACCATGCACCAGTGACTCCTTCAGCTCAGTGTACTTCTCAGCTCGCATAACACTGCATGGTTTTAATTTTTAAGACGTCCCATGCTGCGAAAGACTTCTCCTATGCCGCCATGCATGTGTCCCCGCGAGCCAATACAGGGGGTCGCGTCTTTGCTACCTCGGCAGGGACAGCATGTAGCAGCAGAAGCCGCGGTTTGCCTATTTTGGGTGTCTCTGGCAGCGGGGCTGCTTCAGATACCAAAGATTTCCTGCCCGCTGGGGCGGGTACATTGTGTGAGCGTCGCATTTTTCTGCACGCATTTCCCGAAACGACGCTTGTGCTGGTCTTGTTCTTGGTTGTACGGGAAGAAGCAGGGCGGAGGTGTAGGAGTATACTTTATTTCTTCCTTTTATCTTCGGTCGTCGAAAAGAGAACGACGAAATGCTGCGGGCGGAATTATCGCGGCTTCGAGTGACCGCTAGGCATAAATATTTATGCTAGCGTTGGTGAGATACTGCAGCAGCGACCCGGTGTTCCGCATAGCAGCGTTGAGAACAGCAATAATTTTGCATCCTGTACAAAAGCACCTACTGTTGTGCGGACACCCAGATGCAATTTTTTTTTGCCTGCTCTTGGCGGTGCTCAACTTCGGCTGCATGAGCATACTGAAGCTGTTGTGGGTTTTTGCCAACAACATGAGGCCACGGATAAGTCGCAGTGATAGTATAGTATTTTGCATGTGTGTTAAGCATCATGATGAAAGTAAATAGAGCTGTGCTAAGTTAATGGTCCATTAGTGCTACTTTGTTACTGGGAAACATGACATACGTCACCTCCTTATATGTTGTTTGGCCATTCACAAATTTTTGAAAATTACACTTCGAAGAATAAACAATAATATTATGTTAACCGTCCCGTCGAGTACCTAATTTTTCGTTTTTGGTCGCTCTGTAGCAATATGTTGAGCACTCGTGCACAAAACAATCGAAAATTTCTATGAATTAACTCTGTGGGCCTCACGTTGTGATCTTGATCAGTTCATGTTGATAATGAGTGTAGAACAGAGCGCTGAATTTGGTTCAGGAACCTCCAGCCGTGGGAGTCTTATCATCTCGATAAGGACTGAAAAATATGTGTACGACAGAAGAAGAAAGCACGAAGTAAAAAAAAAAGAAGGAAATAAGAAAAATAAATAAACAAGAACAAAGGAAGAAGAAAAGGCAGAAGAAGAACACATTGAACCTCTGCTTATTCAGTATTATTAGCACATCTCAATATAATATTCTGCACGAATTCTTTATTTATTTTAATTGTTATTTATTCCGCACTGCTCGATTCGCGGGGCGTGATGGGAGGCGGCTCCACTCAGCCACGACCTCGCTGATCAAGTGTGGGCCGTCCGGCACGCCGAGCAAGCCACCCGTGTCCAAGGACTCGAGGCCGCCAGCTAGGCTGGGGTGCTTGCGACCCCACCCTGCCAAAATCGCCGGAAATCTTCAGTAATGTTTTCACTCACTCTGTGCTGCTAGCTTGGTACCAGGCCTTAAGCAGAGCGGGCGTACAGAATTGTCATTGGCCGACCGGAAATTCAACATATGCATCACAACGACATAGTTATGCATAGATAACAGAAGGCAACAGAAAGCATTATTACTTTCGTCTATCAGTAACTTATCAAGTATAAGGCATATGCGAGTTTCCACGAGCGCGCTTTCCCACACGTCATACTTGCCTAAAACAAGATGGCCAAAGTCTGACTGCAATGGCGAGTCAACGCCACCGCAAGCTAAAAGTGCAGTTTTGATGCACCACCTCCGAGCGACTTATCTCGGAAGTCTCCTGTGGACACAACGGAAGGGGTGCATAGCTTTCATCTAATTATGTACTACACTCAGTGCTACGAGCGCACATTTACTTGGCCACACATGAGGCTAATGCGCCGATTGCTCAAGTTGTCACTGGAATTTAGATTATTCCACTGCGCCCATCGTCGAAAGTGCGTTCACTTAATATCACAAATGTCAACAAACACGTTTCGGCGTAAACTCAGAAGATGGATGATTCAAGAACGTTTCTGTGGCCTGCCTCTCTCTCCTTCCCTTCCCCCATCTAGGCTGTGTACCCATAACCTGCTACGAAGAACCAGCTTGCCCAGCGGCATGAGCTGTGAATTAACAAGCGACCAGCTTCGCCAATAAGACCTAAGAATTTAGAGTAACTGTGTGTACTCGCTTACCCTCCATAACACACACACACACACACACACACACACACACACACACACACACACACACACACACACATATATATATATATATATATATATATATATATATATATATATATATATATATATATATATAAACTATTTCTATTATTCTATTATTGCACGGAGTCTCGCTCTCCTCTAACTGTGACCGCCTTCTGCACGCAAGCAACCCACGAGCGGCTCTCATTAGGGCGCTTGTTCTCCTCCGACAAACGCATTCCATTTTTTATCCGCAGCTTTGCCGAGGCAGCCGAGCGACACGGCCCGCCATCACTCACGCGTGCCGCCGAGTCGACTATAAGCATTGCAGCACGGGGTCTCGTCGTGGGCGCTTGAGCGAGGTCCCGCAGTCAGGGAAGGTCCCGGCGGCGACAGCAGCACCAGCAGCATCGTTTGCGCCGGTTTACCTATTTTGGGTAGCTGCGACGGTGGCAGTGCAGAGACTGTGACGCGAACAGGACACTCGACGCCGCGTGGACCCGGGTTACGAGAGGAGGGGGCGCGTACGCAGGGTGCCCGGGGGGTAAGGCATGATCTCAGCGCTTCCGCATGTATAAATATACACACACGTGCACAACGCGACATGAGCCGAGCGAAAAAAACCCGTCGCCGACGGAAGCGCTGGCGCCCTCCCTGTGAGAAGGCACGTCGCGGTGATCGAAGAGAATGACCGCGCTAACGCGGACGGTGTTTGGCGGGAACCGCCGGCGGAGACTCCGATTACCGACGGCAGCTTACTAACATCGTTGAAAAGGACGTAATGAACGCATTCTTCCAGTACTAACCTAAACAACTGCGCAGTGCTCGAAAGACTGGACAATCGTTCACTATCAGAAGAAAAAGTTCTAGGCCACTACTTCCAAAATAATTCCGCGCATAAATCTACGTCTCTGCTGCACAAGTTCCTAAGAGCGATCGGGCCAAAACTGCAATAAAGTTTGAAACGCGCTGCCTGCTATCGTTGGACTGTGTATGCAGTTTAATTCGTTTGTGTTCCTTTCCACGCCCCCCCCCCCCCCCCCCCAGCCCCCCACCCCCACCCGATCCCTTTTAGTTAAGATTGAGAAGTACCTCTGATTCAGCTGCCTGCCATTACGTGCATCCCTCCTATCTCTTTCTCTACAGAACCGACGCCTTAACGATAACAAAGAAATTTGGAAATAAGATGAGGACTGCGCAACAAGTGATGGAAGGAAAAATTGTAGGCGTTCATTCAAGACAGACGAAGACAGCAGTGTGAACCAGAAAGATGAAACGCAGTTCGCTGATAGTTGATATTATGAGAAAAATTGGGGTAAGGTCATGTGATGCGTAGAGCAGATAACAGGTGATGTGGTAAAGTAACAATGTGTGGCAGGAGAACGTGCTTAGACGAAGTAATGAGATTAAGCAATTTGCAAGCGTAAGATCTCATGACAGGCAAGGGTAACTGCAGATCGCCCTTCGTCCTGCAGTGGACATTAAGTAGGATGAAGAATGATGATGATGATGATGAAAGATGGAAACGGAAGAAAGAAGGCGTCCGTGACTGTGCAACTCTGGATGGACACCGTAATTTACCGATGGCTTCAGATTTAAAACGTAAACTCACAAGGAGAAGGTAAACATTTTTAAAGGCCCCAAGAGAGAAGAAGAAGAAGAACTTTATTGAAAGGTCCGCCGCTTTCTAAGACAAAAAAAATACAACTGTTGGAATACTCATTTATCAAACTTGGGCTATCGGTAACCTCGCCATGCATTCTTTCTTTTGGGGCGACTTCACTGGGATCCAGCCACAGGGATGCTTTTCTTGCAGTTTACAATTTTATTAGAGACACAAAAAGAGTACCTTGCTGAATTTCTAGAATTATCAATAATTTCTATTATTTCATTGCTTTACGTTAACTTACTTTATCAAAATTCTTAACAATATTTTCATTACACCTCTAAATTACAGTTCTATAGTCCCACGCTCCACTATACAAATCTAGTTTCGCTTTACTTCTAAGCATACGGAAAACCGCCTGCTTCTTGGTCAAGCTGGTATGCGCCACTGTTTAGGATACAAGACAAGACAAGGTCCGGCGAGTTATTCGAGGATTTGAGAAAAGGCCAGGCGTCAGAAATCGCACAGAACTACTAGAGAACCTTACGTGCTTCATCGTTCTGGGTTGGTGCGTTGTGCAGAGTGGGAAAGCTTCCAAACTGCACGTGATACCAATAAAAGTATGTGGTTTGTAGTACGATGTGCATAATAAGACAATGCACGACTTGTACGTGAACCTGTGTATGTGCTATACATGTAGTACTTATATGTCGGGCATTGTGCAACGTGTGCCTTTGAACCGCTGCTTATTGACATTACACGTTATGCACACCTTCCCTCGCTGGGCTGCCACAATGTGCAGTCTATTATTATTTCAGTTCTTTCTACTATTTCTTTACTTTGGCAGCGCGAAATTGACAGAAAAAGGAGCAGTCGTTCAACACGCTGTTTCTAGCTCTCCACAGGCACGCGATGCGGGCCGGCTTTTAACTGAATGACGCAGGGCGAGCTTCCTGACACGCTGGTTGCCGCCTGTCGTCACACTCTGCAACGTCGCTGCCACCCACAAGGGCACCACACTCGTTTTGTTGTCGCAAAAAAAAAAAAGAAAGAGAAAGAACGGAAAAAGAAAATTGTGCACTTTGCTGCAGTGGCTGCTGGTTATCACACCCGCCAATGTTTACCGTGGGACTCTCGCGGAAAGAGGCGGTCGGGCGCGGTTGGCCCGAAGAGCGGGAACTGAGACAGACCAGAGAACTTCTGGAAACGCGTTTTCATATATTCCCTCTTTCTTTTTTCTTTTTTTTTTGCCGGAAATCTAAAAGCCACAGGCCGGCGCGACGGGCTATTGACCAGCGCGCCAAGTCGCGCACGCGCGCTGTGCGTCAATGCCTCGCTGGTCGCCGCGCAGCATTCCACATCGCGGTTGATTGACGCCGGGCTTTATAGTAGACGTAGTTTGGTCGCGCAAGATCGAGTTCAACAACACGGCGCGAGCGAGAATCGCCGACGCCGTTTCGCTTTTCCGACGACGGTCGGGCTCCTTTATCTCGAGTTTTCTTTTTCTTTCTTTCGTTCTTTTTCTTCTATTTTTTTTTTTTTCGTGCCGTGCCGGCTTCTGGTGCGGGAACGACTCCGAGCGCTGACGCGTGCAACCGAAAAGAGCACCTCCGCATCTTGGGTGCCGCCGCTTAGTTGCACATTTTTAGTACTTCGAACGAGCTCTCTCTGTCGGTTTTTAATTTTATCTTTTTTTTGAAGCAACGCCATCCTCTTTCTCTTGTGCACCCGTCTCAACAATGAGAAGAGAGAGAGAGAGGAAGAGAAGCACTTTTCTTTTTATGACTCCAAGTTCGAATCGTCGCTGTCGGACTCCAGTTGATTTCCCCAGTTGTGTTAAAAGCGTATGCATGAACAGTATCCGAGTATTCTCTTTGGCCGGCTGCTTCGAATGTGCAGAGTGTGAAAAAAAAAAAGGAAGTAAACGAAAAAAAAACAACAACGTTGGCACCAATTTAGAAGCTAGACAAACACAGGAAAGCAGAAAAGAGACACAATAAAAACGAGGAGAGCAACAAGACGGACTAAGAACAACGAAATTGCAGAATAAAGAAAGAAAGCAAAGCGGTCCTTTTTCAAGGGACGGTCCGCTTGCGCGTGTGTGCCCAGCTGACGGGTCGGGGACAGTCTCACGTGTCTGCATTGCATCCGGCCGACATTTTGACAACTATGAGAGAGAGAGAGAGGTAAAAGAGAAAACCAGATTCGCTCCCTTTTCTACGGTTCTGGCCTGACGTTGCCCGCGAAGAGACAGAGGAGGGCAGTTATATAAAAACAGATAGACAGCGATGTTGAGAGCTGGGCGCGCAAGAAAAATCTCAAATCACGCGACTCTTCGTCGCCTGCTTGAGGCCGGAGACACAGTTTCTCTTTCTGGAGCGCCCCCGGCGCCGGTGCCCAAACAAAAACCTCCCCATAAGGCTCGAGACACGGGCACTCAGTGAGGCAACGTGATCTCTCCGGGGCTGAGAGGGCGAAGAAGAAGAGGGAGCGCAGGGACTTAGTAGAAAACATAAATTAAACGAAGAGAGAGGGGGGAGCACGCTCGGCAAGCCATCTCTTTGCTCGCTCGCGCATGCACTGGCGGTAGGCAGGCAGCTTTAGCTGAACGCCCGTTTCCTTCCGAGACGGTGGCATTCGCGATGCTCTGCCGGCGGAGCGTGCATGCGGGCCATGGCAGAGGATCGGCGCATCTGGTGTCGCGAGGAAGTGCCGTCGTCATAGCTGGGCGGACGCCGTCTTGGAGAGCTTTTATCTCAATGTCGACCCCGTACGGGCGAGAGCTCTTTTTTTGGAGCAGGGCGCTTGTCGTGGAACTTCGGCGACGCGGGACATTTCATCTTGTTCCTTACGCGGCGCTTGAATACCGAGCGGAAGGACTTTAGTATAGAACACTCGGAAAATAGGATGATCTACACATGTTGTGGCTCTGAAACAATTGTACTGAGTGGCAGTCTAAGAATTCAGCACAAGCTCCACCCATAAAAGCGCACTCAACGTGTCTCCTCACTCCCAAATCTACGTATATCCCGAGAGACGCTGTCATTGAAAGATGTTCGTCTTTGCCGTGACGTCACGAAAATGAGCTAACGTAATTAGCTCGTTTTCGTTTGAAACGTCGTGTATTTGGGACTGAATTTTCAAGTTGTCGCCGACTACGGTGCTCGGCGAGGAACCAAAAATTATTCTAAAGAAAGTCTCGCGGACTTCTAGTCATATTTGCACGTGAAAGTGACGTGGTCGAATGCCTCTGTAACACGGAGAGAGACACTCGAACGGAGATATGGCCTCCTATACAGCCAGGCTAAACACTCCTGTAGCAACGTCATCCCCGGGCTCCACCAGCACGTTGCACCAGCACGTGCCATATTTTGGCATGTCACCCGAGTCTTCAAGCCCTTGTCGTCTTGTGCACGCACGCTTATGTCATGGCGGTCTTGAGATTGTTATCGCTGCCTTATCGGTGTCTTGAGATTAACCAGTATAACAGAGTTAGCGCGTTTTCGCTTTTGCGCTCGTAATAAAGATGGTTGGGGCTGCGCCAAACGGTCGCGTGTTTACCAAACGCAGCGTGTTTGGTAAACACGCTGCGTTTTATCTTTATTACGAACCATCTTTATTACGAACGCAAAAGCGAAAACGCGCTAACGCTGTTAAACTGGTTAATCTCAAAACATCGATAAGGCAGCGATAACAATCTCAAGGCCTCTGAAATGTCTAATTTATAGTGCCCCTTTACAATTTTATAGATAAAGTTTAGCCTAGATGACCGGTTTATTTGGGTTATTTGTAGCAAGTTGGCTCTGGTTAAAAGGGCAGAAACAGAAGAACGTCCAGAGCTGTTATATACGAATCGCACACCCCATTTTTGTACGATTTCAATCTTGTTAATATTGGACCGAGTGAAGGGGTCCCAGATTATGGCTGCATAATCTAATGATGGGAAAATAAGCGCTTTATATGCGGACATGAGGAGTAGTAAATTTTAAAGCTCTTCCCAAAAGGATAACTTACAGTTTGCATTTCTTACGACATAATCAATGTGTTTAGTCCATGCAGTCTAAGTTATTTGTTATCCAGAGGCCCAGGTATTTGTAATGAGATACTTCGTGAAGAACACTGCTGTTGATAGAATATATAAAAGTTAATGGACTTTTTTGTGAGTAACTCTCATGAACACTGTTCTTTTATAGTTAATACACATTTGCCACATATCACACCACTGAACAATTTTGTTGAGTCTATCGTTTAAAGAAATTTGGTCAACTGTACTGTTCACTTCCGTGCAAATCACGCAGTCATCGGCATACAATCGTATTTTGACAGGAATGTTGCAGACAATATCATTAATAAACAAAAGATAAAGAAGGGATCCAAGCACCGACCCCTGGGGAACGCCTGAGTCCACAACAACAACTTCCGAAGTTTCTCCATTAAACACAACAAACTGTTTTCGATTGTTAATGTATGCGGCAATCCAGTTTAAAAGTTGGTCGTTATTTATTCTTTTCCATAATTTGTGTAATAACGTCTTATGAGAGTTTATCAAACGCTTTTTTCAAACTTCATAAAATTTACATCGGTTTGTTTTCCGTTGTTAATTGAAAGTGCAAAGTCATGTATAGTTTCTGCTAGCTGGGTACACGTAGAATAACCTTGTCGAAATCCATGTTGATACTTTGTTAAAATATTATGTTTGTCAGGAAACTGCGTTATGTGGTTATGTATAATATGTTCTAAAAGTTTACATGCAGTACAGGTTAAGGAAATCGGACGATAGTTCTTTATACAGTCTTTCCTCCCATTCGTATGGATAGGTTTTACTCTGGCGATTCCCCATTCGTCCGGAACTTGCCCATCATACAGTGATCTAGAGAACAGAACACACAAGTATTTTGAGACTCATTCTGCGTATCTCTTAAAAAATGCGTTTGATAGGTCATCTGGCCCTGGGGACTTCTTTATATAGAGCTTTAAGAGCATATTCAAAATTCCAGCTTCACTAACTATAACATCTGGTATGGGTGGGAAATTTGCGTCGAAGTGTGGTAATACATCGTTATCAACAGTAAAAATGCTTTTAAATTGCTCATTGAAGGCATTAGAGATTCTTTTGCGTCATCTACTTCTACGCCTTCGATATCAAAGACATCACAATCGCTAGAAGTCGGGCGTATGTGCCGCCAGAATTTCCCGGGGGACGTGCGTATAAAACTTGGTACGGACTCTCTGAAATACCGTTGTTTGCCACTTCTTACTTGTGTTTTTAGCTGTAATGCAATATCCGCTATTTTCTGCGCAGTACAGGAAGGGTTTGTAGATTTTTGTTGTTTCTTTAGTCTCTTGAGTTGCCTTTGTAACCGCAATGAATCCCGAGAGATCAAGGCGTTTTTGAGCTTTGACTTCTTTACAATCCGGGGAACATATTTATCGATGCATTCTTTTGCAATTATTTTGAATTGATGCCAAAGACTGTTTATATCTCCATAATAGGATGAGAAAATATCGAAATTAAAGGAAAGCATGTCATTGATAGAGACATCATCTGCTCGTGAAAAGTTAGGGATACTAGACGTTGGGTTATTACGTTTGATTGCAGCACCAGTCAATTCTAGCAATACTGCAGAATGGTCCGAGATACCAGCTATTAACTCACAGGAAGTTTCGGCTGTAATTGAACCACTAACAAAAAACAAGTCAAGTATGGACTTTGAGTTACCCAGAATCCTGGTGTAATCTTGAACTACTTGCAGTAAGTCGAACGCGAAGGCCATATCTATCATTATTTCACAGTGATTATCATTTCGTTTTCGGGCTGTGAATGTTGACCAATCCACCTCGAGCAGATTGAAATCGTCTGATAGGATTATTTTGTCCCCAAGCCTGACTTGTGTGTCTAGATACTTTCTTATGTTTTCGAGGATGCCAACATCAGAACCAGGATGCCTGTCAATAGCGCCTATAACAAACCTGGTGTTACCACAATACACTTTGCAAAAGATAGCCTCGACACCAGGCACGTCAGGCATTTTTTTCACGCCTAAAGATTTGTTAAAAAGAGTAACCCCTCCACCACGCTTACTCTCGCAGTCTTTTCTATGTACGCTGCATCCAGCGGGCACCACGTTTCAGTGAGGATGGCTATATCAATGCTATGGGTCAACAACAATGCCTATAGCTCAGTAACCTTGTTAATGACACTTCTGCAGTTTACATTAAGTACTTTCAGTGACAGTATGTCATGCTTTTGCTGTCAATTAGCCTTTTTGTTTAACTTATAGCGTGAACCGGTAGTTTCGTTCCACCCGAACATGACGTCATCCACGCTTAGTTTATCGAAAAAGAGTTTCACTTTGGATCTGTTTTTCCTTTCATCAGCTGATGTGCCCCACAATTTTTTTCTTATTTCTTTTATCCTCTAGGAAAAGTATTCCGAAATCGACACCATACTTCCTTTAAGTTTATTGCAGTTCTTTAATGCAGCTATCTGCTCTCGGTAGTCCAGAAATTTTAGAATAACAGGACGGCATTTATTTTCGGCCTTCTGCCCGATCCGATGACACCTTTCGATTCCCGTGACTGTAACCTGTAGTGTGTCTTTGAAAATTTCATCTGTTACTTTTTTTAATAGGCCATCTGCAGTTTCGCCACGTGGCTCTTCTATGCCATATATAACCAGGTTGTTTCGGCGGCTTCTATTTTCTAGCTCATCTACCTTGCTCATCAGGGATGCAATCTCTCTGTTTAACCCTGTAACTGTTGCTTTTACTTCTTGAACTTTGGCGGCTAGCGCCGTGAGGTTTTCTAGTTGTTTATCAACTTTGTCTATGCGCTCCGTTAGAGCAGAAATCGTCTTTCCTGTTTTCTGTTTTTGAGGGCTCAAGCTCACACAATAAAGGCTGCCCGTCCTCGAAGTTTATCGTCGCTTCTGCGCACGTGAATTTCACCTGACAGTACTTATTTCAGTGAGAGGGCCCTAGATTTTGTTGTGGCGCTGGTGGTGTTGCTGCAGCTAGGCGCTGTTAGCCTCGCAGTCAATCATCTCCCCAGACAGTTTCAAAGAGGAAAGTACAGTCAACAACGAAAGTTTACGGACTACGAGATCTCAGAAAACGTTCAATTCCCGAGCAGCCTGTAACAGTAGTCAGTAAAACCGAACGTCACGATGTTGTTCACATATACTGGTAGAGGCTGTAAATGCGAATACTTGGCTGCGTTCCGAGGCTGCGCGGATATTCAGCGTCTTCTGAAATTCCGTGTTCCGTAAATATTTATGGTTGACTGTACGTAAACTGCACGGGGCCCCAAATTTTAAGGGCGTAGTAATAATAATCTTAAAGTAGCTGTCGAAGCAAATACTGATATCGCGAACGTCCACTGGGCTAGCATCGATGCACATACATTATAATTCTAGTAGCTATTGGTGCTGACGAAAATGCCAGGAACAAAAAGTTCGAAAAATGCCGTATGGGAAGCGTATATAGAATGCGAGACAGAGAGAAAAAAAAAGAAAGAACAACGAAGCACGGAATTATTATACCTTTAAGTTCAATAACCGCACGATGCCTCGGAACTAATCACCGCCACGACGATTACTCCAGCAATATTTGCTGAGCAGCAACCAGTTCTCGCAACGTTCATTCCCGCTTATACCACAATCGATGAGTTCGCTTGCTTGCTTGTGTAAAATATCACGCCAATAGAAGAAACGAAAACAAAAACTCGCTGAGGCTATAATGTGAAAAAAGCAAATAAAATATAAAGGAATTTCAACAAAGTTGCGGGGCCGTAGCTCAATCTGCTGCCTTGTAAAACGCCCGTAAAACAAAAGTTCGAATGTATATACTAATCAGTGACAAGAAGAAATGAAGCGCTTATAATCATTTCTACACAAACTTTACTGCGTTTTTTTCTGTTCTTGTTTCGTAATCGCTGGTGGGCGAGGTTGACACGGAAAAAAAGAAAAGGCTTTTAAAACGTTTTGTTTACTGTTTCGAACCTGAAAGCCTATGGGCTAACCTGTTGCATCCAATTAAAAGAAGTTACCAGGGGGATGTCCCGTGATGATACCGCGTGGCCACGTGCGTCGCGAAAAACCAGTTCGTTGTCTTCTCTTCTTTATACTATTTTTCTTTCTCTTTTTGTTTCCCGTCTACTCGCATTGTGCATCCACCGTGCGGTCAGAGAAACACGTTTATGCAAAGCATATATACCGAATGTCCCCTTTTGTCCAAATAGCCGCTTTGAACCGGTTCCGAAATAGAGTGAACGAACACAAAATCGAGCCCTAAGATAAGAACGATAATAATAACAAAGTAAATCAGAAGCAATGTCGAGCAACTGTTCGCTCATAGTTTTCCTCTTTTTTTTTTCTGTTATGGTAATTTTAGGTGCCTCTTTTATTTTTTGGGGGGCTTCATCAATTTTGTCCTTGGCACCATTTTATGCGAGACTTCCCAAGGTACTAATCTTTGTGCCAGATTAGTCGCCCAGCACATTCGCAATGTTATCGTCGATTTTACTTGTTATTGAATACCTCTCACTATATTTTTTTACGATTCGTTGCATATATCTCCCTTTTTTCGTCTATGCTTATTATTGTGACACGCGCCGGTAGGCGCTGTGTCCATGGCGTTCTGATGCTGCGCTCGAGGTGACGGGCTCGATTCCCAACCGCGACAGCTGCATTCCTATTGGGGGGCCGCAACGCAGGAACTCTCGTGCGCTGCGTTTCGTGCCACCATTTCTTTCTTTCTTTCTTTATTTATTTATTTATTTATTTATTTATTTATTTGAGGCCCTCCACTTCAGCGGTTCTCCTTTCCTTTGCACCGTTACGGTACGTTAAACCCAACAAATTGAAGCAATTAAGCAATTATTCTACTTGGCATTAACGCATTTGCACATGTTTCTAGCCAGCTTTCCAATCATTATACCAACAACTCGCAAGCCTGACTGGGGTGACTTTACTGAACACACTTTCACAGAGTGAGGTGTCTATGTGCGCCCTCCTCCTTTCCTACCCCCGACAAACCACGCCGTCCTTAACTTGTTTTACTCTTTCTTCGTTATGTGCTTGCGGCACGGGTTGTGGTCGACAGTCTTTGTTCTCGCCAAGACGCACAGCCTCCCTCCTCAGTCTATACAGAACGAGCGCGCGAGCTACACGCAGCTCTTCGATCATGCGCTCTAACTTTGGACGCGCTCCTGCACGCGAGATCAGGCCGCGGATGACCGTTATCACGAGTCTCCGCACGAGTTTAGTTTGCATGTTATTATTATTATTATTATTACTTATATATGCTATGGAAGCTGGCGGTAGCGGTGGTCGCCTCTCTACGGCCCGCTCCATCTCTGTTTATTTTTATTTTTTATTACTCCCATCGTTTCTTTACCCGCTGCCATCCGATATATATATATATATATATATATATATATATATATATATATATATATATATATATATATATATATATATATATGGACGTCGTGGCTTGTCCGTCGCAATTAAGCACGAGTGAGCGCCAGCTATTTTTTTTCTCATTTGTGCTTTTTTTGTGTACGTATATATACGGGCGTTTGTTTCGCGTTCAAGCGAGAGCCGGGTCGACCGACCGCTGCCGGCTTGTGTTCCTCAGAGGACCTAGTCTTCGGCGAGCACGTTGCGGACGGCGAACATCGCTGGAGATGTAATAAAACGTTCCCGTAAAGAAAGGAGAGCGAGAAAAAAAGAAAGAAAGAAAAGGCCGCGGCGACGGACAACCGGGCGATAAGGTGCTTCGATTCTGCGCAGATTTGGGTATAGATAACGCTTTCGCGAGACGCTCTTAACGGGGGAAGGGGGGGGGGGGGGGAGAGCAAAGAGAGAAATGCCGCGCAGAAATCGACCATGCGCGGAGATATATACGTATAAGGTATAGCATTTAAAAATAAGGAGATCAGTCTGCCGAGCGGGATTGCTCAGCCGATAAAAGCGGTACAAGCACTTCTCGATTGAAGCGTAAAATAGGAGCAACGACTGGCAATCTCCTAAAAAGCTTGCCGGCGCAGCGTGTTTGTTGTCTTTTTTATTGGTTAGTTTAATCTAAAACACTGATACGCCCTTGACATTGTAATCCCGGGTACGATTTCCTTGCAGTTCCTGTCGGTCTCGATCTAAATAGCAGACGGCAATTAGCAGAGTAACGCATTAGGTGCCTTAAAGAACCTGCAGATAAACGACGTGACACGTGAAAAAGAAGAGAAGAAGAAAATGTTTTGCTGAATGCCGAGGTCATTAGAAGTGTGCAGCGTGTAGACGCCGGAGTTGGCCATCGGGTGGTCGAGAGCAGATCACACAAAGCTGTTCGCACGGTGTTTCATTGGTCGGTGCCAGCGTGCCGGTCACTCACGTTTACATTATAGTAGATCACTGCGCAGTACACTGTAACGTAAAATTCTCTACTACACTGTAGCATCGTACACTCCAGTAGGGCAAACCACCAACTAGAACAGCGACGACGATTACGTCCACTTATCGCAACACTGGCCAGCCTGTCGAACCGTCGTCATACAGTCGCGTTCAAAAACCATCGAAATCAAAGCCACCGAAATTTCCTCATCGCTTCATTGGCTCTTTTGTGCGAACTCTCGGAAGACAGCTAACGGGGTTCGCAGGTTTAAATAATCTATGACTCAAATAATTGGAGGCTCTGCACCCTGATTTACACAATATTTATACATGCTATACTATAATGTGTATTAAAATGTAACATATTACACTAGTACACTGTAGTGTGCTCTACACATGGCATGATGTATGGAGTGTGCAATATGTTGAATCACGAGACAATACACATTACACGGTGCGGTAGCCCAGTAACTATGGCGTTGCGCTCTAAGCACGAGGTCGCGGGATCGAATCCCGGCCGCTGCGGCCGCATTCTCATGGGGGCGGGATGCAATAACCCTCGTGTTCCGTGCATTGGGTGCACGGTAAAATAAGCCCAGGTGGTCAAAATTAATCCGGAGCCCCCCACTACGGCACGCTTCATAATCAGATCGTGGGTTCGGCACGTAAGATCCCAGAGTTTAATTTTAAGAACAGTACACGGCAACATACATCGTAAGAAGCGGAATAATATTTGTTCGCCAGTGGAGCGTGGAGTTATTGCCTACATGATAAATAAGTTGTGCGGAAATCCGTAAAACGGAGAAGGTTTCATGAAGGAAGAAAAATGTTTACATGTTAGTGAGTTTGGTAATGGTATCTCGTGTAATTCACTGTTAGCGTTTCAGGTGTAGTAATTCCCTACCATCACCTTACCTTACTTTATATGTGCGCTGAATACGCGGTCTCAGTGCTGCACTGCAGCGATATTTCGTTGTAAGCTGCGTGTTTCAGTGTTATTAGCACAATGATATGCACGGCGGCACGTTGAAAATCGCTTAAGGCGCTGCGGCCTGTTTATTCGAAGCGCAGAACCGCTACGCTCGCATTTCGCGTGCAAGTGCGATGGCCGCAGCTTTCGGAGATAAGGACCGCAATAGGGGCACGCGAGAGAAATACGGCTTCTCTAAACCGGCGCGTTTGGTTTCCACTGCTTTATCGTGCCCCCTATCAACGTCAAAGCTGACGTTTACCATGGATCGTGTTTCGGCGGGCATGCCGCATTTGGGGCCCAAATTTCGCACGCGGCGAAGGTAATAGCACTACTCATGAGTCTCAGATGTTCATTAGCGTGAAATACTGAGGGCAGAACAAATGAACCCGTCTTGCTTGATGAGCAGACAGACAACTAGCAACAAGGATGCCTGCAGGTTCGTTAGGCCACACCTTGCTACACTCATCCTCAAAGATTGAAGAAATGCGCCGAAGAACACTTAGGCATTTACATTGTTATGCATGTTTATACGTGTTCACATGTTACTCATCGTTAACGTTTCACACAAAGGTAAATGCCTTTGTATAATGTACTTGCGAAGCGCCAGAACCACTGCGCCTACGTGCATTCGTATGTGCGTAGCTCACCCCAGAGAGACAAGAACTTATCAAAGCTTTCCAAAAACTGGACAATTGGTAGTTTTCTGTGCAGGTGCTGCTGGAACACCGCCCTCATCGCCCGTCGGCCCATAAAGCGGTGAAGGGGCTTTTGTGCTTCTTAAGGACGACGGGCTTGTGCGACCATCTGTGACTATTAATGCGATTTCTATAAGACTACACACGTCAGCGAACTCACCGCAATTTCCTTCTTTCCTTCCCTTCTCTCTCTCCCTGTTATCTTTGTTTTACCCCTTTCTCATTCTCCCAGTGTACGGTAGCCAACCGGACGTTATTCTGATTAACCTCCCTGCCTTCTACTTATCTTTTCCCTCCTACTAATGAGCCTTCGTCAAATCTGGCTTCACTGCAACAAGAAAATGTGTGCGGAAAAGCCCGCTTTACTCGTATTTGAAGTGACAACCAGTACGTATCTACGCATAACGCATCAAACCAAAAATATTACCTTGACAACGGTGATCGTGGTTACGAATAAATGATAATCGAAGCTGATCTCGTTCTTGATCGAACCCGATCCTATTCTTCTCCAGAACCTGCCGCACAACCGGTTACATTTTCGGGATATCGCGCATTTGCCGCCTTTAATAAGATGCAAGCCTGGTGGCGCAGCAGGGGTATGCCACATGCTAAATGTTGATGACGATTGTAACGTCCAATAAAAGGACAATCGTGTTACAAACTAAG
The DNA here is from genome assembly GCF_023375885.2 of Dermacentor andersoni. Classification (NCBI taxonomy): domain Eukaryota; kingdom Metazoa; phylum Arthropoda; class Arachnida; order Ixodida; family Ixodidae; genus Dermacentor; species Dermacentor andersoni. The sequence continues at coordinate 18,327,402 of NC_092817.1, forward strand.
CACGGTGGTAGTTCCGATACATAGCACACTGAAAACAGACATGACAACCACCTGTAACATTTCATTTACAGGTTACAGCAGTCAGTTTCATTGCGTTAGCTTGAGTACTTGTTTAATGTTAGAAGATAGGCTGTGTGATTGTTGAATAACAATTGTCCATAAAATTTTCGGCAACCCAAATTTTCTGGCAGAAAATGTTGATGTACTGAATCATGATGATAAGAAAATGTGTCGCCGACCACATTCAGCTAAATTTATGAAATTAAGTTTATACACTGATACGGTGTACCGATTGATACCTTCTTGCTAATTTTCTTCTGTTAAAAAATTCAGTTTTATTTAAAATGGCAAGGCTGCTTTGTCTGCAGAAATCGGCAGTATCTATCGACTACAATGTATAGAACCTGTGCTAAGGTACATGTTAACGTTATTTATAGAACCATAGAGCGCTACATCAGTGGTTTAGCCTTCAGGATATCCATATAGTATGTTGACGACTTCTTTGTCTTTATATATATGTCCTGCCTTTAGATAAAACTGTCGCGATTGTCTGTGTGGGCAACTTCACCGACAGCTAAAAATACTCGTGAGAACAATTGATGCCATTGCATGGATGCTTGCATTGTGTCGTGACAACTCACAACTTCAAAACGGTAAATTCGGAATTTCGGATAGTTTGTGAATTAAAACTAAATGAAACCCAATATACACCGAAATCTGAATTGCAACCTAAGACGAAACTTTAGCTCGGGGTTCCTATGTGAATACACGGGAAAGGAGAAATCGTTTTTCTCGGCAATTATCGCACCAAATTTTATGAGGTTTGTTGCATTTAAAAGAAAAAGTTAAAATCTAGTGACTGTTGGTAGCGAATTCTTGAGTTATGCCGACAATATTTTTATAAAAATTGTTGAAAATAGCAAATTTTGAGAAAATGAAACTCGGAAGCTTAGGACTCTAACTCAGCAATGAAAAAATATATCACAATTCTATAAATTTTATCTTGTAGTACATCTATAGCGAACAAAATTGATGCATTATATATGACTCTCAAACAGACCACTAATATGTCAGTAGGACTTTGCAAAACCGTAGCAAACAATGTAACAAATTCACGTGACATGTCAGTTGGTAAATCACATTTATCCACTTTGGATGCTCTAACGGATGCAGTTTACAGAACTACGATATCTGTTAAGGGCCCCGTGTCGCGAAAAATCCGGCGTTGGCGTCGGACGTCGTTTCGCGAAAAATCATTCCGAACCACAACCACGCAGGCCCTTCGGGTGGGGCAGAGGATTTACTGAAATAATTGAATTGCTCAAAGTAAAACGCGTCAGAAAAAAAAAAAAAACATGAAGTACGACCTAAACACAACCTACAGACATGATAGCGTCGGATTTTAATTTGAATATACCAGAAAGCATAATTCTGTTAAGGCCGATCCACACGACGGACCAAGTCTGCGGTCCGATCGGTCACGTGATGCGACGTCACGGCCCGCCGCGGTCCGGTCCGGCGCAGAGCACATCCACACGGCGGACTGCCATAGCAGACGGCAGAGCAGACCAACCAGCTACACTCTCGGCCAGAGTGTTATCATTGTTGTCATTCCGGCTCGAGTCCCAGAAAGCCGGGAACTGCTCAACGAGGGATACAAAATAAAAAAACCTCCTCGTCACTCCAAGAGGACACAGTGTTTAAAAAATATATCTGCTGCACGCATGTGTAGGCGGAACGGCGGACATGAAATGGCTGGCTTGACTGGCTTTTGCTGAGCCGAAAACTAGATTGGATTTGGCTGAAGGCACTCTGTTGCCGGACAACATTCGTTGGCTACGCCAAAATTGCTGCGGTTTGCATGCGGTCCGCCGCCAAAACGGAAGCGGGAAAAGCCTCGGCGATTTGTTGGACCGCGAGGGCCGCGGTCTTGCGCGGGCCAACGGCGGTACGCACGAACTGGTGACGTCCTATCACGTGATGCGCGGACCGCGGTCCAAAAGAGCAATTTGGTCCGTCGTGTGGATCGGCCTTTACGCGGCAACTCTACCACAAACCTCTTTTCCAGCTTTTCTACCATTCATAGAGCGGCGCGGCCCACTCGGTTCCTTGCAACACCTCCATCCAGATGGCGCTCGCCTCCACGTGTCCGCGGCCCATGCAAGCATAGAGTTTCATACAATAATTACTAAAGGAAACTCTGGCGCTGCAGTCGTTATATCACCATGGGAACGATGGGAAGCACATGCATTTGTCTGATCTTCGTGCTTGTGGATTCAGACGTTCTTGTGGCTTTGTATATTACGCTATATAAATCTTATTGTCGTAAGCTTCAGTGCAAGCTATACTCTTCGAAGTGTAGAAGACGCCGCGAACACACACAATTGCTATTAATTGCAACGATTTAGCTTGTCCAGGTGGCCAAATTGAAACGCGCCAAGCGTGTCAAGGCACTGGCATGCCCGTGATAAATTCATAAGGGCGTTTCATTCGCTTGCCGGTACGGGAGTTCGTGGCTTCATTGTTTCAATATCAGGCCTATGTGCTTGAGTTCCTGTGTTCAAACCCTACCGTCGGACAATATTAATGATGTTTATTTATTTATTTATTAGGCAGTACATTGTTGATAATGACGAGTTTACAAAGTCACAAAGCCATTTGACGCCAAAATGATGAAGTTTAGGCAAATCCATGTACTTCCCATGCTGGTACAACCATTCTCATTGCAGCTCCCGTAGATACTAGCGCCAGAGTTCCCTGTATTTTTTTTGTATGAAACTCGGTGCACGCAAGAGGCAGCGTTTCTACCAGAAAGCTCGCCGCTCGCCTTCGCACATAGCGTTCGCCGCCAGCGTTTCCCGATAAGCATTACGGTTACACATAACCTGTAGTTGCCGGGAAATTTGAGAAGCAGTCAAGGATCTTTGAATGCTATCGTGTACACTCTTAAATACGAAGCTCTAAGCGTCCTACAAAGCTTTATTCTGACACTTATAGTATACTAGACGCTAGGTTCGAGTGGGCTATGTCGAGAAGACAGGCTATATACAAGAAAAAGAATAGCCCTAACATATTCATTGAATATTCACCAAAGGCTGTCATCTGTTGAGCTGCGACACGCGCTTGGCCTATGGACCAACGCTGCGTGTGCGTCTCTCGCAACGAATGAACGTTAAACCTTCTTCAGAGTTAATGGCCCCAATTAGATACCTCACCTTGCTGAGCGTTGTGGAGTGTTTTGTGTTTGTTGAGTATCTGAGAAGTGCACTGTGCATGCCATTTCATGTTAATATACTAAGCATGCAGCCAGGCCGACCTCTCCAGGATTTGTTAAAGAGCTCTCTTTCTCTCGAATATATCGAATATAGCCCTCAGACATCTACAACATTTGCATATAGGTCTTGTTGCTCGTCTAGGATTCCTAGCTGCCACCGGTATTTCACCCTTCGCTTCTTTACAAGAATAACGGCACTGTAGCCTCAACTGCTTCTGGCATAACTTCTCGCGTATTACGACTTCAGTATCTGTCTTCCTGTCTTGAATATCACAGGACTGGACGAGCGGCTTTGGTAGGGCCGCTGTCATAAACACGTATATAAGCGTTCACTCCTCCTCTCTTCATGTCATTAATCTATGTACTTTCACTCCCCTTCCCTCCTTCCCAGTGCAGAGTAGCAGACGGAAGCGGATCAGCCCAGGTTGCCCTTTCTGCCTTTCCTGCAAATAAAATTTATATATATATCTCTCTTTCTTCGTGTGTCTTGCACATAAATAAAATTTTCTTGCGTTCTTCTCCCTCGACCAGGAAGGACAAAGGAAGGGTAGCGTCATAAGTGTCTCATGCGGGCGGGTTTCGTATCTCGTCTGGGGTTCACCCGGTCTCCGCCCTGTCACTGTTTTCCTTCGCGGTCACTCGCCGCGCAGACGAACAAAGATTGAACAGATGCTCGAGAAGATAGGTGAGGTTGCGAATGAAAAGAAACGAGTTTCAAATAGAAGGCGGGACAGGGAGCTACGGGGCGGGTTAACGGAGCGCCGCTGACCGTTCCCGCCACCTGACTGCTGCGGATGCTTGCGATACAGGGTCGAGGTCCCCATCGACCCGCGGCCTGGGCGCCTTCTGCGTTCTCAAGGCAGGTGTCGTGCAACCTCCGTCTCTCCTTCTGTCCACCATTGCCAAGCAGTAACCCCTTCCTCGCCTCGTTCCAAAGAAAGAAAGAAAGGAAAGAAGAGAACCAGCGCCTCCACCTCCTCCCGTCGATAAACTGCATGCGAAGACCGATGAGCGCGCGCGGACGACACCCGCGAAAGCCGGCGTATAGAAAACCCCCGTGCAAGCCTACAGCCTCAACCGTTCGAAGCGCGAGAATGTGGCAAGGACAGCTAGGCAGCGGGCTTTTTACACACGCAAAACGCCTCTGTGTACAGTAGCGATTGTCGGCAGCGGGTCGTAGCTTCATTGCTTGCATTGGAACACACGTGCAGGTAGGCGGCGGCGGCTCCCCGCCGTCTGATGGCCTCAACAGACGCTCGCTCTGAAAGCGCGCAAACACGCCCTCGATGATGGGACGACGTGTCCCATGCAGAGGCGCCGCCGCGCTACGCGCAGGTCGGAGATGGCGCTCGTGCTCCTCCTGCTGTTGGCCTTGCACACATTCACAGACGAACGCACGTCCAGCGATTGCCGTCGCATTCGAAGGCCCGTTCGGTGCGTTCGCCCGAATAGCGGCCGCTTGGCGCTTTGCTATTGGTTCTTTTGTTTGGTTCCAGAGAGCTTGACCGAGCGTCCGTCTTGCTGCGTGCGCAGCCTAGCTGGACGACGCGCGTCACTCGTTGGGCACGACTCACAGCTGCCTTGTCCGAGCCAAAGCTGCCAGACAGCCTGCGTTCATTTACAGATCCGGCATGGTTGCGTAACCTGGCTTGTCGTTCGCCTACCGCTGCGTACGCGATGCGCTGTCAAGAGTTCGCAAACTCCCGTTCCAGAGTGTATACGCTTCGGCTTGTGATTGGGCCGACGCCGTTCCAGCACTCTGTTGGCCGGCTAATCGTTGCCTCCCGTGTAATGCGATGACGGCCTCTGCTCTCGCCAGTGCTACTCGTTGCATATTTTGGGAGTTGTTCCTTCAGTCGAAGACTCTGGTTACTTTAAAACCCGGCCTACGTAACTGAGTTAAGAAAGGAAAATTCTATAGACGAGTATCGAATTTGTTATTGACAGTTGTCGCGTCGGCCAAATGTGCGACAAGGAAAGTAAGAAACTTTCTTGTCTTCTATTCTTTTAGCCTAGTGCAATATAACCCGGATCAAAACTCGCGGAGATTGCTTCTTTTTCATTAGACACATTCTTGGCATCATATCGTTAAAGACCCCAAGTAAACCTGTTATAACAAACCGATCCTGCTTACGAACTGCTATGTGAACAGCGTCACCTACGACGAAGTGCTCGTAGGAGACGTCCTGCTGAACCCATGCCAGGGAAGCCATGTGAATTTGGGAGCTGAGCGCGGCAATCAGAGTTACCGAACAACAACAACAACAGCAACAACAACAACAACAACAACAACAACAACAACGACGACGACGACGACGACGACGACGACGACATACATACATACATACATACATACATACATACATACATACATACATACATACATACATACATACATACATACATACAGACAGACAGACAGACAGACAGACAGACAGACAGACAGACCCTGAACACCCGTACAACGAAAGTAAGGCAAGTTGTATGCCGTTCATCTTCATACATAAAATGTAAAGAAGTATGTATAACAAGGGAAACGGCCGTGTTTTTCTTGTGCTTCTCAGTTTTTCACGCTCATTTTCTGCATAAGATAGGCATAGTAACATCGCGCGAATGGCTGCTTGCTATGCGAAAGATTGTTCGGTCTTCCCGTCGGCGGTGCGCGAGCGCCTCAGCTCGGCCGCAGCTCGCGGCATATTAACACGGTCGGTCACCGCCCCATTCAATTCACGCAATCCGCGCACACCCAAAGGAGGGCTGTGCAAACACGTATTCGCGTCTTCCGCCTGACCAGAACGCGCCGGCCACACTCGTCCGGACGCCGCTCTTCCGCCGAGGACCGACCGGCGCCGAGGTGTTTTGGCCGACCGAGCGCCCGCTTCGTCTCGTCTTCTTGAGCCAGGCCTCATTCCACCGCTGCATAGCGTTCCGGCTGAGCCACGAGGCACGCGCTTGCACCATACGCGTGCCAACGCCGCCTCGCTGGAGTCCGGCGAATTTAATCAGTGTCGGGAAAGAAGCGAGAGAAGAAGCGATGGCACAATGGCAGGGCGCGCGTGTTCGTTAGTATTATATCTGGGATAATGGGCCCGCAATCGCAGCCCCTAATCTCGCGCTGCGAGCGAGGCACGGCGCGGGGACTTCGGTAGCCCCGTTTCGAGCGCGCGGCGACTGACCGAGAAGGCTCGGCGCTCATGTTTGCGTGCGTACATGTGGGTGCGCGTGCCAGCTAGCGCGCCTATGTGTTTGAATGCGCGTTCGCGCGGGAAAGAAAACGTTATAAATAACGGCGCGATCGTGCTGTGCGGCGCGCTTCTGCCAGCGTCTCGAGTGAACAACGCTCGCGACGACACGGCAGCGAGCGGGGGACCCGAGAGCGATTCGGTAGTGGATTCCGTGAGCGCTGTGGTGATCACTTCTCTCTGGGCTGTACGCCAAATGCCACGCTTAATTACTTCGTGCCGCCTTTCTTCTTGCGGGCCCGTTTTCTTTTCTTCTTTTTTCTTACGGCGTTAGTTGCAGCGTGTTCGTTCCTTATACGCCTTGCACCAATGGCAAACGCCAACGTTCGAACCCATGTGGTGTGCCGCTTCTGAAGAACTCGCTCAACAGGTCACGACTAGGGAGCGCAAGCTTTCTGAGAAAGCATTCTTGAGCAGTTTGTTCCACGAGCGTGCCTTTGGATGTGCACACAAGAGATGATAAACGGCATATGCATGAGCACACGGTGTGTAACGCTTAAAGCGGGTCGGTCAACTCACTATCGCTCAAGTGGAAAAGAAGTGTCACTTAAGGAGGCCGAGTAGAGTGGTGACCGTGGTGAGACAACGTCAACTGAGGAATACGGCAAAAGTTAGCACGCCACTAGGCGGTGAAGTTATGACGCGCGTGTGCTGGGCTGTGTACAGGGCGGCGACCTACATATAAAATATATGCTGCGAGCTATAGCTAAAGGTCGGCAAACTGCTATGGTAGCTGCTGCAGCGTTTGACAGTCCTTGAAAGGACCGACCTTAGCGCACGCGTTGGGATGGCCAGGAGACATACTTTCATAAACAGTCGTGGTAGGAGAACAATGCTTAAGACACAGAGTCTGTCACAGCTCATCGAGCAAACTGTGTCGCGAAAAATGGTAAGTAGAAGGCGCACATCTCTTATAGTCTCACACTCCTGCCAGTCCTTTCGGGAGCCGCGCAAGACCTACACATGCGTTACTGAATGAACGTATCAGTGATGTTTAAGAAGGATGTGTGGCGCAAGGTTAAAAGCAACGGAAGAAATACGATGAGACAGCCAAAGTATCAATAACGCCCAATGAGCTTCGGATTGTAATTTGAATATGCGAGAAAACATAATTCTGTTGCGCGGAAACTCAAAGACAAAGTCCTTTTCCAGCTGCCACGTGAGGTCTGTCTGAGTAGCCGCGGCCGCTAGGTGGAATCACTGTATTTGGATGAGCGCGAGTCAACGAAAAATCCAGACCAACTAGAAGCTAACAGCTTTGCTGTGAAATGCCGCTTCTTTCCGAGCCTTATTTGCCATCAAGCACAAAGGAAAGTTCTAATACGTGGTCAGGCTGCCGGCTGCAGGCATGGCCAGTACAGCGTTTGCTCCGTGCAATTTTGTTGTTCTAGTTACGCTTTTCGCTGCGGAACGCTGGACTATACCGATTACAGTCCTGTTTCTTGTTGGCAGCATGTCCAAAGGAAAACTAAGATACGCGGTAAGGAACGAAAGTGCGCGTACGAGACGTCAAAAAGACCGGGAAGCGGTCGAGTCTTCGCACCTCTCCATCCCGCGCGAGCTCTGTTCCCGGACGGAGTCAACGGCATTTTTTCTTCATTCCGCGCACGACGTTCGCCTCCCGCCGCAGTACGCGCGCTTATCGACATCATGGATCGAGCGCGCCACGCAGAGGCCCGAGAAACGCCTTTAAATTAATGCGGCCCGCGGGGGAAACGTTGCTCCGTTATCGTCGATATCAAAAACCGCTCGCACGCTTGACTGTCGGCAGCATGCTGCAATGCGGCTGCGTTCGCGTGACTGCTGATCGTTGTCGAAATTAGCCCTGGCGCGCGTGCTTGATCATGACCGACAGCTGCCTGCCCGAGCAAGTTAGTACTTCACTTCGTGTGCATGCGCGCTCGCTGCAGCACGGGACTTCGGGCCTCCCGGTACGCCATTCGCTCGGCAGTGCATAGGAAGAGGAGAGACAGAGCACGGCATGCGAAGCGTGGCTATTACGGTGTGCGTCGACAACGTCGACCACGGTAATATCGACCATCATGCACCCGCTGCTTTTACTTCCTGGTTAATTTTTCTTTCTTGTTTTCTTTTTCTAGCTCGCACATAGGCAACGAAGAGTTCTACATTGCTACCTTTTTTTGAAGGTCTGAAATGCAGGCTGGTGCATTTCGAGTAACGCAGCAGCGCCTTTGCGGCGCTGCACATAGCACACGCGCGAGGCCACGGGCCCAACATCTCCTCTGTGAAAGGCGGGTCGTCTAAGTGCCCCAAAGCTCCCCGAAGGGCACTCCTCTCATCTTCGTATGTGGGGCAGTCACACAGGATGTATTTGGTCGTTTCTTTGACACCACATGTGCTGCATGCAACTGGCACTGTCCGCCATTCCAATTAGGAATAAGTAGGTGTTTGTGAAGGAAACTCCTACTCGCAGGCGGCAAAGGTTTCTTCCCGTCGGTTGAAACCAGGTAAAAGTTGTAATCTCATATATGTGGGTCTATGGCATATAGGCGCCGGTTGGTGAACTACTGTGTGTTCCATTTCCTTAGCGTAAAAATGTGGGCAAGACCTCTGAGGTGCCAAGCAGCATACGTGCTCGACAATACGGTATCGAGGTGCTTTCACATTCACCATCTACCTTACGGGCAGCTTTATCGGCACTTTCATTTTGAGCAACGTTGCAATGCCCAGGTAGCCACTAAAATACAATGTCATCGCCGCTGTCCACCGCTTGATGGTAGTGTAACCGTATCTCTGCTACCAACTGTTCATGTGGGCTGAAGTGCACAGCTGATAAGAGTGATTGCAGGGCTGCTTTTGAGTCACAGAATATAGCCCCGTGATCTGGAAAGCACTGCGATGCGGAGGGCGGCAAGTTCGAACCCTATCGATGTCGTGACGTGACTGATCTTGAACGTCTTGCAGATTGACGTCGATGGAATAATTACCGGAATTACAGTAGAGCTGGTTAGAGTCGAAGAGCCATCTGTATGAATATGAACTCGATTGGAGTAGGAATCATGCAGTATATAGATATAGAGCGGTTTGATTCAGGGCACAAGTTGGCAAGCCGGACTTCTTTCCAACTCCTGAAATGGAAAGCTGTACTTATGGCTGCCGTAGACACCACAAAGGACCAGGTGATCTTGCTGGAGATGTGAAATCAGACGGAAGGCAGGATCACTATAAAAAGCTACATTAATTCCCGAAAAAGTTGCCTCTTCTCTACTTTCTGAGAGAGAAGCAACACGTTGAGATTGGAGTAGGGAAATGTCTCGAAAATGATTTCTAAGGGTGTCTGTGGTGACATACTGACACAATGATGTGGGGCTCCCGCACCGAGGGACGGCGCACGTTTGACTTCGTCGTCGTGGCTTGTTCCGACCTCAGGGACACAGCGACACGTCTTTGTGGGCCACCGAGCTTGACACTTCCTTTCCCCTCGAGAATGGTCGGCGTTGCGTTGTGCTCGCGAGTCTTTCGACGGGCCTACTGATGATATACGTTCACTGGCGATGGCAATTGTTGCGGCTGTTGACCAAGACAGGTTCTAAGCGCTTGAGCTTGCATGCTCTCAAGCACTCTGATATTTGTCCTCCGGGTGCTTGATGGCACCGCAGTACTGTAATGCAAGAAAACCACGAAGAGCGCTTTATACAGTTGAAGCATATAAAACACCGATGGTCCCCATGTTTTTCCAGCGATGGCTTTGATAAGGTGACTTCCTTAAGAGTCTCTTCCTTAGGTGACATACATGGGGGCTCCAGGAGAGGTCGTGGTTTACAATGATACCTAAAATAGATGGGTTTTCTTGTACAAGATGTTAGGCTGGCCATTAATGGACAGCGGGTATCCAGTCATCGATTTTCGCATGAAAGCTACTAATGCGCATTTTGCTATTGAGACGCCGAGGACTTGTTTTTGAATATAAGCAGGCATCAGCTTTGCAACATTTTGTAATCTTGCGTCAACCTGCGGCCGAGTTACTCCTGTAGCCCACATGCAAATGTCATCTGCGTAAATTGACAGACTGGTCGGCTGTGGCAGGGATTCCGCCAGTCCAGTCAGAGCTAGGTTCAACATGGATGGATGGATGGATGGATGGATGGATGGATGGATGGATGGATGGATGGATGGATGGATGGATGGATGGATGCTATAAGCATCCCCTTTGGAACGGGGTGGTGGGTTGCGCCACCAAGCTCTTGTTACTACATTGCCTAATGTACTAGCTGTGTTAAAAAAAATGAAAGAAAAAAATGATGAATTCCCATAACCAGACTTCTGAACCCCTGTTGTAAAATTTATTTTGCACGCCTCCATTGTCTGTCGTGTTGCTACTTCCCCCGGCTCTCGCTGAATCCAAGGGCTTCAAGGAGGACAGTGGTGCCTAAATAGACCACTGGGCAGGTATTTTCCCATTCTAATAAAACATGCTCCACCGTTTCCCTAGTTTTACCGTAGCATGTACATGCTTCTTCTTCCTTCTTATATCTCGCTTTATGAGTGTGTGTTCTAAGGCTTCCTGATCTCGCTTGGAAAAGTAAGGAACTTCCCTTTGAGCTATCATAAATTGTTTCTTTCCTGATTTCGTTTTTTCCTTATAAGTAGTTACTCATAGCAGGTTTCTTTTCCATTGGCGCCACCCATGAGATTATCTCGGCCTCTCTGACTTTCCGCTTGATGTTCTTTGTTACCATGTTGCTCACCATACAAGTCGCATACTTGCTGGTAAGCTTCCTAGTTCTTTTCCTCCACTGTGAATCAATATTTTTCCTGTACAAATACTTGGAAAACTCTCCCAGCCCATTTACTTTCTTCCACATTCCTCAGTCGTTCTTCATGATCAGTTTTACTGTGAGCTTCCCTCACTTCAACGCTTGTCCAGCCCATATCACCATGCACAGCTTCATTTGTAGTCTTCCCGTGTGCGCCCAATGCGAGGCGTCCCACTGACCTTTGGTTGTCATCGAGTCCTGATTGTACCCCTGATTTCAAGCAAAACTGCGCTTAGAATGCCACTTTGTGGAACTCCATGGCTAGTGTAGTGGGCGGTTGTTTGACCATTCTCGGTGAATACAAACAAGCTCCTTCTGGTCAGGTAGCTCCGAATCCACCGAAAAGTGCGGCCTCCGATTTCAGCAGCCACGAGCACGTCAAAGATGGCTTCATGAGAAACATAGGTATTACCTGTTTTATCAAAAGTCTTTGAGTGGGCAATTAATGATCGCATAACAAAGTTCTTAGAGAAATATAATATCATATCTAGTTCGCACTTTGGATTTCAGAAACACAAGTCAACTGAACAAGCAGTACTTCGTGCAAAGGAGAAAATTATTCAAGGTATTGAAAATAAGGAGTTTACTTTAGGGCTCTTTCTAGATTTGCGGAAAGCATTTGATTCGGTGAATCATGATATTCTACTTCTAAAACTGCAATGTTATGGAATACGCGCCATGTCATTAAAATTAATAACCAGCTATCTTGAGGAACGTTTCCAATTTACAGATGTTAATAATTATTCCTCGACATCATTAAATGTAACAAATGGAGTACCCCAAGGATCAGTATTAGGTCCTACCCTGTTTTTGTTATACATTAATGACATAACTCAGATTGACAGCACCCTTGATACAGTAATGTTTGCGGACGATACTAACGTCTTTTTTACTTCACGGACGAAACGTGAACTTCAAGAAAAGACTAATCATTATCTACAAAACCTATCCAAATGGCTAAATGATAATTGTCTACAATTAAATGCCTCTAAAACTAAATACATCATTTTTTCTCCTCCAAATAAACGCGACCAACATGACATGCATATTACGTATGGAACCGAGATTATTCAGCAAACACCTGAGCAAAAATTCCTAGGCGTTTGGTTCCAAGAGTCTTTGGCATGGTCATGTCACGTCGACCATTTGGTAGTCGATATAGCTCGATCAATAGGATGTATTAGAAAGATTGCTACATTAATGCCTCTTCGGCTAAAAAAAAACTCTTTATTGCACTCTAGTATATTCTCAGATTGCCTACTGTTCGCTGGTATCGGGTACCACCACTCAGCGCAACTATAATAGATTAACGGTGCTACAAAAGCGCGTGCTACGTATCTTTGAAAATTATGCAGGAGACATCCGTGACTTACGTACCAGGGAGTTGTTTCTGAAACACAACATGCTTATGGCCAATCAAGTTTATCTCTATAAATTAGTGCAACATATACACACCACAAACATATACAAAGACATATGGTAGTTGAACATAAGTACGGGTTCAGGCAGCATAGGAGGAGGCTTCCGAAGATTAGGACAAATTACGGGAAACAATCGGTAACATATCAAGCTATACATATTCTAAATAAACAGAAAGACATAATAAATTGGACAGACATCCGTGGTAAACTTAAAAGAATGTACAAAACGTTGCTTCTCAGAAGAGCCTGTGTATTGCAGACTGTTTTACATTACTTTCTACTATATCCATAACATTTCTGATTTTCTTTTTTTTTTCTGTTTTGTAAGCACAATGTACTGGTACATAATCGTTCTCTACATATCTGTAACATGATAAAAGGTCTACTAGCTATCTAACACATGAATCCTGTGCGACCTTTTCTATATGTATATCTATCTGCGTGATCTGTGTGCACATGTATGCATCTCATACTTCCTATCTGATGTATTAGAAGTCACTTTTTTTCTTCATCGGCTGTACATTGAGTGCAACTGTAATTTTAATATAATGTGCACCTTATTGTATATGTTATTGTACGCGTAAATGCTGTATGAAATGAACGGGGGCAGGGGCCCAGTCAGGCTATTTCAGCCTTTAGTCCCTGTCTCCGCAGGAAATGTCCTGAAATAAAGTGATTTTGATTTGATCTTTTTTTATTTTGATTATCGTAAGCGCGCCTCACATCTTAAAATAGCGCTACAATGAGGCGTTTGGATGATTCCTGTTGATGGATCGAAGACACAAGATCAATGACGTTGTCGACCGACGAACGGCCTTGGCGTAGAGCCAGTGCCTTAAAGGGGCGGCTTTGCTGAGGAGCAGAGCGAAGGACCTGGAGAGTTCGCCATACACGGCAGAGCGCTTTGCGGGGGTCCAACTACAGTTGCAGATGATTTCCATCGTTCGTTGTCTAATTTGTTCATGCGATGACGTATTTTTTTCTGCTTGCGCCTGGCTTCCCTAAGGTCTAGAGTTGACTTTGTACGTCTATATCTCTTCGTGGTGCGCCGACATATTGCACGAAGCCTTTCGAATTCAATGTCAATGTCCGTGCGAGTAGCTGACCACGAGAAGCAGCGCGCTGCTGTATGCATTGCGTCCGTCCTTGCATTCGGCGTTCATAGAGGCTTGAAATTTGTACCACTAAATTATTCAAGAGACCATAGGGGAGGATGTACTGCTTGGACCTTTGATGGCAACGTAAGTAGGAATATGGTCACTTGCACGGGTTCGTTTTGTATGTTTTTTTTTGTACTGACCGTAACCACGCACCCTCTTCTCTAAAGCCTTTTGGTTTTGAGGACAAACAAACAAACAAACAAACAAACAAACAAACAAACAAACAAACAAACAAACAAACAAACAAACAAACAAACAAACAAACAAACAAACAAACAAACAAACAAACAAACAAACAAACAAACAAACAAACAAACAAACAAATAAATAAATAAAGCGACGTTGGAGCCTAAAAAGATTTGTTAGTCTAATACTTTCATCAGAACTTTTGTCAGGTGGAGAGAAGCGCATTTAGCCCTTTGATGTCAGGTTCTCCTGTGAACAGAAATTGTAAACCATAAAATAATATAAACGAGCAACTGGCAGACGTAAATGCATGATTATACAGTCTAGAATAAGATTTCAAAGCGTTTTGTGCCAAGTTATGTTGGCAGTTAAGAGGGCTCTTCTATATACGATGGACGGAGCGCAACGAGTGAGAAAAAAAAAAAAAAAGAAGTCTTTGGTTTTACGCACCAAAACCACGATATGATTATGAGGCCCGCCTTAGTGGGGGACTCCGGATTAATTTTGACCACCATATGGAAAAGAATGATTTGGATAGCCACCTACACAATTTCTTCCTATTTTCATATCGCGCAACGCCACTCGTTTCGCCATACGTGCCGCATGGGACCACGTAAAAGTGTGCATCGTGCAGTCAGTCGTAGACACTGGAGCGAAAGTACAAGCGAAAGCCTTGTAGACTGTAGCTATGGAATAGAGTTTCCCACCAATACAAAAAATTACTCGAGGTAACTGTCGCTAGAGACTACGAGAGGTGCGGTTTAGCAAGCGCGGGAACGATAGGCGGTGCACAGGTTTGCCTAAACTAAGGCCTTCTGGCTGGGAACGGCTTCGTGACTTTGCAATTCGATCACTTTCTACAAAATATTGCGTTATAAATGGAACAACTCGCAGTATTTATGCATATTCGCAGAGACTTATTGCCTTGTTGTGTTTAGAAGACTGTGATTGCATGGGAATTTAGAGAGACAAAACGCAATATATAAAGCCACAAGTGCGGAGATTAGATAAATACATAAGCTCATTACCATTCCCATCGTAACTAAACGATCGCAGCATCCGTATTCCTTCGACTAATATTGTAGTGAGCTCTATGAGCACGAGAGGCGGCATTAAATCACGCGAAATATTGCACCCAGCGTGCCATTGGCTATCCTTCCGCGTTCGCGCCATCAGCGCAGGTGGTGCGACGCCTGCACGTGCCAAGCAGCGGTCAGTTCTTCGGTCCACCAAGTCTGGAGCCTTTCCACTAGGCTGGCTACCATTTGCGGCCGGCTATAGTAAAAATAATCTTTGCTTTGGTAGTTTCGAAGCGAATAGCGCCAGTAGCGACATCAAATATGTGACGAATCGGCCTATATGTATAGCCACTTATACTACCGCTACAGATGTACTAATTAACGGTTCTTGTTCTGCGCAGAATGAAGCAGTGAAGCAACGAACGCTACATATATATATCCTCGGTACGACAAATATACGCCGTCAAGCACATTATTCATTTAATAAGGCGAATAGCTTCCTGAAAGCGTTCGGCTATTCGCTTAATTGACGATCACTGTCGATGGTTTCCGCACAATTTCATTATTTGTTTACATTACAGCAAGGGGATGCTGGCGCTCGGGTACGGCGCCGGCAACTCCTCGTTTCATCTACAAGTAGTATTGTGCACGTGTAATATTATGCGCTCATGAACGTAGTTTGTGCAGAAGGCCGAGTTTTTTGCAGTCTTGCGCTGCCTAAGTCTTCTTCACTGCAATGGCCCCGGCAGCGAAGAGGTACTATACTTAGGGCGTGGAGGCGACGAGAGGGACTTCACTACACGTGTGTTTAATTCGTCTGATGTATTACTTGTACGTCAACGGCAACTTTCATCGACTTAAGAATTGAGTTCCTTTTCTTTTGAAGTCTCACATTCTGTTTTAGTTGCGCAGTGGCGCACGGTGAGCAGCGGGCAGAGATCTTATTGTGCACAGATGGCGTTAAAAGCTATTCTCGAGCAATGCTGCCTGGCCTCTAGCCAACAAAGCTATTTGCGGCGTGTTCAGTTGCAAGATGTTATTGCTCTCCCCGATGCAGCTTTCCCAGTCTTAATGAGGGTTTAATGCGTGGCGATTTGCAACGTGTATTACGCGTGGTTGCGTACGGTTATAGCACTGGAGATAAAGGCCAGACGCTTCCGGCGCCGTGCCCCTGGCAAAAACACATTACCGACGCTCAAGCGGTAATGTACACTTCCGGTAAGACACGATGAGAAGGACCTGCGAGCGCAGGTTGACAGCGCCAGTAGCGTTTAAATGACGACTTTGTGCCTGCGTCGAAGCTTTGTTTCCGTCCGTGCATGGCTCGTGAACTGTCTCATATGGATGTGGTTGATGTGTTATGGGTTTTAATGGGAAGACCTAGATGAACTTGCGGATATGTACGAGCAGAAAAGGAGATAAATATATTTAAACGACTACTCGAGGCTCTTGGAAAAGTGGGTAAGGCGAAGGGAGATGGCTTACTATGGAGGCTGCACAGGCGAAGCACCCGTCAGATTACCGGCTAATCAAATCCTGAGAAGCGGTGAGAGTGCAGTCTTAATATGGGTACACATATGAAGATCAACTTTTGCGACATTTTCATGTTATGACCATAAGCCAGGCTGCTTCGTGTTGTCTGTGGGCTCGAAGTTAGTGGCAGTGCTACGGAGTGTCTTACTTTGAGGCTACCTGAAAGCTCGTGGTATTTTTGATTGATTGTCCAAGCTTTTCTTTTCGTCACCCACTGGCAGGCACGGGCAAACTTTGTTTACATATCGAAACACGGAACAAGGAAATAATGATTCGCTCATGCATACGTGGGTATGTTGGTGCTGTGAAAAGTGCGCACGTTTCGTAAGGCAGCCGAATTAACAGTTATGTTATGGGCTGCAGTTTCAAAAATTAACTGGACATCATTATTTATAGCGTCTTCTATGTTCCTCGTGAAAACGTAAAGCTTAATTCAAGCATGCAAACCTCGGGAACGCAGAACTTCAAATGTTTCTGGCATGTAACCATTTCTGTAGAGTACATTCCCGAAAGTTTACTTTTTCACGGCGGTACTACTCGCACTACAGTGGAAAAAATGCTCAGTAGCCCGACGCCACTATGGCGTAAAGAGCGTTCTGGCACTACATCAAAGGCAGCAGCGACCGGAAGCTCTCAGCGGATGCGTGACGGGTTCCGCCCCTCCGAGCTCAAGGTCAGCACCACGGGACGTTCGTAAACAGTGAAGGGTTTTGTGCACCATGACATTCTGCGCACTCGCCGCTGCGCTACTAAATATGCAGTTGTACGCAAGCACACCATAATGAAACGCGAAAGACATGTCGCGTGGGAACGCTGACGTGGCCACACATCAAATTCCAGGAAAAGCGCCGATTTACGCGGCTGTTCTCACGCTGGCGGCAAAATTTCACGTCCGAGTACAGCTACCAACTGTCATTATTGAAGCATTCCCTTCTTGATGAGAGCATACAAGTTTGTTAGTATGAAAACAGGTCGATTAAATCAATCAATCAATCAATCAATCAATCAATCAATCAATCAATCAATCAATCAATCAATCAATCAATCAATCAATCAATCAATCAATCAATCAATCAATCAATCAATCAATCAATCAATCAATCAATCACACTAACAAACTGTGGCTTGCCGCTTACAGCCTTCGAAAATGGTTTCTTTTCTATTATATATGCTCTCTTACAGTGTGCAGTAGTGAAGACGACACTCATCTAGTTAGGTTCCTTACCCTGTACCACCTTCCACCTTGTACCTTCCACGAGGGAATCAGATAAGACTCTTTCTTTAGAGGAATGGCCTACGCTACCGAGCCGCTCGCTTGCTAAGGAACCTCAGAAGGTCACGGCCCCACCGGAGCCTTCTCCGGCCATTGATGATTCACCTAAAACAGATCACCAAGTCATCTCGGTGCTACGTTCCCTCATGGAGGCCATCCGAACGATTTTAGTTGACATGGGGACACCGTCTGCCCGAAGCGCACTTAAACCGCTGGACGCCATAAGCCCAGTGCTTGAATCCCTCAACCAGAAAGATGGCTACCCATACCCCATCCTTCCGAAAAGAAGTCAAGGCAGCGTCCATCTTCCAGTGGAACGCCAGAGGGCTAAAATCACGAATTTCAGATTTCCGTCAGTATGTGTACACCAATGTGTTTCCACTCATCGTCATTTGTGAGCCCAACTTGTCGAAACCAATCAGACTGTCAGGGTACGAATGTATCATGTCATCAACAAATGGTGCATGCAGCAAAATCATCGTTTTTGTTCGTCGTGAACTCACCTATGTTTTGCAACCAATTGCGCCCCACGACGACAATCAGTATATATGCGTCACAGTTAAAAAGAACAAACTCTTGTTTACTCTCATAGGAGTGTATATATCGCCTTCCAGCAATTTCGATACTAAAAGATTAGCGGATACCTTGAGTGTTTGCCCCGCCCCATGGGTCATCATAGGAGATTTCAATGCACACCATCCAGCATGGGGAAGTACAAAGACAAATGCAAGAGGACGAAGATTAGCAAGCATCGCTTACAACTATGGCCTTACTCTCTTGAACAATGGTAGCCCCACCTTTCTTCGAGTCGTGACATACGGCAGATGCCTCGACCTTGCTTTCGTCTCCAACTCTCTCGCCACATGTGTGAAGTGGTTTCCAGATATTGAGACACATGGGAGTGATCACATTCCCACCTATCTGAACATCAAAGGCTTGTCGTCTAGATCTGGCCCACTGAATACCATTCGGACGATTCAATGAGCCAACTTCAAATCTGATATGGAAGATGCCTGCCGCGAGGGCCTACCCTCTGGGTTAGTACAAACAACTAAAAATACGATGCAAAACGCCACTCGCATGCTGACGATCTCTTATACGCGAAACGACTTCGACATAGAATTAGAGCGACTTCGAGCACTTCGTCGCGGGCGGAACGTCGATATCGGCGTACAAAATCAATCCATGACCTTAGGGCAGCCAGGAGGATGCAAAAGAAGATTCAGCGTCGAATGGATAGATTAGCGTCGGAACGTTGGACAACGTTTTGCCAGACACTCGACCCCCGTAAGCCACTGTCTCACATTTGGAAAACGGTGCAAGGTCTGCGTTGCCTTCCGGAACAGCGTTTTCCATTCAAGGCGCTCGCGCTTTTCCAAGGGCGGCAAGGCATCGATGTCGCAGAAGACTTTTGTGCGCGGATGGCAGACCAAGCGACACGTCCAGATCCTCCAGCCCGAGATGACGTCCCCCATTCCCGTGATTGCCGCATGGACCTTCCTTTTACAATGGAGGAGCTCGAGGCGGCACTAGCTCTCTGCAGGCGCTCATCATCTCCGGATCCAGATGGTATATCATACCGAGCCTTGTGCTATCTCGGAGAATCCGCACGGATAGCATTATTGAGTCTCTACAACACCTCATGGCAGAAGGGAAATGTTCCTGACGAATGGAAAGTGAGCCGCCTGGTGCCAATCTTGAAGCAGGGCAAATGCCCGCTAGAGCTCACCTCTTACCGCCCAATAGCGTTGGCCAGCTGTGTAGGAAAGATAATGGAACGGATGATCCTTGGCCGCCTGGTATGGTACCTAGAACACTACAAGATTTATCCGAATTCCATGGCTGGTTTCCGACGTGACCGCTCTTCCATCGACAATGTAGTTGATGTCGTTTCATATGTCCAGCACGAAAGGTCCCGTAAACGTTTATCTGCAGCTTTATTCTTAGATGTGAAAGGGACATATGATAACGTATTACATGAGGCCATTCTCGACGCTCTTGTGACGGTTGGCCTAGGTGGTCGAGTATATTTATGGATTGCAAGTTACCTATCTGCAAGATTATTCTGTGTGTTAACTGACGATGGCCCAACTACGCGACGCTATACCAGCAGGGGCGTTCCTCAAGGCGGTGCTCTCAGCCCGACGCTATTCAACCTCGCTCTTATTGGGCTTGCTGAATACTTGCCAACTACCACCAAAATGTAAATATACGCAGACGACATATGTGTCTGGACTTCGGCAGTCACACGTCTTCAGATACGTGCACGGCTTCAAAGAGCGGCTACTTTGACAGCGAGCTACTTGTGTGAACAAGGTCTCAGCATAGCACCAGAAAAATGCGCCCTAGTGGCATTTACTCGCAAACCAATGACGCCTTATGTCATCTCAATCAATGGGCGGATTATTCCCTATGTCAGAACCCACAGATTTCTTGGCGTAATTATCGACCCAGACCTCTGTCGGAGCCCGCACGTGGCCTACATGAAACGGCGCCTGACAGCAACCTCCCAGTTGTTTAAATACTTGACAGTCGACGCAATGCTGAGAATCTACAGAGCTCTCTTTCTCGGTTTTTTAAGATATAGTCTACCTGTACTGAACAACACCTGCAAGACAAATATTCGTGTTCTGCAGGCAGCAAAAGCTCAAGCACTCAGAGTTTGTCTTGGTTTGCCCAGATGCACGTCAACTGAGGCAACTATTGCGATTGCTCGGGACCATCCAATGCAAACTCGCATCACGGTGGAAGCCCTGAGAACGCATATCAGACATTTTGCACGTGCCCCCTATCACCACCTTGCAACACTACCTTCAGACAGGCACCAAGCATCATTCTCTAAAACTATCGTCAAGTACAACGACAAACTTCTCTCGGGCTTCACCACTGCATCTAGACCATCGATACCCCCTTGGTGGCTTGTCAGCTCCACAGTCCATCTCAGCGTACCAGGAATCGGGAAAAAGTCTGAGCTGTCATCGCCTGTGCTGAAACAACTGTCTCTGCTTCTTCTGCACAAGAGGTACGCGGACAGTGAACATATCTATACTGATGGTTCCACAAACATCCAGTGTTCGTCCGGTGCTGTAGTCGTCCCAGCAAGAGGTATTACCATCAGCTTTAGGACTGACCACCCAACGACATCTACATCTGCGGAACTAGCTGCTCTTCGCGCTGCACTTTGTTTCGCCAACCGGGAACCACCTCGACAATGGTCAATTTTCAGTGACTCAAAGGCAGCCCTACAATCTCTGCTATCAGCTCTGCGTCGCGGGCCATTCGAACGGCTCGTGCTCGATATTAGATGCCGACTCCATACATCACATGAGAAAGGACATCACGTGACGTTTCAGTGGCTGCCAAGTCACTGCGGCGTCACAGGAAATGAAGACGCCGATAAAGCCGCTCGGATAGCTCTTGAAGACACACAGGAAGAGGCCATACCACTTTCACGGTCCGACGCAGCCAGCAGACTTCGAGTGCTTGTACGAGAGATCACTCTCTCTATGGTGCACACCAAGCAGCCAGACCAACCGGAGCAATCGTCAACACGACCTGCCCTCCTTGATGCATCTTTGTATGCCAACTGGACTCCGCCGAAGTGAGGCCACCCTGCTTTATCGCTTATGGCTAGGAGTGGCCTTCACGAAATCTTACTTGTTTCGCATTGGAATGGCCGAAAACGCTCTCTGCAATGCCTGTCTTTGCGAGGAGACGCTGGAACACATTCTGTGCGACTGTCCTGAATATAATGTTCAGCGACAGTCCCTGGCATCCGTTCTAGCGCACCTTGACACTAGACCATAATCCCTCGACACGATTTTCACATGCCGCCGACAGAAGACATCGCAGGTGAAGGCGACGAAGAGTCTACTTCGGTTTATGAAGGAGACGGGCTTGGACAAGCGGTTTGCTACCCTACCCATGTGTAGGGTAGCAAACCGGTTGAGCTAAACTAGTTAACCTCCCTGCCTTCCTTCTCCACTTTTTCCTTCCTTCCTTTTTCCACCTTGTACCAATTGTACCAAACATGGGCATCGGCGGTAGCCACCTCACCGATGAAGCTGTCAAATGTGCTCACTCTAGAGCACCAACATCCCTTGTACGATTATCAACAGCGGACGCTGTAAGAAAGCTTCGCCATCTTCGACATCGTTTGTGATTCTGTCGTTTTCCCTGAGTGGAGGTCAGCCCGACAAATTACGTGCCTTCTCGTTTTCTCTTAATTTTTGCTTCTGACTACATGAGCGGCATTTGGCGACGATCGTGCGCTTATGCCGTAGGTCAACCCATACTTTAGATCGACCACCCCGTAGAAATCAACGTGATCAACCAGCAAACACTTTAAGATTATGTGCTTTATCTACCACTTTCCCGGTACACTATGGCTTCAGGGCGAAGCCCTGGTGACCCGTCTACTTTAAGGGCTCTATATCGGTATGTTCTCTTTCCATGCAGTCTGCAGCAAGACATTCTCCGTAGGGTCTTTCTTTCGTTTCGTCCAATTCCCTGCACAGTAACATGTAGGCAAATATACGCCGGCTAAGCCCTATGCTTTTCAAAAAGAGCTTTCTCTGCCATGTTTAGCAAATGCGGGCCATGCAGGTTGTCACGACCTTTGCCGTTCTCTTTTGGTTTTACACCCGGAAATGTTCGGAAAGAACGAATGTTTACGAGACGCAACGAAATGATAGTCTTGGGATTCTCTTTTGAGGGAAAACAGAAAAAGCAGAGGGCAAATTCTTTTTTTCTGTGTTACTATTTAGGAACGCTCTTTTTTATACATGCAAACTTGTAGTGTGCTGTACAGTCATACCAAACATGTGTATATTACCAGCGGACCGCTAAAGTTGGAGAAAGGACGCCAAGGTTAGTGCTTACTTGCACAAATTGCAAGTAATTTCAATTTGTTTTCTTTGTTTGCTTGTTGCCCTCAGGGTGTATTTTACTTGAGAGTCGCCGCTGACCTCGAAGCAGTCATGTTTACGGCGCGTCGTCGGTCGGATTGTATGGCTCTGGCGCACACGTGCGGCTTCTTATCGTAACGCGCCATGCCTGTGTTACAAAATGGGACCAGGCAGCGCGTAACCGCCATGCAGTGAACACGTTGTTGTACCGGCTTTGCAAGGCTGCGCACTGCGAGGATGGGACAACACTCAAAACATTGTTCGACGTGCCGAAATGCAACTTTTCTCCACGCATGCGCAGTGTGGTGCCACATTCACGACTCATTTTCATGCACCGCGTTTCCTGCGCGGAAGGTGCGCGCATCTGGGCCGAGCAGGGAGTTCTGCACCGACTTACCGACAGACGTCGCGTGTCGTGTTAGCCTCCCGACCATCTTCTGCTGTTGCAGAAGGTGAGGGATCTCGCCGCGCTCTTTTTGCACCGTTCCGCCACGCGGATAGCTGCCCTGGAACCGCGTTCTGCCGTGAGTGGCCCTTTGAACGGCGGCAGTGGCGCCTTGGGTGATGTCCCGGGTGCGCGCATCACTGGTGGAGCGCGGACGCCACGGGCTGGCTGTCCGAAGCGATGCTGGGGCACGTGACGCAGTCACGAAAGGGGATGAGAAAGAACGGATAGAATTTTTGGAGGCGCAATAGACGCGGTGGGAGGGCGGTGGGAGGGCGGTGGGTGGGGGGGCTCATTCTGAAGTGGCGTGAGCGCTGCCGACCAAGGACACTCCTTTACCTGTAGAGCTCCAACTCGTGTTTCTCCTTGGAAAGCAAAGTAAATTGCGGGAAGGCTAGGTTTCTGTGCGAGAAAGGACGAAACGCTGAATATCTGATGCGCAAAACAAAAGCGCAGGTGCAACGCATGGAGTTTTTTCACGTTGAAGCACAACAACACGAGCGAAGCCGAAATGAAAACAGAAAATCAGGTGAAAGCTCAGTGTGAGGCGCCTACGCAGTAATGTCACGAGGACGATGACGATGTATGACGCTTGTCGAGGGAAGAATGTTGGTGACATCTCTACGCGCAGATATACACGGTGTCCTAACTATCGTGCGCCAAAACTTAAACATGCTAATGCCACGTAGCTGGACAAAACCAAGGTAATGTTGTTTGCCGTTGCTTGGAGGTACTCAGATTACTTTTTGCATTCCGCCTAATTATATAATTAGTACTAATTAATTAATAAACTTCTCAAATATTATAATTAGACGAAAAGCTTCAATGAGAAAATTGTAAAGTAACATGAAAAATTCCCGATACAGCTCTCTGTTGCCCGATACGCGCTACATAGAAGTGTTTTTCCAAGCGCGAAAGAAGTCCACGAATACGCGGAAAGTGCCTCGAGCGGCCAGTCGCGCGGCAAGAGGCGCACTTACTCGTACTACTTTGCCGGTGAAAATACATCCGTTATTTAAGACCATTTGCTAGTACTAGAATTCGGCACATATATAAACCTCGTATGTATACCCAGAAACAACCCGCTATGGTAGGTCAGTATAGCTACGGCATTGGCGCTGTTGAGCTCGAGGTGGCAGTTTCGATCGCGGCCGCGGTCGCCGCATTTCGATGGAGGGCGAAAAGCAAACACGCTTGTGTACTTAGGTGCCCGTTAAAGAACCCCAGGTGGTCACAGTTAATCCGGAGTCCCCACTACGGCGTGCCTCATAATCAGATCGTGGCTTTGTCCCGCGAAACCCCCAAGTTGAATTTTTAACCCATAGACATATCCGTCGAGATACTTACCGAGTCGGCAGCAGACTGCGCTATAGAAGCAGCCCGCCAAATCCGAGAGGATAGGTAAAGCAAGCTCCGCTTAAAAAAAAAAAAAAATAAATAAAGCAGATCTCGCACATTGTGGCAATCGATGTCATGCAAATAATTTTCCATGTAGAATAGTTGTCAAGCGTCTTTTAGGCTTCGGCAAAGCGTTGTTGCCGTCGCTTTGTGCAACATGTTTGTGCAAGGCGAGCAGTTGGGCATAGATTTGTAGACCGCAGCAAGACCAGACGACGATAGGATGAAAGTGAAGACATGACAACTGATTTGCTTTACTCCGGTGTAGAAACGTTATGGTGTTGTGCCGTACTGCAGGTCACAGCATTAATCCCAAGTAATGTTTATATTTGTGGAGTCCACCATTCACAAGATACGCGGCAAAGGCAAACACAATCGACGGATGCACAATATTAGACGCCGACGCAGCGATGTCACGAAGACTAATTGTCGAGAGAGAGAGAGAGAGAGAGAGAGAATAAACTTTATTGAAGAACCCCGGTCCGGGTTCGCCCGCTTTGCCGAGCGTCGTGATTAGCTCGATCATGGCACGTACGTAGTCGGAGGAGGAGTCCGCCAGCCACTCAAGTGTCGTAGATCTACGGGTGGGTGAGAAGTTGGCAAGGCTAGTCTGAATAGCGGGACGGCTCCCCGGACAATCCCACAGAATGTGAGCATTAACCGGGAAGCCGCCACATGCTATGCAAGCAGAGAGAGATAGAAAACAAGGGTAGGAAAGGCAGGGAGGTCAACCAGAACAGCATCCGGTTTGCTACCCTACACTGGGGGTGGGGGAAAGGGGGAATAGAAAGAGGAAGAAAGGGAGAGAGTAAGCACTGAGTACGTGTGGGAGGGACACCATACACAAGGACACTATAAACGGTCTCTTAAGCCCGTGCACTTCAAGTACTGCACTAGTGCACGAATCGCTTTTCGAGCCAGTGACGGGTGTGGCCACGGTCCGAGTATCTTTGACTCGGTGAACGGTCTCGAGTCCAGTCGGCGTAATGTTGCCCGCAGAGAGAGGCGTTGGACATCGTAGCGAGGGCAGGTACACAATAGGTGCTGGATGGTCTCCTCGCACCCACAGGAGTCGCACATCGGGCTCTCGGCCATTCCCATCCGGTAGGAGTATGCGTTCGTGAACGCCACTCCCAGCCACAAGCGACACAACAGGGTTGTTTCGCCGCGGGAAAGGCTAGATGGCAGTTGTAGCCGTAGCGTGGGGTTCAGTTTACGTAATCTGCAATTGAAGGCACTTGACATCCAGAGATCTTGTGACTTCTTGCGTGCAAGTAGGCGAAGTTCTCTGGCAGCGTCCGACCTCGCCAAAGGTGTTGGACGCCTCTTGGTATCTTCGTGGGCACACCGGGCAGCCTTGTCAGCTAGGTTGTTGCCGACGATGCCACAGTGAGCAGGAATCCATTGAAATATAATGTGATGTCCTCTTTCCAGAGCATGGTGGTGTAGTTCTCTGATGTCAGATGTCATCTGCTCGTATGTTCTGTGACGTAATGCGGACTTGATGCTGTGAAGGGCTGCCTTAGAGTTACAAAATACGACCCATTTCTCTGTTGGCTCTTCGGTGATGTACATCATAGCGGCATGGAGAGCTGCGAGTTTTGCCGATGTAGATGTAGTCGTGTGCGACAATTTGAATTTAACTGTAACGTTCTTGGCTGGAACGACGAATGCGGCAGTTGAGCTGGTAGGTGAGGTCGAACCATTGGTATATATATGTATGCGGTCATGATACGTCTGGTATAGTAATAGGAGCGTAAGTTGCTTCAGAGCCGGCGATGGATGATTGGACTTTTTTGTAATTCCAGGAATAGAAAAATTCCCTTGAGGCTGTCGCAGGCACCACAGGGGAGAGGAAGGCTTTGCCGCCTGTGTAAAAGATTCCGGTATGTACTCTTGATGAGCGCTAATCACTCGTGAAAAGGTCGCTTGAGGTCTCTCGGCTGGTAGGGAGGCCAAATGATGGTCGGGGATCCTTGACAGATGGCGAATGTGCGCTCTGAGAGAGTCGACAGCTACATGTGTTTGGATTATATGGTCTCCTGCGATGGCGATTATTGCTGCTGTTCAGGTGCACCGAGGCAGCCCTAAACACGTGCGTAGGGCTTGACCTTGTATGCTCTCCAAGGCGCGAAAGTTCGTCTTGCATGCATTTGACAACACTGGTAGGCTGTAACGTAGGAGTCCAAGAAACAAAACCCTGTACAGCTGCAACATAGAATGCACTGGTGTACCCCAGTTTTTCCCGCATAAGAATTTGAAGACCTGAGCAATGGCTACTAACTTCTTCAGATAGACGCAGTGAGGGCTCCACGAGAGGTTGCGGTCAATGATGACGCCCAGAAAGCGATGCGTCTTAACATAGGATATAGCTTGACCATCGATGGTAACAGGATACGATGACATTTGTTTGCGCGTAAAACCAAGTAATGCGCACTTTTCAGTAGACACACTGAGGCCTTGTTCTCGGAGATAAGACGCCGTCATGATTGCCGCCCGCTGAAGCCTGGCTCTTAGCTGAGGGCGAGTCACCGCAGAGGTCCAGATGCAAATGTCGTCGGCGTATATTGAGACATGTACTGTCTGTGGTAGGTAATCCACTAGTCCTAGCAGGACAAGGTTGAACAAAATAGGGCTCAACACTCCAGCGTGCGGCACACCACGGCAGATGTAATGGTCTGAAGTTGGGCCGCCTTCGGTCTGCAAGAAAAAAACGCCTCTCAGTCAAATAGTCCCGAATCCATTTATATATCCGGCCACCGACTCCAACAGCCTCAAGTGAGTTCAGTATGGCCTCATGGGCGACGTTGTCGTATGCTCCTTTTATATCCAGAAAAAGTGCCGCAGATAGGCGCTTGAGGCTTTTTTGATTGTGGACCCATGTTAGGATGTCAATGACGTTGTCGATAGACGTGCGACCTCGACGAAAGCCTGTCATGGCGTCCGGATAGATATTGAATCGTTCCAGGTACCATTCCAAGCGAGCAAGAATCATTCTTTCCATCACTTTGCCGACGCAGCTCGAAAGCTCAATCGGACGATATGATGAGATCTCAAGTGGAGACTTTCCAGGTTTCAGAATGGGGATCAAGCGGCTTGATTTCCATTGTTTAGGAACGGCGCCGTTCTGCCAAGACTCATTGTAGTAGTTGAGCAGCTCACCACGTGCGTC
The DNA here is from genome assembly GCF_023375885.2 of Dermacentor andersoni. Taxonomy (NCBI): domain Eukaryota; kingdom Metazoa; phylum Arthropoda; class Arachnida; order Ixodida; family Ixodidae; genus Dermacentor; species Dermacentor andersoni. Next base: position 18,355,210 of record NC_092817.1, read on the forward strand.
ATGTCCAAGGTGCCATAGGGCTGCATACGTGATGCCATCAGGTCCTGGTGACGAAGAACGCCTGCAGGTCGCCAGCGCAGCATCGAGCTCTTCGAGTGAAAAGAGCACGTTCATTTCTGGTACACGTGCCTCAGGGATCTCATTCAATGTTGTGTCAGTAATGATGGCCACGGACCCAGCAACCCGTGCACAGAACTCTTCAGCCACTTGAAGTTCAGAGCGGAGTTGGTAGAGGGCCAGAGCAGCGAAGGGCTTCCTTTGATGCGGAGATGAGCGAAGACCCCTAACCGTTCTCCATATACAAGCAGGTTTAACAGGCAGACCTTGTATGTAGTGTTGGAAGTGTGGGGACAAGAGAGAGTGCGTCTGTGTATGCCCCCATAGTACCCTCTCATCGCTTTATTTGTGTGTCTGCTTGTGGATACTTCATGGAGTTGTTTCGTAAATCGTCAAGTTTTTCGCGCATTTCCGACAGCGCGAAGGCATGTTAGTCATTCAGACTCAGTGGGTCCGGCCACCACACAGGAGGGCCCGGGAGATTTGCGCGGGATGTGGCATGTGCCACTTCGTTCCCTGTGATCCCTGTGTGACTCGGAATCTACTGAATCCACATTCTAATGTTAGGGTGTGCGTTGAGGTGCGTTGTTAATGCTGAGTGTAGTGCCGCGGAAACGTTTTTGGCTGCGACTGCCCTGCATGCAGCCTGGCTATCTGTTCGAATGAGCAGATTTCGTTCGTGTGGATTTGGCATGGTCGCGGCCTCCACGACAGCTGTAAGTTCCGCTCGATGTTGCGATGTAATATTGCAGTGTAGGCCACATGATAAAGGTGTAGAGTCGGTTGCTACCCCTCTGCAGAAGCTTTGATTATTTGGAGAGGCGTCCGTGCACAGGATCCAGTCCTCGATGTCGTCCTTGAGGTGTAGTGCTCGACTTTGTCGTCTTTCTGGTTGTGTGTCTGCCCCCATATTTCGAGGTATTGGGTCGACGGTAATACGGCCTAGCGTGTCCCACGTGGGATATTGTTGTTCCCTGTCTGGGCATTGTGGGATATCGTAGCCTAGATCACGCGTAAATGCCCGTCCCTGTATGGATAGCTTCAGGCGACTAAATTGTGCCTCCTGGTGGAGTTGTTTCAGCTCGTCCAGTTTAGGCAGCACTGCCGTCTCATCGACTCGGTTGGATCGCGAATATACAGGGGTGCCTAGTTTAACTCTCGTTATGTGTCGGAGCATGGCTTCAAGTTTGCCTTCTTGTGTTTTGGCGACTTGTAAGTATGGATATCGGTACATTATTCGAGGCATAGACAGGGCCATGGTGGGCCTTCTGAGTTGGTGCTCTTTGATACCTCTCACCATTTGTGTTGTTCTTGTAAGTAGCCTCTTGACTTCATGGAGCTGCTTAATTGTTTCCCGCAGCCAAACGTCCGCCGTACCATTGTCCTGCAGCCAAAAGCCCAGGGCCTTGATATGCGTTTTTCTCGGGACAATATCTTGGTTCACTTGTAGTGTTATCAGTTTTCGTTTCTCTTCTGCCTGCGGTTCTCTTTGGTTGGTTACCACTATGTGCTCGCACCTGGCACTGGACAGGGCGAGGCCCTTTTCTTGAAGGTATAGCGCCGTGAAATTAATACCTGTTTGTAGTGTCTCTTGAATTTCAGCTGGAGATCCTCTGCTGGCCCAGAGCGTGATATCGTCCGCATAAATTGTAAAGTGAAGGTATTCTACACGGCTCAAGAGAGTTGGCAGCTCGCTTAATGCTATCGAGAATAGTGTGGGTGAAAGAATCGACCCTTGGGGTACACCTCTTGTCAGGTACCTTTTTTCGAACTCTTCATTTACCTTCACGGTAGCTGTGTGGTTTGTAAGAAAGCCTTTTACGCAGTTGTAAAGCTTTTGACCTGGTTGCATGGTTTGCAGCCCTTCGAGTACCGCTTGGTGGGTAACGTTATCAAATGCTGCTTTGATATCCAACCCCACTATGGCTCTGAGTTGGCTGCTGCTCTGTGTTCTATATATTTCTTGTATGGCAAGCGTCTCATCCTGTGGGCACATGTGCTTTCGAAAACCAATGACTCGAGGATCGACAGAAGTGCAAGATTCCTGCTGCCATAGGAGTCGTGTAAGGATGATGTTAAAGAAATGAGCCGCAGGTGGCTAATGGCGCTTGGGGTCCTATTAGGCTTTGGTATTGGGATCACAGTAGCCATTTTCCAGGTCTCTGGTATGTCACCGCTTTCCCAAGTTTGGTTTATGATAGCCAGGAGCTGTTCCAATTGTGTGTCTGGCATATTGCGCAGCATCTTGTTTGTGATGCCGTCCGGTCCAAGTGCCGTGTGTCTTTTGCTTGCATTGATGGCTGCTTTAAGCTCCCCAATTGTAAATGGCTGGTCTGCAGGCACCTCGCCGCAATCTTGTGTGGATGGTAGTTGTCGCTGATCTTTCTGTAAGGTTGCAGAGGGGAATAAATGGTTGGCTATTTGTTCTACGAGATCGTACGCTCCGATTTCCTCCCTCAGTTGGATTGCTTCCAGGTGGTTCTTTCTCCTGGGTTGCCCAAGAAGCACCCATAAAAGCGACCAGGCTCGGCTTGTGTGCATGTTGTTTCCGGCTTGCTCGCATATCCGCATCCAGTGGCCAGTTGCGAGTTTGTCGGCGTATTCTTGTGCCTCCTTGGTGATGCTATCTATACGGGATTTTAGTCGCTTGTTCAGCTTGTTCTTTCGCCATTTTTTGAGTAGCTTGTGCCTATTGTCCCATAAGTTAAGTAGGCGTTTGTCTATTTGCGGGTGATCTTCAGTTCTTTGTACTGTCTTGGTTCTGCCCGTGTGCGCGGTGCGTCGTGTTTTCGCCCATTCCTCCAGGTTATAAGTGTGCTCTCCTTGGAGAAGACTCCTGAAAGCATCCCAGTCTGTAATATTTGTGGCTGTAGTGCGATTGATTTTAGTCGTGCATTGCTTCTGTGGTGTGGGAAAGATTATTTCTATGACGCTCTGATCACTACCCAACGTTTCCCCGGTGTTTTTCCACTCCACTTCCTTAGCTGTCCGGCGCCAGGTCAGATCTGGGCTTGTGTCTCTTTCCACCTAATTTCCAATACGAGTGGGAGTTTCTATGTCATTCAGAAGCGTTAAGTGGGCATCACTCTGTTTTGTAGGAGCTGCCTCACATTTGGTGTAATATGACTGTAGCCCCACGCCTCATGGTGGCTGTTGAAATCGCCTGCCCACAGCAAGTCCTTCTTGCTGTGCCTTTTCAGCAAGCTCGTCCATGCTTTGCGATAAGCCCCTCCTGTGCCGCCTACCCTTAACACCTACCGTACACCTGTACGGTAGGTGTTAATAATGGTTACGCCGTTATCGTTTGAAGAAGCGGCGTTTAACCAATACGCTTTCCTCTTCTCCGTTGTTCATATGGCTAAGGTCTTCGTGTAAGGCCGTGTGTTGGTTCACCACCAGTGTCACCGTCATTGTAGGTAAGCTAATCTGATCATCATCGGTTCGCCTTCGGGGCCGGTGTGTAACACTTGGATTGTGGTAGGCCGTGTAACCCGGTAGGGAGATCGGTGCATTGGCCTCCTGAATAGTTATTACGTCCGGCTTATGCGCAGTGTGTGTTAGGTATTGTATTAGGTATTGTTAGGTATTATTTTCACGGCGTATTCCTATACAATTTCATTGCCATGTGGTGACTGCCGTTTCGTGTCGTGAGTTACGTTTGCTGTCATTAATCTCCATAACTGCTAGAGTGGCCTTGTTTGTAGGGGTGCGCTTCCTCCCTTGCGGGAAATCGTTTTCTAAAGGTTCGCTGTAAAGTTGCCACGCTTTGCGTTATCGCGGCAAGTTGTGTAATAGCAACGAGTTGTTTTGCATTTCCGCTAATATTCTGTCGCGTTCTACATCTTCTTTTCTCAAATCTACTTGTTCTTTTCGAATTTCTGCTATTTCTTTGAGAATGTAGGCAAGAATGCTGTCATTGGTTGTTTCGTGGGTTGGGTTTTGCTGTGTTCCTGTATGCAGCTTTCCTGACCATGATTCTTGTCGTGCATGCGACTGAGTGGGGTTATGAGGAAGGTTAGTTTTGTTTTTGTCGTCAGTACGACCCTGAGGAGTGGGAGCTGGAGGACTTACCTCTGCCCATGACCTTCGTGCTCATTTGCCTTCTGCACCGCCTTGTTGAGGTTTCTTGTTTGCCTTGTTCTTGGCGTTGTTCGTTGGTGGGGTAGTGCCCTTGTGTGGTTGTCGCCTACTGAGGTCAGGTAGGCTGCTGTAGTTTTCGGAGCGCCTCAGCACGTTCTCAGGTGTTGGTTCTCTTATGCAGTCGAAGAGATTCTGTGTCTTCAGCGTTGGGTAGTTGGTGTCGTTTTTCGGTGGTGGTTTATTGCGGTATGCTTTCAGGTGTCGATCGCTGGTGTTTTCTTTCCTAAACGTGTGTTGCTTGTCTTTTTTGGCCACCAATCTGGCCATGCGATCTGCTTGATTTTTCTTTGGACAATCGGGATCTCTTGCCCCATGAGGCCCGCCGCAGTTCGCACACTTCATTTCACACTCGTGCAGTGTTCTGTCCGGCCTTTGGTCCGGTGGAAATTGAAGACCGCACAAAATTCCGCGCATTGGGGCAGACGTCGGTTCGATGCCCAATGGTGAAGCATGTTGCGCACTGGACCGCCTTGGGACGGAATGGCTGTATTTTGGTGACTGATCTCTCAAGTAGGGCTCTCTTGGGTAGCTCTGGTCCCTTGACAGTGATGAGTATAGCTGTTGATCGGCCCAGTCTTCTCGCTGCTAGAAGTTCCCGATCTTCAAACGTTATGACTGTTTTCAGTTCGTCGGCCGGGACGTCAAGTGGGAGCCCTTTAACTACACCCCTTGCGTTGTTTGGCCCATGCGCCACGTATGCTGTTATTTCGTGTTGTTCCCCTCCGAACTGCAATGTTTTGAGTGCGGCGAGCTTCTGCATCGCAGATTCCCGCCGGCTTTCCGTAACTACAAGGTTCTGCAGCTGTCTAGCTTAGGTAGTGACGTCCCGAGATTCGGCTGTAGTAAGTCCAGCTGCAGCCGTGATGGCAGCGCTCACATGGTATAGGCATGGCTTCTGTTAAGTTGATTTTAGTCCCCAGCCGCAGAATGACGATCTTGGGCTTGACGTGGCGTATCACAGTTGGAATAGTAATGAATTCTTCCTCACCGTTTTGATCGCGCGGTTCCATGGTTGCCTCTTCGTCGATGACGCTTCATGCGTCGACCTGCCCAGCCGCCGGCGAGGCTCCGGCGGGGGTTAGCGACTGCTTTCACAAGTAGTCTTCGGAGGAGCAGCCGTAGAGCTTCGAAATACCATTCAATTCACCCAAAATTGCGTCCTGAGATACCGGTGCACTTCGCGTTGCTTTGTGCCGAAAATTGCACCAATGCTGTTGATATTGCTGGTGTTTCAGGTGATTTCAACAAAGCCGTTCCGTCGCGCATCCTGTCGCTTCGCGTCGGCGTTTCCCTTCCTCGGACAATGAAAAATGCGAAGACATCAAAATGTTTTCCAATTGTCGAGGGAAGAACTGTGGTGAAAGGTGTATGCACAGAGAAACATGACACATCTAAATATATTAACACATACTATATGCCCATTGTGCCACAGTGCAAATACCCATTATGAAGGACTGGCCAAATTAAGAATGGGCAATCACCTACTGACACATGGAGCATAGAATGGGGTATGGCCAAACATAAGAAATTTAAGAAAACCAAAGAAGCCGTTAAATATCATGCGCTATTGTATTAAGAGTTCTGTGTGATCAAGAGATGCCTTTAAGCCGTCACTATATGTACGTGTTTTATGTCGTGATTCATTGATGATTGCGCAGAACAGAGGAGAATTCCACTGTCCCTACATCGCATAGGTCAAAATTCTGTTTCATTGAACTTTTTCGCAGAGAAGTTTGTTCTAGAGAAACAGGATGGCGCTTCCGGCGGCGCGCCGCGCGGCGCCTCAGCGACAGCGCACGAATACGAAACCATTACCGCTGCCACCTTGCTTCTGTGCGATCAGCTGTCTGAAATGCAACTGAGTTTTCGCTAACGCACTGTGCTCCAATGATGCCGGATTGAATCACGTGAATTGAAGACGTGTGCAGTAGTTGGCTGCAAAAATACTGACTGGCATTTACGCAGTGAAATGAATCTCTATAGCCAAGTTTGTGGACCATTGCTGCAACTGTCCGTACGTATTACCGGCACTTCGAAATGTACGGCTTTCTTCGAGGATACAGACATTTGCTCATCGACAGCGTTGTATCGCTAACCTTCAAGCAAAGTGCTTCAGTCCCGGAACGTCAGCAAGAGGGAGTACCACTCGTTAAACAATGACAAAGAGAATAGCGCCGCTTCCTATCATACTACTTTTCACGCGCAGTATCTACACGCATCTACCCTCAAGTGACACGGAATCTTACGCCCACTTTATCGCCAACGTGTCAGTAAGTGAATGGGTGCTCACTTGAGCATATGCGCATCATGCACGCACAATAAATGCCGTACTGCGCCGATAGCGCACGAATGGTCGAAGCTGAATGTTTCGTAACGGTCCACAAGGGTAATCGAGTTACTAGCGATAATACAAGGTATTACAATGTACAAAACGGCAACGTTTCAAGCTCTTTTGCGCAGCAAGAAGAAACCTATCGGAACTGAGAACACCTGCAAGCGATTAGGCGGAAATAATAAGATAGTGACCGCACCAAGGAAATTTACTTAGTCAGAAATGGGACAAGCCGCTGCTTTAAAATATGTGCCAAATAAAAAAAGAAGAACAAAACACACTAAACCTGATTCAGTTCATGAGCGGAAAGTTTGGATAGCAGGTAATACACGTTCAGTCTCGTTTTTAAAACAAGCACAATATACACTGCTCGCGCAGTTTGGACATAGCTTAATGAGCTTCCAATGCGCTTTTGGATTTTCTCCGAAGCTGTGGCCAAAGCTTCGTGCCGCCCGCCTAGTCACCATCTGCGATATCCCGCAAAACAGAGGTTTGCTGAGCCGCACTGGCGTCAACACGCCCATTGTAAACGCGGAGGCAACGGAGGCAGTTGAGGCAAGCAATGGACACGTCACCACGTAATCAAACATGGCAGCGCCCATGGGATCGCCGCGAAAAGGGTCAAAATAAGCTGAAACATCCGGTGACACATATCAGAACGATATAGCCCAAATATAAAAAATAAATAATAATAAAGAAAGAATGGCTGAATGTGATGCGATATATTTTATTAAGAGGTATGTGTGCTTTGTTTTGTGTGGTGCTTTACTGTTCCATTACGTAGAACAGAGCTACCCCGCCCACTGTATGAAGAAACTCGGACGTCGATCCCGACAACGCTTCCAATTAACATCCTCCCCGCCGGAACATACGCGGCCCGTAGCATCTTGCATGTCTGCTCCATTCCACGCAATACGTCTCGTCATGGCATCTCTGTCGCATAGGGAACTTAAGTTTTCTGATGCTGTCACTGCTTCTTTGATACGTTCTCAACTGGTATTTGATCAATCAACTCAAAATTCCCTGTCGTGTAGAGGCAGTGGAAAAATATCCGCCTACATCTCCTCCCTAGACAAATCGCAATGAAAAAGTTACCACTAAGTGACCGTTGTTAAGAACGGCCCACTGAGGTGCAAGTTTTGCCAGCCAGTTGCGACAGCGGCGTCAACTTTTCCTGGAACGCCACCGCAACCCCCTAGCCACACGGTGTCACTAAGTCTACGGTGTCCTCAGCACAATGCGCCACGTCCGCCACTCTGCGTCGCGGGATTGCCGAGATGAGTTCGACGAACCAGGCTTTGTGACTAAACACGCCACCGCCGACCTGATCTGCCGTGAGCAAGGGAGGTCCCGAGGGAACGTCTTCGGAGGCCCCTTCCCACGCGCCTTTCAAGACGCAAGACAATGGAGCACCGGCGGCCGTGCTGCGGGGGTCAGCTCGGGGAATAAGGTGTGCCTTTCCTGACGTAAGCCCCGAGCTCTGCGAAGACCGTCTGACGTCGGTGGGGGCCGTGAACCTGTGCGGAAGTGTGTGTGTCCCTCACGCAGAGAGGCGGCTCGTTTACGATGCCTGGCCGAACGTTTCCCTCACCTTGGGATCGAGGGAGGACGGAGTGTTTATAAACCGCTGTTGAGCGGCTGCTCAGTGTACTTTCTCTCGCAGTCATGCTAGACTGATGAACTGCAACGTCCTTATGTAGATACTGTAAATAAACCCGTATTCCTCGTTCTCGGTGAGAAGCAGTCCTTCCCTTCAACAACGTCCTCAGCGTGGATAAGTTGGACGACGGCATGGGCCAGCTACCATCTAATTCATGCCCGATCCCAATCCTTACACCGTTACTTGGCAACTTGCGCCTTGCTGACTGTCGGCTTCCAATTTTGTTTCCTTCTTGGAAGCTTATTTCAAACGCACCTTTGTAGCTCTTGAACATGGTATATTTTTGCAGAGAGGGGACATTCGCATTGGTTCACATGTAGCAGCCATCTTATGTGAAATTTTTTATCCTACTTTTATCCCACAATGTGTTTTTACTTCATCTAATCCTTATGTTCTTAAAGTTTTTAGATACGTTGATGATTTTTTAGTTGTTGTTGATAATAGGTTGCCCTTTTCTATGCCATGAAATGGTTGAGCAGTTTTTAGACGTTTTGAGAGCGAACGCAAAATGACTTACTTTTAGTGATGAGCTTCCGAAGGACAGTTCCTTGCAGTTTTTAGACCTTAACCTAACACTTATGAATGATCACGTTTGCTGTGCGTACCTCCCTCGAGGTGAAAAAGAATTGTTACGATATGACTCGGCGCACTCTAAGACTGTGAAGCGTGGAATCGCCTTACTTTGCCTGGAATCGGCTCTGCGCAAGTCATGTGTGCATGTGATGCAGGCGAGTTTTTGCCATCAACTTGCGAGACTTTTAAAAGCAGGCTACCCTCAGTCTGTCTTAAATTCCGTGATCCAGTCCCTCCTGCAGAAGCTGAAAATTAGCGCTGAGAGTGTGAAAACGCACTCGAAGGAAAGGGAGCGTGGAAAACCAGAGGTAGTCCTTTATGTGCACCGTGTGAGCCATAACCTAAAGACAGTGGCTACCAGATATGACATTCCGGTTGTATTTTCGGCTCCCAACAAGTTGGATCAATTGTGCCCCCGGACCACACGCGATGGGCCGCGGGGCTGCCAGAAGCATCACGCCAAACCTTTCAGGGACTGTGTTGAAGGGGTGGTTGAAGGGGCACCCGTAGATTGTGGCAAGTCATACGTTGGACAAACAGGACGTTGTATTAATGACAGACTGAGGGAGCATGCTAATAGTATTGGTAAGTGTGACACTGCGCATCTTCCTGCGCACTGTAAAGCCTGTCGTTGTACGCCATGCTTTGAGCAAGTATTGATTCTTGGCAAAAGTATGGACCAAACTGCAAGCGTTTTATATTAAAAAGAAAGGCTATGATAGCATCAGCTATACATCTATCCTATTGTATTCTGTAGAAATGTGCTTTATCCAAAGTATGTTATCATGACCATGTTGTTCTATGCCACACCTTGGCTCTCTGCGCATGTGCGGAAGTCGCCTTTTCTTTTTCTGTACGTTTTCCAAGCTGTCATTAAACAGTTGGTAGTTTGGCGCTTCACTGTCTTCTTTTTTCTGTCCCTTTTCACGAAATGTATTTCGCGCCACAGTCAAGTATACCTAGGATGTCAGACTATCTACAGTGGGCATTAAACGTTTGCGGAAGAAAATTTGAGGCCGACAGCAGTGACCCGCTGCAAAGGTCAAAACGGTGACGTTTACGGAAACAGTGACTGCCCAGTTATTTTTGGCTGCGCAGAGTGCTGATATTAAAGGGCAAATGGTAGAAATCGCGCACAATGGAAGTGAAGCTGAATAAGGCCGGAACAAGGTGAAGGGCCATATAGGAAGCTGGGACGACGTTTCGACGGGTACACACCCACCGCCACTCGATCAAAGCGCGAAGGGCCGGTTTGATCGAACGGCTGCGGTCCACTTCGTTTATTTGTTTGACCAACCATGTTTAAAAACTCAGGTGACGTGCGCAGCCTTCGCCTTGCATATACCGTGGTCCCCGTGCATGGTCCGCCCTTTCCCAAAGCCGCATGGGCTTGGGCTTCGGCACTTCTGGGTATTGTTCAGGGCATACAACGATCGGTTATAATACACGGATTCATTTTGCGCAATTCTATTCCTTTCTTATCGTCCGCCTTTCACGACCGGCTGATTCCCGCAGTGACGAGTGCGGATCGAGCGCCGCTCGGACCGCAGACGAATATCAGAAAGGAGCAGTAGTGGAATATAATCTTTACATTAACCCGGCCTACGGTTCGCTTATGCAATCGCTGAATCACTGCTGGCTGAAATGACTACGTGGGCACTAGTAGAGCTACAACCAAAGCAAGAAGTTCGGTGGATTCTTGTTGTGGGAGCAGTAAGCCTTTTACACAAAGCGTGCCTGACATTCCATATTTTATTTATTCGCCTCGCCCGACATAGGGCGCTATAGTTCTACTTTTTAACATTACTTTAACAGCGCGACCTGCAATGATTTTTTGTGTGTTACTTATGCCATATATACTCTACCCCTTGCTACTGTTTTCTTTAGTCTTTCGTGATCAGTCATCTCGCTCTTTCTTTCTCTTACCTCTTTCCTCTCCTTCCTCCTATCTTCCATTTCCGTGTTTCTGTCTCCTTCTCCTCCTTCCTGAAGAGTAGGGAGGCGTTGTGCCCTTTCTGTTGGCATTTGCCAGACCTGTCCTTGCTTTCTTTTTCTCTCTTCCATTTATATATGTGTTATAATAATAATAATAATAATAATAATAATAATAATAATAATAATAATAATATTTATTGTTGCCATCTTACAATAATCGTACATCAGAAGGCAGGCCCGTCAAAGCCAAGGAATAATAATAATAATAATAATAATAATAATAATAATAATAATAATAATAATAATAATAATAATAATCTCAAACATGCGCAGGCTGTGGAAAGTTCTCTTCCATACACCATTGCATTCAAATGAGAAAGAACAAACTATGCTGACTCCGCAGCATACATTGCTATCGCATTTCGGGACGGCTTCTTGCAGCAAAGTCAGACACTTTTGTATCGACAGCCAGTCTCGTCCCCGCCCCCTTTCTTGCGCGCTAAAGTACTGTAATGACAAAATGTTTACTGTCGTAGCGACGGCGATCACTATTGTATGACGCAAGATACAGTCTTCACAACAAAGCAATAGTCAGTACGGCATGCATTCCTGTCGTATTTTGAGGGAGGTTCTGTCGGCATACGAAACTGAAGGGATTGGCGCGTGGTACATCGAAGTATGTACTCACGGATCGAAACAGAGCGGCGCACAGTGTCTTCGGCTCATGCTCAAAGCCCCTGCGCACACAAGCGCCCATTTCTTGATGGAAGCACAAAAGAGCTCGTTGACGCCCGCCACGATGAGCGCCAGCCGCCTCTGCCGCAGAGGCACCAAAAATCGCCATGTTTATTTTTACGCTAAAGGCATGGTCCTGGCATTTCCGTTGGAACGATTTGCGATCGACCGCCAGATAACGGGTCTCAAGGCAATTAGGAAGGGCGGGGAGGAACGTGCGCGCATGCACACTATATGCGTCCGCTTCGCTGGTGCCCCTTTCCGTGCGCGTCTTTCCCGCGATCCACTCGGCGCGGAGGTCATTAACACCGAGGAAATATGAGCACCGCACGCGCCTCCACTCCGTCCCCTGTCACCAGGGGGCGCCGGCATAGAAGTCGTGGTTGTGTTCTAAGTACGGCTATTAATTAACCCTTTCGCAGACAGCCAAGCGCATGGCAGCGGTGGCGAGGAGCCGCCGCCTGGTGTCGCCGACAACAAGCGTCGGGCTTGTGCGCCGTGCATCCGCGAGTCCGTTGCCTCGCTGCCGGCCAGTCTCGGGACCGGGTGCTTTCTTCCGTGTTTGCGAGCTGCGCGTGTTCTTCACTCTTTCTTTAGGCTCTACTGTGACAGCCGTGAGTGAGTTTCGTTCAGTGCGAAATGTCTCGAATAGACATCGCAAAATACGCTCGACTCATTCTGCGAGCAGCGAATCAATGTACATCTTTGTGCCCCGGAGATGCCAAGCGTTTCAAATAAAGACAGAAATAAAGATAGGAAATGTATAGGAAAGGAAATGGGGAGGAAGCTTATCCAGAGCTGCAACGCATTTGGCTACCCTGCGATGGGCAGAGGAAAAGGGATAGATAAGAAAAAGGCAAAGATTGAGTGTAACGCACACTTAAACTTGCAGCGATAAACACCGACTTGAGCGACACAACCGGGAGAAGAGGACAACAACAACGCAGGGCCCATGGGCCGAATGCACGAAGGTTTTTGTTCGTAAGTGCTCTTTGCCATTGGCCGACCAGTTTCGCTAATGATATGTCCAACATCGGGACTGGCTGAAATTTTTTCTTACGAACTCTTCTAGCGTAAGACGTTTTTGTTGATACAGGCCCGCATCCGCAAATAGCTCTTATTGTCCGTAAGAGAAAATTCCAGCCAGTCGTGATGCTGGACATATTATTAGCGAAGGCGGGCGACCAATGGCAAAGAGCACGTACGAACGAAAACCTTTGCGAATTACGCCCCGTATATCCAACAACTTGGCAACCAGCGGTGGGAAATCATGGTCTCCTGTTCCTTGCGTCGTGTCACCTCCTTGCATTGCAGGTCAAATATGTGCTGCAATCAACTAACACCATTGTGGATCCTTTTTACAACGTTTTATAGAAACAAACTTTGGTACTTTGGCCGTGCCTCCTTACGCAAGTTGTTAAGTAAATTTTTGTACGACAGTTTATTAAAACCAACGCAGTCTGCGGCTTATTCTTACGTAACCTGCTACAAAGGGCCCGCGGCAAATAAGAGACCGCGAGAACTATATATAGCCAGCATCACTTCCCTGTTTCTCTAGTTGCCTGAAGGCAGAAAATATATGCAAGCTTAGCCAAGGCGAGACGGTGGTCTTCGAGACAGCTGACACGTTTAGGGACCATCTTGTTAAGGAATCGGTTAGCGGCTAAATTAAGAGAGTCGGAAGCGAGACGACGATGTTTCCGGAAAGGGGAAGTCGCCCCCTATGAGGCCATTTGTTTCTCGTGTTCGAACTTGTAAAGCAAGAAAAAGCCACAAGCGAGGAATGCGCACGCGTCAGGGAGCATAGCTTGACTCAGAAAAGCGGTGCATCAGCTCACTGCACGTTAGAGCTGCCGCGCGCTTTCAGGGGAGTGGGCTCCACGCGCGGCAGCGTCGAATAAGAACTGTCGAGAGTGCTGAAGCAGACGCCTTGGCCCAAGACGAGTGGTGCAAAATTTGAGCACATCCATTGGTGATCAGTGTTGTTGGTGACGTTTGAACAGTAACGAGTATGCGGATAAACCAGCGGCCTGACTAGTCAAGTCATCCGCGCCTCGCTTCGACTGCCGTGATGCAATGATTAGGTCGTGGCCCGCGCATTTGGAAATGTGTTTACGTATACGTATTCCAAAGCATTGATGCAATGAACACAAGGGCACCTATCGCTATCTAATTTCAAGAGAGGAAAACAATAAGTGTATAGCACTTCGGCTGCCATGACAACAGCGGCGTGATCACGACGGACTGATGACCTCATGATTACAGCTGCGCGATGACGATGGAATGACGACGACGGAGTGAGAATGACGGCGAGACTGCGGCTGTGTGATGACTACGAAATGACAACGCAGGCGCGTCGGGGGAATAAAGACGGCGGAACGATGACGGCAGCGTGACAACGAAGCAATGATCAAAATGCAATGAAGGTGATGAAATGACAAAGACAGACGGCGACGACGACGGCGTGTTTGTGTTAGAGCTCACGCCCGCACTTACGTATACATGGCTTGCAACCCGGGCTGCCTCGGTTCGCACTACAGGTTTTCCCGCTCAATTTAATCCAAGCGCCAGTCAATTTAATCCGAGCGCCAGTCAATTTAATCTAAGCGCCAGTCAATTTAATCCAAGTGCCAGTGATTTTAATCCGAGCGCCGCTCAATTTAATCCAAACGCCACTCAATTTAATCCAAACGCCAGCCGAAATAATCCAAACGCCAGTGAATTTAATCCAGGCACAACGGAATTCAAGAACCTTTGGATTTCAAAAAATTATCAAAATTTGCGAACATATTATGAGTTAACACCTTGAACTTGAAAGAGCAGGGAAGTAGACCAGTAGCTATCCTGCCACGGGACTAACGACAACTTTTGGAGGTTTTGAAGCGAAAAGTTTCGCTACGCTAGTCAACACCGTGCATGGAGCGAGCCGGCGTATGTCGGAATTGGCTCCGTAAGCATGTTCGGAGTCGAATTGGCTCCGTGAGCGTGTTCGGAGTCGAATTGGCTCCGTGAGCGTGTTCGGAGTCGAATTGGCTCCGTGAGCGTGTTCGGAGTCGGCGCAGGCGGCCACTGCCGCGCGCTATGCGTCATCGTTTCAGTTCGCCGCAAGCGCGTGTTTATCGCAGAGGCCGACTATATAACCGCTTGCCAGAGAATAGGCGTGCGCATTCAACATGGAAGAAGACGAGAGTGATACTACCGATACAGAGAGCTGTGTTTATGGCTGTACAGAAATCGCAAGACACTGTGCCCAACAATGATGAATAAAGAAGTTTAATAATCCTGCATAACTTATGGTATATATCATTGATAAGCAATTTGCATAACTGCACATAGCCCACGTGTAGCATAACCATAAGCTAACCAAAGCATATCCATAAGTGAAACCGTAAGCATATCCATAGGCTAAATCATAAAGCATAACCATAAGCTAAATCTTAAAGCATAACCATAAGCTAAACCATAAGCATCACTGAACCTTTTCGATTCGAGATATCCAGGCTTAACCTTAGCTAAGCCCCAGCCAATTTTCTTATTTTCTACGTCATTATGAGAGCCACACAGAAGATGAACATTCTCAAAATTAATTGAGAGGAAACGTCAGCATGAGTACGTCGAGTTAATGGTACACATGCAATTTGGTCATGACTATCAAACGAAAGAATAAAGGTTGATTCGATGAGAATCACTTGACGCGTTAGCAGAAATTATTAGGCTGATGAATAAAAATTACTTTGAACTTTTTCTCTACGACATCAAAGTACTTTGATGCTCGGAAGTCTAGCTTTTCCAAAACCCTCCTAACTTCTTGCGAGCCCATAGTATATAGGCATGGTCTTACTTTTGCCTAGCCAGTAGCATATGGCAAAGACCGGGAGCGAAACTGTGATACTAACGGGAAAATTCATTGTGGCCATTCGAAGGGCTTCTTAAAGTCGAAACACGAAAGTGGCAGGCTTATGGCGGTCGCGAGAGTAAGCTTTCCCGCAGTTCAAGATTCGCCACTTTTGTCAGCCATCGATGAAGCTCACGAACGCCTGGCCTGTGCTTCACAAGCGTGCATCCAGCGGACGCACACAGTGAACAGAATTATACAGGAATATTGGCAAGAAGAAAGCATCCCCTACGATGGACCTGACTAATGTACACAAGCAATGACTGAGAGATATGACGATAAGCAAGGCCATATATACAAATTAAGCCCTCCCTGAAAGGAATAATGTACACTGAAACACGTCGAAGCAAAACAAATGCAACCGTTCTAGGCATTTATCATTTACCCTGTTATTAGTACGGCCCTCTTTAAGTGAAGGAAAACAAAACACAAATTGTAGTGCACGCAGGTACGCTTGCTTCTCAAGAGGCTTGATGCTTTCTTTTAAATTATTGTAAAGCCGTTCTTGCAGATTGCATTTTGTGCAATTATGTGTCCATTCCAGTCCTTTTGGGCGTTTCGTCGTTTGTCGCCGCCCTTTTTACTAATTCACATCATTCGCCTTTTCAAGGAATTTGTTAGAACAGCAAACCGTCAAATAAGCCGCCTTTCTCTGAACGTATCAGACCTGCGAAAACGTTCTGTACGCATCACAGCTTCCATACGCATTGTAAAGCACCGTGAACGCCCTGTTCACTTCATAGCGTATAACCGAAGTTTATATATATGCGACGTACGGGAAATGTGATGTGATCTGTCATCTCCAGGGACTAAACCATATGAGATCCTACACAGTATAATCTAATTACGCTGCTAATGACTTTTCTTGAGATGCCGTTACAGTGAAGAATTGTATATACCCGGCAAACAGAACTGTGCAAAATCACTATTTATTGCTAATGACTCGCTGATGTTCTTTCTATTCTTCGAAATATTGCTGGTTTATTGAAACTTTACTCAATTGCAGCGCGTACAAGTAGACGCTGTAATGGTAAAAAATTATTGATATTTACTAGTGGCCCAATCTTCTCATTTCATAATTGTGATAACTTAATCACCTTTTGAGAAACTTTTCATTTTATGTCCATGAAGCTGTGATTGGTGAGCAGTCGAGACAATTAAAGTGAACGTAGTCACCAATGACCCCCAGTAATTCGATCCCATCAGAAATCTCAGAGGAAAGTAATTAGGGAAAACCATTCAATACCTGTGGCAAAATGAACGAATGGTGGCTACCGCTGTCATAACAAAGTGATTCGTGATTACTAGTGGCTAATTCTTATCATCTCCAGGTTATTAATCTTGAATCATCGTTTGAATTACTTACCATTTGACATGCCTGACGCTATGCAGCATAAAAGTGCAAGAACACCGAACAGAGCTTATCGCTAGTGACCATTAATGGCTCTGCGATGTCAATTAGCAATGTTGATTGATTAAAACTCTCATTTCCTGACACTTTCATTTATACCATTGACGGCGTGCATGAATGATGGCTGTGACCATCAAACTACACAAAGTGATTCTTCATCACTAGAGTGAATCAATCTTGATATTTCCTATAGTTATCAAATTATAGTTAATGAATAGCCGTCTGAATTGCATTTAATTTCATATCTATGACGCTATTCTGCATGAAAATTCGAGAACATCGCAGTGAGCGTATCACTAGTGATGGCTAAAAACTCGGCGGTATCAGTTGGCAGTGGTAACGCAAAAGTGCTCCATCGTGCTACAACTTCATTGATACTACTGACGGCACTCACGAAGGAAAGCTGCCTCAGGGATAGTAAAATAAGTGAATAATATTCGCCAATGACTTAAGTATACGAGTTTATAGTAGGCATAGTGGGCAACTCGTTTCATCGTATTTCATTCAATGCATATGACCTTATGTTGCGCAAAACACGAAGAACCCCGAACTGCGCATTGTATTTCACTTGTGATCACTAGTGACTCGACCTTATCAGTTATGCAATTAAATGGTATTCATGACTGTTTTAGCGGTACCGATGACAAGGTGTTTGATTGGAGGCTGCGGATATCGCAGTAGAATAGTGAATAGTGTTCGCTAGCGACCGAAGCCTCCCGGCGAGGGCCCAGTGATTATCATCGAATCAACCTTTATTCTTTCGTATGATAGCCATGACCAAATCGCATGCGTACCGTTAACTCGACGTACTCATGCTGACGTTTCCTCTCAATTTGGAGAATGTTCATCTTCTGTGTCACTCTCATAACGAAGTAGAAAATAAGAAAATTGCCTGGGGCTTAGCTAAGGTTAAGCCTGGATATCTCGAATCGAAAAGGTTCGGTGATGCTCATGGTTTAGCTTATGGTTATGCTCTAAGATTTAGCTTATGGTTATGCTTTATGATTTAGCCTATGGATATGCTTACGGTTTTACTTATGGATATGCTTATGGTTTAAGTTATGGATATGCATGGGGTTCAGCTTATGGTTAAGCTCTATGATTTAGCCTATGGTTATGCTTACGGTTTCACTTATGGATATGCTTTGGTTAGCTTATGGTTATGCTACACGTGTGCCTTGTGTAGTTATGCAAATTGCTTATCAATGATATATACCATAAGTTATGCAGGATTATTAAACTTCTTTATTCATCATTGCTGGGCACAGTCTCTTGCGATTTCTGTACAGCCATAAACACAGCTCTCTGTATCGGTAGTATCACTCTCGTCTTGTTCCATGTTGAATGCGCACGCCTATTCTCTGGAAAGCGGTTATATAGTCGGCCTCTGCGATAAACACGCGCTTGCGGCGAACTGAAACGATGACGCATAGCGCGCGGCAGTGGCCGCCTGCGCCGACTCCGAACACGCTCACGGAGCCAATTCGACTCCGAACACGCTCACGGAGCCAATTCACCTCCGAACACGCTCACGGAGCCAATTCAACTCCGAACATGCTTACGGAGCCAATTCCGACATACGCCGGCTCGCTCCATGCACGGTGTTGACTAGCGTAGCGAAACATTTCGCTTCAAAACCTCCAAAAGTTGTCATTAGTCCCGTGGCAGGATAGCTACTGGTCTACTTCCCTGCTCTTTCAAGTTCAAGGTGTTAACTCATAATATGTTCGCAAATTTTGATAATTTTTTGCAATCCAAAGGTTCTTGAATTCCGTTGTGCCTGGATTAAATTCACTGGCGTTTGGATTATTTCGGCTGGCGTTTGGATTAAATTGAGTGGCGTTTGGATTAAATTGAGTGGCGCTCGGATTAAAATCACTGGCACTTGGATTAAATTGACTGGCGCTTAGATTAAATTGACTGGCGCTCGGATTAAATTCACTGGCGCTTGGATTAAATTGAGCGGGAAAACCTGTAGATACGATACCGATTAAATCGTGCGAGTGCAGGACAGAAGTCGTGTAGTGTATATATATATATCCCGCCGCGATACCGATCGACCCCGCAGCACCCAGCAGCCACGCTAAGTACGCGAAACAACGCAAAGAAACCTTCGCTATGCAAGAGAATATAGCTTCTTTTGGCGGGATGGTGCTCGCCCCTGCAGTGGGAATCCGTATGGTTAATTCGGTAGGGAGACGAGGCTCTAAACTGAGGAGTCAAGGTCCTTGTCTAAAGCATGAGAGATGCGAACGGGGGCGGCTACAACCCGTCTTCTCCCGCCGGCTTTTTGCGCCACTGCTTAATACAAAAGTGTCATTCGAGCCGTTTGAGTATCGGTGCGTGAGATGTTGTCATACCGAAAACACTGGTCTGTTGGAGGGTGAAGGCGGTGACGGTGAAGAAATGTATATACTTATTGCATGAAGAGGATGCGAACGTCTGGGAGTCTCGCATCGTCTAGTATGAAAAATGTAGAAACGTATTGCGCCATATGAGAGGCAAGCTGGCTTCATGTTGTGGCGCACAATTTTATGCAACTGAGCGCCCTTTCTATGGCTGCAAGCAGGCTCTCGCTGCGTTTGTTCATTTCAGTGAAATTTGAAACTCCTGCAAGGAACACCGAACAGTAAAGCAAGTTACGCTGCATTAGTAAATAACGCTTCTACAGTACATAAAGAAAGGAGAAAAAAAGAGAGCCTTTGCGTGAGAGAAAGTTTAATAGGCTAGAAAAGATGTCAAAACGAAATGCAAATGGCGGCGCCGCTTTGAACTTACCGGCCCTGGTTAACCTCCCTACCTTTCCTTTATTATTTGCTCTCTCTCTCTCTCTCTCATTCGAAATAGGAGATCAGAAAATTTGGGTGGCGTAGTTTATAACGTGTTTTTTTTATTGTTTAACCTAGGTAGGACATTAGGCAGTATAATAGCAAAAGCTTGGTGGCGCAACCCACCGCCCCGTTCCAAAGGGGACGCTCGTAACATCCATGCATCCATCCATCCCGCAGCTGCTTGCCGTGACGTCATAGATTTTGACGGTGTCTGCTGCAGCTAAGTTGAACCTTTATTGATAAATATGAACTAAATCGTATTTCAATATTGCCAACGACTCAACTTAGCAAGTTTCGATAATTTTTGCGGCTCTACAAACGGTCCCAATACGAAAAAAAATTATATGTATATATAGACTGAAATCCGTAACGTCACGCTGACGTACTGGCGCTGGGGTTCCGGTGCGAAAATGAAAAAGAATGGCAGTTTGGCAATTATTTCACCTTGTAGTATAATCAACCTCGTAATGCTACATTACCAAAAATATGATTTTGAAGGCATACTTAATCACTCTAAACTGATTTAGCGTTTCTGCTTAGTGCTTCTTATGGGGCTTAAGGGGAGAGACGCGTCGAGTGTCTACGCCGATGACCGGAAGGCCACGATGACGACGCCTCCGGTACAAATCGCCCGTAAACTTGGTCCTACCCTCTCGCGCAGCGGCAACAGCCTCGGAGTGCCCAGCGCTCGCCTTCGGTCCCGCTGCACGGTTTTCACGAGGCCCGAGTTTCAGCCGGGCGAACAGTCAGACGTCGCGATCCTGGACGCGGCATGACGGGTGGGGCCCAGGATCCGTGCCAAAAAGGAGAGCCGTTGCGGCACGTCCGCTCGACTCAGGAGGGCTCATCGCGAGCACTGCTCCGAGATGATTCAGTTCCGGAGAAGAAGGAGAAGACGGGGCAAAAGGCCACTGAACCCTTTTTCTTTTCGCCTGCGCGTCGCTATTCGCCCAGACGCCTCTTCCGCGAGCGCGTGCGAAGAAAAGGACTGGCCGAAAAAAAGTATAGCGCTGGCGTCGGCGACGTCCCCCGCACTATCCCGCCGCCCCCGCGAGCCGTCGGCCGCTTTCTTCAAACTGCAGCGGCCTTCTTCTCGCTCCAGACACGTCTGCCTGCTCCTCTTCCCAACTATCTCCTTGCCCTCCTCCGACATTCTGTGTGTGCCACCCAGTGTGGTTCTCACATAACAGGGAAAAGAAGAAGCGAGGAATAGGGTTTTCTGATACTCGGCCGGAGATGAGCGTGCACCCCTACCAACCTCCCATGGCGGCGATTACACTGGCTCGTGTCACCGTTGCTCGATGGAAACCCAACCGTCCGCTCTGGCTGACGTGCACCAGGGCTGACGGAGCGTGCGCGCTTCTTCTGCTGCGTCATCGGACCGAGAGGAGCCATGTCTTCGGGTTGACGCTCACGCATGAAGTGTGGTCCCGCTGGGTCTTGACGTGGTCTACGTTTCCACAGACTAACAAAAGAGCGTCCAGGAAATTGAAATCGCTCGTAAGAACTGCTCCACACTGCAGCGGTCGGCTGCCACTACCCTAATATTATTTTGTAACAAAAGCGCAAAAGACAAGACAGAAATACGAAAAAGGCCACATGTATGTGTGTCTTGTCTTTTTTTGCACAGTTGTTACAAAATGCTCTTATACCAACTCGCCGAACACTCCTTCCTATTGCTAATAATATGTTCGATATCACTATTGGCCGGCGCCAGATATCACAAACCCATCAGCGTACAAAAAGCTTCGTGAATCCGGGCTTCGGCCCCGTAAGCTATACTCATTCGTTAAGACCGTTTATATTTTGTCTACTTGTTTAGTGGCACCCACACTGGATCATAGCAGGCTAACGCACTTCCTTTAATGAACGAATTTATTTATTTATTTATTTATTTATTTATTTATTTATTTATTTATTTATTTATTTATTTATTGATACTGCAATACCCACCGGGATTTTAGCAGGGTGGGCTACAATTCATGAGAGAAAATAGAACATAATGGTAAACAAAATATATGTACATGCCTAGGTCACAGTCAAGAAAGAACACAAAAAAGAGTTTAAGCAAAACATTTATCAAATGTGAAAATGAAACAGAGGAACACTCAACGCATAAATCACATAGACAGTCACTATAAAATAACCAATTATGTTTCAGCCATCAAGAAGGGATGCGAAAGCTGACAAAGAGTCTGCTTGAACGATACAGCTGCTGAGGTTATTCCAGTCTCTGACTGTTCGTGGAAAAAATGAATACTTGAAAGAGTCATTATGAGAACGAAAACGTGTTATTGTTAGTTCATGTCTTTGGCGTGTTGAATAACCGGAAGAAAATGTAATCCATTCGCTAACGTCGACTTTATAGTGCCCCTTAACTAATTGATATAAAAATTTTAGTCGTGATGAGCGGTTTCTATCAGATAACGGGATTAGGTTAGCGCGAGCTTGTAGTTCAGTGACTGAGCTACGTCGAAAGTTGTTATAAATTAACTGTACGGCTTTTTTTTGGACATTCTCTAGGTTCAGAATTTTACCTTTTGTATAGGGGTCCCATATTATAGCAGCATAGTCTAAGCCTGGCAGGACAATGGATGTGTATGCTAATCTTCTTACAGCAGGGGTAGCCAAAGTTAACGTTCTTCTTAAGAAGAATAACTTTCTATAAGCATTCGCTGTAACGTAGTGAATATGTTTGTTCCACCTAAGATTGTTTGAAATCCATAGCCCAAGATATTTGTATTCAGGCACTTCAGACAAAAGCACATTGTTAAAATTATACGGAAACGATAAGGGCCTCTTCTTTCGAGTGATCCGCATGAAAACGGTGTTGTCGAAGTTTATACACATCTGCACATCTGAATGTAGCACTGCATGCAGTATACACGACTACCTTGCATTAAAATTAGCGGGGTTAGCTAGGCCTTGCGATTGTTCTATTAGCTATCATTTTTCCTTTCCATATTGTTTGACACAACTATGTCGCAGTTTTACTAGAAGAGATGGTGATCAACGCTATTTCACAATGCATTCAGATTAACATCTCTTAAAACGATATATGGCGAAAAATGTGGCTGCTTGGGACAAGGGGCGCTGACCTAAGTAAGATATGCGAGACGAAAGGACGAATAATTGAGGTCGACGTGAATGTTTATTCCATGGATGAAGTTGCTCGCCTCGCTGTTATAGTGAACTGTAATCATACGCAAAGTGGCATTAGTATTCTGGACCACCGCCGCGTATAAACCGTAAGACCCTCGCGCGTCCAGTATGTCTGGTTAGCTAGGCGGCCTAACCTTCCCTCGTCCTAACCATTTCTACACGCTTTCACGTATAGGGTCTTAGCGCGAAGTGGGACAGAACCCCTAATTAATTCATTCATTAATTCCTGCAAGCATGCAGGCTTACATCGCTGTACCTCTTCGCTGTATCACTGTAATCGCTTTGTATTATGTTTTCTTCTATAGTCTCATCACTTGTATTTGCCCTAATCATAACTATATTAAATGCTTCCTGCTCGCCGCGGTGGCCATGACGTCCTGCTGCTTAGCAGAAGGTCGCGGGCTCGATCATCGGGCCCAGTGGCCGCATATCGGTGTGGGTGACATCCAAAAGCGCTCGAATGCTTGGATTTAGGTGCACCTTGATGAAACACAGACGCTCAAAAGTAATCCGAAGCCCTCCACTATATACGGCATCCCTTGCGACATTTCCTGCACTATTCAACATTCAATACTCAACAACCAATACAGTGTAGGAGCAACGAGAATTGAACCAGTCGGTATGAATCCACGATGACGGCACAGCGCAAGGGAACACTACACGGGAGAAAAAAAAACAAAAAAACGACAGGACAAGGTCTGTCCTGTCTTTTTTTTTTTTTCCGCCGTGTAATGTCCTCTTGCGCTGTGCAGCCATTATGGATTCAATACAGGTCCACAAATGTATAGAACCAAAGCGATGTTCCGCCAAGATGCGCACGCGACCTAAGTTACACGCCTACCCCAAAGAAGTGGCGGCACAAAATGCCGACTGCCCTACATGCTTCCTTCCGATTGCTTCCATGACGAATGAACGTGGCAGGCGCGCCTCGAATGCCGCTTGCTTCCGGAGCGAATGACAGACAGATCCAGGCGTTACCGTTCCGGGATATGCCGCCTCTTTCTCTATCGCCACTTTCACTTCCCGGGGCACTCATGTGGGCGCCATCCGTCATCACTTCGCCCCCCACCCCCTTCCTTTCATTTCCTTCTTCAGTGGAGACCTGCGCGCAAGGCGTATCGAACCGTTCGTCGTCTTCTTTTCCTGCTGGTGCGCTATGTGCACAGGCAGCGAACAGAGAGTCATCGTTTCACAGCGATGTCGATTATAAAGTTAGAACAGCACGCAGTACCGTGGCCTACAACGGTGTGGATGTCTCTCGCGTATGTCTCGCATGGCGCCCGCCGAGGTTTCCTTCCTGTAGCTTGCCGGAAGACCGATCGAGGCTCGGAGGAATAAAAGCACGTACGGGTGGAGGAGATGCTGCAGTGGACAGCTGAGTGAAGCTCCGAGTGAGCCCGCAGTGCTTGGCTCGCCAACGCCACACCATCCTTTCTTCTTCCCTTCGAAGGAGAGAGCGAGAGAGCTTGGACCGTTTTGTTTCTCCGCCTCCCCGCGTAGCCCCAATCGCAACTCTTTCTGACACTCGGGCAAAAAGAAGACAAAGAAGTCAACACCGTGCGCGCGCCTGTCACTGCCTCCGCCTTCGTCTACCCATAGCATCCAAGGGGTCACGAAACTGCGGCCGGCAGGTATCTATGCGAACGGGAGGACAAAAGGCCTGCGCACGTCGGCGCTTCAACGCTTGCGCGCGCGCCGTTTTAACACTCGTCGCGCCCGGAAAGTGCACGGCGCGCTTTTGTTCTAGAGCGCACGCGGGCAGCGTGGCGCGTATATAATGCTAACTAAAAGAGCTCCGTGCTGCCGCGGGTTCTATAAATATACACGCACACAGACACCGCCTCACTTGTGATCCCCCCCTCCCCTCCTTCCATGGGTCTCTCCGGCCTGCAGCTCCTCTACTACATGCTGGGCATAGGCGGTGGCTCACGGCGCTGCTGCTGCGTGCGTCGATTGCGCGCTAGAACTCCGGACAAACACAAGCGCGCGTTCGCGAGCCTGCTATTCTCCGGAGTCGCGTCGCTCGAAGCAGCAGCAGCAGCAGCAGCCCTAGCTAATGGATGCCTTTCGCGTGGGGCGTGCGAGTGTGTGCGTATGCGCGTGCTGAGCTTTGGAAAGACGCAGCGGCCGCAGCTGCTTCGGAGAGCGTCTATAAAAGGAACGAGTTTCTTCGGCCACGCCACAGGGTCCGGCCGTAATCGCGCGTGTCGCGCCGACGCTTCCCGAACGATGGGCCGCGGCTCCCGAGGAGAGAGAAAGAGAACCAGCCCGCCGTCTCGTTCACGCGGTGAACGCATCCGACGCCCCCGTTCACTCTGCTCTATACCGGCTGGGAACGTGCGTGCGGTCAGACACACAGAGCGCCAGCTTATTCTCTCTTGTGAGGAGAGATGGCCCCTTCTTCTTTGGCGGCGGCGTCACGTACAACCGCCAACTGGCCCCCTCCCTGTAATGCATTCACAGTTAGTCACGTCTCCCAACTAATACGCGCCTGTCGGCCTCGCCGCCTACCTAATACATAAGCAGACGCGCTTGGAAGCTAGCGGGATGTCCAGTGTTCGCGCGCAGTGGTCAGTCCAGACAGAGAAAACTGGAGCGGTAATGATTTGTATTTGCGCGTGTGCGCTCCCATCACGGGCACTGAGTACTCTTATAGAGCTCTTGGTTGACAGTCGTCGCGCTCGAACTAGCCATTCCCATTCTTGTTTCTTCGTTTCTTTCCGCTTCTACCGCGAGTCAAGCGTTTAAGGAGAGAGACGGAGAACGGAAAGAAGGGATGTGGACCAGAATACAGCTCTGGTACGGTTGTACTTCTGCTCGAGACCGTCGCTATTTTATTCGTTCTTCTTGTAGCCCTGCTTCTATGATTATTTCCTCTGAGGAGTTCCGAACAGACAGACATCTGAATTTGGCCATCGGTAGACTTCATCGACGCACCCTGCAATAACGAGAACCGAAGTCGTGGTCGCTGCTCTTCAGTCGAAGTAATGGTGGTGGTGCTGGTGGTGGTGATGGCGGTTATGATGTTGTGTGCAGGTAGGACTGTCCAGCAGAACTTTGACTGGCATGCATGCAACGCATGATATTTCCTGCAGGGCATATATTAACAGGCGCATTACTACTGGCTCATCGGGCAGAAAATCTGGCAGCAGACGCACCGCAGCAGAGCATCTTTCTCCCCACTTCAATCGTCCCTTGGTTACTTGGAAGAATACCAGGTCGGATATATTTCGGGACTGGAAACCATTTTTCCTCGGTGCGTTGAACGGCGCACATCAACACGACAGGCTCATCGTGACAGGATCGTCATAATATGTTAATCATGACAGGATGCAGATGTAATAGTTATACTAGCCCCACGACAACGAACCGCGCACTAGGTGAAGAGGTACAACGTGTGTACAAGCTATCTTGCAGAACCGCGCTGGTGCACCGACCAACGCACTTCACGAGCGGAACGTGTGGAGAAGATAGGCCTAAGAAGCCATAAGAAGGAGCTAAGCGTGTTCGCAGTGCGCCGGCAGACACGGACAAGAGCGAGACAACAGGGCGAGCGCGCTCGTCCTATATTCGCGCTCTTGTCCGTGTCTTTCAGCTCTATGATTAGATGCGTGGCTGCATCTAATCAACTAGCTCAAACAACCATACTTCTAATTTACCAGGATTCGATTTGGATTAATTAGCAACGACTTAATTTTGAACAGTTTGTCATGACCCGCCGTGGTGGCTTAGTGGATATGGCATTGCGCTGCTATAGCAAGAGGTCGGGGTTTCGATTCCCAGCCGCAGGGGCCGCATTTCTGTGGGGGCGAGAAGGCTCGCGTACTTAGATTTAGGTGCACGTTAAAGAACCACTAGCAGTCAAATACTAATCCGGAGTCCCTCACTTTGGCCTGCCCCATGCATAGTCAGATCGGGGTTCTGGCACGTAATACCTAATATTCAAGAATTTAATTTTATTTTCTGTAACTAGTACCGAAATCTAAGAACACGAGCTCGGCGTGCAACATGCAGTCAGACGAACGGTGAAGCTTGGACTCGTCTCTTAGCGTTTGCACTGTTGTTTCATTTCCTACGCATATCTATAGTGACTGGTATCAGGGATACCGGTGTCATTATTGACGAAGTCGCAGCACTGTCTGTCTGGTACAGGGCGCCCATAAAAGCACTGCTAAGGCAATGTTCCCCGTTCATGTGCTATAGATACTACCTTGCCGACTTCTCCCTTCGCGCGAGCGGAAGTGAATATACAGCGCGACAAGAAAACAGCTTTGTGAATTCAGTGTCGAATTCGAGTGTGGAGTTTCTCTTTTTATTATTAGTATTTTATTTCTTAGCATTGCTAGGCAGCTTTCAGTTTTACGATTGGCGTGTTTCCAGTAAGCAGCGTGTATGCAGTCGTATGCCAAAGCTTCGCAGAAATCAGCTACGAGGCACGTGAGTAATGAGTGAGTGAGTGAATAAACTTTATTGTAGGTCCGGCGAGGACGCGAACTCGTCGCGCACCCGGCTAGTCCCACGTCGGGACCGGCAGGTCTAGCCCACCGGCCCGGTCGCGGGCACGCCGGACGGCCAGGATTTGCTTTTCTAGAGCGGGGCTACGCAAAAGCGAGTCCCACTCCTCCTTGATGAACTTGGGGTATGTCGACCCGCACTCCCAGAGCATGTGAGGTAGAGTGGAGGTCTGGCCGCAGGACGGGCAGGCGTCGTCGCGATACACGTCGGGGTAAGCCTCGTGGAGAGCGGACAGACACGGATATGTGCTGGTCTGTAGGAGCCTAAGTGAAACGGCTTGCGCCCTATTCAACTTGGGGTGAGGGGGTGGAAAGACCCTTCTGGACATGTAGAAATATTTAATAATCTCATTGTGAGTAGCGGGAGCGTCCCTGTGACCGTAGAGAGGAGGGGAGTCAGTGCTCCTTATAGAGGAAGCGCGGTCGGTGAGGTCACGCGCAGCCTCGTGGGCAGACTCATTGAGGTTCGGGGGAGCACCCTCGACCGATCCTACGTGAGCGGGAAACCAGTGAATTGAATGGTTTGTGAGAGCATGTGGACTCGAGCCGCTAAGAAGACGAACAGCTTCCTTGGCAATGCAACCCTTTTGAAAAGCCCTAACTGCCGTTTTGGAATCACTATAAATTTCGGACCCACGACCGTCTAGCAGGGCGAGGGCGATGGCGACTTGCTCGGCGACTCCGGGGTCTGAAGTGCGAATTGAGGCGCTATTGGAAATGTTGCCGCCCGAGTCGACCACAACGACGGCAAAGGTCTTCCCGTCACTGTACTCCGCAGCGTCGACGAAGCTTGCGCTAATGTCGTGTCGCTTGATCTGTTTGAGGATGGCGGCTGCTCTGGCCTTGCGTCTGCCCTCGTTGTGGACGGGATGGACGTTTCGGGGCACAGGGGCGACTTCGAACTTGTCTCGAATGCACCTAGGGATCGGGGTACTGACCATCGGGAATCCCACAGGGTGGTAACCCAGCTCTTCGAGGATGCGTTTACCTGCTGCTGTGGTGCCCAGGCGAGTGAGTTGCGCGCGTTCTTGGGCTTCGGCAATCTCCTCGGCGGTGTTATGTACCCCCAGCTTCAAGAGATCCTCGGTATGGGTCCTGATGGGTAGCCCGAGAGCCCTCTTGACTATTTTGCGGATAAGAACATTGAGCTTGTCTCGCTCCGCTCTGAGCCAGTTGTGCATAGAAATCGTGTACGTGAGGTGGCAGAGTACGAAGGCATTGATCAGCCTGAGAAGATTGCTTTCCTTCATGCCTCGATGCCGGTTTGCGATTCTGCGAACGAGGCGGAAAGCGTTGTCCGTCTTCGCGATAATCTTGCGGAGAGCAGTTCCGTTTCCGCCGTTGTATTCGACAAACATGCCCAGGACCCGAATAACGTCGACCCTGGGTATCACCCCCCCGTCACAAGTGCGAAGTCTGATGCTGCTTTCAGAGACTGGCTTCCAATCTTTGGGTCTGCCTCCCTTCTCTTTTCTGTAAAGTAGCAGCTCCGACTTGGCGGGGGAGCATCGAAGTCCGGTGGGGCGGAGATACTCCTCGATCACGTCAATCGCCTCCTGCATGGCTTCTTCGACTCTGCCCTCGCAGCCGCGGGAGCACCATATGGTGATGTCATCGGCGTAAATGGTGTGCTTGACGTTCTCGACGCGCGCCAACCTCTCGGAAAGACCAATCATACAGATGTTAAACAATGTTGGGGAGATGACGGCGCCCTGAGGAGTGCCCCGCCCTCCGAGGGGCACATCTTCGGAGCGGAAGTCTCCAATGCGAAGCTTGGCCTTCCTGTCAGTCAGAAAAGAGCTGACGTGAGTAATAAACTTCTCGTTACATTCCAGAAGTGGTAATGGATAGCCGCGACCCCTGACAAGAAGTGTGCGGTAGGAAATTGCGCCTGTGAGTAGAGGAGCGCCCACACTGTTCTTCACATTTTCCTTTTCGTTTTCGTATTTCTGCACTATTACACACACACACACACACACACACACACACACACACACACACACACACGCACACGCACACGCACACGCACACGCACACGCACACGCACACACACACACACACACACACACACACACACACACACACACACACACACACACACACACACACACATATATATATATATATATATATATATATATATATATATATATATATATATATATATATATATATATATATATATATAATTCAAGGAAGAATTCTGTAGGTCCGGCGCATAGGCAGTTGAAGAAACGAAGGGGATCACTTACGAAAATTCCATTTTTATGTTTTAACGTTTCGGCCGTGGCACGGCCTTAGTTTCTTCAGCTATATATATATATATATATATATATATATATATATATATATATATATATATATATATATATATATACATATTCGCGCCCGTGTCTGGCGTGTCAGCAAGAGTGCTTATGCTTGCCTTAAATGTGACGTTCAGTTGCCGTTCCGTCAAACTGTTGAGCGTCAATCAATTCTCTTTTTTTTTCTTCTTCTTTTGCAGTGGGGCTAAGGCGCAGGAGGGCAAGCAGCATAGCTAAGATACTGAGCACTGAGAAGACGCCTCTTGGTTCGCACGAGGTGACAAAAGATATAGGGGGATTCTTGCAGTCTTCTCGTTCAAATATTGCAGGAGTGAGAAACGCAACGCAATATTGAAATAAAGCAGCTGGGTTTATAGGCTGTCTGTGCCAACCATAGGTACACTTCGGGCAGAATAAGAATCAGCAGCAAAATTAGCAAGATCTTATTATAGCAGGGTATGAGACCGGGCTAGTTGGTATTCCATGCTGAAGTGAGTAGCGCCAGAGTGGACACGGGACACTAAAAAAGGAGACAAAGACGAGCGCTTGTCCTTGTCACCCTTTTAGTGTCCCGTGTCCACTCTTGCGCTAGTCACTTCAGCATCTTATTATAGGTCAGAACTTTTTCTGTAAATGAAGCCTGCATATATGTAATGGTGCAGCTCAGCGGCCTCCTGTAGGGGTGCTGCCCTTGCTACGGCCTGTGGCAGTTTTAAACACCGCGGAGCAATTGCCAGAATTTCCACGTCTGGCATGGTGCAGGTACACGAAAGGTAATTACAGGTAATCACGTTAGCACATGCTAAGACATACGGTATCATTGTAGAAGGCAAGACTTGATTTGATAAACTGATTACAGGCTCGAAAGTTTGCGCGTTCTTCGAGAACTTAAAAGTAACAGATTCAGATTGATTTTCACATATTATAGTGCCCTTCGTGCATACCGAAACATCAGCACACGGGTGTTTCGTGAAGGGGAAAAAAAAGTCATCCACCTTAGAGTAACCTGAGGACACCAATGTTTTATTATGCTTCACGCTTCAATTCAATTCATGAATTTCATGAAAATTTTTCCATTGCGCGTTTTCGCAGAACTAATTTGCCATTCGGGTATTTCGGTATACACCGCCATACATGAGCCTACATCAAAACTGGTCGCCACGACAGCGAAACAAACGCACGACGTCGTCCTCATTAGCATAATTAATGGCAAGAAGTAAACGTGTCACTTCGCAAAGTTGCTTGACATCGTGTGTGGAGTACAGTGCCTTCTGCAGGGCAAGCTCATCCGACGCCGCACCTTCCTGTCTCGGCAGCGTACGTTACCACCTCTCTTGTCGCTAAGACAAACAACATTCATGACATGTAAATAGAAGCGCCGTTACGTTGGCATAAATCAATCGTAGTTGCAATCAAGGCAAGCGTACTGCTATACCCCTTGCCTCATCTTGATACCGCTAATGGCTTGACGGGCTGATTGCAAGCCGGCCGGCAGACGTTAGACAAATGATAACCGTTGGTCTGCTTAGTGTGACCTAATGAGATCATATACACTGCTCCTAGCTACACCATTGCGTGCGCGTCTACATTTTCTCATGTAGGCCAATTGGAACGTCTTTCTTACGCTGAACAAACAGGGCGGAGCTCAGCCGGCCCAGCGTGGCGCACAGCGAACGACCGCTGCCCGCAGCACGTGCCGTACTGGGAGAGGAAGGGGCAGCTCGTCCACGTTCGGCCGTTGCCCCTTCGTCAGTGCGACGGACATTCCGCGGCCGATTCTCGTTGGACTCGCCGAATCGATCGACGCACGGTGGTCGCGTGGAGACCTCGCGGCGAGCAGTCGGCGAACTAAGATGTCCCGTGATTACGAGTCTCTCATTACATGTCCGCACGCTTAAACGTACATCTTATTCCATGTTAAAACGCAATTCATCTCCGTTCTGGGCGACATCCGTTAAGTTTGTGAGACACGGGACCACGCCCATCTGCGCACTCCGGCATCCCCGCCCTTCAACAGGAAAGTACAGGGCATCGTGGCAGAGGGATTCAAACGATGCATGCCTGCGTATTTTTTTTCTCTTCTTTATCACCTGTATACAGTTAATATGGGTGTGGAGTATTCTGCGATTGCAGATTTTATTAATTAAATGTGTGTAAAGAGATGTTGGTGCCTCGTCGGGGCACCGGCTACCCCTCTGTTCTGGCGTGCAATAAAAGGAAAAGCAGGCCGAGAAAATACGGAAAGCCTCAAGGATAAATAGTTTCCTGAAATATAGTTCACGTTGTGGAACCTACACACAAGGCACGAGTTCACAAGCTGAATGCAATCCGCCTGAAAAAAAGAAAAGTGAGGGAAAAGACAGCTGAGAGACTTCCACAATACACCAGACGTCATGCACCATGTGAGAACATGCGGTTTCATAGCTCAGCGACATTACGCTTAGTAACACACAAACACGGACGCACACTGCTAAATGATGTTATTACTGTCGCAACAACTATGTCATCTATTTCTTTTCTTTAATAAGGCAATAGCTTCGATGTGGTAATATTGTGCTGTCTTATCAAGGCTAAATAGCCCGAGTAAATATATGCATAAATGAAACAGAGAAACAAATGAGCGAGCGAACAGACAGCCAAAGAATCGGCGGGCGCTGTGCTGTGTATAAGTACGGTAAGTATGTGCTTCCTAAAGTAATAAGTATAATTTCAAATATAATGTTCTAGGTATTTCTTCTCTTTGTTTCGGTATACTGTTCATTGTTTGTACAGCAAGCCTTAAATAAAATAATTGATGTTCGTAGGCAATACCTGGTTCGAGAATAAATTGTTCAATAACAAAAGAAGCAACGCACTACGAATGAATGAACATTCTCGACGTGAATGAGGCATAACGAATGTCCTTGCCCCGAGATTCTAGTCAAGCCCGAAAACCCTCGTCCCGCCAGACGCCTCAATACGTGCATCTCTGCCATCGCTAATTGTGGTTTCTATAAACACTGCGAAGGTTTCCGAGGAAGACAACGCTTCGCGCAACAGCCGCAAGCTCGTGGCAACGCGCGCTAGAAGCCGCGATCGTATGGAGGACACGCGTGCAGCAGTTGTGTTATTGTGCCACGCGCCGCCGGGCGATGTGGTTCCCTCGCCATTACTCGCAGCCGCAGGACTATGTAAACGGCGAATACAGCGGCACTTTCTAGCGTTGCGTCACATTGCGGGCCTTCCGGAGCGAGTGGCTCTTTTCGTCGAGAAGGAACCCAAGGACAGTGAGAATTCACCTCCACGGCTCGTTCCGGGCAGCGTGAATGCGAGCTCATCATCTGTACACGCGTGCTACATTCCACAGAAATACGTCCGTCAGCATGCAGTCCTGCTCGCTTGTGCCTTTTCTTGGGTCACAGGCGACTGAAATAGAACGCAGAGGAACGGCTCAAAGAAAAGCAAACTCTTTAAAGTGACAAGATTGTAAACGATGTATGTTAAGTCAAGCTTCGTGGATAGGTAAATTACATTTCCGCAATACGAGAAACGTGTCTTATGCAGCAAAATGAAAAAAAAAGAAATGCCAGAGAGTAACGGTTTTCAATTAAAGGAATGTGTGATTTATAAACGTAAAAACAAGGTAATATGAGTGATCTCACTCCACGACCAAGGGAATGGGCACAGCTGAGTGGTAATTATTGAAAGGGTGATACTGAACGTACCGAACCACTCAGCTAACGTTTCACCGTGAGAGAGAGAGAGAGAGAGAGAGAGAGAGAGAGAGAGAGAGAGAGAGAGAGAGAGAGAGAGAGAGAGAGAGAAATTCATACAAAAACACAGATGATTAGTGTCATCCTTCTTGCTTGTGCTTGTCGCATGGCAGTCTTCAAGCATTGCCTCTGGCAAAAAAGAAAGAAAACAGAAAATAACAGATACCGCTAACGGGATAAATAAAATATGGCCCCCGGGCTGCTCGCCCACAGAAACTGCGGTCGTACACGCTCTTCTTCGACAGATAAAGGATGGGCTCGGCCAGACACGGCGGAGGAAACAGCGGTGGCTGTGCCGCCAAGGTGGGCTGGCACACGGCGCTCCCCGCCAAATCCCGGTCACACCCAAGAGGCACGCGCGTCCTTTATGCCGCTGCGAACGCGCTGGTCTTCTTCTTCTTCTCAGGCGGTGGCCCCGAGTCCAGCAGCCTCTTCCACGTCCACCACGGCCGCGCGCGCCATCATCGCCAGGGAGTGGTGCTCGAGCGGCCTCCCCCTTTTATTTAGGAAAACGGAGCGGTGTACACGCGCAAACAAACGCCGCTAGCAACGGCGGCGGCGGCGGCAGCAGCATGCATAGGAGCGGCGCACACAGTCCGTCTGCAGGGTCGTCGCTCGGCGCAAGTAGACGCGTCTGTGTGTGTGTGGCGCGGCTGCAACTCCGCCGCCGCTGTTCGGGGCTCGTCGTAAAAGACAAAAGAGCTCGGCCGGTAGATGACCTACAAAAATAGCCATAAGGCTGCCCCTTTGTGCCGTCCGCGGTATACTGCACGGCCCCTTCGCCGTCCCTTTTACCTCGCGTCACATCGCGATGTGTGGCATCTTGCGCCGCCGAAGATGGTTGCACCGGCACCCCCCTCCCCTCTTGTATATACAGCTCCTCCCACTTCAAACCGCCCTCTTTCATACCTCATGCTCTGCATAACGGCCTGTTCTTCGCTCGAATGGTTCCTACTTTGTTCTTTCTATGTGTTTATTTATTTGTTTATTTATTTATTTGAATACCCTCAGTGCTCATGGGCGTTACAGAAGGGAGTGGTAACAATAAATTGGAAATAAAAAACACAAAGCAAATATTAGGTAACATATTCAAGCGCATTTTTAATATCACTGGGGTCCGTAATAGGTACAGCGGAGGTGGGTAAGTGGTTCCAATCATTACAAGTTTGAGGAATGAAAGAATGAAAATGTTGGTTAGTGTGACAACGAGGAACAAAGACTTTATAACGATGGTCAATACGAGATGATATGAATGAAGGGTGGGAAGTAATTCTTGTTTAAGACGAGCGCCTTGCACGGATATTGCGGTTCTTTCGACTACGCACTGTTCACTGTCGCCTATAAGGACAGAATAATTGCACCACGCTTCGTTCAGATAGTTATCCGAGGGTCACACCGCGTAAAGAAAGGATTCGAAAACATAGTGGCTAGTCGGGCGAAAGTGTCCCATATTGTGTTGCATGCAAGAACGCTTCTCAGCGCATCGGCGATGGGACCGGCGTATATCCTGCGGCTGTTTTGTTATCGCTGCCAACTATATACTCTAAAGTTCCGACATTTCGTCTGATAGACATATGGCGCACGGTTCAGCTATATCTTGCAGCATACTCTAAGCATGCAGTATGCTCTTTCGAGTGCAACGTTTTGTAAACAATTATCTTGCTTTGTCTAAGGGAGGGATGTGTAATTTCAAAGGTACACTGGTCTCTGAAACGAAATGTTTTCTAAATGAATACGCGCTTTGCATACAGGTGACACTTATTGCATTATTCCGCCGTCTACGCTGTATCAGTTCTGCCCTTAACAAGCAGACTTATCTTAGGAGCTTTCATTAATGTACTGCCTCGAGCACTCAAATGACCGCCCGTGAGTCGCCGGCAAGGGTGATCTGCAATTACCGTTCACCGGTGCGCCGCTATACAGCTAGGAAGTGTCCACAGTACTTAAAGGGTAGCGGTTTGGGCTAGTTGGTATGTCATGGTTACTGGGGAGAGCGGTAACGCGAAGCCAAATAACAACTGCTCGTCCTTGCTTGCCTCGCCTTCCGGTTGTTACTTTGCTGCGTGCGACCGCTCTCCCCAGTAGTCTACAGAACATTTCTCTCTTTCATGAAGTCGTGGTCAAAAATGCTTTTCATATGAAAGCCGAGTGCTTTCGGGTACACTTTCTACGCGGCCGCAGAGCTGCACTTTATAACTACTTAATTATTAATAGTTCGTCAATGACAGGTTACATGCTTGATGATGCTTTTGGACCTGGCGGGCCGCATAACGAATGCTCGTTGCCCTGTGGCAACTGGCACCGTAGTGCAGGTGTCAAACAGAGCACGGAACATATCCGCTACTCACCAATTAGGGCCTTGAGTGAAACGGCATGCCAGGTGCTCTGCTGATTTACGACCTGTCATGTGACAAGTGCTGCAATGGTCATACGGGCCAATGTTAAGTCATTTCAGGTATATAAGACCCAAGCTAGAACATTCGTGCGTCTTATGAGATAATTTTACTAACGTTAACACCAAGAAACTGGAGGCCATCCAAAGAAAGGCCGTTATAGGTTTATTTATTCCAAGTTTAATCTTAGTGACCTTCCGACTGAGCTCATGAATGCTAATATAAAAAAAACCCGCATTACGAAGAACGAAGCACCGTCTAAACTTTCTTTACTTGCCTATTAACCCTAAGTTAACCATTGACCACCGAATACTGACCACGAGGCATACACGACATTATTGAGACCGTTCTTATTAATTCCGTATTTCGCTAAGACTAACTCTTCCCAGTTTTCTTTTTTTTTCCGCACGCTGTATCCGAGTGGAACCGTCTAATTGAGCCTTACCGATTATGTCCAAATTAGAACCCCGTTTATTCTGTCGTGCACAATGTATTAGCGTCATCTTTTCAACTGTATTTTGTACCTACATTGCGTCTTGTTACGCGTGCCTGTCCTGCTGGGACATTTCGGTCCAAAGTATGTATTAAATAATAATAATAATAATAATAATAATAATAATAATAATAATAATAATAATGAGGAGCCGTTCCACTCTGTGAAGGTGGATGAAAAGCGAAGCTGTAGCACATCACACAGGGTTTGACAAGGGCAAATGTATTTATTTTCACCATTTCGTAATGGCAGCGACGATGGCTTTGTGCTTACGGCGATATATACTGATTGGTTCGGTTACTACCTTACACAGAACCTTGGTCAAAGCTAAATGTGGGCATGACCATTTTTGAGTAGTTCAGTGACTTGGATCGGTGCGGCACTAACCAAACTTTTCTAGCACAAACTGAGTGAACCATTTCTTGTATGGTTTTGAAATGTCCACATTGAAGCCTCCAATGATGATCACAGGGATAGTGTCATCACAGTTAAACCATGCGAAGTGCGTGGTCATCAACTTCTCGATGTGACCAGCGGGTGTGCCTGGAGGTATATGCACAGTGGATATCCCTGTGCATTCCATCTTTCGTTTGTACGGCACAGACGTCCCCACAGTCACTGGCATGTACATACATTTTATACTCATGAACCTTACGGGGCTATGAACCACTGCCTTTTTCGCTTGCTAAGGGGGGTACGAGCCATTCTTTACGGGGGTATGAGCCATTGCTTCCAGAGGTATGAGCCATTGATGATGACAGTGTTCGACATGGTGTCCTCTATGTCGTATACGTAATTAGAAAATATGTAAGCACTTTTCGCTTCACTTTGCTGAGTGCTTGTAGCCTCTGCCTTACGGGGCTATGAGCCATTGCATTTTATGCTTACTTACGGGAGTATGAGCCATTGATGATGATAGTTTTTGTTGACGCACACGAAAAATACACGGAACCCTAGTCACATACAGTTTCGCTGTAATAAATGCTTAAATACTCGCTTTCAAGAGGGAACACGGGGCAGTAGTCAATGCTTTAGCACCTGGTGGCCATCTCGAAGCTGCAAATGCAGCACCAAATATATTTATAACGACCTTGTGGCGTAAACACTTGAGAGTAGCTCTTGACCAGTGTTCATCCCTTTTCTTTCGCGTTATGTTTTTTTTTTTGCGCTTACTAACTGTCAAGTATGCACCAACTATAGGTTCGAAGCAATTCCTCATGTTATCTTGAAGATCGTTGCTGTGGGTATCCTCTCATGCTACCGGCAGCTTCACAGCAGTCCCGTGCTCAGGCAGGTGCAGAGGCTGGCTGACAGGGAACTCTTACAAGCGTTTTGTATTAAAAAATCGTGAATGACAGGTAAGCAACTCGCCGCAAGATCTCACCACAAAAGAGCGTTAAGTTATTACAACACCATTGGCTGTGTCTAGCACATTCTGGGTCACGTATTCCAGTTTCCACGTTGCTGATGTTGCACCGCAGCACGAGATGAGCAGCACCAGCCTGGCGTTGCTTAAAGAAATAAACATCGCCCCATACATTGTAGCTAAATAATACAATATGAAGTCGTTTCTACGTGGAACTCATGGACGAGTGGCAGCGTACGTATGTTATGACATGGAAAGCGGCGCATAAGCGCAGTTATGTGCAAGCGCATCCTCTTGATATACTCATCCATTACCACGAAAATACAGCTACAGATACCTCTCTCCGCGCGAACATGCAAATACAGCCACGGATTCACACTATTATAGCTGCAGTAGTAATATTGTATCGCACTAGTAACACCGCAACATTGTTATATATATATATATATATATATATATATATATATATATATATATATATATATATATATATATATATATATATATATATATATATGTATATATATATAGTCATATATAGAACGATTAGGACGGCGCACATTATAGCTGCATTTATTGCTTCTAAGCAGCGGCTTTAGCTAATTACCTTGCTTAAAATATAATAGGCTGGCTACATATCGTGTAATTTTTGAGAACACCAAAATGGGCCACGCCGGATAAAAAAAAATGCAGAAACCAAAGCACATAGATACACAAGTGGCTATCGAACTCTTTCGTGCGATGAAAGATTGGTCTGTTGTTATCCTCCTCTCTTCTGGCGTACACGATCAACCTCAAAATCTCCGGTTCCCCGCTGACAGCTGCCGCCGTACCAGAAAAGCGCAGCGCTTTTAGGTCGCCAGCTAATCGCAACGTTCGCGCGAGGCTTTTTACGGTCGAGTGCCGCCCTTGTTGCCGCTTTTCTTCTTCCCCCCGACGTCCCCCCAGTTTTTTCACTCCACACACATATAGCTGGTTTGAAATTCTATAGACATACGCTGCTTACGTTCTTGTCTCTCTGGCGATCAAGTTATCGTAAGTGGATATATTCTTCCACGTGCCTACTTTTCCGTACGTGTTCGAATTTGAAATGCCATGTCTTAACTGTAGAGATCTATTTCATCGAGTGTGTTTGAGAATACTGTGCATACACTGCACAATGAATTTTGTCTATTACGCGATGATGAGATGAGAAGCAAGGCTGCTTTGGAAACGGAAATTGGTCAGCTCAGCATAGCTGTGACGTACGACTGCTCAGCCCGATGTCGCGGTTTCCCAGACGCGTTCAGATGCAGGCGGAATGCGAAAGCACTTCGCGTTACGCACTTTAGTTGCACGTCACGCAATCCAATGCGGTCAAAATTGATCCGGGGCTCTTCGCTACGTGGTCTCTCATAGCCCCAGTGTCACCTTTGAGATGTAAAAGACCGTGAATCAATGAGAACCGGCAATTTCGTAAACGGGACGCTCATATAAAGTAAGCAAGATCCCGCGCAACTTGCGACTAAGGAAACTATACAGGGATGATATAAAACGTATAACAAAACCAACGAATAAAGGAGAGCTTTGGGGAAGCTTTAACAAGTAATGCGGAAAGGAAACGGCTAAATTTAAATTCTGAAAAAACGTGCCCGTTATGCCAATTAATTAAACTGATGTATTGAAGGCCAGGTCTGACATCTCTCACTTTGGGGATGACGTTTTTAAGCTGTTTCATGTATGTTGCACCTGTGCACACTCCCACTTCAAGATCGACTACCGCTGTGGTGGCTTCCAGCAGTACTGAAGGTATTCAGTAGATTTCCTTTAATTCGATGGGTATCAGTTCGTTCGAATATCCCCCCCCCCCCCCCCCCATATTTTTCGATTGCGTTGAACGGCGTCACAATAAATATTGTATTTTAATCAAGGCCGCAACCTTGTATTCGAAGCCCTTTCTGATGGTATTCCTTCTATTCACAACGCTTCGCCCGCGTTATCAAAGGCATCAGCCAGTCGTGAACGGTAGGCCGTAATGGTGGCACAGAATCGAGCGGAAGACATCGCTACAAAATCGCGGCCCAGTTCTCCTTGTTCTAAAACCGGATAATTCACACCGATTCCTCATGTCCCGGTGCAGCCGGAATAGCGGACTGAGCCGAGAATGCTATGAACGAGACTGCAGAGCACACGTAAGCTGAAATAAAGTGATGCTTATTTTCACATGATTCCTTTCAATTGTTATTAATTACCGCTCGGTACTTGCCAGTTCTGGTAATTACGCAGGCGAATAAGCTCGCTGAGAAAAACCAGTGACAAAGATAGCGGGAAGAAAGAAAAGAAAGGGAATATAATCGTTACATTATTCAGGGTTAAATTTAAATACGATTTTCTGGGATCTACAGGACACGTATATTGCGAGCGACCAAAGCAATTATGTTCCCCTCCCCGGCAATAAAGTACTCGCAATAAAAGCATTGCTTAACAACAGCGCCATTTAATGACCGAAGAAATAGTCATCAGTTGCAGCAATCATGCGCAAACACTCTGTTGGTGAAGTCTCAAAGCTCAATTTCGAGGATGACTTCGGGTCCCAGGGACACCACCAGTGAGCCACTTCTGCCCGCAGTGAGCGAGGCTGCTAATTTTAACGTGTTAATCTAGAGACCGGACAATGAGCCGTTGTCCTTTACCAGAGACCGGTTCCTCGGGCTTCATTGCGAGCTCGCACGTCATTAAAAAAAGAAGAAAAAAGGTTAGCGATTGAAGTAACTTAATATAACAACAAAATGTGCGATCATCTACGCGCTGTTCTCAGGTCATTCGACAGCCATGCAACAACCGAGGAAGAAGAAAGAAAGGACATTCGCACCCGAATCCTAGGTAGGACGAATAGAGGACTGCTGGAGGGCTGCATTCGCGGCGCGTAACCGAGCACGCTCAACGACGAGAGCAGCATCTGATGCGGACGCGGCAAAGGAAAAATGAGAATAGACTCGTTTGGTTCACTCGGCGCATCTCTTCCGGGAAGACCAGTTGCGCGTCTGACCAAAATGAATTTATGTCTGGCCCAGATCGCATGAATTATATCCGCGCTCGCGAGACATAATTAAAGTGTCCCCGCGCAGACTCAGAGCCATCGGTCGGCTGCCTTGAGTCTATGCCAGCACTCGCACGCGCAGGAGTATACGCCGAGTCTCACACAGAATGTGCAGCGTTATCGAGGTCAGAGCAGGCTGTCATTGAATCAGCTCACGCCTGGTGGTTCGTGATTGGCCGGGGCTTAAGCGGCGTACAGTCGCGGTAGCCAACGATGTAGCCGAGAAGCTGGCCGATGTCTTATAGAGCTGAGAGATTTATGGTGAAATCAAGTTGGCAGATGTCAAGCCAATAGAGTCACGGTAGCAGTGACGACGACATATAATATGCAAGATGGCAACAGTGAAGTCGGCCGATATAAAGTTAGTATAGACACGTTATAGTCTATCCAGCCCACCAAGTTCAATAGAGTGCGATTTGAGTTCGCGCGATGAAGATGCAACGTCATCGCTCCCGCGGAATCACAGGCCTGGTGTGATCACGCATGGTCGTAAGAGGCCTTCTAAATTAAGCAACATAGCCTAACACGAAATTTCGATTACACGATACTGAGGCAAAGATAGAGGTAAATGCAAAGACAGGCAGGTTAACCGGATCATATTTCTGGTTGGCTACCCTAGACAGGCGTTAAAAAAAAAAGGAATACCAAAGATGACAGAAAAGAAAGAAAAAGAAGTGAAGAAGGTACGTATCAAAAATATAGAACAACCTGTGTGGGCGATGTCGCACTGTCCATCAATGTAGTTCATAGTAACGCGATGAGTCAATGTCATATACGGAGGCATCCGACGTCACACAGCGCGTAGTGTCGCACAGTCACAATATATGGCGCACAGTGTGGACTCTAAGTAACGCAGCAGGTTCGCTTTACCTTCAAAGCCGGTGGTCTATCAGTGAAGGTCTTTACGGAATCTGTCTTCCATTTACTTCCCGCAGTGTCCCGTAGCGCCGATAGCGCTGCACGCATTTACCGAGACGCGTTATTGCTGCCCTGCCTCTATGGGAGTTGACGTCTACATTTGTCAGGGGCAACCCTTGGACAGAAAGGCTTAGCCGGCTCATTTTTTCCCCTCCTCCATGCGCGATCGCGTAACGGAGCCTGCGTGCGCCTACCGTACACTGCGCGTCGGTGCGTCGTATAGTGGGCCGACGTGCCTCCCGCGGACTCTGCCGCGCAGTTTCGCGAGCAGCGGAGGCGCCTCATTAATCCCGTAGCCGCGGGCCATTTGCATATCTGGACGATACATGGCAGGCGCGTAAGCGACAAGGTGCTGACACGCGTTGAACCTGTGACCATTTCGCGCCCGCCGCCTAGCGTCGGTTCGTGTGAAGTTGTCGACGCAAACCGTGAACTCTTCGAAAGAAGGGCGTCGGAACGCCCCGCGCCGTGTCCGTGAGACGCGAGACGTGCACCGCTGTGAAGAATGGACAGCCGAAGTAGCGGGGCGTGCACTTCGGTGCGTGTTGTTTTGTGATTGCCCAATAAAGTTCTATGAATCAAAGGCGATTTTATACACATGACACGAAGGAGCAACCCTTGTTTCTATACCTTTATCGCGGACCGACGCAGCCCAACACTTAGGCAAGCTAGCGCACTCTTTGACATTGGAGAAGTGACACACACCTGAATTCACTCAACATCGATTGCATTCCCTCGATCCCTCTATGCAACTGCGGCTGTTACCAGGTCTTCAGCGAAATGAGGAAACAGTGCTGTGCCGCTTACGTTTGGGCATCGCATTCACCAATGAATATGCATTTTTGATTGGCATGGCTGATAGCGCCGAGTGCAATGCCTGCGGTGTCGAGGAAACCATAGAACACCTACTGTGCTACTGCCCATCTTTTGAAGATGAAAGGCGAGACCTCTGCACAGCTCTCAATCAGCTAGATGGAAAGCCGTTCACATTGAACAAGATCTTGGGACCATGGCCTCGCATATCGCAGCTACAAAAGGCCACAAAAGCGCTGCTGCGATATTTGAAAGATACCGGATGGAGTCAGCGTCTGCGATCCGGACTGAGTGACCGACTGATATCCCCAGTGGACTTTCTCTTCTTTTAATCTTTCCGTCAACCTTTCCCTTTCCCCATTGTAGGGTAGCCAACCGGGCTCAGTCCTGGTTAACCTCCTTGCCTTTAATTTATCATTTTCTCTCTCTCTCTCTCTCTCTCTCTCTATATATATATATATATATATATATATATATATATATATATATATACACATATTGCGTTTGCTTTGTTGAGTATGTAAATGCGGCATATTATGGCTTCATTGATGCGGATGCTGTTGTTAGTGCCGCGGAAGAGCTGTTGATATGCATATAACTGTGTGTCTTTTCGTGAAATTACACTTGCTTCTAAGTATATAGCCCATAAGATCTTATATCCTTGCGTACGAGCATGGTACCAATAACCATTGGGCCGAATTCACAGAGCTTTTCGACAGTAAGTGCTCTTTGTCATTGGATGGCCGCCTTCGCTGATAATAAGTCCAGCACCAGGATTGGTTGAAATTTTCTATTATGAACAATTCTAAATGTAAGAGCTCTTAATGAATACGGGCCTAGGAATTCAAGAGAGGCGTGTGTCAGAGACACATATACCATTAAGGGCCAGGCTGCAGCTGCACCCTTGCCGTGTATAGCGGAGTGCGCCTGCTCCTGAACTGGGAAAACTTGAGAACCAGAGATTTCTCGATGGAGCGCAGGAGCGCCATGCATGGCTTATAGGTATATAAATACCGACAGCTTCCGTCACACTGGCGTGCACGCTTTTCGTTAAGGCTGCGTCCAAGCAACCACGGATATCCGTGGGACGTCCGCCACAAGTCCGAATGTCCATCCATCTAAATGTCCCTAACGGACGTCTATAGGACGTACAACAAATGTCCATATCCCGTTCGGATACCCGGGGACATCCTCTTTTGAACGTCCTCTGGCTGTACATAAATGGGTATGCCTACATAAGTTAGGGCATTGATCAATGCCCTAATATTAAATATATGGCTGGAAATTCTAGAGGATCGTAATTCATTTGACATTTTCATGTCTCTGCACTCTATTGAACACACAATTCGAGTTATCTCTGCGCGCAAAACGAGCAGCCGACGCATGCTTGCAACTTTTAAAGCTTAACCGACCTCAAAGGCTAGACTTTTTTTGGCTGCATGAACGATTACGGATGCAAGAAATACACCATAGAAGCCATGTAGTGGTAGGCAATCTCTAAGGCTATGCAGCTATTTGAATTAATCGGAAGTGATTTCAGGAGCCAGAAACACGGCATAGACGTTTGGTTTTCGGACAGCACTTATTGCCAAAACAAGTAGTGATTTCACTGCGTAATTTTATATACAATAAAAATAAAACTTT
Organism: Dermacentor andersoni; assembly: GCF_023375885.2. Taxonomy (NCBI): domain Eukaryota; kingdom Metazoa; phylum Arthropoda; class Arachnida; order Ixodida; family Ixodidae; genus Dermacentor; species Dermacentor andersoni. The sequence continues at coordinate 18,399,219 of NC_092817.1, forward strand.
TTTATATTCGCGCTGATGGGTCAAAAAGCCTCAGCAACGCATGCTGTCGATGACAGTGTCCTGCGGCGATGCGATCCAATCCAAGTTATAGCCATCGTTCCATTGTTTTAATGGCGGTGAAGCGCCGATGCAGTGTCGGTTCGTTTGCCGTCTTCACAGCCTGTCCGAAGTCCCCTAAGTTGTTGAGTGAGTTGAGTTGTTGTAGGCTACTGGTGCGATTAGCCTTGCAGTTGCTGCCGGCAATTGCTCCACCGTAGCGACACTTAAAATAAATAAATCACATAATCAGACACAGACCTCACAATTACAAATGGTCACTCCTCAGTTCACCATGTGGAGGCCAAATCCGTGTCCTGTAGGTAATTTAAAAGAAGGCGAGAGACCTCCTTCCTAAACAACCGGTTCCCGCGCGGGAAAACAATGTCCTGAGGAGAACTGTGAGGAACTCCTGTCTTCTTGAGGGACCCGAATAACACCCTCCTTTCCGCGTTATACACAGTACAGCACATTAGGTAATGTTCTATGTCACCGCACACACCACACGTTGAACATAATGGTGATAACACCAGGCCAGTCTTATACATCCACGCAGGGGTACGAGCAGAGCCCGTGCGAATGCGAAGCAGTAAGGTGGCTTGGTTTCTTTTGAGACCCTTCATCACACATGGCTTGTGAGGTGAGCTCCACAAAGAACTGAAGTGGCACAACACGGCTTCTCTGAAGAGTCTGTTGTCCTCTTGAGGCACTCTTCTCAATGGATTCCCAGACAGCGCTCTATGGGCGAGGCTGTCCGCCATCTCGTTGCCTATGATACCTGTGTGCGAGGGCACCCATTGGAAACGTATGGAGAAGCCTTTGATATGGAGATTGTGCACCAAGCGTAGGGAGCTAAGACATAAGGGATCGGTAGGGAACCCGTGCTCTAACCTTTGAAGGGCAGATTTGAATCTGTAAGAATGACAACAGGTTGAGGCGTGCGAAACCGTAGTTTCTTTAGAGCTGCCTCAATGGCAACGCTTTCGGCCGTTGTGGAGGACGCGACTGCAGTGAAGCGAACAGACCAATCATACTTCAAAGAGGGAATGTGAAAAGCAGCTGCACTAGATCCTTTGACCTTGTCCACAGAGTCATCAGTAAAGATTTGAAGATGACGTGCATATTCAGTCTCAAGATGCTCCAGTACCAGCGAACGCGTTGCCGCCAGAGGAGAATTCCGCGTAGCGCGTACGTGAGGAATTGTCAACGAACAATCGAGGCTCGCGAATGACCAAGGTGATTTCAACCTCTTAGTTCGACCTCTAGCGTCAAGACCTAGGTAACCAAGAGTATTTAGTGCCAGGTACGCTCGGGACTCGGATCTCTTTCGAAGGCGCTGTAGAAGGGCTCGGCCGTCTGCCGTCTGTTTGAGGTGGCCAATTTGCATCAATAACCTTTGTGAAGCGACTAGGCTAAGAGGTCTCGATAGAGATCCATAAAGTACTGCATTGTGAGGAGCAGTCTGCGGAACGCCAAGAGCACTTCTTAGGCCCTTTTTGTGCAGAACCTTAAGTCGTTCCAGCTGTGATATCGAGGGGGAAATTAAAGGGAGCTGATACATTATTCGACTCGTCACTAGTGCATCGTGCAACCTGATTATTGAAGAAGGGTGATTTCCCCATTACTCACTTGAAACTCTACGGATCACATTGAGACGCGAAGATATCGATGTCACAACCGAGTCTACAGATCGTCGCCACTGGAGGCGGTAGTCAATAATTACGCCCAAAAAGCGCTTGTGTTTCAATTGTCGAAGGCAAGATTGATCAAGGTCTATCTTCAGCCGCGCACACCTTCTTCCTGTACCTGGAAACATGATGAAGCCAGATTTTTCCACTGAGAGAGTCAACCCAACACCTTGAAGGTAATTTTGAACTGAAAGTAATGCCTTTCGAGCTATCAGAGCTAAACGCTTGTGTTGATATCCGGTTAACCAAAGACAAATGTCGTCCGCGTATATCGACATATGGACATGCCTGCAATGTTTTTGCACTACAGCGGGAAGACCAGCCATTACAACGTTAAAGAGCGTTGGGGAAAGAACACTTCCCTGAGGTACACCTCGCGATACCGCCCTTTCGGTGCTTGTGGTACTTCCTAACCGCACTTGAATTTTACGATCACTGATAAATGAGTGAATGAATCGCAGAAGATAGCCCTGTATGCCCATGGCCTGCAAACTATTTAATATTGAGCTCTGAAGGACGCTATCATAAGCCTTTGATACGTCTAGGAAAATAACTAGTGTTGAAAGGCCGAAAACTCTATGATGTTCAATATGGCTTATCAAGTCCAAGACGCTATCTTGCGTGCTTAAACCTGTTCGGAATCCAGTCATGCATGTTGGCAGAACCCTTCTATCTTCGAGCCACCAAGATAAACGCTTACTTACCAGCTTCTCCATGAGCTTAGCCACGCACGACGTCAGTGATACAGGACGATACGAGGCCAAGTCTGTCATTTCTTTGCCGGGCTTCAGCACTGGGACAACACAAGCCACCTTCCATGAATGAGGAACGTCGCCAGTCTCCCACACTCGATTGAGATAGCTTAGGAGCATCTTCCGGTGTTCCAGAGGTAGGTTCTGCATCATCTGGTTGGTGATGCCGTCAGGACCTGGTGCACATCGACGCCGCAGGCTGCTGAGTGCTGTCTGTAGCTCTCGAAGTTTAAACAGGGCGTCCATCACAGACGTAGATGTTGCAGGCAGAGCGCAGGGATGAATTCCTGAACTTGCGCTTACAAATGCATCTGCAAATTCCTCTGCCAAGCACACGAGAGGTTTCTGCTTGGGCAGTGCAAGCGCTTCGAGAGGTTTTCTAGGACGAGAATCACCAGGAAGACTGCCAATGACTCACCAAATTCTCGTCATCGGTGAGAAAACCGTCAAGCTAGCGCAGAAGGACGCCCACTGCGACCTACAGAGCTTGTTGGTATGGCGTCGAATGGCAGAGTTAAGCCTACTGAAGGTCGTCTTCAAGGATCTGTCGTCCTTCTTCCGCATCAGTTGTCGCTCCGCCCTTCTGCGCACTGCGCAAAAGTTCCTGAGTTTTAAATCCGGAGTCGGAAAATGATTAGGCAACTTGACCGCTGTGGTAGCAGCCATCTTACCAGAAATCATTTTGTCTATCACATCACCAGAAACACATGCAAGTTGCTGCCTGTATTTGTCCCAATTAACAACATGGCTAATTTTAGAGCCGCGCATATGGAAGTCGGCAGTAAACACTAAAATTGGATAGTGATCACTTCCCATGCGGTCAGGTGCAGTTGACCACTTCACGCGGACGTCAGGTGAATGCAAGGTTAGGTCTATAGATGTGGCTGAGGCTGGAGGCCGGAAGAAAGTGGGACTTCCGTCATTGGCCACGCACAGGTCCGAACTGTCGATAACTTCTACAAGTTTGCGTCCGCGGGCGTCTGTGTTCCTGTCACCCCAGACAGAGTGATGGGCGTTGAAGTCCCCGCAGACAATTCGGGGCGCTGGGCAACGGTCACAAAGCTGCTGGAGAAACAAGTCCATTGCTACCTCCTTCCGCGGAGACACGTATACGGATGCAACAGAAAGAGTTCGGAAGCCAAGCCGTATCCTCACAGCCGCTACCTCAATACTCTCGGTGCAAAGATCGTGACGTTCAAAGCCACACGAGGAATCTCTCTTCGTATGTAAAGGGCGGCACTTCCCGCGGGAAATGAACTTATGCTGCAATTCTTATGGGCGACATATCCAGTCAAAGATCTCCCGCTTGATAGGCCAGCCTCCGAGAAGGCCAGTACTGGAACACACGTATCTTTCAGAAATAATTTAAGTTCTGCTAATCGACTTATAATCCAAGCGTAGTTCCACTGCATAATAAACGGCACTTTTCGGTGATTTTTAGCTGCACGAGGTTCAAGAAGACTAGCCATATGATAAGGTGAAGGTCGCTGAGAAGGTGGTAATCATGGACTCAAAGGAAAGAACGAGCTGTAGAAAGTTCTTCAGGGTGCCAGTCTGCATCGCTTGAACATATGAACGCAGGACTTCAAACAAAACTCGCAGAAGGTCGGACACGTCCTGATTTTTGAGCTCCTTATTTTGCTGTACGCACTGCCTCACAACTTCAACAAAAGTTGCGGACCTGGGACCCACTCTTGGCCACTGCAGCTGGTTTCTTCATCTCTTTTGAGGCGAGGGAACGTCCTCCATGTTGTCGAGTCTGGCTGTGATCTGGTCGCTGAGAAACTTGGACACTTTTTGCTGCAGCAGATCGAACAACCGACTCACCCACAGAGGACTTTGCCGTCTTGCTAGGCTCAGGTCGCTCACTGACGTTGCTTGTTACCACGCTACCAACTTCCGACTCTAACGCAGGGAACTCAACTTCCGAATCTAACGCCGGGAACTCGTCACTTCCAGGTATCGGCTTCTCAGTAGGTTGTGGTGTGGGACCACTAATGAAGGACACTCGGCGGTGTAAGGCGCTTACACGGAAGCGGCAGCCACCGAAACTCGCTGGATGGTCACCACCAGAATTAGCGCAAGCAAAATCTGCCTTGCAGGCTTTGTAATCGTGGGCGCCACGGCATCGTTTGCAACGTTGATCTTTGATGCAAACTTTGGCCACATGCCCAAAGCGTTGGCACCTAAAGCATCGGGGAGGAGGTTCAACGAATTCTTTGACTGCATGCTTGGTAAAACCGAGGTCAATTTTTTCGGGGCGCTTGGTGTTGGGAGCAAACGTTATCACAACAGGGTTAGTAGGTTTCGCTGCCCATTCTTTTTCTTGAGTCTCCATCCGACGCATCAGACGTTTCACGTGCAGAACACCTTGCGGTTTCAAGTAGTCAAGAAGGTCGCTTTCCGAATACCACACTGGTACTCCCCTAATAACACATGTGTTAGTCATGTAGGAGTGGGGCAGCCGGGCTTTAACTCTTATGTCACCAATCTGAGAGCATCGGAGAAGAATGTCAACTTGCTCTTCCGTTGCGATATCTAAATAAAGAGCACCTTGCGTTGTGAAGCGGCTGCGAATCGGGGCAGATCCCAGCAGTACTTTAATGGCTTCGAAGAGCCTGATAGGGTTCCGCTCTCTCAAATCAACACCTTTCTCTGTTGGCAAAACTACCACTGGGATTCCAACCGTTCTTTGCTTCCGATGACTCACCACCTTGTAGCCGTCGCTGTCCACATCCGCCATATTAGCCACTTCCTCGTCAGGGTCGACGATAGTTGTGTCGTCCCCACTGAGCGATGATGACGCACTGGACTGCTTATCGTCCCTGATGTCTGGCAGCTCCACACCTTGCGAGGCCATGGCCGCCTCCGCCACGCTGGCTTCCTTCGGATGGCGCTGTCCCTTTAAAGATGCCGGCGCCGGAGCAGCCGTACCCTTCCCATAGGGACAGTACCGCCTTAAAGATGCGGCCGTCTTCCAAGGATATAAATAACTCACTTAATGAATAGCAAAACCTATGCAAAAATTACAGAGCTGAGGTGACAACAGATCGAACAGCGTCGTCTTCCTCTTCTTTCCCCTACTCAGCTATTGAGGTATGACAGCTACATCTATCTCTATTTGAACCATTGGAATATCGGAACGTTTCTTGTTCATGATCGAGGGAAGAGCCGTACACGCGAAAGAAAGCGTCACTGCGAACGAAGGCTACATTTAAGGACTTGGGTTCTCGCGCCGGCAGCCAGCAGTCAACCGCTCGAGAAATCGCGAGCGGTGCATGTACGCCGCACACATGCGTTGACATGCATTATCCTGTACGCGCGAATGTTTATGTGCCTTGCGACGTTTGTCGATTTACAGAGGCTACCTCAGAAGTTAATAGACAGTTTTAGTTTAGCGTTTGCCACCAAACGTAAACGCATTGCGCACGAAAAGAAATAGCGTTGTCATCACTGCACATGCTCTGAGCATTATTAGGCAGTTTTAGTTAAGCGTTTGCAACCAAACGTAAACGCATTACGTATAGAAATAGCGTTGTCATTACTGCGCATGCTCTGAACGTTATTGGGTTCCTGCGGTTTACGTGCTGATAACGCACGTTATTTGGCGAGTTTAATGATCAAATGTTTACGTACGCTAAGAAATAGCGTTGTCGAACATGGAGGCACCCATGGCTCGCGCTTCAGCGTGAATTCTCGTGATGGCTGCGGTCTGACTCGTGTTGATCGCTAGTAAATATATTGAAGTAAGCTTTCGCTTTCTCTAAACTCACCTGAAACGTTAGTTATGAGCGCATAGCGCGTCCAATTTTTGAGATCGTTCGGCGATTCCGGCGCCCGTCTATAGGCCTAACGAGACGCGTCGGCATAGAAACAACAGGATGATTGGTAATGAATTGTCTTGGCTTGCATACGTTGGGCACGAGGCACCAGTCGGCGCCCTGTTTTATAACGTCTTTTTTACGTTTGCGTTCCCGTACGGTAAACTAGAAGTCTTGAAAGAACGAACACCACAATGCCTCGCAAAGGTAGTTGCCTTTAATGTACGTAAGGCGACAAACGCTATTCTAAATGCCGCTGATGTTAACACGACTCGACCCCCGACCTCGGGCTCAGAGGAAAAATGATGTAACCACTTTATAACGAAGCGTGTATTATTATGGGCTATATTATGACGTCCTGTATCCGTGGTTGCTTGGGTATATTTTGTAGCAGTCCAAGCTGCCTTAGAGTTATACTAAATTTTTAAGGCGCCAAAAACTACACACAGCACACAAGAGAGAACAACGGGACAGCACGCCACTCACAACTACTTTCAGAAAAGACACGTACATATATACCCTCAGTCAGCGCCTGCGCAACAAGCACACTCAAGCATAAAGCATGGTTAAACAAGGCTCTTTCAAGAAACTGTTTCTCTGACTTATACAACGATAACGACGTTTCACTAACACGCAGGCTACCTTTCTCACTGATATAAAAGGCTTCCACTAATTTCCTAGCTTTCGTACTTTTGCTTCTGGCCAGAATCCGCGAGTCAGAAAAGTATGCCTCACAAGAACGCCAGGGGCAGTTTCTAATATGCTTTGGTATATTAGGGCCCGCTTCATTTTGCTCAACGTTTCGTTCATGTTCCCCGATCCGCTCATTTACACAGCGCCCAGTCTGTCCTATATAGGAACAACCACAGGAGAGGGGAATTTCATATACAACCTCTACGGCGCATCTTATGAACTGTCGGTCATGCTTGGTTGCGCAGCCTCTTTCTTTTTCTTTTCCTTTTTCTATCCGAGAGCAAACGCCTCCAAGCTTCTTCGTTGTTCTCTCTCGTGTGCTGTGTGTGGTTTTCCGCGCCTTAGAAATTTAGTATAATGAATCAATGCCAACTTGCCCAGCAAGAAGTTCTCGATAGGCTTAGAGATTGCCTACCACTACATGTCACCTATAATGTATTTTTATTTTCTTGCTTCTGTAATCGTTCACGAAGCCGAAAAAAGCCTAGCCTTTGAGATCTGTTACGCTTTAACAGTCTTCTTAAGTTGCAAGGATGCGTCAGCTGCTCGTTTTGCCGTGCAAAAATGACTCAGATTATGCGTTCAGTAGAGTGCAGAAACATTAACATGTAAAATGAGTTACGAGTCTTTAGAATTTACAACTACATTTTTCATATCAGGACATCGATCAACGCCCTAACATATAGGCAGGCCTATGTATACAGCCAGGGGGCTTTCAAATTAGGATGTCCCCCGCACATCCGAACGGGATATGGATGTTTCTTGTACGTCCTCTGGACGTACTTGAGGAATATTTAGATGAATGGGCATTCTAATTTGCGGCGGACGTCGCACGGATATTATGACGTCCTACCGATATCCGTGGTTGCTTGGGTATTTTTTGTAGCACTCCAAGCTTATATAGGGACCTCGTAATGTCATTACGAAAGCAAAATTTGTTGCATATGCCTAATGTAAGAACTCCTGTCTAAACGTTGGCACTGAATCGAAGTATCGCGTTACCTTCTCCTTATGCGTGTCCTGTTTCCATCGTCCGAATACTATTTCTTGCGATTCTTTGCTATGTTGAGATTCTCGAACCGCACCTTCAGTGCCAACCTCACACTTTCGAAACACATTCTTCTATCGCACTTCCTCGCATATCACGCGAAGCGAATTCACTCTTTGGCCCCCAACTGCTGGCACACTGTTGCACAGAGTAGCAGCTGGCCTCGAAAGAATCGTTGTCTCAACTACTATCATTGTCTCGATCGCGGAACGCACTGTAAACACGTCGTCGTCGAACGGCATCAATCGCTCGACCACCCTTCTCGATGCGCAGCTCCTGCAGCGCGTAAAGAGGAGCAAAATAGGGGTAGAGTGTTTGTACGTGCCACGCCGCGAGCGTCTCTACAAAGCCACACTGCCGAGGAGTGCGGAGTTAGGGCGAAGGGGGTGGCGGGGGGGGGGGGGGGACGAAGACTGGAAGAGCTTAAATCACCGCGTGCGTGTTCGGGTCCCGGCGCTCACGGCGGCGCGCCTGCTCCAATTCTGGCGCGCTCGCCCGGGCCGCCAGAAAAGCACGAGCCCCAGATCCATCTTTGGCAGCGGCTCTCGCGGTCACTGCCGTCCGTGAATGATTGCCAATTGCCGCAGCCTGTCTGTGCTCGCCGAGTTTGTGCGCTCGTGTGTGTGCCCCCAGTGCGCGACGGTGCTTGTGTCGGTACGCGTTGAGCAAGAACCCCCGAGCGGCGTGTGCGTGAATGGCTGCTGTCGAACGCCGCGCGCACTCACCGCGGCGTGGGAGTGGTCTATTACCGACTGCGCCGTGGGCATGCACTACGTACGCGGTCTCGCGTTTTTGGGCGCGGGAGATCTCAGAGCTCGGAGCAAGTGGCCAGCGCCGTTTTCACGTGGAACGGGTCACCGCAAAGCGAACGGAACGCTGTTGCCGAACGACGCGTTCTCTGGCGCGGTGGGCGCGGGCAAATAAACGACGCGCCAGCAGACCATAACACGCCGTGCTCTTCAGAGTCCATCCCTCTCTCGCCTGTCCCTCGCGTGCGTGTGTCGGCGGGCCCCTTCGGGTCTTCGACAAAACGGAGAGAGAAAAGCGGTCGCTCAAGCCGGCTGCCGACGGTGCCGCAGCATCAGCGGTGGTGGTCGCGTTGCGAAACGAACGGGCGAATGTACTGTATCGCTCGTCCCGTGTATGTGAGAGATGGGCTCATGAGGTTGATGTACATCGAAGCCTGCCCCTGATTTGTTCCTGATTGCGCGCCGCCGCCCGTTTGTTGCCGCGTCGGGACAGCGGGCGGGGCGACGGTCTTGACCATATGTTTGCCGCCCCCCGTGTACCGCAAGGCGCAGCGGTGGCTTGCGTATATGTGCCGGTGCGCCCGCCGCGCGCGTATACGCACATGCGGCCCCAGGGGAAGGGGTGTGTACGTAAGCCTCCATCACGTGGCGTTTCTTGTTATGCTTCGCGTTCAGGTAGTTCGTTCTGATTCCGATTGCGGCGCTTTGCTGCTTGAGCTGCGTCTCGAACGACCACGCTTTTACGGTTGGTGAGCCTCTTTTCCTAATCCCGCAGTAAATTGTAATCTGGGCGTCTTTAGTGGGGCTGTGAATGGCACCGAAGAAAGAAAAGAGGAAGCTATTTTTCAGGGTGCAAGTCTGCAGTCTGTAAGGGCTGTCTCTATACGGAACCACCCGCGTATCTCTGACGTCCTCTTGAGACCACTGATCTGCCCTTTCATGTTATTATTCCGAAGATTATCTTTTATTTTTGCGTACATATGTAGGTACTTCACGTAATTACGAATATGTGAAATGGCGATAAATAGAAAATTACCCTATACAAAAGGACCCCGAAGCTTCCCTTATTATCCGTTCACGACTGATGAACTACAGATTTTATGTAAGATCCCTGCCAGTGTTCAAAAGAGACGCGTAATGCCAGAGTACAGCGATGAAGTCGCACCGGCTGCTTTCGCATCTCGAGATAATCTACATATATAGCCTTTAAGAATTAATGGACCCATTGAAGCGACACCGTTTACTAGGAACACTCCAAAGATCCCTGAAAAAAAAAAAGAAAAGCGCTTTCGAAATGATTATCGCATGACATCGACTCGTCGTCTCGAGTGACTCAATTAAGTGAAGCCCAAATCAGTGAAACGCATCACGTAGAGGAGATTAATAACTTTAGAAATAACGCACAACAAGCACACACACGAAGCAAGCCTGATGTTCTATCCCGATGCTAATGAAGTAAAAATAAAAGATCGTAAGATTTGCATGCCGAGAAGTATGGAGAATTTACAGTCAATAACATTTCCCAGCGGCGAGTGTTCCACAGGTTGACATTACCGTGATTGCATGCAGATCCGACTTCAATGCCTCCATTTTTGTCAATACGGCACAAATGCGAATCGGTTCTTAGACCGCCTAGTAAGAAGGGGCGCCGGCTTATCGGCAAGCACAGGATTAAGACGGAAGCCGACAAACGTTCTTCCGAACGAAAAGCGTTTGCGAATTAGCCAATACATGCAGACCGGCTCTGGGAAAACAGGTTCTGGCGAGCATTACAGGAAACTGAATCATAAAGACGCCGTGGCCTTAAAATTATGATTAAAATTAAGATAAGGCTCCCTCAAATGGCTTGCATGGCATGTTATTAATCACACATCAATGACCTTATATACATCAAAACGTAGAGACAGGGAACTGAAAGCCGGGGGCGGTATCTTGCAATGTTCTCACTTAATTTTGCATTTATTTTCCTTATCACCTATGAAATTCTTTCCTTCTTGTTCTCTTATCAGCCGAGTGGGCGATCCCGCGGGGATAACTGCGGCGCGACGGCTGCAGGGCCAATGACAAAGAAGAAAAGAATTGGATAGGAAATAGATTTTTGCAAAATACAGCTCCGGCTTAGCGCTAAGTGGATTGCCGTGTCGATTTAGAACAGATCCACAGATCCTCCTGCAAGCGTGTTCTTGGGTGCAAAATCGAAGCCAATTATATGTGAGTGAGTGAGTGAGTGAGTGAGTGAGTGAGTGAGTGAGTGAGTGAGTGAGTGAGTGAGTGAGTGAGTGAGTGAGTGAGTGAGTGAGTTGGTGGGTGACCTGCATCTGGGTACCTAGATATAGGCTAGTTTGGATCCACAACAAAGTCCTTTACAGTAACCAAAGCGAAAGTATTAGTGGCACCAATAGGCGTACTTAACACTAAGCAAGTAACTTTCCGTAAGGCAAAGCAAAAACAAAAATAAAAAAAATTTTGCAGATCCCACGCATTGTGGGAATCGATGCCATGCGAAGCATTTTGCACGTACCTTGCTATCGAGTAGTTTTCAGCATTCCACAAACCGCTACCAGGTGAACCAACGTGCTTGTATAAATTGAGTAGTTGTGTAGCGTGGGATCTAACGCGTGCGTGTGTGTGACGACATCAGCACGACGACGAACCCGTCGAAGACGATCGTGTGACAGCAAAGGCATGATTTCTACTCCAGTATGATTCGACATGACGATTGTTGGGTTCTACGTGGGTAGCGCATAAGCGAGAGAAACACGGGGATTGTGACGTCATCAGCAACTACGTGTTATGCAATCCTACGTACCTATGACTATGTCGCATAGTCGATGAGCATGGAGTGATCCTAGCAAGGTGTTTCAGGAGGCAAAAAGCCCTTCGTCTAACAAATGAAAGCGGAAGGCAAGGTGAATGCAGGAGCCCTGCATGCAGGGTGAATGCAGGGTAAATGCACAAGGTGAATGCAGGAGTCTGCATTCACCTTGTGCATTCACCATGCATTCACCCTGCATGCAGGGCTCCTGCATTCACCTTGTTCACGTTTTGCTCATCGTCTTGAATTTACATCTCTCGCATTCCCCATCTTTTCCCTGTATGTCGTATAGTGTATGCTAAAACGACGAATGGCATTAGTACTCCAACGAAGAAATGTTTAAGCATTACTTTGGGCGATCATGAAGTTGGCATACAACGTCGCACTGTTTATACGTAGCGTAAACTACTACGAGAAAAGTACAAAAGAAAGTGGGCCTGTCCCGGCGATATTGCGGTCTAACACCGCGCCTCAAAGCGCGAGCTGTCACACGAGCAAAGACGAGAAAGTGGCACGTGGCACACGTGCCGAGTGTTTCAAAGGGCTGGCTGCATTTGAAGCGAGTCACGTACGCGCTCATCGTGCTTAGTGCACCGGGCTGCTGTGCTCGACGGCAGAGGTTCTATTCTACTATCGGTCATGGATCATTTTCTTTTTGTGAAAGCAAGAAAGAACAAAAACCTACTTACCTACTGCAAAGTACCAATAATGAGGCTAAAGTATGCTTGGCATAAAAGAAAAAAATTCTCAATGCTTGTTGTAGAGTAAGCGTAACAAAAACATGGTAACTAAGCAAGCAAATAGCACAGATGAATAAGTGCACGGGAAAGATAACGTTAAGTGAAAGAAAGCCGATCATGATAACAAAGTTCTGGCGATGACTGAAATTTTGCTGGATGTCGTAATTTCGTCTGTAAGCTGTTGAAGCCCTTCGCTTGCCATATACAATACATCACGGACCTTGCTTGTAAGTACAATTGCTTCAAAAGCGCACCTATGTGTAAGGCACTTTAGTTTTTTGTTTACGTACTCATTCAGTCAAATTACCAAAGCAGGTCAGTTTCCAGGTTGACAACGATGCGACAGTACACGCCACCCAGTAGGGTCATCTAAAACAAAAAAAGATTCAGTCACCCGACGCGCATTAAAGAAGCCTGAAATGCTGTCAAACCCTCTAACACTTCCACCCTGTCACCTATCAGAAGAGAATAAGCGTTACGCAACCAGGGCGGTCAAAAAGAATAACGAAAGCAGGTCATCTGCCAAAGTGCGACGGCTTGGCGCCCTTTTCAAGTTCATCTCGCGGTTCAGCGTGAAGGTTTTTTTTTCCCCCCGTCAGTTTCGGGTCCTTGATTTTTGCTGAAAGCTGCCATCGCTCCGCATTTCTTGCGGTGAATGCGTTGCCTTGCCTGACGTAAAGTAACCGACCATAAAGAAAAAAAAAATTAAGCGAGACAAAAGAAAAGACAAAGAAAGTAGAGCGCCCGCCGCTTCAAGCCCGCATAGCCTGCTCTTTCTGTTTTCTTGCTCTCCAAGCAAGATTGCGCAAGCTCTTCCGCGCGCGCGTTTTTCCTGTCAACGCGTCAAAACTCGGTGGCCTCCGCGGCTCTCGCTCCGCACTTCGCCGTCGTCATCGTCGTCGTGATGGTGACCACCTTCGGCCCCGCTTTTTCGGGCCTTCGGTTGATGATGATCCGCGTCTAAACGTCGAAAGTACGGCGCATATAGGGTTGCGAGGTGACGCCGAATTTCGTCCCGAGGATCGCGCGGGCGGCGTTGCAACTGCCGTGCACTGCAGCTCCTCGCGGGCGGTGATCGTGGCGGCGTCAGCCGGGCGTCCGCGTTGCACGCGTCTCGCTCGCAGCATCTTCGTCCCAAAAAAAGAAGCGCGCGGGGCCGCGTCCGCCGCGTGAGTGATGACCGAATGGCGGTCACGTTCGAGGATCAGGCAGCGGCGACGTTCCTCGCTGCAGCTACGAACTGGCTGCGCTGGAGACGAGTGCCGCGCGCACCACGCCAGAGTCCAGGATGCTTCGAGGCCTCGGCGCCGCAGATCTCTCCGCGCGTGTGTGTGCGTGTGTGCGCAAGGCGGCGGCGGCGGCTTTGTGGCCTTGTAATTGGGAGCACCGCTTAAGACCGCTCTCTATCCGGGAAACCCTATATACACGCTTCGGCTGATGAGAGATTTGGTGCTTCTCGCGGGTGGCAGGCCAGTTTTACGTCCCTGAACAAGGAAAAACAAATTCACCGCTTCTTCATAGCACACTGTATACTACTTGGATACCCCACCGAAGTGTGCCGCCGACTAGGTGGCAGCACGCTTGGGAGTGTGTGGCGCGGCTAGGAAAAAAAAGGAGCCGACTGCGGTATGCCGCTTCGACTACGCTGAAGGGGCACTCTAAATATAAAACAAGCGCAGCGACAGGCACTATTCGATTGTTTGTGCAGCCTTAGAGTTCATTAGCATGTAGGACATACTGAAACTGAGGGCGCTTTCGATCTCATAGCAAACCGGGATACGACCTCCTTTGGAAATATGGCTTATTAACAGATGTCGGTGACTGACCGCCTATCGTAGGGCAACTGTGCTCGTGCAAGGAAGACTTAATAGGTCGTCATCATACTGCCACACTTGATCGGAAGGGTTGAAAGCTAGGCTAATTGCGGTATTTTCATGGTACTTAAGTGCATACAAATGGCACATGAAAAACCAAGACACAAGAAGCGCTTAGTATACAACTTGTTGATTCACTGTGATGTGTTCGCATTAGCGCCTTTCCATCAATAGATGACTGCCGGGCGATATCTACAGGAAAAATTATTCTATGACAATGTGTGAACTTTCTCATTCTTCTTCCTTTCCTTTTATCTATTTACTTATTCTTCATTCTCCTCTCCATCTCGTACTTCTTTCTATCGTCCAGACTCCTGTAATAAATATAGCATGCATATAGTAGCTGTTTGTGACTGCTCCTTTCTCTCGTGGAAAGATAAATAAAGAATTGAATTGAACGTCCTGTATTTTTATTTACTTTGTCCATGTACAGCACGGTTCCCAGTTAAAGGGAACTGGTGAGTGCAGAGCATGTGCGAATGCTGCCTTCGGTACGCGTGTCTGACATTGCGGCGCATGACTTGTGGTTGGTTACGCTGTCACCTTATCGTCGTGGTGGTGCGGCCACGAGGGAAGGGCGGGAGGGCCGGCGTCCGAGGACGACACCGACCTGGGACGAAACTTTTTGCCGAGCCAGTCCGGCCCCGGGTTCCCCGTCGAAGCGCTCGGCTGGCCCGGGTCTGGCCCGGCTGGCCCACACTCGCTGAGCGGCCGCTCATGAGGGCTGTCGTTGCACGTAACCGCCCCCGCGGTCGCCTTTATTTATTTATTTCGTACTGCCAGACTGTTTTAGAGACCCTAGGCAGGAGTGGGATATACAGAAAGGCTTTAACAACCTAATAACATGTGAAACACAAGAAAAAAAAAAGAAAAAAAAGGTGGAAACAAGCAAAGCGTCATCTTGTTACAATGCAAAAAAGAAGAAACAACAATAAAAGGAAGAAAAAAGGAAGGAAGATATCAAAGAACTCTGCAATACAGCACATGTTTACACAGTGGCTTATACACAAAAAAATAAGGGTGCCCTTAACATGATATGATCTATATCACATAGTATATGGAATAGGACAGAGGTCGTGGGAAACGTTTCGGTTCATAGATTAATGAGTGCGTGCACAAAGGACGATAAGGCTGAGCTTTGAAGAACGTTTTCAGGCAGGGCGTTCCAGTCATGGATGGTTCGGGGGAAAACCAACTGCTTAAATAAAGTGGTATGGTGCGAATACTCGTCTAACCTGAATGAATGTGATGAACGCGTTGGGCGCCGGCTACACGGGGCAATATACAATTTTTTATCTAGCTTTACATGCTCCCGATGAATTAAATATAACATTTTGTGCCTCTCTCGATACCGTCTTACCTCTAGGGTTTCCAGGTTCGCATCCTGTAGAAGAGCGCTAGCTGATATATGACGGCGGTAGGAATTAAAAATAAACCTGACTGATTTCTGCTGTATCATTTCAATCATTTATGCTTGCTTGGGTGTAAGGATCCCAGACAGGACTAGCGTACTCTAACAATGGCCCGATGAAAGTCTTGTAGGCTAATAATTTTATATTGCTTGTAGATTTAGCCAAGGTCCTCCTCAGCTATCCGAGCTTCTTCATGGGATTTTTTTTTAATGTGAGCTACATGGTTATTCCACCTAAGGTCCGACGTATTTACTAAACCAAGGTATTTATATTCTGTAACAGAGGATAAGTTATGGCCATTAATGCTGTATACAAAGGGTAACGGCTTCGTTTTGCGTGTAATGATCATTGATATTGTTTTTCTTAGGTCAATGTTCATTTGCCACTCTAAGCACCATGTCGCTATTGCTGATAAAGATGAATTTAGGATCGTCTGATGTGTCTCGATGTGAATTTCATGATAAAGTACGCAGTCATCTGCAAACAGCCGGATTTTAACTGGTATATTATTCACTATATCATTGATAAAAACTAGAAAGAACAGATGGCCCAAGACTGATCCCTGTGGGATTCCAGATTGCACATCGGATAAGTCTGATTTCGCATCATCAACAACGACTTTCTGTCGCCTGCCCGTAAGATGCGCCTCAATCCAGTGAAATAGTTGGTCGTTTTTGAGAATAGGTTTTAACTTTGTTAACAACTTTTGGTGGGACACACGGTCGAAGGCTTTCTCAAAATCTAAGAATACCATGTCAATTTGGCCTTGACCGTCTAGTGCTGCCGCGATTTCATGCACTGTTTCTAATAGTTGTGTTACGGTGGATTTACCACGATGGAAGCCGTGTTGTCGCGCGTCACAGAGGCTATTACTTTCTATGAAGACTGAGATGTGCTTAAATATTATGTGTTCTATTACTTTTGATGAAGTGCAAAGTAGGGAGATAGGACGGTAAGAATGGAGCAATGAGCGGTCGCCTGATTTAGGGATGGGGATTATTTTTGCATGTTTCCAGTCACGTGGGATTTCCGCACATGAAAGTGATTTATTATAAATAACGTAGAGATATTTGGCGCACCATTCAGCGTATCTCACCAAAAAGCAGTAGGTATTTCGTCGACGCCTGGCGACTTCTTTATATCAAGATCAAGAAGCAAGGACAGTACACCTGCTTCGTTTACGTCGAGATCACCGATGGGTGGAATATCATTTAAAACAGCTATGTGCGGTGTCTTTCCATCATCCTTCGTGAACACAGAGCAAAAGTACTTGTTAAGTGCATGTGCAATCTTCAGTTTATCTGTCAGTATGAAACCATCCACACGAATATCGGACACGTGGGTTTTCTTGGGCGATAAGTACCGCCAGAACTTATCCGGGGATGACAGAAGAAAATTTTTTAAAACAACATTTTGATAATAGTCTTTAGCTTTCGAAATACCAGTTTTTAGCTGTAGACGCAGGTTGGTTAGCTTTTCGGCGTTAGCCTTTCAGGGTCGTGCTTTATGTTGCTTTCTTACTTGCTTGCTTTAGTTTTCGCCCAAGTCGTACGAGGTCTCTTGTCATCCTCGTATTCGTTTCACATACAACTTTCCGCTTTTTGGGCACAAAAGTGTCGATACAGTTGTGAACAATATTTTTAAAGAAACACCATAAATTGTTAACGGACACAACGTGAGATTCTGAAAGAGATGCAAATTCAGAAAATTTATTGTCTAAGGCATCAAGTATGTCGACATCACTAGCGCGCGAGAAGTTAGGAATGGAGCACTGGTTTTTAGAGGGTTTTAACCTGAAATTTAGCTCTAGTGTAAGGCATATCATTCTATGATCCGAAATTCCCTGGAATATGTCGACACTCGGATTACGATTGAGGACTTGGTCGTTTACGAGAAAGAGATCTAATGTGTTTTGCGCGCGAGTCGGTTGTTTTACCAGTTGAGTCAAAGCATGAAAAAGAACGATGTCAGATAAAGGCTCAGCTGCCGCGCAAACGGCATCAAGGAAATCAGTTGAGTCCACTGACGGGGCGTTGAAATCACCAGCAAGCAAAACATTCTTGCCATGTATGGCAGTTGTACACAAAAATTCATTCAGAGCATCGAAGAATACATCACAATGTGGCGGGCGGTAAAAACCACCAATTATAAGATGGAAATCGTCCAAAAACACTTTCGCGATGACGCATTCAGTGCCGGCAATATCAGGTAACCTCTGCACTTGCAAACAGTCTTGAAACAACAAAGCGACTCCGCCTCCGCGGGAATCTCGATCTCTCCTGTATATTTTGTACCCTGGTGGCGTTATCTCGAAGTCCAGAATACTAGAGTGCAAGCAAGTTTCAGTTATTATCATTACATGTGGCTCATGCGCCACAGCAATGCTTTGCAAGTCGGAAAGTTTGTTTACGATGCTGCGAGCGTTTAGATTAAGGCAAAGAAAGCTTTTTTGAGTGCCCGAAGAAGTTCACTGTTTGTTCCTAGGTTTTTTGGTGGGTGCTAAAACAGGAATTATTTTCATTTCAGTAGCGTCCCAGGTATACATTTCTCCGTTTATAACGATTTTGTCATGCACAAGCCTCATTTTTTCGCCGCCCTTTCTGATATTTGCCGTGCTTTCCTATAGATGCCTTCTTATTTGCCTAGTTTCTGCAGAAAAATCTTCTGCAATTCAGATTTCTTTTCCTTTTAGCTTAGAGCAGTTTCTGAGTATTTTAATCTTTTCACGGTGGTCAATTAGTTTGAGCACAACTGGCCTATTTTTGTTTCGCTTCTTTTGTCCGATTCGGTGAATTCTTTCGACTGTTGACACCTTTACACCGAGCCTATTCTCAAATATTTCGGAAACCACAGAATTTGTTAGCGATTGCAACGTTGCATCAGGACGTTCCGGTAAACCGAACACGAGAAGATTATTGCGCCTGCTCCTGTCCTCGAGGTCGATCAATTTACTTTGCATGGTATTTATGGTTGTCTCAAGGCTATAAATCTTGGCCGTAAGTTCTGTAAATGTTACTGAGGAATGTTCGACCTTGGATTCGATAGTGTCAAGTCTTGCTTGCATGGTTTTTTTGATCATCAAGTATTTGACACAATAGCTCCTGTGTGCTCGGCCCGGGGTTCGATTCTATGTCACCGCACAGCATGAGCAATGAAAATGCAACGTCTTGCACAAGAGAACACAACCCGTTTAGACAAGTGGGGCACGTCAGCTGGATGAAACAACGGTTGCTAGTTTTGATAGTCGAATAGCTCTTACTAACTTGCACAAAATACAGAAACGGGTTCATGCTTGTTGGGGAGCCGCTGACGTGCCCACTGAAGAAGCTGTCGTGCGTCCCACTTCTTATAGTCCTCGGCTCCGATGACGTCGAACTGGGGGGCGGATGCTCCTGGTCACAGCTGCCGCCGAGGTAACAAAGAAGCCCATCTGCGCAGGCGCCTCTAGTGGTGTCTTCCGATCGGATGGTGCCCTTTTCCGTTACTGTAGATGCGCCGGTCAGTCCAGCCGAGCCGAGAAGGGCAATCTGCACAAAATAAAGAAACGGGTTCATGCTTGTTCGGGAGCCGCTGACGTGCCCACTGGTCAATGCTGTAGGTGGCAAGCTCGTCCGTAATGAACATGCCCTCAACGATGTAGTCAAGAGCCGAGAGCCCCACGTGTTGCTGCTGTGGGTTCCGGATGACGCTTCGCTCTTCCTCCTCCGAATGTGGCGCCTCCGGAGGCGTCCGAGGAGACGCGGTGGCCAGCTCGGACGGAGACGGGTTGCCGCCGCTGTGCGGCATACGCTCTGTTGGAATCGCACCGCTGGCACGAGTTGATGGGGTCTCGGTGCTGACGCCCGTTATTGCCAATGGGTCGCAAGCCCCAAGGGTAGCGTTGGCCTGGCGGCCTGGGGCACTGGAAGCATCCGAAGGTCCCGGCAAAGCAAGAGAAGACTGGTAACAGAACAACTTGTTTATTCTAACATAGCAAAAGAGCGGCCGGTCAGGTCGACCGAAGTGGAGAGACGGGAGAGCACGTAACTCAACAGTACAAATCGGAGCCTCTCTCCTGGCGTCCGGGGGCAGCTGCTCTTATACCCTCGGCGTCGCGGTCCAAAAGAGAAGGTCACGGGATGAAGGTCACGGGATGAAGGTCACGGGACGGCGGAGCATGACCCCACGACGGCGCGAACTGTCGGGCCGAGAGACCTGCTGAACCGAGTGCAGTGACGCATCGCCAACCGCCCACACGACGGCGCGAACGGTTGAGCCGAGAGACCTCCAGGCTCCTCATTCGGGGAACTCCGCTCCCCGGCTGCCGCGCTTTGACAAGCGAGGGCACACACACACACACGCACACACGAAGACACGTGGCACTGAAACACGCCTGGACACGCTTGGCGGGTAGGCGTTTCGGCGGCGTCGAACGGGCCAAAATGTCCGCCGCTTTGAACAAAGCCCCGGCGTCCGTTGCATCCGCGCCGGCATTACCGCGCGTTGTAGGCGAAACGTAACAGACCGCCCCGCCGGGGGAAGGAGATCCCGATGGTCAGGGGACTGCATCCGCTGTCCGGAGGGATGTCGCTCGATGATGCTCATAACCGAAGTTGGGCGTCCTTTGGCGTTTCTTGAGCGCAGCGCACAGAGAAGGCCTCGTTCTCACGTTCAGGTGCACACAGGACACTGCAAAGTGACTTCGGGAGAGTTGACATTTTTGTTCTCGTTTCCGGCAAGCGTTAGAACCACGCCTGAAAGTCAACCGCTCAGTCAGCAAGCACGGCACAAACCTCACTAAGCCCTGCCAGGCTCTTTCCCCTTTTATACTGCTGCCTAGTTCCTTACAGTAGTTTAGCAGCACTCAGAACGCGTCCACAAATCGGAAAATTGCACTAGAAAGCACATCATCACTTTGAAACACTATACAAAAGCAATAGGTTAAAAAAAATCCTGCCTCAGGAAGAAAAACATCAGTAACAAGCAATTTTGAGGCTGATTCCCACGTTAGGGGCTTCGACTTAAGCCATCGGCGTTACCGTTGAGACTCCCCTTTTTGTAACGCACCTCAAAGGAATATTGTTGCAAAGCGAGGCTCCAGCGCAGGAGGCGGCCATTTTTGGGAGAGATGGTCTGCAGCGATTGGAGAGGGCAGTGATCCGTTTCAATGATAAACCTCGAGCCGGCTAGGTAACATGACAATTTCTGAACGGCCCACACGATACACGCACACTCTTTCTCGGTGGCGCTATACGCCTGCTCACGACTGGTCAGCTTACGACTAGCATACAGGACGGGGTGTTCTACTTCTCCATTTTCCCGTTGGCACAGTACAACGCCCATGCCTCGCTCACTAGCATCACACTGAACAACGAACCCTTTTGTGTAGTCGGGCGATCGTAGCACAGGCTGGCTTGTTAGGGCGCTCTTTAGGGCGCTAAAAGCTCTTTCCTTCGTCTCATCCCAGACGACTGTTTGCGGCTCTGTCTTTCTTAGAGCATCCGTCAAGGGAGCCGCGATATCAGAGTACCTGGGGATGTACCTCTGATAGTAGCCGGCGACACCTAAGAACGACCGAATATCGGTCTTCGTGCGCGGTTGCGGGAAGTCTCGCACAGCGGCCACCTTTATTTCAGAGGGGCGGCGACGACCCCGACCAATCACGTGTCCGAGGTAGACAACCTCGGCCTGTGCTAACTGGCACTTGGGAGCCTTGACTGTCAAGCCCGCATCGCGCAGGCGGGTTAGCACTGCCCGCAAGTGCGCCATATGCTCAGGCCAGGATGCGGAGAATATTGCTACGTCGTCTAGATACGGTAAAGCGAATTCTTGCTGTCCCCGCAACACTTTATCCATGAGGCTCGAAAAGCAGTATGGCGCGTTCTTCAAACCAAAACTCAAAACTTTAGGACGGAATGTCCCCATTGGTGAAATGAACGCCGCATACCTACTAGCCTCTTCTGTAAGTGGAACCTGCCAATAACCCCTGACAAGATCTAGGGTGGAAATAAACTGAGCGCTACTCACTCTCTCAAGGCGCTCCTCGATGTTAGGGATCGGATAAATTTGATCCTTAGTGATGGAATTAAGCCTGCGGTAGTCGACGCAAGGACGAGGTTCCTTGCCCGGTACCTCAACTAAAATCAAAGGGGAGGTATAATCACTCTCACCCGCTTCAATAACACCGAGCTGTAGCATTTTCTTTACCTCAGCCTCCATAATATCGCTCTGGCGGGGTGACACCCGGTACGCCTTGGATCGTACTGGCTCTGGGGAGGTAAGTTCTATGTCATGAGTAAGGACAGAAGTCCTACCAGGCCTCTCAGAGAACAGACCTTGAAACTCTTGTAAGAGCTGGTGTAGTTCGGTTTTCTGCTCAGGCGACAGCGATGCTTTACTTATTAAGTCACTAATGACTTGATCGGTGTCTTTCCTGTTCGTCACTGAGCCTAGTCCCGGAAGCTCGACCGGAAGCTCTTCTAAATTTCCCGCATCGGGAATTTCCTCTCCAGTATCTGGTGCCTTTAACGCTACAGGCTCAATTTTATCCCGTTCGGGCGTGCTCCGAATACCAGCTTGCTGCGCCTCTGACCCTTTTTCATCGTTCAACAACGTCGGCCCCGCAACTACCGCCTTTGCAGCGAGCTCCCGAACCTTCGATCTGGTTAAGGCCTGAACGCTAGCCTCACCAAACAAAAGCCCCTTCTCGCGCAGGAGGTGATCGGACCTGTTCGAAAATAGGTACGGGTACTGGGGGGGCAGCATAGATGACACTGCGGCCTCCGTCTCAAGTGCTCCGAAAGGTCCTTCAATAAGCACTTTTGCTACCGGCAGACACACGCTATGAGCTTCCACTGCTTGCTTGATCCATGCGCACTCGCCCGTGAACATATCGGGTTCTACGTAAGAGGGGTGAACTACATCCATCGTAGCTGCGGTATCGCGAAGCACTCGGCACTCTTTCCCGTTCACGAGGAGGTCTCGCATGTAAGGCTCGAGAAGCTTGATGTTCTCGTCAGTGCTGCCTAATGAAAAAAACACGACTTTTGATTTTGTTTCTGGGCACTGCGCCGAAAAGTGACCCGGCTTCTGGCACGTATAACACAGGCGCGCTTGCCTCGCCTCGAACCGCTTTCTGCGTTCGGCTTCGGTTGCCGCCGTCTCCTTACGTTCGGTCGGACTGCTTTCACTCGCATCCGCACTACGTGTATCCCCCTTTGCTCTCATGGGCGTGAACTTTGGCCTCTCAAACTTGGAGCCAAATTCACCCTTTTGACCGTCCTTAGCTCCGCGAGCCCGACGCGTCACAAACTCCTCGGTTAACTCAGCGGCTCTAGCCACCGTACTAACGTCTGGCCTATCCAAGACCCAGTACCGCACGTTCTCAGGTAACCGACTATAAAACTGTTCTAGCCCGAAACACTGCAGAACTTTCTCGTGGTCACCAAACGCTTTCTCTTCTTTGAGCCACTCCTGCATGTTTGACATAAGCCTGTACGCAAACTCTGTATATGACTCACTTCTGCCTTTCTCATTTTCCCGAAACTTCCGACGGAACGCCTCCGCTGACAGCCGGTACTTTTTTAGCAGACTCGATTTCACTTTGTCGAAATCCTCTGCCTCCTCTCTCTCCAAGCGAGCGACTACGTCGGCCGCCTCGCCGGGTAACAAAGTGAGCAAGCGCTGTGGCCACGTTTCCCGAGAGAACCCCTGCTTCTCGCACGTTCGCTCAAAGTTAACCAGGAACAAACCAATGTCCTCTCCAAGCTTAAACGGCCGCATCAGGTCAGTCATTTTGAAAAATACTCGTTCTCCTGCACCGTGTGCCTGACTTCCATTACGAGCGCGTTCCATCTCTAACTCGAGACGCTTCATTTCCAACGCGTGTTGACGGTCACGCTCTTCTTTTTCTTTCTCTTTTTGTTCTTTAAGTTCGCGCTCATCTTTCTCTTTCTGTTCTTTTCGTTCACGCTCATCTTTCTCTTTCTGTTCTTTAAGTTCACGCTCCTGTCTTTTTGCCGTCTCCCTCTCCTCAATGGTCTCAAGGCATTCCGACAGCTCGTCATCCTCAGCTTCTAACTCAAGAATAGCCCTTAGCAGTTCTGGTTTTCTGAGTTTGTCTGAGACATCCAGACCCAACTCTCTCGCAAGCTCCAGCAATTTCGGTTTGCGCAACGACTTCAAATCCATGGCTGCTCTGAATGCTGCTTTCTCTACTGCCTACTATTGTCTTGCCGCAAACTAACCCGGTAGCAACGACAACCACAATTACCAGCTCTGTTTCTAACACTAACAAAAGCCTGGCAAAACTCAGAAGAAGAAAGTCCCGCACTCACCAAACCTCGCAGCCAAGAATTCAGCGCAGTCGTTCCGCTGCAGGCAACCAGTCATCACACAGGGCTCGTTGCACTGCTCCCGGATGTTCGTTGTGCTGCTCAGCATACATTCAACCGCATCTCTTCGCTGCTGGCCTCCGTTGTCGCGATCCCACCGCTGCCACCAGATGTTGGAATCGCACCGCTGGCACGAGTTGATGGGGTCTCGGTGCTGACGCCCGTTATTGCCAATGGGTCGCAAGCCCCAAGGGTAGCGTTGGCCTGGAGGCCTGGGGCACTGGAAGCATCCGAAGGTCCCGGCAAAGCAAGAGAAGACTGGTAACAGAACAACTTGTTTATTCTAACATAGCAAAAGAGCGGCCGGTCAGGTCGACCGAAGTGGAGAGACGGGAGAGCACGTAACTCAACAGTACAAATCGGAGCCTCTCTCCTGGCGTCCGGGGGCAGCTGCTCTTATACCCTCGGCGTCGCGGTCCAAAAGAGAAGGTCACGGGATGAAGGTCACGGGATGAAGGTCACGGGACGGCGGAGCATGACCCCACGACGGCGCGAACTGTCGGGCCGAGAGACCTGCTGAACCGAGTGCAGTGACGCATCGCCAACCGCCCACACGACGGCGCGAACGGTTGAGCCGAGAGACCTCCAAGCTCCTCATTCGGGGAACTCCGCTCCCCGGCTGCCGCGCTTTGACAAGCGAGGGCACACACACACACACGCACACACGAAGACACGTGGCACTGAAACACGCCTGGACACGCTTGGCGGGTAGGCGTTTCGGCGGCGTCGAACGGGCCAAAATGTCCGCCGCTTTGAACAAAGCCCCGGCGTCCGTTGCATCCGCGCCGGCATTACCGCGCGTTGTAGGCGAAACGTAACAGCTCCAAGGGCGCCACACTGACGGGCATCTGGCCGTACAGCGGGCCACCGCCACTTTCGCTCAGGCTGCTGACGTTCTTGGAGAGGATTGACTCGGTGTGCTGGTTGAGCATGATGACCTATGGCTCCATGAGCGGCGGTGGACGCCCATGAGCGGGCGGCCCTTACTCGATTGTGACCACGTCGTCACGCGTGGTCTATAGTGCCTTGAGCAGCGCCAGCAGCGACGCAGCCTTGGGTTCACCGTACGGCGACACAACTGTGTTCCTGGTGCCCACCGGGCTCTGCTTTGGTTCTGTGTTCGGGCTTGTTATGCTTCGCAATGATCGCGTAAATGAGCTTCGCGGTCGCGATGCCCCGCGTCGGCATAATGAGGCTGTTCTTCAGGAACGATTACGAGAAGGTACGCGAAGCCTCTTTGACCAACTCCGCCTGCTGTGTCTGGCTGAGGAATGGCATGAGCCGATGGTCGCTGGATGCCTGCTGGTGCACCTCGCGCTCGAACTGGTCCCGCCTGAATGAATGCAGCGCGCGAGCCGCATGGGCTGCCGGATGTGTGCGCCGTATCTGCGCCGCGCCGGCTGCTACACCTCGGCTGCGGCGAGCACGGCTGCCGGCTCCGTCTCGGAAGACTCGGACGACGCTGCCGACGAAATGCTGCGGCCGAGTCTTGAGTAGCGGCTTATCGAGGCCCTCAACGGCGGCCGCTTTCGAGGCTTGTTGTGGGTCGTGGCTCAAGGGCGACACGACGGTGTGTGGTAATTGGCCACCGCACATTGGACTGGTCACGGCGCCTGTTGGGACATTCGAGACTAGCGAGTGTTGAGCCGGCCTTGGGCGTCTGGATGGAGCTTTTGGGCACCGACACACGACACGCCAACAGCATCTATAAATATTACGATCCGCAGGCGGCCATCTCCGTATACCCAGAGGTGGCCGCCAGCCGCCGCCTGGTTCTTCGCCAGGGACTTGACATGGCCGGCCGCTGGGCGACTCGTCCTTCTCGGCCAACGACAGCCGACGGCGAGACCGGCCCACGGTGGAGGCACTCGCTGCACTCCGTAACCAGAACCTGGTAGAAAGCTCGAAGCTCCCGCGCGGGACTAAAGTGCCGTGTTTTTGGCGAGGTACAGTTGTCGCCCGATGAGCGACGACACATCTGCTACGAGACGTCCGAGTATAGATCTCATTGCTGCTCATCTGAGATTCGTTATTATTTTTGAGCCGGAAACCGGGTAACGACAGTCGTTGCCGGCCCCGCCAATTATTTGTTGCTTACCCAAGTATACAACCCACACGAAACCAACAGACGATGAAGCGGGTTATCGTCCGCTATTACCACTGCGTAAGATAGGAGAATCTTGAAATATTATAAGGCGACCAAATCTTCTTCATTTGCAGTCATTTCGAGAAACAACGAGGAAACCCAACGGAAGCACAATGAACATGAACGATTCTAAATTGGGTTTAGGAATTAATTTTTTGTTTTGCCGTGGGTTAAAATTGCAATAGTATTCATATTCTTGTTAAACGAAAACGAAGTGAACGAAAGTACAACTTTACAACTTCGCTGCTGCTGGGAGCCGAACCTGCAGCATCTGCATGCGGCGGGCAGTGATCTACCAATTCAGCTATACCCGACGGCTGTCCTTATGCATTATTGTAGATAAACATACATAATTTCTTACTATAAAATAAACTGGCTTCAAGAATATTTTACTAGCTCGACCTCCCCCTCCCCCCCCCCCCCCTCTATGCCGCTGCCCTTATCCTTCTAAAAAAGATAAAGTTGTTACTACAACTACTACACTACTACTACTACTACTACTGCGTCGGCATTCTGGCCGATTCCGAAGTCTCTTTTTCTACTTCTTTCTCGTGAGAAAGCTTAAAGATACCTGCACAAGGCGATATTCTGCCGACAAGCTGGGCATGCTGCTCTAAGCTCCTGCACTAAGAGAATGGAAGCGACATAAAAATAAAAGTACACGCATATACCGCACACGCACACACCTAGGAAAAAGAAAAAACAGCTGTGTTCGTTGCCGCGAGATGCACAGACGGAGCGTGGCTAACATTAGCTGGGACACACGGTATAGTCCTTGCAGAAAATCAGAACCGTTAGAGCAGCTTTACGCCAAAACAGCAATTATCTAAACGAAAAAAAAAGAAGCACGATATTATTTATTTATTTATTTATTTATTTATTTATTTATTTATTTATTTAATTTATTTAACATTACAGGCCCAAAGGGCATGGTGTAAGGGGGGTTACAAGATCGAAATAAATATCAGAGAGCAGGGGCAAACACTAGGCATTGCATAATTAGAAAACATAACAAAATTCATCAAATTTAACAAAATAAACAGAGACAATACGGAATAGCAGTACGTGCAGATGCGTACAAACATATGAGAAGTACAAAGGAACAACACTATGAAAATAACTATCAACGAAGCTAAATAATTTTCGCAGGTATATTTACAAAGGACCGATAAAAAATCTATAGCTACTTGATACCTGAATTAACTTTAGTGACCATGGACCAGTGAGTATGAAAGACATGCCGACTTAGAACGAATTCTGAGGACGGCATCAGTTTCGAGATATGCGCCGTCAAAATTGCGGCAATAAAGCAGTGTTGTTCCACTTACATATTTATGAAAACGCTAGACCCGCCATGCTTGCTTAGTGTAATTATTATTATTATTATTATTATTATTTATTTATTTTGAACACATATACACAGTTAACAGGAAAGGGAAAGTGAGGAGCAGGCTGGCAACTGCCACCGGAAGGGGCACAACGCCTGCCTACTCTTCTGAATGGAGGTGACAGCAACACAGAAATGGAAGATGGGAAGGAGGGTAGGAAAGGAAGAGCAACAGGACAAATCTAAAGACTGAAGTAGAACACAGTACACTACGCACGTTGTTCTGCCGAGTTTCGACTCTGCAGCCGGAATTAAAGTGACGCCGCGTCGAACAGCCTCCACAATTATCAATCACATCCATGGCTAGTTCGCTATGCGGCTAATTGTGCGCTCCACGATGAGACGCCAAGTACAGCTGCACGCAATCACGGTTTCACCGGTAGTCGGTTCACAATATACACTACAAGGGGTTTGAACCCACCACCTCCCATCTTCGAAGGAAGAAGCGTTAAAGCACAGTACATACAGATCACACACAGTACGGCCGGTCACTGAAGGTCACGCTACTACAGAATGTTGAATGTTCACGCTACAAACGTGAACCTAAGTTAGTTAACTCTAGAAAGTTTAGTAGGGCGCGATGGGCCTCATCCCGTTTAGACGCACAACCACTGGCGTATAAACATTCCTTGAGTGTCGCACACCGCGGGCCAAGGAGATGGTAGTTTCTCACTAGCGACATGCGCTGCGTACTGAAAGCGGGACACTCAAATATAAGGTGCTGAAGTGTCTCGTAGCAGCCACAAGACGTACACAATGGACTTGCCACACGCCCTTGTCTGTATAAACGTTCGTGCACGTTCACGCAACCAACCGTCAGCTTGAGCAGTTGTGCTCTGGCGCGACGAGGCAAGCCTCGACCGCGAACACGGGGCGGGAACGTTCCATTTGCGACGCGCTGATCTGGATGCTGCTTGAGTAGGTGGCGACGAATCATCAAACGAGCGTCATCAAGCTTGCACAAAATTTCTAGGCAGTCACAGTTGTTATGAGCGCAACTTGAAGCGAGCCGATCAGCCTCTTCATTTCCGGCGATTCCTACGTGTGAAGGTATCCATTGAACAACGAGAGATACCCCACGTGATGTAATTTTGCTCGCAGAGTCAGTAATGTTGCGCACAAGTGGACAATCAAGCTCACTGCGTTGTAACCGGCTAAGGGCAGCACGAGAGTCCGTAAAGATGACACCCTTCGATGTAGTTAACTTTTCTTGCACGTATTTCAGTGCAACATTAATCGCTGCTACAGCTCGGCAGTTGTTGACGAAGTTGGATGAGGTATTTGAAAGATACGCCGTACTTGAGTTGAAGGGCAGAAAAAAGCTGCAGACGCGCCTTGACCATCGTTGTGTACAGATGCATTTGTGAAAACTTGAAGATAATCTGGAAACATTTCGAACATGTGAGACTGAGCCAATTGGAATATTGCCGGAACAGCCATATCATACTTCTTGTGCATGTCAGGGATTGTGAGGTAAATGGGGAATACGTGTTTCGTGATACCTTTTAAAGGCGGAGACGTATGTGAAGCAGCATGTTCAGAAATGGTAGTGATATTCATAAATAAGGCCGCCATTTTTCCCATGAGAGATAACGGGCGGTGAATGAGACGATCAAGGAGCGACTGACCATTCGATGCGCGGTGCAGACGCTCAATATGATACAGAGCTCTCTGATATGCTTGCAGTCTCAGGGGTAACTGACGCGCTTCAGTGAGTAATGCAATAGATTGCGCCTCACGAGGTAATCCAAGCATTAGTCGAAGGGCAACGCGATCGATGATCTCGCCCCAGTTGGGCCATCAAACTAGGTGGTATGTTCAAAATTCGTAATGCGTACAGCATGTCTGAGAGTACAGATGACTGGTACACCTGAAGAGCCGTTGTTTGGTCGCAGCCAGCACCACGAGCAGTCAAGGCGACCATATAATTAAGGAGGGAGTGCGATTTGCGTCGTACAGGTTTAATGGCAGGACGCCAAGAGATGCGATCATCCACAATTAACCCCAAATAACGGTGTTGTCGCACCCAGTTTATAGGCGTTTCGTCAAGATACAGTCGGCTCATTGTTCGACGAGCGCGTTGTTTAGGGTGATATGCTATTGCAGCCGACTTAGCAGGTGATATGAGCAGGCCAACTTCACCCAAGTACTCCGAAGTAGCGTTGAGAGCTCTTTGCAAGCTTGCACGAAGCCGCGGACCAAGGTGCGAAGGGCCGCTTATCCACAGAGCAATGTCATCTGCGTAGACAGCTATGCTCACAGGGAAGTCAGTGTCTCGAGGCAAACGACTTGGAAGCGCGGCGAGTACCGCGTTAAACAAAAGCGGTGATAATACGCGGCCCTGTGGAACACTGCACTTCACATTTCGGTATTCACTAGTTACTCCTCCGACGCGCACTTTCATCCGGCGCTCCAATAGAAAATTATGCACAAATTGGAGCAGAGGACCCGAAATTCCCGCGGTTGCAAGAGCGAAAATAATCGCCTTATGCGGAACTGAATCAAAAGCTTTCTGTATGTCTAGGAAGAGCATGTAGGCGGAATGCTTGTTTCCTTTAGCAAATTCGAGTGCTGAGACCAGGTCTGATATGCTGTCCAGAGCCGAACGGCGGCGACGAAAGCCACTCATGACATCAGGGAAAAAATTCAGCTCCTCTAGCCTGACATCTAAGCGAAACAAGACCATTCGCTCCATTAACTTGATGACATTTAAGTTAGGGATATTGGTCGGTAGGACTTGAGGTGCCTTGCAGGACGCCCGGGCTTTAAAATTGGTATTACCGCGGACGATTTCCATTCAGCAGGGATTACACCGGTTCTCCGTACTTTATTATACTCGTCCAATATACGGTCATGGAAACTCTTATCAACGTTCCGCAATGCTTGATACGTCACACCATCTTCGCCTGGAGAAGTGCGGCGTTTGGAGAGGCTCAGCGCGTGTCGCAGCTCCCCAAGAGTGAAATCTGCCTCGTCCATATGCCAAGTAGAGTTTGAACCACCTTGTCATCAGTTGTGTCAATAGCAATGACATTTTTCCAGGGGTTCACGCGCACCTCTTGGATTAGTCCAGGGGCAAGATTGAAGAAGAAATCGTTACGTTTCTGTCGAGAGATAGCATTCAGGCTTACCATCACGTTGACGGGAATGAAAGCTACTGTAGTAGTCTTGATGGTGCTGTATATGACAGTCCCTTCGCTTGAGGACGATGCCGGAGACGTCCGTCATGGGCAGCGGTACTTGACAGGTATGAAAGCATCCGAATCTTCCGATCTTGAGTCAGAAAGCTCGGAATCAGTAGCGTCGGATCCTACTGCCGAACTGAGCCGCTTCCGAGCCGCGGGCGGTCTATGCTGACCGCCAGACGCGTCCAAGACCATATCTTCCATGGCAAGCTCCGCGGGGAGGATCTCCCAGCAGAGTAGAAGACTTCAGGGTTCAGCACAAACGTCGTCGCCTGTTACTGATGCACGAAAATAATGTAAATAGAGAAAAACTGCAGCACCAGAAGAACACCAGCAACTGAGCACAGTAACTTCGTCGTCGTCCCCCTAGTGGCTTCGTTGTTGCGCTGCTAAACACGAGGTCGCGGGATCGAATCCCGGCCGCGTTTGGATGGGGACGAATTGCAAAAACCACCCGTGTAACGTACGTGGGGTGCACAGTGAAGAGCCCCCAGGTGGTCTAAATTAATCCGTAGTACCCCACTACGGCATGCCTCATAATCATATAGTGGTCTTGGCACGTAAGACCCAAGAATTTAATTTTTAAACAGCGCTTCAAAACGTGCAAAGCAATGACAAACTTGATAACGTTATCGTTACAAACACGATTACGTACTTTTTGTGAAAATGGTTGTTCAGCATTAAAAAATATTCGATATTTGATTCCACTCTGACACTATTCGGATCGTATTAAATTAGATCACAAAAAATACAATTCTCACACCCCTAACTTTATTACAGACCCCTTGGAAGACTATAGAAGAAAACTACAAAAAAAATGCGCATGCACACAGGCTGAACTCGGCAAAGAAAAAGCTTTAAAAAACCGCATCTGGTTTCCAAATAGACACACAGAAGTTACTCTGACGCAATATATCACGAGTTTATCACAAGCGCACAAGCTAATTTGTCAAGTTTCCTGACAATTTTCTCTCTTAAGAAGTTTGTTTGCTTCTGCCCAGAATCTTTATCTCTCGCATACGAGGTTTCGGGGTTGCAGAGCCGTAGAAAAAACAGAAAAAGAAGAAAAGAAAACTGACATCGTGACCTTCACGCGGTCAGGAAAAATCATGACCTGCCGGAACAGGATTCGACGCCAACAGCAGCCGCTGCGACCGCGGTCGTAAAAGGTCACATCTGGCGGTGTCGATGACGTGCCTGCACACATAGGTAACTGATAGAACGCTTTCTGGCTTGCGGTGTCCTCTTCGGCTTCCTGGCTATAGCTACACCTTCAACAACGATTTTTTTTATTTCTTTTGAATGACGAAGCAGTCATATCGATCATCCCACAGGGAAGCCGGGCGATCGCTTGGTCCGGATAGAAGGCGTCAGGTGCACGTCTCTGTTACCCGTCGGTGACGGAAAAGCGCTATTTGGAGCCGGTTTATGCTAGGTTCAATGTTTTTGGAACCTTGCGTGGGAAAACGATGCACTAAGGTGTTAAATGCACCTGCCGCATAAATTGAAGCACGAACAAGTCAAGATCAATCATTACGCGTCTTTGGGTTTTCGCGTTCGCCGTCCACAACAGATGTTATGGACAACGGCGCGTTCAGGTATAGTGAACGCGTGTCGCATATTATACAGCATAATCACACCGTAAGGGGCCTTTCTTACTTTATCTTTCTCCTTTGCATATTATGATATATCGGATATCCGATACTTTAACCTCATAATTATGCCGGCAACCCGAGCTCGAAAACGTCATGTCTGTCAAGAAGAAAGGATGAGTTTAGACGAACGGGCCAACGGTACCTGGAGCCTCATTTAGTCGTGATCACCTGCCTTATAAGCGACGCTGTCTGGCGCAGTGTGACACAATGCGCAACCGGACCAGACGTCATATGCAGCGGGCGTTCTCATGGTGTAGGCAAGGGGCGTGATTAGCATCGCTAGACTTTACGGCCGCAGCTGCTTGTGCGCTAAGGTGAGACAAAAAAAGTTGCACAAGCAATCAAGGATAATTGTCAAAGTAAGCGAATGGCGCATGCGGACCCCAGAAATCAAATGGACACAATAGCAATACCTACGGAGTGAACTGCTGGCATCAATAACGGAGCTTTATGGTGGCAGCACAAATTGTCATCGACGTGTTTTGGTTGACGGCATGACAGCTTGACGACGACGGAGATGACGGCGCGACGACGGCGGCAGCGTGGCCAAGACGGCGTTTCCTGTTAATTTTTTTTTCTCTGTGCACCAGTACTCGGACTTCAGTGTTGTTCCTGGGCGCGTCAAATTTATTTATTTATTTATTTATTTATTTATTATCCACAGTATGCAGTCAACTATGGAGCCGTCTTTTTCTCCATGTTGATTTTTTTAAAAACGTGTTCTTTTTTTTTTCTGTTCCGAGCTTCGCACTTTCTCCTGAGCCTTCTTTTTAGCTGCAGTCGTCTTCAGTCTTCTGATTGTTTCATGTTCTCCGTCTATCAATTGCGTGCTATTGCTGTATTGAAGCTCAATATGTAGCTGCAGGCAGCCTTTTGTTTTTGTTATTCCCTTTTATTTTCTTTATTCGAAATCTTTGGTGTAGTTGTCTTACATTTCTACCTTTTTTGTTTTCCTTTCTCTGTGCACTATCACCCAGACTGCATTGCTGTTTCTGAGCGCGTTAATTAAATCCAGTCTCCTCCTCCTCCTCCTTCGTCTTCTTCTTCTACTTCTTCCCATTATTATTATTATTACATTCGAGTAGGCTTGCACGAAAGGCGGCCTTTCTTTCATTCTGATATGTACAAAGGGTCACTCATACAAGAATAAGTATATTCACTAATCTTACATTCTTAAGCGCATTGCAGCTTAGGCTTCTTCATTTGCATTTGCAAAAAAAGAAATAAACAAAAAAAACCAGAAGAAGAATACGTCGTATATATTTTTCCTATTGTCGGAAATGCTGGAGGCACTGGGACTGCCACTAAAATTGCGGTCACGATAACAATCTTATGAAAAACTGGCACTATTTCTATAATAATAATAATAATACCTTTATTCATAAAAACAAGAAAAAAGTTGCTACAAAAGCAACTTGACTGGTCCTAATAACCAGAAGGTCCAAAAGGCAGCAGACAGCAAGGAGCGAGAAAAAATACAAGAAGAAAAAGAAAGGAAAGAGGAACAACGAAAATGGAGAAAGGAAAGAGAGTAATGGCATGTAGTACATAGATCTCACTGAAACAATTTGCTTCACACATGAAACAGCTCGGGAAAAACAAACAATATGGATATATAGATACACAAAGCTCTTAAAAAGAAAAAGATTAGGTACATGGTTAAACCCAATTCTTGGAGTAATAGAAATTATACAGTTCTCTGCCAGAACAATTAGGTACATCGACGGACGCAAATCTGAGATTATTCAGCAGAGTGGGGAGAGTGTAACAAGTCATTTGGTTACCATAGGTTGAACGCACATGCGGCACATGCCAGTATTCCGGGGACCTGGTGTTATAACATGGGATGTTGTGTTTTAATATAGCCAGAGATGAAAAAAGGCTTAAATTCTCTTTGGTTTCTTTTAGGTATCCAAGAGCAAGGCGGTAGTTAAACATGTCACTGACTTTAATTACCCGAAGTTTTTCTTAAATAGGTGCTCAGATGGGGAGTCAAAGGGCGTATCACTAATTACGCGAACAATTTTCTTTTGTTTTACAAGCAAACGGTTAATATTTTTAACAGATGTGGTGCCCCAAATAAGGCAGCAATAATGAAGGTGGCTCGCAAACAAAGCATTATAATTTAACATTTTAATCTTCCGAGGCATGTAGCGAATAGAGAAAACGCGTCCAGTAATTTGGGAGCGTTTGACTGCAAGAAAATAAATATGATCGCTCCAGCTCATATTTTCATCAAAAAAGACCCCGAGTGTTTTCACAGAAGGGACGAGTTCTATTTTAGAAGACCCTAACACCACGTCCCAACAAAGACAAGTATTCTTATTCTTCGGTTGAAATAAAACTGCCTTTGTTTTTTAAGCGTTAATCTTGAGACCATTTTCTAGAGACCATAAATAGATTTTTTTCAAACAAGAGTTACCCACTGACACTAGCTCCGAAGCATCATTGGACGAAAACAGGACAGTAGTGTCGTCGGCATAGATTATGAATTTGGCATCGGGATCAATATTAACGAGATCATTGACGTAAAGATTAAACAGAAGAGGCCCAAGGATACTGCCCTGGGGAACACATTATTCGAGCCCTGCATTCATTTGCAGATGACCTGAAACCTCTGCAGTGTCTGTTGCCTTACTTCCACTAACATCTAGCTCTGATATCTGTGCAAACTCAGCTACGAATGCAACTGGACACGTTGTCGTGCACGATGTCTCCCGGCGGAGTGGAGGAGCATATCAAGGATTCCCGTCTGCCGCACAATAGCAACATTCCGCCACTGCCGACGACTCCATGCATGTCTCTGAGCGGAACAGACACAAAAACCTACTCTTGATCGCCTGCAACTCTATTCAGCCGTTCGCATCTCTCCGCTATGCATTCTTCTGACTGCAGGCATCGCGTGCTGCTGGAGGAGCTGCATCTCCGAGCAGACGGCAGCGAGACGGCTCGTCTTAGCCATTCCTCCTTTTTGTATCGGTTCCTTTCTTTATACGACGAACAATGACGACACTATTGTGTGCTTTACGGACGCGATGCTATGATAGCGATGCTTAAAGCGACTCAGCTGTAAGAACCTCCCCCTTTATACATTGTAAAGGGATACATTGTCGCCCCCTGCTCCCGCCTGGCTCGGGGCTTTCTTGCGTATAGTTTCGCGCTTGAGAATCAGCGCTAGCAGTAGCTGCCGAATCAAGGTAGTCTGTCTCGGACGAACGTTCTTTGGGCCTGGCGGGATCTCTCCAACGGCGTGCGCTATTTTTCTTTTTTTTTTTGTTACCTGTAGAAGCGACGATCTTGGGAAGCCGTGGCGTTGTTTCGAGCTTGGCAAGAGCGAAAACAATGCCAGACAAAAGACACGTCGTTAAATATACGCCCATTCGAGGAATGCTGAGGAGTAAATGACATTGGCGGGACGCTTGTTGTTTCTTCTTTTATTTTCCGCGTCCCGGTTGTTGTTTTCTTCTCGGCCTGCCAGACCCCGCGCAAAGTTGCCGAGACTCCTCAGTCTGGGTCCGAAGCGTGAGCCTCTTCTCGGGCAAAAGCGACAGAAAGAGGCTGAGAACAGAACCCGGTGGGTCTTAGTACGTGTGCGGGTTGGAGTAGGCGGTGGGGGGAATGCACTGACACCCATTGTTACGTCTCCGTTGCAGCCGAGGGTGCGTGCTGTGTTGTTGGCGCAGAAGTAAACGAAAGCCGGTTTCGGGTTTCGCGCCGTTGCGGAGAGCTTACGAAACGTAACACTGTGTGCTGCCGTGTGGCCTGCTTTTTTTTATCTTCTTTCTTTTTATCTCGCTGCACGCCTCTTTCGGTGCTGCCGACGACTCCTTACCAAGCGGCATCGGTATCATTTTTTTTCTTCTTCCTTGTTCGTTTCTTCTCGGGCCTCATCGCTCTCAGGCACGGACCGCCGGCTGGTGTCGCTTGATGGTTTTGTGCGCTCGGCGTCACGGGACGGTCGGTCGGTGCAGGACTGGCCTCGAGGGGGACGCATTGGACACGGCTCGCACGGGACGGCGTTGCCTTGCTCGGCTCAGCGCTGGCGTCAGGCGGGCAAAGCGGGGCCGGCGCTCGACGGGCCGGCCGGGTTCACGCTTGTCCAGCCGCGATGTGCTGTTGGGGCCGCGCTTGTCTCGACGTCGCGGCCACCCACCTCGAGCGCCAGCATTGGTCCTCGTTAAGCGCGCGGGCACACTTCGGCTTGGCTCGGACTGGCTCGACCGGCGGGGACGCGCATAAGTCACGCGTCAACTTCTCTCGAGGTTCGGCCTGGGCCCAGTCGGCAAATCACGAGTGTTCATCTTGTTCGACGAGGAGGGGGACGAATCGACGAAACAAATGGGCCCGACTATACAGCATCCAGAACAGTAGTGAGCTAGGGTCGAATTTGCGCTACCGGAAGAGCATTGTGGGACAGAGAGACGGGTGCAAGAATGGATAGAACAGTTTAAGAAGAAGATTTAGCTCTTGGACAACTCCGACTTCCCTATTCAAATACGTGCAAAGCGCAGAAATGCTTTTTTTATGCTTTTACTGACTGATTTGAATGAAATTTGTCGCAACTGAGAAAGAAAGTTGAATTCTATTGACTCTAGAAGGAGAATTGTGATTTCAAGGTCCGAATTCTTACAATAATTTGCAAAATGCGGTAGGTATTGCACAAGAAAAAAAAGACGCAAAAATTTAGACCTGTATCTCTGCACTGAAAGCAGATAATGCAGTTCAGTAAACTGCATCTGTTAGAGCATCTCAAGCGGACAAATGCGATATGTGAATCCACAGCTCACGTGAAACTTTCCTGAAACAGCTTGCTCACAACGTATTGGTATACTTCTGAGAGGTGAATATCACATTAATTTTATCCTCCGCTTTAGATGCACTATCAGCTGCAATTTACAGAATTGTGATATCGGTTTTATAGATGATTTTTCTTTTAAGTGCAACAAATCTCGTCAGTATCGCTGCAGTGGATGCCCAGAAAAAAATTTTTTTTCGCTCCCATGTATTTAGAGAGGAGCTCCCAAGCTGGAGGAAGGAAGGAAGGAAGGAAGGAAAAAGTGGAGAAGGAAGGCAGGGAGGTTAACCAGTTTTGCCTAACCGGTTTGCTACCCTACACATGGGAGGGGGATGGGGGGGATAAAAGATGGGGAGAAGAGATAGAGGGCACATAACACGGCACACACATCGTTGGTTACAGTCTGTCACTCTTGTGTGGTACGTGACATCACTGTCACAGTCGCTTGTCCAAGCCCGTATCCTTCATAAACCGAAGTAGTCCCTTCGTCGCCTTCAGCTGCGATGTCTTCAGTCGGCGATATGTGAAAATGGTTGCAACTGACCATGGTCTACTGTCAAGGTGCGCTAGAACGGACGCCATGGACTGTCTCTGAACATTATATTCAGGACAGTCGCACAGAATGTGTTCCAGCGTCTCCTCGCAAAGACAGGCATTGCAGAGAGCGTTGTCGGCCATTCCAATGCGAAACGAGTAAGATTTCGTGAAGGCCACCCCTAGCCATAAGCGATAAAGCAGGGTGGCCTCACTTCGGCGGAGTCCGGTTGGCATACAGAGATGCATCAAGGAGGGCAGGTCGTGTTGATGATCGCTGCGGTTGGTCTGGCTGCTTGGTGTGCACCATAGAGAGAGCGTGATCTCCTGTGCAAGCACTTGAAGTCTGCTGGCTGCGTCGGAACGTGAAAGTGGTATGGCCTCTTCCTGTGTGTCTTCAAGAGCTGTCCGAGCGGCTTTATCGGCGTCTTCATTTCCGATGACGCCGCAGTGACTTGGCAGCCACTGAAACGTCACGTGATGTCCTTTCTCATGTGATGTATGAAGTAGGCATCTAATATCGAATACGAGCTGTTCAGATGGCCCGCGACGCAGAGCTGATAGTACAGATTGTAGGGCTGCCTTTGAGTCGCTGAAAATTGACCATTGTCGAGGTGGTTCCCGATTGACAAAGCAAAGTGCAGCTCGAAGAGCAGCTAGTTCCGCAGATGTAGATGTCGTTGGGTGGTCAGTCCTAAAGCTGATGGTAATACCTCTTTCTGGGACGACTGCAGCACCGGACGAACACTGGATGTTTGTGGAACCGTCAGTATAAATATGTGCACTGTCTGCGTACCTCTCGTGCAGAAGAAGCAGAGACAGTTGTTTCAGCACAGGCGACGACAGCTCAGACTTTTTCCCGATTCCTGGCACGTTGAGATGGACTGTGGGGCTGACAAGGCACCAAGGGGGCATCGATGGTTTAGATGCAGCGGTGAAGCCCGAGGGAAGTTTGTCGTTGTACTTGACAATAGTTTTTGAGAATGATGCTTGGTGCCTGTCTGAAGGTAGTGTTGCAAGGTGGTGATAGGGGGCCCGTGCCAAATGTCTGATATGCGTTCTCAGGGTTTCCACCGTGATGTGAGTCTGCATTGGATGGTCCCGAGCAATCGCAATAGTTGCCTCAGTTGACGTGCATCTCGGCAAACCAAGACAAACTCTGAGTGCTTGAGCTTGCGCTGCTTGCAGAACACGAATATTTGTCTTGCAGGTGTTGTTCAGTACAGGTAGACTGTATCTTAAAAAACCGAGAAAGAGAGCTCTGTAGAGTCTCAGCATTGCGTCTACTGACATCCCCCACGTCTTTCCTGTCAGGTATTTAAACAACTGGGAGGTTGCTGTTAGGCGTCGTTTCATGTAAGCCACGTGCGGGCTCCAACAGAGGTCTCGGTCGATAATTACGCCTAGAAATCTGTAGGTTCTGACATAGGAAATGGTCCGCCCGTTGATTGAGATGACATAAGGCGTCATTGGTTTGCGAGTAAACGCCACTAGGGCGCATTTTTCTGGCGATATGCTGAGACCTTGTTCACACAAGTAGCTCGCTGTCAAAGTAGCCGCTCTCTGAAGCCGTGCACGTATCTGAGGACGTGTGACTGCCGAAGTCCAGAGACAGATGTCGTCTGCGTATACTGAAATTTTGGTGGTAGTTGGCAAGTGTTCAGCAAGCCCAATAAGAGCGAGGTTGAATAGCGTCGGGCTGAGAGCACCGCCTTGAGGAACGCCCTTGCTGGTATAGCGTCGCGTAGTTGGGCCATCGTCAGTTAATACATAGAATGATCTTGCAGATAGGTAACTTGCAATCCATAAAAATACTCGGCCACCTAGGCCAACCGTCACAAGAGCGTCGAGAATAGCCTCATGCAATACGTTATCGTATGCCCCTTTCACATCTAAGAATAAAGCTGC
Organism: Dermacentor andersoni; assembly: GCF_023375885.2. NCBI lineage: Eukaryota > Metazoa > Arthropoda > Arachnida > Ixodida > Ixodidae > Dermacentor > Dermacentor andersoni. Next base: position 18,438,829 of record NC_092817.1, read on the forward strand.
AGATAAACGTTTACGGGACCTTTCGTGCTGGACATATGAAACGAGATCAACTACATTGTCGATGGAAGAGCGGTCACGTCGGAAACCAGCCATGGAACTCGGATAAATCTTGTAGTGTTCAAGGTACCATTCCAGGCGGCCAAGGATCATCCGTTCCATTATCTTTCCTACACAGCTGGCCAACGCTATCGGGCGGTAAGAGCTGAGCTCTAGTGGGGATTTGCCCTGCTTCAATATTGGCACCAGGCGGCTCACTTTCCATTCGTCAGGAACATTTCCCTCCTGCCATGAGGTGTTGTAGAGACTCAATAGTGCTGTCCGTGCGGATTCTCCGAGATGGCACAAGGTTCGGTATGATATACCATCTGGACCCGGAGATGATGAGCGCCTGCAGAGAGCTAGTGCCGCCTCGAGCTCCTCCATTGTAAAAGGAAGGTCCATGCGGCAATCTCGGGAATGGGGGACATCATCTCGGGCTGGAGGATCTGGGCGTGTCGCTTGGTCTGCCATTCGCACACAAAAGTCTTCTGCGACATCGATGTCTTGCCGCCCTTGGAAAAGCGCGAGTGCCTTGAATGGAAAACGCTGTTCCGGAAGGCAACGCAGACCTTGCACCGTTTTCCAAATGTGAGACAGCGGCTTGCGGGGGTCGAGTGTTTGGCAAAACGTTGCCCAACGTTCCGACGCTAATCTATTCATTCGACGCTGAATCTTCTTTTGTATCCTCCTGGCTGCCCTAAGGTCATGGATTGATCTTGTACGCCGATATCGACGTTCCGCCCGGCGACGAAGTGCGCGAAGTCGCTCTAATTCTATGTCGAAGTCGTTTCGCGTGTGAGAGATCGTCAGTATGCGAGTGGCGTTCCGCATCGTATTTTTAATTGTTTGTTCTAACCCAGAGGGCAGGCCCTCGCTGCAGGCATCTTCCATATCAGATTTGAAGTTGGCCCATTGAATCGTCCGAATGGTATTCCGTGGGCCAGATCTAGACATCAAGCCTTTGATGTTCAGATAGGTGGGAATGTGATCACTCCCATGGGTCTCAATATCTGGAAACCACTTCACATATCTGGCGAGAGAGTTGGAGACAAAAGCAAGGTCGAGGCAGCTGCCGTATGTCACGCCTCGAAGAAAGGTGGGGCTACCATCGTTCAAGAGAGTAAGGCCATAGTTGTAGGCGATGCTTGATAATCTTCGTCCTCTTGCATTTGTCTTTGTACTTCCCCATGCTGGATGGTGTGCATTGAAATCTCCTATGATGACCCATGGAGCGGGGCAAACACTCAAGATATCCGCTAATCTTTTAGTGTCGAAATTGTTGGAAGGCGATATATACACGCCTATGAGAGTAAACAAGAGTTTGTTCTTTTTAACTGTGACGCATATATACTGATTGTCGTCGTGGGGCGCAATCGGTTGCAAAACATAGGTGAGTTCCCGACGAACAAAAATGATGATTTTGCTGCATGCACTATTTGTTGATGACATGAAACATTCGTACCCTGACAGTCTGATTGGTTTCGACAAGTTGGGCTCACAAATGACGATGAGTGGAAACACATTGGTGTACACATACTGACGGAAATCTGAAATTCGTGATTTTAGCCCTCTGGCGTTCCACTGCATGACGGACGCTGCCTTGACTTCTTTTCGGAAGGATGGGGTATGGGTAGCGATCTTTCTAGTTGAGGGATTCAAGCACTGGGCTTAAGGCGTCCAGCACTTTAAGTGCGCTTCGAGCAGACGGTGTCCCCATCTCAACTAAAATCGTTCGGATGGCCTCCATGAGGGAACGTAGCACCGAGATGACTTGATCTGTTTTAGGTGAATCATCAATGGCCGGAGAAGGCTCCGGTGGCGCCGTGACCTTCTGAGGTTCCTTAGCAAGGGAGCGGCTCGGTAGCGTAGGCCATTCCTCTAAAGAAAGAGTCTTATCTGATGCCCTCGTGGAAGTGGTGGGCCCTATCGCGTCGCGACTAAGTGGTACCGTAGTGGAGCGGGTACTATCGCTTCGCTCATGCGCCTTCTTTGAAGACTTACGACGGTGCCGACGTCGACGCCGACGCCGGACTACTTCGGCTGCCTCCCTGTGGGCCGAATTGTCTCTGGCCATTTGCTTCAGAACCGCGCGCTCCCTCTTGATGTGGGGGCAGTCTTTCGACGAGGCTGCGTGAGGGCCGCTACAGTTGGCGCACTTCAGAACTGTGGCACCGCAGGTCACTTCTGCATGAGGTTCAGCGCAACGGGGACACAGAAGCGAGTTCGGACACACGCCCTTTACGTGTCCTAGCCTGAAGCACTGATGGCATTGAAGCGGCTTCTGGATGAATGGTCGAACTGGATGTCGAAAATGTCCGACTTTAACGTGGGAGGGTATGCCATCCCCCTTGAAGATTACTTTTACGCAGCGCGTATTCCCAAGACGGCGCACTTGCGTAATGATCGTGCCCTCGTTTGCCGGCTTGATGAGGCTAGGTAAATCTTCATTGGGAATGGCAATGTCAATGTCGTAAATTACACCGGCTATCGATGTGTCGTCGATCGGGATGAAGGGGCGCATTTTGATTCCGCCAAGCTCCGTGATTTCTTGAAGTGTTCCAAGCGCACTCGCGTTGTACACGTCTATGGCGAGTATATTCTTGCGTGGGTTTATTCTGATGTCTTTAATTTGATCCGGCACCGCACGTTCCAGAAAAATGGATAGGGCTTGCCTGTTCAGCAACCGTAGGTTGCTTGACGGTTCTTCCGGCATAAAGATGATGACGTGTGGCCAGCGCGCAGGCCTTGACTTCATAGTCGTAGTGCTCGCAGGAGGTGACGGCGCTGTGTTGGCGATCTTTCTCTTCGCCCTCTTACTCCGGACGGGTATGAAGCCGTCGTCGGATGAGTCGTCTTCCGACATAGAGTACAGCTCGGTGTCCTCGGTGTCGCTGGGGGAGCCAACTCGCTTCCTTGCGGTTGACAGCCGTGATGACTTCTGGCCAGGAGGGCCTGTGGCATGCTCCGCGTCCATGGTCGCAAGACGGGGAGGTAAGGCACCCCGAAAGGCAAAGAGTTCACCAAAAATGCAGAGAGCACAGAAACAAGCGTTCTGTCAAGAAGACACTTCGTCGTCTTCCCTCCAAGCTGGAGGGAAAACAAGAAAAGTTATTGTCTGAACGCAAGTATATTACAAGTTCGTAGTAATTACTCATAGACTATATTTTTATCGTTTTCTCCCAATTGTGTTATTTGTAGCTGCTCTCTTCATCTGTCGTTGTGTGGCCCATCCACACTGTGGGCGCATGTAACATACCATCAACATCAACATGAAATTTGCGTGCTAGAAAGTTTGAGGCGGGAGAGGTGGCGGTTACGAGTCGCCTTATATGGAACGTATCCACGTGCGAACGCATTGGCTTTTGCTGGAGCTGTCGATTTATTAGCTGACGGTGGGCGAACCGGGAGCAATACGTTGCCAATGTTACACTTGGATATGTCACCTGTCAGTTCTCGACTGGCCACATGTACATACACCCGTACACGTATATCAAGCAAAAGTGCCTCGCAGGGCATTTACGTGCCAGTATGTGCTGCAGAGATCCGTTTAATTGAATTTGATATATAAATGTATTAACCTAATTTTCTCCGTGCGGAAAATAGGGCTAAAGGCGGAACTATTTTCTTGTGTCAACATCTGCTATACATCAAGTGCTAGCAAATGTGTGGCAACTGATCGAGTGCCGACAGGTGCAACATCATGGAGGCGTATCGGCGTAATGTATAGAAACGTTTGTGCAAATAAACGTACATCTTTGTGTGTGTGTGTGTGTGTGTGTGTGTGTGTGTGTGTGTGTGTGTGTGTGTGTGTGTGTGTGTGTGTGTATGTGTGTGTGTGTGTGAGAGAGAGAGAGAGAGAGAGAGAGAGAGAGAGAGAGGGGAGGTGCGTGCGTGCGTGCGTGCGCGTGTGTGTGTGTGTGTGATGGATCCCGCTGCCAGATGAACAAGAAGAGGCAAGCAATTCGTAAGATTAATCTTAATATTAAATTAGGCCACGTCGAGAAAGCTGTATGAACGGCGTGACCAAGTGTCGCCACACGCGATAGCGAAGAAACTACGCGTCCCGATCGACAGCGAGCGGGTAATTTTTTTTCCAAGCGCACGAGCGGCTCGCGGCCTGGAAGGGGAGGGGGGGAGGTGGGACTAAGTTGGCCATGTCCCCCAAGTGGGCTGCGTACACCATCGTTTCTCCGTTAGCGCCGTGTACACGGCGCGGCGGCGACGAATTTGGAAGAATCAGGCCGCGCTTAGCGTTGCCATATCGTAAGCCGCTTCCTGCTCGCACGTCTGCCCTGTATAGCGTGCATATACACGACGGCCACACCGAGCGCAGAGCCGCCGAGAGGCAGCATTAATCATCGTCGGCCTATTAGGAACGAGGAAGCCCTTCCCGAAAGACAAATAACCATAGTGTGTACAGTGAGTATGCGGCGGATGCAAAGCGACGCTCCTGCCGCCGCCGCTCCATAGTGTCTCGTGCGCGAGGTGACTCCTCGCGCGAGAGGTAAGAAAGCGCGGGCGTGTGTGTGCGATTCTGTCTTCTTGTCGTTGTTTCGCACAGGGGATTCACGGTCAAGTCATCAAAGGACGCCGAACCTACGCGCGCGTCCATCGTGGTAAACGAGCCGCGCGCGCCTGCACACACGCGCACTGGCATAGCACACGCTGGGCTGCATCGCGCTCCCCGCGAAGAAGCGCGGCCTTCGTGCCGGTCACGGAGCGGAGCTGCGGGAGATCGCTCCTGAATTGCAAGAACGGTAATTAACCTCGAGCCTTCAAAGGGCGCCTATCTCTTTCTTTCTTTCTTTCTTTCTTTCTTTCTTTCTTTCTTTCTTGCGGGTGCGTGCCTACTGCGCGAATATATGAGCGGATCTGTGTCCTTCTGGAACGCGCAACAGACCTCGTTCCCGACGAACACTTGTCTCCGGCTAAGAGGGACGTGCCCTGTCCGTATAGCCTCTCAAATTGTTATATAGCAAGGAGGAAAAGAAACAGGACATAACTTTCATTTCGACGCGAGCATTTCACATCTAAGTGACGGCTAATCCCTCGCATTTGGAGCTCAGAGCACGCCGCTATATAGAAGCGGCGCGGGCGTGTTTCGCAGGCGTTTATCGTTAACGTCGAGTCTAATCGCCGAGTCTCCAGCCCTGTGAAAACTTGTGCGCGTTAACGACGCGGAAAGCCTTGACACCGCTTAATGGCAGTGTGAGAGGCCTGCACGCGAGACGTTCTCGCTTCTGAGTAGAACTGCTGGGTACGAAGAGAATGAGACGCGAGATTCGCCGGGATCCCGGCTTATAATCTGGTCGAACTCACGCGGGTCAACAGCGTTTGCTGCCCGACCCTGGCGGGCCGCGTGAGTGGGTCGCCGGACGCTGGCGGCTCCGTTGCGTAACGTTGGCGCTTTTTCCTCGGAAGAGTTTTCTTCGTCTCGACGGTGCACGCATGGGCGGCCCGCTTCGTTCGGTGCATTGAGCGCGGTGGCTATGTAGACAACCGGGTCCCTATTCGCGAAGCTTTCTTTTGTGCGCTTTGCCACGAGTCATCCGCATTCGCTAACGATAAGTCCAGCATCAGGATTAGCTAGAATTTGCTCTTACGGACAATTCTAGTGTAAAAGGTTTTTGAGCATACTGGCCGAGATGTTCGCTGCAACATCATTTGTAAGAAAACAAGCGGTAAGGGGCGCGTATGGCTTAACCAACAAGCATGCCGGAAGGAGAGCAAATCGAAAGTAAAGGATGGGCTTGTTTTGTGACGGCACCGCATCGAATCGCAGCTCATATGTGACAAAACTTCATGAAATACTAGAAACAACCCGAAAATGCGAACAACACACCGAGAAAGAAAGAAAAAATTAAAGAAAAATGACTAATGACTCACGATGACTAATCTTATTCACTCATCAACACTGACTGGAGAGTAAGCTTAACGGTCACTTCTGAACGTCCTGAGTCACCTCCAGAAGCGGCGTCTCTCTACAACTATCCTAGAACACCACACCACGTGCAACGAATCTCGATGACGCAGCTTTCTTAACCATTATTCGGATGTGTGCTTGATCTCGTGCACCACTTTCCGGAGCCAGCGTCTCGCGTGTGTGGCCCCACCTCGCAACGTCGGGCCCCGAATACTTCGAGGGCCTTCTCACTTTGAAGCGCGCAGGCTCTTCTCCCACGCACAAAAACGCCCGTAGCTGCTCCTACGACAACGGTGTCGTCGGCCCGACAAGAAAACACTCGACGAGGCACTATCCGTCCTCTGAGTCACTGGCTATGCGCTCACGCCGCCAGGTGTGGTTCGCAGGAGAAGCGCCGTCGAGCGCTGTCAGAGGTGTGCGTAGACACGAGTGGCGCTCGCACGTTTTGCCCGCGGAGCGCGATCGATCGCACTCCGAGAACCCGCGAGTGCCCCACGACCTTGGCCGTCGTTTCCGTCGGTCGTTCTCGACCTTTTGTTTCATCTCGCGCTGTTCTACCTCTCGCCTCGCCTCCATTTCTACGCCTTCGCGACTCCGCGGTCGTAAGGCTCGAGCTACCACTCGGCTGAGCCGGCTTATGGCAGCGGCGTCTGCATACCAGTTGCACCCCAACGGCGGGTCGACGGGCATGGGAGGCAGCGAACTTGGCAATCGCTGAACTCAATAGCGCGCGCGTAGAGAGAGAGGAAGAAGAGGATGGCAGAGGGAAAATGTCATTAGGCTCGGCTAATGGCTGCTGAGGTGCGCCATGACCAACGATCCTCTCGTTTCGAGTACTTTTTGCTCGATTTTCATGCGCGCGAACTCGGTTGCGTCTCGCGAGTCCGTGCTCGTGGGCTCGCTCTCTGCTTGTTTCATGGCGTATACCCCGCCGCCTGTTGGCATCAGTCGGCGAGCTGTGGTGGCCGTTGCGCTTCGTCTGTTCGTCTGATTTGATTTTTTTCCTTTATTTTTCTTTTTTACGTGTTCTGCCGTGCCGCGTGAACCCTCTGTCATTTCGCAGCCTCGGCGACGCCAGCGAAATGATATTTCAGGGAGGCGGAAAACGTGTATGTGTTTGGGGGAAAGAACGGGGCGGGTTGGATTGGACGGCGGTTGGGCGGGTAGTGGGGAGAATGCGTGTGCGCTCATCCATCGCTGTTCGGGGGCAGCTATTGTGCATAGCATTGCTGCATGTGCAGCACGAAGAGCACAAACTTAGGAAAAGGCTCGCGGGCATATTTCCTCGGTAAGTCTTTATTGCAACGTGTAAACCTTGCCTCATACAATCTTTCTAATTGTTTTGCTTCTATTTTGGTGGTGCTACGATAACCTGTTCCAAGGCGGCTAGGACATAGGAGAAAACATTGCAAGAGTGCGAATCATTGCATACTATTTGAAGAATGCCAAGCGGCTGCGATGTTCCAACAATGTTAACATTGCATGGGGGAATGCAGAAAAATAACTTCGGCATCGCCCTCTGATAGATTCCGACATTTCGTGTTCTATACTTGGAAGACACTCACTTGGAGTGCTAGCATCATGTACCACACCACGACACACTTCCACATGGTTACATTTCCGGGATATTTCTTAGCAATAGCAAACATAGTTTATTGCCGTGGCACAAAATTTTTTGTTCGTAAGTGATCTTTGCCATTGGTTGGCCGCCTTCGTTAATTATACGTCCCGGAATCAGGATTGGCTGAACTTGTCATTTACGAACAATTTTAGCGTAAGACATTTTTGTGAATACGGGCCCTTGTTCTTCATTAAAATTTATTGATCTTGAGGTGCGGGGGGAGCTTCGGGACCGAGCACGATTAGCAGTGACTACCTCACCCTACTCGGTAATTTGTCCCCTGGTAGCGTTTTTGAAGAACACGAAATGAAAATTCAAGACCAAGGCCCTTAGAAGTAAATTACTTGTGTTTTTATTAGTTCTTCCTGTTTTTGCTACCCCTCTTTTTGCTACCCCACTTTTCGCTACCTCATACTATAGGCAGCCACATAATATAGGCAGCTTTCACGTGACGTCACTTGCAGTATATTGTCGTCCTAATCGAGCGCCCGCAGATGCGGTTTTCACACCAGAGGCGGCGAAGGCGCTACTGAAGTTCATCGACCTGTTTGAATGACTGTAACACTTCCGTGCTCCTTTGCGTGGTGTGTGGTGTCCTTTCTGTTTTTTTTTTTCATCTTCCTCTCTTTCTTAGTGTGCGAATTTTTCTTCATTATCTTTCAGTCTCTCCTTACCCCTTCCCCAGTGCAGGGTAGCAAAATTGATATCTATCTTCCGGTTAACCTCCCTTCCTTTCGCATCTCATTTATCTCTCTCTGTCTCTACTCGCAGCTTCTGCAGCGCTGCTAGAGATACTCGTAAGTGCTGACTTTGCAGCACCACGGGGACCTTGGTGATCGACGTGCAAAGTGTTAGGCTTATCAGTCAGTGCCATCGCAAATTTGCCAAGCGAACTTCTAAAGTAAAGAAAATGGTTGCTCCATTAGACGACGTCATCCTTTTGCTGCCACCACAGTATATAAATTACGCCATGAAAGTCCCCGTGTGTGTTCTAAATTTAGAACGCAATGCAGCGGCCATAGGCCGACCGGAGGAGATTGGTTAACGAAAAAAGAGGGCGCCCAGTACAGCTCATTGCGCTTTATTGGCGGTGTAGCCTATCATTAAGGCCTCGTTCTCTTTAATGACATAGACCAACAACCACCCACTCCATTCCGTATTTTATGGCGCTCCCTTTAAAGCGGCCGCTCAATAGCGTGGCGACGTTTTATTTCGCGTGCTTTACTGCTGGCCACTGCTTTGGCGCCCTCGGCCGACCTCACCGCTGTTTTTTAGGAACGAGAAAACTTTACTGCTAGGCTAACGGTGCTTGACTATCGCGTCTCACCGCTGGATAACGGCTCTGTACGTTGCCGAGTTACAACGGTACCCTAGATCTACGTATCTACGCGGCCACTGTGCCTTTAACGCGCTTGCCGTGGAACACTTGACGGCGCAAACTGTTACGCCGGAAAAACAGCTCAATATCCCACTAAGCCAGTTGGCCTGCATGCCCGATATGCCTGTTAAAAATCAAACTTTGACACGCTCTATTTTAGGTTTGCACGTGTTAACTGAATTCGACGATGTGTTCTTCAACTCTTTTTCTCTGTTTTTCTTTCCAGGAACAGCCTTTGCGGAAGTCGAAGCTCCATTATGTTCACTGGTTACAGAAGTATCACAGACGATTTGTTTTCTGTAATGTATACTATGCTGTAAAACACGTTTTATTGAGTTATTGTCCTGGGAATTGCTTACTTCCCTTATGAAATCAAAGCAAATAGGGTATTTCTATGTGTAGTCAACAGAAAGAGGAGCTGCAGTCCCAGACAGCTTCCCTGAGGCAGCTATGCACTCTCACCCCCACTCGCCTTTTCTTGTTTCTTTTTTCAGCAGCACAAGAACATGTACATGGCATCGAAACACTACAAACGAAAGAACACGTGAGAGACAGAGGAAAGAAATAAAAAAAAAAATATTGTATATTCTCTACCCTTGATTTTTAGACATATACGTCGCACGTATATCGTGCAATGCAAGTTCTTGCTTTTCCTTTTGTTCATACCTATCGGTTTCTGAAGTAATGCGCTTTTAGGCTAAGTGCCGAAATTTTAACACCAGACGCTCGCACTTCGTTTGTTCTTTCACATGACTTGCAGCTAAGTTTCAAGTATAAGATAGATGCTCTGCACTATTGTTCTTATTTTGTTTTTATCTGCGTTTCCTGTACAGTATCACAACCTGACAAGTTCTTAAGCAGTAGTGCATAAGCAGATCTATGCGCATTGCTGTAACAACGAACCGAGTTCCCATATTTAATTTTATTTCCTATATTCCGGATCGCCACCCTAGACATGCATGAAGAGCTTAGCTTTCTTTCAAGAAAACGTTGCTGAAAGGAGCAGCGCGCTGCTATTGCGTGGCGCGCAATGAAGCCGCAGTCAGTCTCTCACCGAGACGCTGGCCTGAACGAGACGCCCATCTTGCCCGTGCTTGTTGCTCGTTGCTTGCGCATGTCGTGCGCGCGTGTATGAGTGGGTCACTAAATGCATCACCATTGTCGTCAGGAGTACCATGCCAGGCGCATGGCCAGGGAAACATCTCCAGCGCCCGTTATAAATAATGTGGCTACATTTCAAACACCAGCAATGCAGGAGTTCCGCCATTTCTTCGTTAAGACATACTGGTGCGCTAGCTGGTTAATTATGATGGAATATGACAGCGCACTTCGATATGAAGACGTAACACAGGGAACAAAGACGAACAAGCACAGCGCTCGTGTTTGTTCACTGCGTTGCGTCCTTGTATCGAAGTGCGTTGCCACATTCCGTCATTTCTTTAACGTTAAGCAAGAAATGCGGAGTTTCATAAGTCTCAATGGTTTGTTATCGCGTTCGATCTTTCGGCAGCCAGGTCAAGGAAAATACGTTAAAATAAATACACACAGCTGCGCACTTATAGGCATCCTTGTTGTTCATGACCTAGTCTGGCTCACACGCAGAAAAACACGGTGGTAGTTGTTCGTTACAGCACTTAATGTGGCGTGAACGCGGATGCCGTACAGCGTATGTATTTATACGCGTGATTACTTTTTATACGAGCCGAGCGCCGTTTTGATTCGGCCACGAAGGCCGGCCCGTTCTGCGGCTGCGGCGTCTCTATATCTACAGCGGCAGCGGCAGCGATTCGCGCGAATGACTCCGCGTTCGGGGTTCATTGTGGCATTGTCACCAAGAAAGTAAGTCCTCGCTCAATTACACCGATAAGACGGCAATAAAAATGAAATGACCGGAACGGCGTGCCATTCCCTGTGCTACGTTTCATATCCTGTTTTTGCACAAGGTGCTGGAACGTTATGGCGAACTAACCAAAGTTTTGTACGAGTACTATAAGACCTGCAGATGGAAATTTGGCGCTGCAGTCGTTAAGTTATCGTTGTAATCCTGAGTAGTATATGAACTCTTCTTCGACTTGGAATGCGGTCTTTGAAAATGCACATGGTACTTTTTTTTTTGAGAATGGGTTGGACGATTAGTCGAATCATATTTGCAGGTTTTGAAGCTAGCGCGATCGCGGCTTGATAAAGACGGTCGCTTGATGCTCGCTCGACGGTGGCGCACAAGCCGCAAGTCACTGGTGTACGGGCGTCTACCACGAGGGCGTGACAGTCGCGCTCTTCGGCTGTTAAGTTTAGCTTTTCAGTTGAAATCGGCCGGCATTAATTACGTAAACATTTATTCCACATTCTTGGAAACGGTTATGAGCTCCTTGCATGGCGTGCTTCAAGTCTTGCATTGTGACCAATCACATGTCCATTTGGTTTAGACACTTAATCTGATTTTTTTGGATAATTACTTGCGTAATTAGTTCATAAGATCATATTCAAATGTGTACCTCTGTGGTAACAATAATTCAGAGGGAATCATGTAATGATCCAAGCTTCCCTAATTTGCACATATATATGTTGTAATGGGGAGAAGCAGACAAAGGGCCGTTATGCCGAACGCCTGGTTTACTTCTTCCTCCTTCTCATCGTGCCAGAGCCCGAGTGGGCCTCTTTGTCTTCTTGAGAATCATTACAATATATACAGAGTGTTTCAGCGAACACTTTAACAAAAATTTTAAGGGTTGCCTGTGGCAGATAGCGGAATTCTAGTTTATGGGCAGGTCTACTCGAAGCGGCGGACACTACTTGAAAATTTGAAATGCAAAATTGACTAATTAACAAGAATTCACGAATTAACTTTTTATCTAGTTATCCTATGATCAATATTGCAATTTACAAATTATAGCAGGGGACTTCCCAAGGCGGATCTACTTGGAACGAATTTTCAAGATGACACCAGTTTCGAGATATAAATTCCCGAACTTTGCGGAGAAATGCATTGGCGTTACAGTTACTTGAGTGCTTCAGTGCATGAAACAACGTTTTGTTAACAAATTAACTGGAACGCCAATGCAATTCTCAGCAAAGTTCGGGAATTTATATCTCGAAACTGGTGTCATCTTTAAAATTCGTTCCAAGTGGATCCGCCTTGCGAACTCCACGGCTAGAATTTGTAAATTGCAATATGGGCCATAATTTTTTATGGGCCATATGGGCCATAATATGGGCCATAATTTTTTGTGCAAGTATTGTCCACCCCTTCGAGTAGACGAGCTCATGAACTAGAACTGTGACAGCTGCCAGAGGCAACTTTTAAAAATATCTGAAAGTGTTCGCTGAAACACCCTATACATAACCTCGAATCCGCTTGCGCAAAAGTGCGGTTGGCAAATACAGGCCTTGAATAACTCATCTTTGTTGCATGGAACCTTTCCCGGTGAATCACTGAGTGATGGGTTATTGATTCTATATCAGTTGAATACATCACAAAGCTCTAGTTATGGCCATGAAAAAGCATATAATCTTTACAAGAAAGCCGGTATTTATAGGACCACATGAAGACGAACAACGGATGAGCATATCTTGCTTCTGTGATCTTGTAGCTGTAGCGCTCATTTTCATAATGTTACACAAAAACTAGCCAAACTTCGCGCTGTCGTTAAGGTAATTCAGCTATTTCGTTCGCTAAGAGAAATACAATTCAGGTCATATTCCTGTGTTATTTTTCATTGTATTGCGCCCCCCCCCCTGCCGCTAGGAAATTGAGTCCGCACTAGATAATAAATAAATAAATAAATAAATAAATAAATAAATAAATAACATTAATCTGCCTGTACACAGTGAACTTAGTTCCCATGCAAGGGGCTACGCAGTGGCTGCACAGGCCGATATGAAGCACACTATCAGAGTTCGTAGGGCAAGCCAGTCGACCATGAGCAGCATAACGTCAACAGTTTTCTTCCGTTCGAATTCATTGCTGTTAGCGTTTTCAGGCAACCCAACTTCCCCGCTTCCCCACGTGTTAACCAAGTGGACAAAGCCTAGTCTTGTACTTTATTTTTTTACCACTCTCTCACTCTTGCTTTTGCTCAGAAGACTTGCTAGCTAATGAAGCAACAGTAGTTAGAGGCACGCCTCGTTCAACGACCTGCGCTAGCATGTGTGTGTCTAATGCGAGCGAAAACAAAAATGCCCGGATGCTTTACGACCTTCATGCAGATTGCTTCCAGATTACGTGTGAGCACTTACTTGGCCGTGCGCGCACTGTACAGACCCATCCCTCGTTTACAGTTAAGGAGTGCGCCTTTTGCTGTGGCTCAAAAGACTGGCACATGGGTCCCCGCTCAAGGCTCTATGGAAATGGTGACGTGAAGTGTCACGTTCTTCTCTGTCAGCCACGAAGTTTCTCTCTCGCTTGGGGTAGCACCCGAAACGAAGTCAAGACGGTTGCTTCGTGCCAGATGTTCACCTCGTAATTCAGTTTTTTTTTTCAACGCTACCTTTCCTTGCCCACACTTTCAGTACGCACGCACGCACACACGCACGTGCGCACGCACTCATGCATGTCAGTTTTTTGTATATTTTCGTTTCGCCCGCCAGTAGAGCGCTGTCTTGTCAACCTGCCACCCTTACACCCTTCACCCTTCACACTGATACGTGCATATTCAAGTTGGTAATTTACTGTACTCCAGCCCCGTTCGAACTCGACGCACTTCAGCTGAATTTGTAAGCTTGTACCCCATTTCACACTAAATCCATGCAACGCTGTGAAAACTAGAGCTGGCGTCAGCCAGCTTTAGTTAAGGAAGTTCGAACTGGTTCCTGATTGGCTGTCGTCCTGCACAGGGCCAGTGGTCCAGATAGTAACCCCCCCAATGCCTGCTACGAAGTTTCTAACAAAATCTTGACTCCCGTTAAGGCTATGCTTAATGGGCGGCTATAACGTGCTGCTTGACAGTTAACCACATTACGCGTGCGAACAGCTTCACAGATTCGGTTCTCGATTAACTGACGCCACGCTGTAGGTTAAACAACGCTGTGTATCGGTACTCCGCTTCCCGTCCCCTTATGGCGCAGGGCGCTAGGTTCACGCGCCCCTTAATGTATCCATTCAGTATGTGTTCAAAAGAATAACAAAGACGTTTTCGGTCAATCATGAGATCCCACCAACCAGTCCCAGCACCATAGACCGAGTGTACCAGCCGAACTACATCGCTCGACGGGATCTGCTCAGACTAGCGTTCGTTTTGAAATTTAGTGCCCACTGCTAAAGAAAACACCTGAATTGCAATGAATTCAGTATAAATGGATCATTTATTCAACATTGTCAAGCAAAAGTAACTGATATGAAGCATTAGCCACACATGTATAAAAAAAAAGAAAGAAAGAAAGAAAGAAAGAAAGAAAGAAAGAAAGAACGAACGAACGAACGAACGAACGAACGAACGAAAAAGCTTATGCAGGCCTTTGTTACACGTGTCAGCAGTCACCAGGGATGGAGTACAAACTATGCAGCCGGGCCATCTTTTCTTAAGAGAAGTACCAACCTTGGTTTGGCAAAAAAGCGTTCAGATTAACTTTTTAAATAGGGATATCTGCGCTACGCGTAACATATAGACTGTACTCCCTCACAATATCCTAGAAATGTCAATGGAACACTGCCCTGCAGTACGTTTAGTATGGTATAAGCGTAGGCGATCCTGTATACATCTTCAGGCTTGAACGATGTTGCACACTGAGCACGAGCATGCAAGCTTCGTACGATGCTTGCCGCGATGTGGGGTTGGGCTTCAGGAAAGGCAGGAGAAAGTTCACCTCGCCCGTGCTTTCCCCCTTCATCAACCGGCAGAACGGCGAGGCCCTTCCAGACGGCTCGTCTCCCGTCTGCTGAGCAACAGGGGCGCCGTGGTGGCGAGGCGTCGTCCCACGCATCAACGCGAAGATAAACTGGCGCAGTCGACTTGACTGAGCGGTGGTTGCCGCTGGCTGTGGTGGGCGACGACTTTTCAGAGGAAGACGACGCTCTCGTCAGACGCGAGCACGCGCGCGCTGCCTGAATTCGCAGAACTGACTGCTCGGCGAAATGCAAATGATAAGGGAGCGTTACCCCTCTTGGCGTGGCCCGCACGCGCGTTCTTTCCTTTTTTTTTTTGCGAACTATCGCTCTCTTTTTGTCGGTCTCGGCTTGATTTGGGTATAGTCTGGGGCACGTGAAATCAGCCTCCGAATTTGAGCGCGGGGAGTGAGTGGGAGCACTCGGTACACATCCTGCAGAAGACCACACAGTCACGCTATATATGCTGTGCTAAAGGTATTGTGGGGTTGTTTAACATAATCACCATAGTAGGCTAAACGATGTTTTCATCAGTTAGAATGGAGTGCCTAATTTACTCAAATATTGAGAGGGAGAGAGGGGGGGGGAGAATGATAACCGATTTCTGAATGGATGCTTACGGAACTGAACGAGTCGGCGTGGCAGGCACCCTCCATCTTGGTTGGATCAACGCCGCTAAAGAAGAGCTTGGAGTTGTTGTTGCCGCCTCAAAACATGGCTGATGCACTTATAATGAGGCCCTCCTTTTTGCTCTTCTTTTTGATACGCCTTAAATCGAGGCTATTGGTACAGCATCGTTCGGTTAACTTCACTGGAATTTTAACACAATAACACACATGGACGAACGTGTGCGCAGTATGTTATTGTCCTTTGTGCAAAAAATTACAGCTCAGTTAACCAACGATTTTTTTTTAATGAGTTAGCTTTCTTAAGATACTTCGCGCACTTTCCGGGGGCCATCTATCTATGCTTACTTGTACCTAGCCGTTTTTCCCACCTACCTGGGTCACTTGCTTCAATGCGTAGCGCATCGGGTTTCTGTGATAAGGTAACAGTATTCGAAACAAACCATGGGACCAATTTGGGTCACTAAGTATGTGCCAATGAAAACGTGCCGCTCATCAACGAATCTCTTTCACGTCAATGTAGATGCGGGACTGGGTGGGCACTGCTGTTCGAAGAACCTATTTGACTTGGAGCACTGGGTACGCGCCGGTAGGTGTGTGCTGCTCTTCAATTAACATATTTGACGCCAGCTTGGGTAACTAGGTATGTGCCACTCTACAATGACGAAAAAAATCCTTTCAATATCTCCGATGCTGAGCGAAATCGAACCCACGTCACAAGGATTCCTCAAAGACAGCAACACAACGCGCTAGCAGGCTGCGACGCAAACACCCTGGGTATGTGCCGCCTTCAATGCACGCCAACGCTTTAGCGAGCTGCGCCATGAATGCACTGGGTATGTGCCGCTCTTCAACGGACATCTCGCCAACTTGGGTCACTGAGTATGTGTCACTGAGTGTGTGGTAAGCGACTGAACAATTCTCAGCGTTCGCAGGCACCGGTGCGCTGCGCTCCTTGTCTCGGAGGCCACGCGCGGACTTCTCAAGAGTGCCACTAGATGACGCAACGTGTCAAGAAAAAAACGCTATAGAGTAGCCCGGCTTCCGCGTGCCACGTGACCAGTGCACCACGCATTTCGGAAGCCACGTGCAGGTTTCGTAGCAGCGGCACCTGATGGCGCCTATAGTGCTCTTCGGGAAGCGCGAAAGAGTCCCGCTGCAGTACACGCCTCAAACACATCTCGTTTCGACGATGTCAATACGTTGTGTCCCTATATTGATTCGATGCTAACGCATTGCCGTCGACAGTCATGGTGAGATGGGTTCTGCCGCATATTGTGATAACGGTATCGAATGGTTTCCGATGCTTGCAATGTTTGGATTTGCGGAATGTTTGCTGCTCGGGCTCGTGCTTGTCTGTTGACCGCTGAGTGGAGTTGTATCCCTCTAATGCAGATATATAAATAATCACCCTCACCACGCAAACTGCCAAAGAGATGGCGGCGAACAGAGTCCCAGAACAGAACCAAGGCTATGCGTAACGCACGAATCAAAACGGGAGCGCCTCAAAGTAAGGCCGCGCATTTCGTTAATGTCCGGCGTGCTTCATCTATATATGCTTCATCTATGTATACTTTCGGGCATCTTTTCACGGCAAACAAAGCACATCTCGCTAAACGAGGCAATTTGCATAGTAAGCGTAAAGTTTGTTGATCGCATTTGAAATCGACACACAAAGGTGGCACTTAGTAGACTTAATTGTTGTCGGGCGACTTTTGGTTCCTATGCAGTGGAGTTGCGGTGTCGATGATGGGTGCGTAATGCGCACTATGCGCTATATATACAGGGTGTTCCAGCGGACACTTTCACAAAATTTTGAAGATTACCTGCGGCAGATAGCACAACTCTAGTCCATGAGCTGGTCTACTCGAAGAGGCAGACATTACTTGCACAAAGAAGGGAAATGCAGAGTCGACTAATTTGTAAAAATTCACGAATTGTCTTCAACTAATTACATTATGGCAGATATTGCAATTTACAAATCCTAGCTGGGGAGTTCGCAAAGCGGATCCACTTGGAACGAACTCTCAGGATGACAGCAGTTTCGAGATATTGATTCGTTCAAGTTGATTTTGTGCTTCAATGCATAAAACTACGTTTATATAAGAAAGTAATTCGAACGTCAGGCATTTTTACCGCAAGTTCGACGGCGCATTTCTCGTAAATGGTGTCATCCACACTATTTCCAAGGGATGTGCCTTGCAGTCTCACCCGCTAGAATTTGTGAATTTCAATATGTGCCATAAGGTAATTAGAGAAACACTTCATTAGTGAATTCTCGTTAATTAGTCGATTATGCATTTGAATTTTTTGTGTAAGTAATGTTCGCCTCTTCGAGCAGACCAGCTCATGGATTAGAATTGTTATATCCGCCACAGACAACTTTAAAAATCTTTTGAAAGTGTTCGCTGAAACACCCTGTGTTTAGGTGTACCCATGAGGTGCGTTTGGCGTAGGGTGGGGGGGGGGGGGCGGCAGCGCGTGGGCTGAGTGTGGAGGTTATGTGCCATAATCGGGGGTTGAATCAGTGAAAAATCAGAGAATAAGCCTACGTTGCCAATATAGTTCCAGTGCTTGCCACAGAGCCACCTGGCCGGAGGACGAAGGGGATGCTAGCTGCACGTAGCCTCGCAAAGGCATGCCGGCAACCGTGTGGTGCTAAACATGGCATAGTGTTGAATATGTAGCAATCATGCAATGCACCACCGACGCTGCCAAGAGGGATAAGCAAGGTGACTAGACGGAGCAAAGATGAAATGCCTCTACTCTTCCAAGTCCATTGCACAATTACCTGAAAAGTCCAGTAGGACTGAACTGATAAGCCACCTGTGCGCATGGTATGAGGCAAATTGGTGTAAGTGTGCACCGTTAGGTGAGCGCCTTTTCGTTCCGCTTGGCCAGTCGCCCATCTGGCCATCTTCGCGGCACAGCGAAGAGGCCGAATAACGGAGACCTGCCACTGAGGCGACGCTCGTTCGAAAACAAATTGTCTCGACCCAGTAGCCTCTGCAGAGAAGGCGGCACGGACGCATGGAGGAGTACACAGTTCCCGCGCTATGGACACGTCAGCGGGCGCGGCGTATTACAGCAACCGAGAGGCGTCTGTCTGCGCCATCAGTCGGTCTCCGCTCCGTGGCAACGTCTGAGAAGTCTCACGTGCCGCTCACGCGAGCATTGGTCGCTGTCACGAGCGTTTCACACGTCCGTGAGGGGTGCACACGCTCTTCTCGCTGTTTGTAGGTGTTATCCTACAGCTGTGTTTGAACCAGAAAAAACGCTAGCTGAGATGGGCGTGGCCGGACACTGCACAGTCACTGCGTCGGGCTGCATGGCATCGCGGCTTTTCCTGGACTGTGTCATCCAAGCAAGAAAAGAGAGCAGGGGTGTTCCAGGTAGCGTACAGGGCTTTCTCAAAGACGATTCCGAGAAGCAGGATGGCAGCGAGAACGCATGGTGAAGCCGTCGCCATGGAAGAAGAGACAACCCAAAAATATCTCAAGTATAGCGCGAATGCAGAACCAATGTAAGACCAACATAGTGCCAAAGTGTCCCCTATGAAGAACCAGTATAGGCCTGAGTTGGTCTTCCAGCTGAGTCTGCTTCAAGCGGTGCTTATTCTTTGATGGGCTAAACTGGCAGGCGAGGCACTAAACTAATCCCGAAGGCAACGTACAGTACTTTTGGTTACAGACAGTCTCCGCGAAGTGGCTATCTAATAAAGCTGACAGAAGAAGTCCAGTATACAATGGATAATTTATTAAAAACACGTTGCCCTGTATGGCAAGTTATATATGAAATATCGCGAGAATGGAAGTGGAATGCACAATAAATAGCGCAAAAGGCACCGTTAATGCGCATGTCTGATATGAAAGATGCATTTGTGACGAAATCCAGAAGACAAAGAAACTAGTCTTTATATAGTGGAGTTGTTCACTCAGTCGTATTAGATGGCCACATCAAGCTCGGAGACTGTTTGTAACCAAAAGAGCCGTACATTGCCTTCGCGATTGGTTTGATGCCACGCTTGGAGACTAGCCCATCGAGGAATGCTGCGCGTCATTGCAAGAAGCAGGTCCAATAGCAGCCAAACTTATGCTCCACAATAATTATAGTCGCCTTATTCTTGTAAAAATGTGCTCTAACGGAGCATATTATTTGCGAGAAATACGTGGGGGGCCGAGAAATAAAGTTTGTTCAATAAACAAGCAGTTGCGTCAACTCCTGTATGTAACTCACGTAACTAAAAAAAGTGGCGATTTTCAATATGTGTGAAACGTCGCCATATTGCCCGCACACATTGCATATTGTTCAATTTAAACATTTCGAGAATGCTTTGCTTAACGTTGATTCCAAGAAACGGGTTGGATCTGCCGCAACTTTTTCTTCGTGGTTTATCCCTCTTATTTGTCGCTCTTTGGAATCCAGGTACAACGTTCATCACACTTACCAACGTCGCTCGCTATCTCTAAGGTCCACCAAAGTGGTCATCGCTTTGCGTGCCGAGGATAAGTCAGCACCTAAACCGCAATAAGTGCTTTTGTTACCAGACAGACTCTCTGTTCGCATTACACTTATGCAAGTGCGATGAATAACATCATTTTACATTTTTCGCTAGAGAGCATGGTCCTCACGGCCTAAAAAGCTGTTGCCCTGGAATTACTTGTAAGAGCAAACGCCAGTTAATCATAATGCCGGATATATTATTAGCGAAGGCTACCGGTTAATGGCAAAGATAATTCACGAACGAGAAGCTTTGTGGAATTTGGTTCCACGTTCCCTCCACGTTTCCTCCTATACGTAATCCCCCCAGCTGTTCTTTTAGGGCCCGCATTGTCTACACGTGGTCGAACTGAAACTGAACAGTGCTGGGGGAGCTGAAAAGTTGAGTTGAGTTAAGCCAACTCAACTCAACTCAACAAGAGCTGAAAATTCCCATCATATCACATCGAGGATTGAAGAACACATCCGCGACCTACTCGCCGCGGCAGCTCAGTGGCCATGACGTGGCACTGAGAGCACGAGGTCGTGGGTTCGAACCCGGACGCGGAGGCCACATTTTGGTAGGGGCGCAATAGAAAAACCCTCGTGTAATGTGCTTTAGATGCACGTTAAAGAATCCGAAGTAATCAAAATCAATCAAGAGTGCCCCACTACGGCATGCCTCATAATCAGATGGGGATTTTGGCACGTACAGTCGTAACTGGTTTTTAATTGGTAATATACGCGACCACATTTAATGATTTCGAAAACAATGAAACGAGAAATGCCGCCGGCATGGAATTAAGGTACATTGACGAGTGCTTTCATGAATATGTATTTTGAACAGCAACAAGTTTTAAGAACAAAGTACAAGCTTAATTACAAAAGAAGAAAAAAAAAAGACGTGTAATGAGCTTCCCGACGTTTATGGCGTTTGGTCATGGCAAAACTTCAATATTGTTAGATTTGGTAGAGGTGCAAGAGCGCCTTTTCATTCTCGGTTCACACTTTTTTCTGCTGTTTGGAGGAAATCTTGCTGCTGAAGAAAAGGCCGAACCGGCTACGGGCACGTCGGCTAGCCAATTAAGCTCTCTCGCTGGAGCTTAATGAGATTCATTTGCTTTTTTATTGTCGACCCTCTCAGATGTTCACGTTTAATTTGCATGCTGTCCAGTTGTGAATAATTGGCATTATCGTTCCTATAGCTACGTCACAGTTGCTCAGTGTTTATTATTGCACTCATTGCTGCGTGGAATATTCCACTCGTAATCGCCGATTAGTGTGATATTTGTGTATGACAAGGTACTCTTGGGCCTCGTATTTTAATTAGGCACTGGCGTTAATGTCCTTGCATGCTACTACCGTTGATTCCTGCTTCTTGACCATCCTGTTAAAATACACAGAAACGAGAGTACACGTACATCTCATTAAAGAAATCAGTTAAAACTTAATTCTGGTGTTTTAGGTGCCAAAACTGTAACCACACTCTTGTAACCACACTTGTTCGACTCAGATTCTTGGCACAGCATACCGTTTAATGAGCCACGTGAGCGTTAAGCTGCCGGTTCGTGAATTAGTGAACAGTCACATTGCTTTTTTCAGGTTACCAGTTAATTTTGCCACACACACACTCATAATTATTACACGCTGGGATATATATATATATATATATATATATATATATATATATATACACCTGATACAACTTCGTGGTTATCTTCAGTTTGTTTGCCGCCCGTTTCCCTAAAGCTCAGCCCTCGAAAAAGGTCGGTCCACAGACCAAAACTTTTGGGCAAACAAACCGAAGATAACCGCGAAGTTGTGCTTCTCATCCTTCCAAATACGTTTGACCCATCACAAATCCAGTCACAATATAACGTATATCTCACATGCATAACACACACACACACAAACACGCGCGTACACACGTGTGTGATTGTGATGTGTGTACACACAGCGTGTGTGATTGTGCGCCCGCTACTCTGTTCGCCGCCTATACCCCCCCCCCCCCCCCCCCCGCCTCATATACTGAAAGGAGACTTTAAGCCCTGCCTGTACTCAATTTCTTGAGGGGCAAAAGTTGAAACCGGCCCTACAGTTTTGCATTAAGAATAAAAAGAAAGAAAGGAGGAAGGAAAGACGAAGAAAAGGAACGAAGTCTAAGGGCTCCTGCACGCGGCAATCCTTTGCCGCCGACGAATATGCGCGGTCTGCATAGGAACTTGACCTGCGAATGTATTCGTATACGATCTCATCTTGCATCTACACGCGTTCGCGTGCAAAGCTGCTTACATCGAAGTTTCCGCGTGTTGCTCTCGTGCTGCGTACGGTGTACTATATCGCTCTAAAATATCTGCGGGCAACGAATGCGCTTCAGAATAGACGCGGAAGGGGGGAGTTATTTGCATGCTAAACTTAGGCCGCTTGCTCTTTTCGTATACATATGCACACGCATACCGAACAAAAAGATGAAAGTGCGCATGTGACAGTGAGAGGCAATTGATAAGAGCACGCTCAGCCCTCCAGTGAGAAAGACCTGACTCAGGCACGACTTGTACTAGAAACTTATTTCGTGCAGGCCCTTGTCGCGACCTCAAAGTGTAGCTGTCAAAAGGAGGAGGGAAATAGATAAGTAGAAGGCAGGGAGGTTAACCAGAATAACGTCCGGTTGGCTACCCTACATCGGGGGAATGGGAAAGGGGGAAACAAAGATAACAGCGAGAGAGAAAGAGAGAGAGAGAGAGAGAGAGAGAGGAGGGAAGGAAAGAAGGAAACTGCGGTGAGTTCGCTGACCTGTGTGGTCTTACAGAAATTGCATTAATAGTCACAGACGGTCGCACAAGCCCGTCGTCCTTAAGAAGCACAAAAGCGCCTTTACAGCAGCACCTGCACAGAAAGCGGCCGATTGTCCAGTTTTTGGAAAGCTTTGCCAAGTTCTTGTCTCTCTGGGGTGTATCGTGGACAGCAGCACAGCAGGTGGTCGATGTTTTCTTCGGTGCCACAGACCTCGCATGCTGCACTGTCAGTCATTCCAATTAATGTAGAGTATGCCTTTGTGAAGGCAACTCCTAACCAAAGGCGACAGAGAAGCGTAGCTTCACGTCGAGGAAGTCCGAGTGGAGGTCGGAGTTGCAAGGAGGGGTTTAGTCGATGCAGTCGTGTAAGTCGTAAGTTTGGCGAGTTCCACTCGGTCAGTGTGAGACTGCGTGTCGAAGCTGCCTTGCGGCGTCTGTCCTCGGAAGCGGAATTGAAACGCTGTGCTCTTCTTGATGTGCTGTGCGAACAGCGTTATCGGCGGAATCATTGCCACTGATTCGACAGAGACCAGGTACCCATTGAAAAACGACCTCGTGACATTTTTGCTGGACATCATGGTAAAGTTTCACGACTTCGTATGTCAATTGGTCATGGCATCCGTGTCGGAGAACTGACTGCGTGCACTGTAATGCCGGTTTTGAACCACAGAACACAGCCCATTTTCTAGGTCTTACAGAATCAATGAATTCCAGTGCTCGACGCAGGCCGTTAGTTCTGCCGCCGTTGAGGTCGTGACGTGCGATGTCTTGAACTGCAGTGTCGTTCCCCGGGTTGGTATAACCACGACACCAGCAGAACTGCACGACGTAGTCGATCGATCGGTATAGATGTGCACGTGGTTGCTGTACTTTTCATGCAAAAGAAGTAAGCTCAGCTGTTTTAGAGCAGGGGCCGGTAGATCTGTCTTCTTCTGTAGTCCTGGAATCATTATATGTACTTGTGGACGGCTCAAGCGCCACGGAGGAAACGCTGGCTTGGCCGCAGGTGCGTACCCTGAAGTAAACGATGCACGATGCGCACTGACAATACCGCTAAATGTCGAGCAGGGCCTTGCAGCAGTGAGGCTCGCCAAGGGGTGGGAAGGGGTCCTAGCGTAAAGCCTGAGATGCATACGCATTGTCTCAACTGTAATGTGCGTCCTTATTGGGTAATCCTGCGCAAGGGCAATGGTTTCAGCCGTTGATGTATTGCGTGGTAAGCCAAGACATATCTTAAGGGCTTGGGCTTGAATACTCTGAATCGTACGCATGTTAGTCTTGCAGGTGTTGGATATTGCAGGCAGGCCGTATCGCACGAATCCAACGAAGAACGCCATGTACAGCTGTAACATAGCGTGTATAGACACTACCCAACTTTTTCCTGCAAGAAACTTGAACAGGTGACAGATAGCAGTCAGCCGCTTTTGCACGTAACTGACGTGCGGAGTCCAAGACAGATCTCTGTCAATTACGACTCCCAAGAACCTGTGACTTCTGCTGTATGGTATAAGTTGCCCGTTAATAGATACGCCGTAACCAGACATTGGCTTCCTCGTGAATGCCACCATTGCGCACTTTCCGCATGAAATTTCAAGTCCTTGTTCCCGAAGGTAGCAAGATGTCACTGTGGCTGCCTTCTGAAGCCGAGCGCGAAGCTAAAGTCGTGTCACACCTGATGCCCAAATGCAGATGTCGTCCTCATAGATTGAAAAGAGTCGGGCTAAGCACTCCGCCTTGAGGGACTCCTCGGCTACCGTAATGCTCGGATGTCGGGCCATTTTCTGTGGGCATGTAGAATGGTCTCCTCTGTAGGTAGCTGCACTCCCACATATATATCTTACCACCAAGTCCGACGGCTTCTAACGTGCTAAGGATGGCTTCATGGGTGACATTATCATAAGCCCCTTTAATGTCTGGAAACAGAGCAGCAGTGTTGCACAAATGTTATCAAGTCAACAACGTTGTCTGTTGACGAACGGCCACGTCTGAATCCGGCCATAGCATCTGGGTAGATTTCATACTATTCTAAGTACCATTCCAGACGTGTTAAAATCATTCTTTTCATTGTTTTTCCGACACAGCTGGCAAGTGCGATCGGACGGTATGAGGAAATGTCCAAAGGCGACTTGCCAGCTTTGAGAAGTGGAATAAGGCGAGTTGACTTCCATTCTTGCGGAACCGTACCCGTCTGCCAGGAGTCGTTGTACAGGAGCAAGAGTGCCTTCCGAGCTTGGTCTCCTAGGTTACACAGGGCACGGTATGTAATGCCGTCAGGTCCTGGCGCGTAGCTTTCGAAAGCTGCTGGGATAACTCAACGAGGCAGCATAAGCAGGGTGCGTGATATACTAACACGATGCATGTATAAAAGTGTAAGTTTTCGCTCACTGGAATAGGGGGCCGAAACATGTTGGAACTTAGGAGACATGACAAAGAAAGAAAGAAATGGGAGGAGGGAAATGTAGACAGAGAGAGAAAGAGAAATGGTTTAGTGAAACGAAAGGCAGAGCGAGGTGTAAGTACGTTGAGAAAAGGCGTGGTATCCGCGGTTGTGTGCTAATTACGACATAATTCTATGCCGATGTGCTTTCTTCGTTCTCGCTCTCTAATTCCGCAGTGAAGGCTTAAGCATTCGAGCCACCTTTGGGTTCTTGCCTTGCAACGCTGTTGCGGACACTTGCGGTGAACAATACTGACTTCAGCGATAGCAGCGTCGCGCGCCCAAGAGAGCGCGAGGGGAGTGCGTCTATATATATATATAGCTCCTTTGATATCACGTTTCGTGCTTTCGATCCGTTTTAGAATACACACACCACGCGGACGTGACGTAACGGGCGTGATGTTCGCGAAGCAAACTTTCTACTCGCTATCCGTAGGGCCATGTACGCGCGTTCTAAGGGCACGCGAGGGCCGCATCTCCGAACGGGCGACTCCCGCCTGGCGTGCGTGCATGCACGAGCGAGATGCGTGCGCGTCGCGAGCGCGACGTCGGCGGCAGCCGCAGTTCGAGCGAATTCCGTCACGCTTGGCCTGATGCGCGCCAACGAGCTTCCTGGTTGCACCACGCCGTCCGTGCATTGATCATCCCCGAAGTGCTTTTCACTGGAGAGAGGCCATTTTCTGACGCTCTGGTTCGACGTCCTCGTCGTCGTGCAGTGGCGTTGATTTTTGCTCTTCCCAGAAGAGAGCCGCTGTGCTGCGCCCGTTCGGAGACGTATACAAAGAGTTTTCTCGAGGCCGCATCCGGGATGCGAGTAAAACGCGGAGCCGGTTCGCTCGCGGGCCTCATCGCTTCGATCCGCATCGCTGTCGGTCGGCAAACAAAACGAGAAGAAGAAGAAGAAGAAGAAGAAGAAGAAGAAGAAGAAGAAAAGTAGATGGAAGAGAAGAAAAACCCGCACGAAGGCGCACTGTTGCTGCCGGAATTCCGGTCTAGCTTCACCATCGCTACAATTCCACGTCAAGGCGATGACACTTGGCGGTGTATGCAACATACGTCAGTGTATCCGTATCCGCCGCGGTAGTTCTGTGGCTACAGCGTTGATCTGCTGAACAGGAGGTCGATGTTTCGATTGCCGGCCGCGGAGGCAGCATTTCGACTGGGCGGAATACAGTTAAGAACACTCGTGTAATCCGTTTGAGGTACACAAGCCCAGGGGGTCAAAGTGAATAGGGAGCCCTCCGCTACGGCGACCTCATAGCGTCAGTGCAGCTAGTGGACGTCAAGCCCCGTGAATGAATTAGTGTAAGCGTGCACCTAAATTTAAGTACATGAGCGTTTTCACATTCCGTCCCCAGTTCCGTCAGAATGCGGCCACATCGGCGAGCAATCGAACCCGCGACCTCTTGCTCACCGGGAAAACGCCATAGGCAATGAGCCACCGATGCTGATTCGAAGCATGCCTCAACTTTTGTCGTAATAAAAGTGCTGGAAAACCATCTGTCTTGGATCTCTGTTAAGGCCTAATTTTTTTTCTATTTTTCCTTTATTGGCTTATCCAACTTCCTTTTGCTCACAATCATAAAGGTAACTTCAACGATTGTTTTTACGCGTACACTCTTCTGTACAAAGTGTTTATCAAATCATTTTGGGGAATAGAATAACGTAAGCCCTGTCTGTGTGCGACGAAGGCTACCATGTGTGTGTTTATTCTCTCTCTTTCTCCTTTCCCTTCTCCTCCCTCGAAAAAGCCAATAACACTTTATCGGAGTTGATAGCAAGGAACTGGCCGTCATATGTCGATTATAATGTGCGCATGGCATCGAACATCAAGATGGCGAAAAGCGTATAGTCTAGCGCATATTATACCGTCAAGACGAGTACGCCAGGATCAGCTTTCAGAAATGTAGTGTACGAGGAAAGATTCGATAATTTTTGGTTTCCGCTTATAATGGGACACTAGAGTTTACGAAAAATCAGCTTGTGATTGCTTTCCAGAAGTATGTCATGAAACAAATAAGTGTGGTCTTTATCAATGGGCATCTACCGAGTCAAAGGCGGCACCGAACTTGTTTAAACTGTGTACAAGTCCCCCGGCCTTGAGTTAACGAAAACAACGCCGCAAGCCTTCGCAGCCCGCCCCGGAACACACGCCCGGCACGATTACGAGCGTCCACCAGAACATTCCCGTGAAATCTGTGCGCGTATCGTTTCGGCCGTGACCCGCACGGGCAACTTCACGGCCGCTGGTCGGAAAGAAAGAAAGAAAGGAAAAGAAAGGAACCCGAGGTAAACGCGCAGCAGCGCTTCCCAGTGTTTCAAGGCTGTCGCGATTATAACGCATCGAGTGTAACGCGTATAACGCATCGCGCATTTTGGTATGACCGCAAGACGAATGAACGGCTGCAAGTGGTTCGATGCCACCTTCATCACACGTCCGTATCTTGATGCAGTGCTGGTGTCGCTCGTGAAATACGACATCCCACCAGGGCGCAGAGAGCCGCATTCGTTACCCGACGACGTTGCGCGTGGGTGCCCGCACTTTCGAGCATAGTACGCGAGTTACGTTTGTCGTGGGCGGGGTTTTATATGCTTTCACACCGGTGGTCGTGTCGCGCCAGCGGCAACGTCGTATCTGCCAACGAGTGACGAATCTGAGTGCGCTTCTCCCGCGCAAACGTACGGACGTAGATGCGTGAGAAAAAGAAGCAGAGAGTACATGCTGGCGAGATGCACAGGTATATATAGCGAAGACGGATGCGAGAAAATTGATGGCTCGCACGTTATCGGCAACAGATGCGAACCCACTGGATGCTACCTACCTGGGATACCTGGATGCGACGGGCCTGAGAGTCAGGCAGATATCTAACACGCATGGCAGGTTGTATGAAGTGATGGGAGAGGTGGAAGTGGGCGTACTCAATATAAATATGGTGGATATACGAAGTATTCAAATGAGCCTCTTTCTTGGTATTGCGAGTGTGTAAATTTACATGGGGGGCAATGGGGGGGAAGCGTCGTTCAAGAACGAGCGTTTCAAGAATTCGTTCTGACCGAGAGTGCGCAAGTGGTGATTTTGCGTTTATTATGCAGATGCCAATGCGCGCAGTCTGCACGCTACTACTCGAGCGCAGCAGTTCATCGCCCTTCTTTACGACTTGTCTGCGCAAGCTTTTAGCTTCTGCAGCGAAGTGGGTGTGGATATGTACGTGGCGGCGCAAAGGAGCGGCCAGTGCGATTTCCCAATGCGTGGTAGCGATCAGGGGAAACGCATGGCGCTGCGGACCGCTTCTTCCTCGCTTCATTTCGTCCATTCTGTGTCTCGCTGTACTGCGCTGGTCCTTGCATTTGCGCGCGTTAGATGAGTGGCAAGGTCTGTGCGCCACGGGAGTAAATGTACAGCAGCGTGTTATGAGCAAGCGCGAGGAGCGCGGAGAAACCGGAAAAATAGAATCCGGAACGAAGCAGCGGCGACAAGATAGGGCGCGGCAGAGGCAGGGACGGAAGCAGATATTACAGTGAACAACAGCAGAAAAATAAAAGGTGCATGTCCACGAATCTGCGTTCTGTGCGTTCGTAGCTGCCACCTGCGGTGAGTGCGCCGACACGGAGACCGTGCAGCAGGAGATCTCTAAAAGGACGGTGATATTACGTTTTCGGATACCGTCATTTGCCGTCTTAATGCAGCCGTCTTGTGCGAATGGTTTTCTTTGGTGCAACCGCTTAGATACGTATTGCTCCATCGCTCATGGTAATGAGGCGGTCCGAGCTCCAGGCTCCTGTTAGTCAAAATTTCCGGTCCCATCGTTTTCTTTCTCTATAATTACAGACAACGACAGTGGATACACAACAAAGTAGTGACCACGGCATTAGATCATTGCGCCCACTTGTGCGTAGCCCCACCACGACCGTACGTTCACGCTGCATAGACTTCGAATATATTTTTGTGTTGCAAGGTGTGCGCATCGTGCTTTCTATTGGGCTCTTTCCGGCCATCCATGCGCAGTGCGTTGGCTGGTGCTTGTGTAGTTCCTGCATATAATGTCACACTCTATACAATAAATAACATGTAAGAAAAAAAAAATAGACAGAGTGATTATTGCATCCAGCTCTCAATGACACATAGCCGCACGGGCATGATTTCGATGGCGGGTGGTGGGCAATTTTTGTTTGTTTGCTATATGGCGAGATTGAAGCCGAGGATTGGAACACAGCGTTATGAGGACGGCTTACAGGAAAGCGCAGATGCGACCGACACACTTTCCAGCTTGTAGTTATTGTCGCAGCAAAAAGAAAGTGCATGAGCTGCAAGCGACCTACGCCAATTCTTTAAGTAGAACACATTCAAAAACAGGCCCCATGACATTTCAGGACATTATCAAGCGTTCCTTACTTGTGTGGGAAAGCGAGAAGCTGGGAAGCGTTCCTGTGGTGAGCAACATGACTGTTACTCATGCGATATTTAGTTTTCTTTGCGAGGCAAGAATAATTTTAATGGAAAGTTCCTGATGCATTCTTCAATCTTGTGTACGGACAAGAAAGATTGCATGCTAATTACTCTCTCTATTGTTTTCTGATTCTTTTACTGTTTTATTTAGTTATTACTACGTATTTGTATCTTGAGCGGCGCAATCCATTCGTCCTTGTCGTCCTCGTATATGTTGTGCTGCTTCTTTCATTCGGAATAATGAACCAATTGAATCAGACTTGTACACGTTACATAACAAGAAATAACCGATTACATCTACAATTGCTTCATTAAAAGATGTAATTGATTAGACGTACCAATTACTGCACCACGAAATTATTTGCGGAATTACTCAATAATAATTAATTACTTCTGCGTTAGTTTCCTCCGAACTTTTACTAACATTGCATAACTATAGCACACAGAAAGCTGGCCTGGCACTTCTGGTGCGTTCTCTGCAGCCCTTCATACATTGCGTATTTGCAATAAAAATTACTTTAAAAATTTCGTCGGTCATCGTCGCTTTCCTTTTTTTGTTGTTGTTGTTGTTGTAGTTGTTGTAGTTGTTGTTGTGAGGACATCAGCGGTGACAGTGGAAACTTCCTCGAGGAGGGAAAATATATGAAAGGCAGGAAAGTTAGCCAGTCCGCTCAGTGTTCGGGCTTGAGGGTAGTGCGTTGTTGCAACGTATACGGACTTTGCGAACAGGATTGTGGTTTTTCCGAATTTGGGTTCTCCATGAAGCGCAGCGGCTTCATTCTTGCTGGGACTTGGAGAAGACGCTCCCTGTTGAGCCAATGAAAAGGTGAAAAAAAAAATAATCTGTAGACGATTTCCTGGCCTCAACATCCTAATTAAGTGACCTTCGCTATCGAGACATACCAGAACCTGTTCGACGTGTTGGCCAGCATCTGGTCGAGCGTTAAGGTGAGAAATCAAACACACGCGCGTTCGCATATGGCTGCTCCGTGGCACGATCTCGGGCGTTCTATGCTGCCGCCGTATATTCAGGCTCTCAAAGCTGCGTCGCTTGCCTCGCCAACAATGTAACTGGTTACGTGCAATTGGTTACCGAAAAAAAAGTAATTGAATTACAGTGAGCGTTACCAAGCGAACAAAGTCATCGCTAATTTACAAAACTATCCTAAAATGTGATTGATCACAAGTAATGAGTTACATGTGACTCGTTTCGTGCAAGTCTGTTTCGAACCGACGTCACAAAGACGAAACCTAATAAATAAATAAATAAATAAATAAATAAATAAATAAATAAATAAATAAATAAATAATGAAAACAATACGGACAGTCACATTCAGCTGTAAAACGGGCTGCAAATGCGCAATGTTGGCAGCAGCGGAAAGAACGAATGATGATCGAGGCTAAGGAAAATATTGTTTTGAGCTAGCTGGTCATTCATGTCGAAGGGGTAGAAGCGGAACAAAATCCCGAGCACAGGAACAAGAACCCCATGTTCTGTCACTCTGTTACTGTACTCGTCATTTCGCGCCGCTTATTGACCTTCAGCAAAGGCTACATTCAGGAACACACGTAGGCACTATAAACTTGACGTCCGGTAAAAGAGGTTAGCTTAAGGGTGGTTAGGTTTGCTGACGCTTGTGTTTCCTCTCACTTAGCTTAGTTGTAAATGAATGTCGAGTCCTTAAAACATGACTCATACCCACGACAGAGTAACCCTCGTCCAGTGCACTTAGTACGCGATATGAGGCAGCAAGAAGTTGCGCCTCCATTTAAATCGAGTGAGGTTATTACATTTAAGGGCACTTACTCTCGTATTCAGAAATGTGCCTTGTAACCTGAAGCCGACGTTTGACTTTTTCAAGATGACGCCTCATGTTATGTCGCCAGAGGAAAAATCGATGAGCATCCTGAGTACACTCACGCCAGGCGTTATCTTGACCAAGACGAGCACGGACTTCAAGTTAAGGCACATTTTTGAATACGGGGGTAATATCAATAAAGTTGTATGGGAGCTGAGGGCTAAGTAGCCCATCAAAGGGGGCATTGCAACCCTGGACTTAACTCAAATAAATCAATCTCCCATAATATATTATTTACCACAAGTATATTATTCTCTTGCACCGTGAACCGCTGCCGGTAATAACACGTACAACCTGATCTTTTTTTTATGTGCAGGAAGACAACGAGCAGGAATCCCCTCGCACGTCTAACCATGCACGGACGCGTCCACCGCAGACGCCGCGCCGTGTACCGCGGACAAAGCGACGAACGATGTCCCAGCTGCGGAAAGCTAGCGGGGAGCGCCCTTCTGGCGTCCCCAATCGACTGCCGCATTACCGCGAATAAGTTGCGGGGCGTTTCTCAAAGGGGCGCCTTCATTGGGCGCCTTAATTTTCTGTCTTTGAAACGTCTATTGCTCTAGCTGGAGGCGTCCTCTCCCCCCCCTCCATCAGCGCTCTTCGCAACGTCGCAGCGGTTTGTCGCCGTCTTGCAGCACCACCACCAGCCCGGCTGGTGGTCCGCCCCATTACTTGTCGTGGAGCGCGTAATTGCTGCGGTCAGACGACGGATGACGCGCAGGAAGTTGTCTTTCGCTTGTGGTCCTACGGCTTTCCACCGAAACCACGTGCGAAACGCGCAGTCGCGAAAGGAGAAAGAGGGCACCCACAAAGCAGCGACTAACTGAACATTTGTTTGAAAAAAAAATAAAGAAAAGGCGTGTGCGCACGCAATATATGTAGCCCCATTTAACGTTATACGTCACCACAATCATTATCCTTAAGTCTGCTGCAGGGCGAAGGCCTTTCTTGCGCTTCGACCAGCCCTGGCAGCCCAATGTGGGAACAATAACTAATAATTATCGAAAGCTTTTATGCGAACAGCCTGGTCGCATAAAAGCTTTTGTTAGTTATTAGTTATCTTTATTACAATGTAGGCTGTTTGCACAAAACCGCGATTCAAACGACGTGAGGTAGTAAGTTCAGGACCCTCTCGCACAGGGCGCCGCTGGCGGACGTGCTTTTTCTCATTAACTGCCACGTGAGGGAGAAAGATAGAACGATTGTGGAAAGGAAGCGGCACTACTTTCTGCAGTCCTTCACGGAGAACGGCAACTACAGGCCTGATATGGGTAGACAGGGCGTCCCACGTAACTTGAGGCGAAGATTAAAAATATGCAAATGCCATGTAGTTGGACAGAACCAAGGTCATGTTGTTTGCCGTCGCTTGGAGATACCCAGTTTATTTTTTTTCCATCCCGACTAATTAGATTATTGGTCTTAATTAATTAATAACTTCTCAAATATTATAAGTAGATTAAATGTGCCAATAAGGAAATTGTAGAGCACCATGAAGCACTGCCGATACAGCTTTCTGTTGCTCAATGCACGCTACGTAAAGGTGTTTTTCCGAGCGTGAAAGAAGCCCGCGAATACACGCAAAAGTGTATTCGCGGGCTTGGCCGCTCGAGCCACTTTGCGTGTATTCATTCGCGGGCTTCTCTTCCGTTCGGGGCGCATCGTCTCCTCTATTTTGGCATGTTCAAGTGAACCTGGGTGCCGGTTGTCCTTTTTAGCCATTGCACCCAGTTAGGAACCGTAAAGCAGCGCGATAGACATGGACAGGAAAGAAAGCGCTGGACAAACGCTTCTTACGTCTTTCTTTTGGCCCATGTCTTTCGTGCTGCTCTACCGCACCTATATAACGTCGAACCAACTAAGCCAAGCTTGCATCCTGGTCACCTAGTTCGCCATTCTACTTTTCTCCGACCACAAGGTCATGACTTTAGTATCGGAAGAGGAAGGACTTAGAACAAGACCTTCGCTCTAAATTTTATTGGATTGAGTGCTTGTGGGTCCGGAAAACATTGTTTCGTAAGAGCGGTGCCACTTATCAGTTCTCGGTTCTTCGTCTCATTGCCAACTTCCTTCAGCGAACAGGATGTGTTTCAAGAGCAGCCAGCAGGACGCGCTTCGTCCGTGCAAGCTTCCAGGCATTTTTTTGTACTATTGATAAGGCACATGAAATATTCCCAGTGCGCATACGGTAAGTATATATGCTTATGACAAATACCTAGCTCATCGAATTCATAGCTGGGCATATAAAGTATGACAACCTTCTATTTTTTTTTCTTTCCGCTTGATAACTATATTAAAGGCACTGTGCGGCTTTGGAATGTCTGCTTCGTACACTATATATACTGATTGAAATTAGAAACTGCAGACATGAGTTACAGCGACCGCACCCCATAACGTAGTGAGTCCGTTAATCGCGCCATATAAGTGCTCGCGATAGAGCGGTAATATGGAAAACATCCCGACACCAAACGAAGAATAGCAGCCGTTATACGAATTTTTATGGGAAACGGAGATAGTGCAATGGTACTTGGCAATGATAATGGGACTGAACGTGCCTGGCAGCCACTGTCCTGTATTTGCCTGTGTAGCGGAGAAACTGCTCAGTTACGGGAGTTTACGCCGTGCTGCGGAAGCTCTCTATACGATTGTTATACAGTATACATTCGAGCTACTTGTTTTCGCCAGACGCTGTATCATTTCATTCCAGCAATTCATTACGGGGGCGCCATTCTGCATTTTATTATTGTCATCCAAGTAACATTCATTAAATCTATGATGATAATTAGTTGTTTAGGCGTAGCTCCTGTCATAGCTTAATTTACTATCACATTAACAGTTATAATCACGATAGCGACGGTGAGGCGCAAGCCGTGCAACTTAACCGACATGGTACACGTATAGAAAGATTCCAAGCTATGTCATTTTGCGCCGCGCAGATATTGCAAGTTATTTACAGTTAATAAATCTCACTTAGCCCCGTAGCCTGTCATGGTACGGCGTATAGAACGGCAGCGTTAATGAAGGGCGGATAATCAGGCGCACTGGTAGTGTATAACGTTCACGACTGCCACATTTACGAAGTTTGGACTTCGTCTTTAATCCCAAGCTATGTCGCAGGAGAAAGCGATACGCTGCAAATCGTGCGAGCAAGATGATCAGCCCGCCTCGTGAAACAGCATTGCGCAACCAACGGTCGACGTCGGCGAGAGGGACACAGAACGCCGACGCTGAAAATCGATACCCGCCACCCGGCGGACGATGATGCATAGCGTCACGAGAGCGAGGGAAGCAACCGTAATTCAAAGTGTGGGAACAAGCGCGCGGTAGTTTGGTGCCCAGGTGCGCGTATGTACGACAGCACAAAACGCTTCACTCTCGCGCTCGCCCAAACCCCTTCTGGCGTTCTGTTTGTGCTATTCAGTCCACCGACGCCAGCACGCAAAAAACGCAGGCACCGGCACGTGAGCACTTCTGCGCTGCCCGAGCTGAACCGCTCCCGCCCCCACGTCCTCCCCTTTTGGCATCCCCCTCGTTCCCTCCCGAGATAAAAAAGTAGCCCACTCCTCAGGTCCGCAATATGGCTCCCTGTCGCATACGTGACTCACCACCACCACTGCGAGGCGGGCTGCAGCCAGATGCTTTGCGACCCGCGAACTTGAGCTGCGCCGATGTCACCGCGGTAATAGGTTTGACACCGCAGGTCTCTGGAGCTAATCGATCTTGTCTTCCATGGTACCCACAGACTCGTCCCGATAAAGCAGCCTTCGGAATCAACGGAGCGTCTAACCTCGATAGTTTGCATGCGTCTATTGGGAGGTCGCACAGCTTCATTATGTGCATCGGAGACATCGTTAGAGAGTACCACAGATCGTAAGGTTATCTTGGAGCCGCGTTGCACGGTACAGATATCCGAGATATTTTAGTGTTGCGAAAATTTCTTGTTGCATCATACTTCTTCTTTATTTTTTTGTAAATCGTCGGTAAGCCGTCTGCCCTGGAAAGAAAACTGGGACCCACTTCACACATCTTTTCTTTCGTTTGGGAAAAAAGAAGTGCTTGTAATTGGCTCCGCAAGCGCTAATAACTTCTTCACTCACGGTCTGCTGGATTGATCTGAGTACGAAGTACTTAGTGAATACGGTCGCTTGTATTCGTAACGGCAATTCCCTTGTTGATCGGCTGGTTGATTGGGTGGTTGACTAACGGAGTCATTGAGGGAATGAACGAGGGGGGAGGTAAGGGCGAGCGAGGGACCTCGGTTCTGATGGTGCTGTTGCCACGCAAATATTTAAGAAGTAGCGCTTTCAGCCAACGAAGGCGTGTCCAGATGAACTAGAATCTTAGCTACTACTCGGCACTGGGGCATTTATTCAGAAAGTGATTAGCACCTGGAGTGGTTCAGGAGCACACCCACTGACCAGTGGGGAAAGTGAGTGTGTTAGAGAACAAACAGCCCAAGCAACAGGACCACGAGAAGGTGACAGCGCCCGTGTTGTCGTCTTCTCGTAGTCCTCTTGCTTGACTGTTTGTTCAGTATGTCTATGTTTAACCAACTAGCTCAAAATACCACTCATGTGCAAATATATCAGCAGCAAAGAAGGTCGACCAGTGAAAGCAGTTCTTGTGAATTAAAGGTCTCGTGAATTCGGTCGCAGGTCCTTATCACCGAGTAGTACCACACGGTCAGAATTGTTGTTTTCATCGTCGTCTTCATCGTTGTCTTCCTCATTGTTGTCACTGTGGCTGTTGTTTAGTAGTAGTAGTAGTAGTAGTAGTAGTAGTAGTAGTAGTAGTAAGAGTTTTTGTTGTCGGTGGTGGTGGCGTTCTCGGTCGCTGTCAAAGCACGGGCATTCGACAACCGTTCAAAATGCAACTGCCGCGCCTGCCTCAATTTTTCAGGATTATGCCGGTGCTGTTTCGCCGACGTAGTTAAATGCGTTGTGAAAAATTTACAGGATATTCTGCGTCTTCACCGTATATGTCGTTCCCCGGAGTGGTTCAGTCCCCACGGCGCTCCCGATACTCCAGACCTCTGGATGGTGAACACGAGAGTTATTTTACTTCCCAGAGACGTTCGAACTTATGGCGCACCACAGAAGCTGCCTTAAAGAGGCCGCCTTGCACTCGCAGCCAATGTAAACCGTATACATTTTTGAAGGAAGAGTATACGGTCTTGAAGAAAGAGTATATACATGTCTTGCGCCTGACTTACTCACTCCAGGAAAAGGTGTTGGAAAGCGGGCAAGGATGTCATATTGCTACCAAGTCTTCATCCTGTACAAAGTGAAAAACACTAGAGAGCGACGTTCGGTTGGTTTGTGGTTTGCAATCAGCAAGGTGAACAGTGCTGGCGGGGACACTCGGCCTCTCTCGTTGCGTCGTCCACGGTGTTCGCCATGAGAAGGAAAATGGATCACATGACAATGACCCAGGCAGCGCCAAGCTAATGGGCGCCGAGGCTTGACTACCTCATTTGTCGCCACTTTTCCTACAGCACATAAACGAAGAAGGCATCCTGGGACGCGGAAAAGAATTGACAGCGTAAAACGTAGCCGACAGTCAGTTCTCTTTACACTCCGTAGCCCTTGTAATCGAACATTCGGTGCCTCAGCGGCGTTGCACGCACAGCGACGGCGCGTCGGCATGGTTCCTTTTCCATCCGCAGCCTGGCGTTGTGCCGGCCCTATACGCCGGGCATCGGCGCCTGCCTGTCGCCAGTCGATCACATCTCGCGGCCCACACCGCCCTCACGCCCTGCCGATCTCGTGGGAGCAATAACGGAACCTGCGGCTTCCCGCACGCCATCTATTATTGACAACGGCAGGGCGTTAACTAAGCAAGCAGCAGCGGCAAGAATTGTGGGCGGCTGCTGGTTGGGGGAACCCCGCGCAGTCACGTGATCGACGCACGCAATCTGAGTACAGTACACCACCCGGCACGTGTTCGTGAGAGGGGTTTTCTCCCTGTCTGTCTTCAAAATATTCCTTTCGGATGATTTTGTTTATTTATTGCACTCTAGTTTATGTGCGGATAATAAAGCGACAGGGAGTGTCAGACAAGGCTCGAAAGCGGCAGTTTGAAAAATCATTAATGTTTCGAAACGAACGAACTCCCTACATTTGTGTCCCCTATCTCAATTTCTCTTTTCTTTATTGGGATCCCAGAGGTTCTGTTGCTGGGAGTAAAAATGTATTCACAAAGCACCTTACTGCGCCTGCGGCGCGGCGCCTGTTGGTGTTCATTGCAAGGAAAAAAAGTTTACTCTTATACAAACTCTGACTCATGCATGGCTACACGTACTGGCTAAATCGCAAGCGTAGACTGTAACGTACGCCTACTGCGAATCCACAAGAACGGGCACTGGCATGCTGCCCACATAGAGAAAACAAAGCTTTGTACATTATAGCAGAGGAGGTGTCGCTCACCCTTTCCTTTTTGCTTTAGCCTATCCCTTGTTCTTCCTTTCTTTTTCTTTCTCTACTTTTCTGTTCGTGCTGAATATAAATCCTTACTGTCGTATGGCCCTAACAACTCGTTGTGGCATGCTCGACCGTTCTTGCTGCTGCCTTGTTCTAAGGCGGAAAACTCATTTGTTTGCTCGCCATGGTCGTTTTTCAGGACCACGCCAGTCAAGCTATTCCCAGGCAGCGGCCAGAAATCAGCTTCCTCAAGTGCCGGCGCATTTTGCAACGCGTAATAGATAACAGCAGTTGAGAAGTGCTGGTAGCTCCGAGAGCACGAATTTATTCAAGAATCAGCCGGAACTGACGCCGTATCTTAAGCGCGGCGCCGAAGGCCCGCAGGAGACAACTGCCCACCTGCGAATTCGGTGCAACGCAAGCGGATATGTGCACACAAAATTCTAGAATGCGTGTTCTTCGATGAACAAAATAAAGCGCTGCTAACTAGAAAATGCGCACTGTCGTTAAAGCTTCAGCGCGATCGTCAGATAAGCGGGTGACAAATTCACAAAGCGCTTCGTAAACGCCAGAAGCGGCTTGTAGCTAGATAAAAAACGGATGCCGGTCAGTCACAAACAAGGCTCTGACTCGAGGATAGCTATTGAAACCGGGTAAATCACTTGCGTATTTCACCACTAACCTAACGCGGTGGAATTTCGCACCTGTGTTTTAAGAATATATAAATAAAAATTTTCAATTCAACGTTAAGAACACTGTAAGGTTGTAGTAATGCAAGGTCCGACGTCGCTCAGTGAAGTCCTTTAAACGCATGAAACATCCCTACAACTAATGTGATTATATATATATATATATATATATATATATATATATATATATATATATATATATATATATATATATATATATATATATATATATATATATATATATATGTATATATATATATATATGGCAGTGGAAGAATAAAGTGTACGTTTCCTCCAAGAGGCTTCATCAAGTCTTTCGCACAATTTGTCCGATAAAGGAACTGCCATGACAGGAGACCGTCAAAGGTGAACTTACCGGATGGCGCTTACGCATATATGTCGATTCTTGCCCGGCTTCTACTGCACAGAATTTCCGAGAAGAAAGGCAGGAATGGTGCAGTTCGCGGCAGCCGCTTCCGTGGCTCTGTGCGTCTCGCATGTTTACCGGGTCCAGGGACAGCCGCGTCAGAAGCTGAAGGCGTCCTGTCGAGGATTGAGATTCGTCACCGAATTTGACCTTCGACGAATGCCCGCGCATGCGATCCCATAGATGAGATGAATATATATATATATATATATATATATAGAGAGAGAGAAAACTATCAGTCATAGCTCTCGTAGTATAGCCCTCTGGGCCGTTTCCTTTTTTTTCGAAAGTAGTCCTATTAGGGTTATTATAATTACACGAAGGTATTTCGCCCTCATCAGCAGCAGTCCTTGGTATAGTTATTCTGGCGGCTAGCTTCCCACGCTATGCGTGCCGCCATCGCAACTGGTTAAGCTTTTCCTAGACGCTAGAGTTAGGCTTTGTCCGCGCAACCTTGAGCGATCGGAAAGCGCGTTTCCCCCTCTTGGCCGGCGGAGAAGGGAAGCTTCGTTCCGGCCGCGAAGCTCTCCACATCTCTGTAAGGTGCCTTGGGGATGTCTCGTGCCGAAGATGCCCTCTCGGTGAGCGCATATTTCACCCCTCATCTTTTAAGAGGTTCAATACATACAAGCATTTGCCTAGCAAACCAGATTTTTTTTTCAAGGGAATTTTCCACGTCTCAGTAATTTCTCTCGTCGTATTCGAGTGCTGATTGCCGTGTTATAGTTTGTTAACGAAGCTTTCCCTCAAGTCTAAATATTTTAAGGCAGTTTTCCTAGCCTCTAAAGCCGCTCGAGTTGGCTCTTCTCCTTGAGCGGCCATTTTTCCTAGAAAGTATGCCTTCCAACTACTCCGCCCTTAAACTGGCTCTCTCAACTACTACACGCAGAGACAAAGCAACAGCGCGCGCATTAGATCCCATAGATGAGATGAATATTTACAATTAGTATTAGGGTTATAATTATATTCGAGTGCTGATTGCCGTGCTATCGTTTGCTAACGAAGCTTTCCCTCAAGTCTAAATATTTTAAGGCAGTTTGTCGTGTGCGTATCATGGCTACGCACGCTTATATCGCATTCCGTTTCTCTACCACGGGTGCGCTTTAAAACCACGGCGCTGCAATTTTTGCTTTTCTCTTCTTTCTTCTTCTCCGCCCTTAAACTGGCTCTCTCAACTACTACACGCAGAGACAAAGCAACAGCGCGCGCATTAGATCCCATAGATGAGATGAATATTTACAATTAGTATTAGGGTTATAATTATATTCGAGTGCTGATTGCCGTGCTATCGTTTGCTAACGAAGCTTTCCCTCAAGTCTAAATATTTTAAGGCAGTTTGTCGTGTGCGTATCATGGCTACGCACGCTTATATCGCATTCCGTTTCTCTACCACGGGTGCGCTTTAAAACCACGGCGCTGCAATTTTTGCTTTTCTCTTCTGTCTTCTTCTCCGCCCTTAAACTGGCTCTCTTCACTGTACTACACGCAGAGACAAAGAAACAGCGCGCGCATGCGATCCCATAGATGAGATGAATATATATATATAGAGAGAGAGAGAGAGAGAGAAAACTATCAGTCATAGCTCTCGTAGTATAGCCCTCTGGGCCGTTTCCTTTTTTTTCGAAAGTAGTCCTATTAGGGTTATTATAATTACACGAAGGTATTTCGCCCTCATCAGCAGCAGTCCTTGGTATAGTTATTCTGGCGGCTAGCTTCCCACGCTATGCGTGCCGCCATCGCACCTGGTTAAGCTTTTCCTAGACGCTAGAGTTAGGCTTTGTCCGCGCAACCTTGAGCGATCGGAAAGCGCGTTTCCCCCTCTTGGCCGGCGGAGAAGGGAAGCTTCGTTCCGGCCGCGAAGCTCTCCACATCTCTGTAAGGTGCCTTGGGGATGTCTCGTGCCGAAGATGCCCTCTCGGTGAGCGCATATTTCACCCCTCATCTTTTAAGAGGTTCAATACATACAAGCATTTGCCTAGCAAACCAGATTTTTTTTTTCAAGGGAATTTTCCACGTCTCAGTAATTTCTCTCGTCGTATTCGAGTGCTGATTGCCGTGTTATAGTTTGTTAACGAAGCTTTCCCTCAAGTCTAAATATTTTAAGGCAGTTTTCCTAGCCTCTAAAGCCGCTCGAGTTGGCTCTTCTCCTTGAGCGGCCATTTTTCCTAGAAAGTATGCCTTCCAACTACTCCGCCCTTAAACTGGCTCTCTCAACTACTACACGCAGAGACAAAGCAACAGCGCGCGCATTAGATCCCATAGATGAGATGAATATTTACAGTTAGTATTAGGGTTATAATTATATTCGAGTGCTGATTGCCGTGCTATCGTTTGCTAACGAAGCTTTCCCTCAAGTCTAAATATTTTAAGGCAGTTTGTCGTGTGCGTATCATGGCTACGCACGCTTATATCGCATTCCGTTTCTCTACCACGGGTGCGCTTTAAAACCACGGCGCTGCAATTTTTGCTTTTCTCTTCTTTCTTCTTCTCCGCCCTTAAACTGGCTCTCTCAACTACTACACGCAGAGACAAAGCAACAGCGCGCGCATTAGATCCCATAGATGAGATGAATATTTACAATTAGTATTAGGGTTATAATTATATTCGAGTGCTGATTGCCGTGCTATCGTTTGCTAACGAAGCTTTCCCTCAAGTCTAAATATTTTAAGGCAGTTTGTCGTGTGCGTATCATGGCTACGCACGCTTATATCGCATTCCGTTTCTCTACCACGGGTGCGCTTTAAAACCACGGCGCTGCAATTTTTGCTTTTCTCTTCTGTCTTCTTCTCCGCCCTTAAACTGGCTCTCTTCACTGTACTACACGCAGAGACAAAGAAACAGCGCGCGCATGCGATCCCATAGATGAGATGAATATATATATATATATATAGAGAGAGAGAGAGAAAACTATCAGTCATAGCTCTCGTAGTATAGCCCTCTGGGCCGTTTCCTTTTTTTTCGAAAGTAGTCCTATTAGGGTTATTATAATTACACGAAGGTATTTCGCCCTCATCAGCAGCAGTCCTTGGTATAGTTATTCTGGCGGCTAGCTTCCCACGCTATGCGTGCCGCCATCGCACCTGGTTAAGCTTTTCCTAGACGCTAGAGTTAAGGCCCAACCACTGGCAAGCGCCGAAAGCTTCGGCGCGCGCTGGCAAGCGAATGCGTCGCTTCGCTTCGGCTGGAGGTAAAGGGCGCGCAACCACTGGAGAAAAGCTCCGACGCGCGCCGAAGCTCGCTCCTCGGCTGCGGCGCACTGTTGCTGGACTACTCCGTCTTCATCCGTCAAAGTCCGGCCTAAAACAGCTTGCGATAAACTAAGCTCGAAACAATAAGTTATTGATCTGTATGTGCTTTTAGATATTAAAAACGCGTTTGAATAATGAATATACACCTGCCGCAACAGTTTGTTTTTATTTTTGAAGTAACAATAGTGTATAAAATATCGACATCAGCGCTCGCGCGTCGTCTGTCTGCAAGATCGCTTTGCAAACACCTGCACGACGATGCCATATATCAAAAACTGTTGCACCATTTCATTTTTTGGTAGCTTATTGCACAGCCAACTATGTAAGAATTAGGCGTGCAATGTGTAACTGAAAAAAATCTGTGTTGGAAATATTGCCACGTAGTAGTGACGGTAAATGAATAGTGCCGGCTCAATCGCAACGATAGCGGCGAGCAATGTCGGTAATCGTAGAAAATCTCATCTGCGGGTCAAGCGCGTCGGTTTGCATACGGCAGTCGTCGAAAGTTACAGCCTATTCGCTGGTGTCCGCGTGCCTTCCAGAAACTACAACACAATTCGTGTCGCGTATGCAATCAGATTAGCAAGGTTCGTCGACAACAGACAGAACCATCGATAACATTCGCGAAACTTCCGATACGTTCAGGTGCATCCTGCACCGAGCGATAACGTTTAACATTTTTTAGCCGGTGAAATACGGTAACCGGATACAGATAAAGCATCCGTGTCAATATAATTATGCTTGTTGGGGCATGAGAGAAACGTGAACAAGTGGGTTCTGAGAAAATCAGCAAAACAGAATTGAAACCCCTGTAGCATTCAAAAAAAAAAAAAACAAAAAAACAAAAAAAACTAGAATAGCTTAAATGTATGCAATTCGTATCTTGTCTCCCCCCAATTCTTGATTCTGCCAAATCTAGCCCACGGAGCACCTCTATTATTCTAGGTTGTTTTGACGCATCAACACCCCATCCGGAGGCCTTCACATTGAGTGTATTGCTACAAAACATTTTCACAGTGTAAGGGCCATGTTCTATTGTAACTGGTTTCCACATATCAAGTTTGCCTTTCCTTACATTAATCAAATGACATACCGTCAGATAATACAAGCTTGAGAATTAGAGGGTTTTAATAGGAGACTTTCATTGCCCTTTGCCAAGTCGTACTATTGAAGCACTTATTCGAATGTATGGGAGCAGCTCATTTGCATAATATAAGAAATATATAAACAGGTTATTTTCACAATTTATACACTTCGTCACCACAAAAAGAAAAATTGCAGTTTATTGTTTTCAGCCTGCTATGATGTTTTGACTGAGAAAGATATATTCAATTTGTTCTGCGAGGCCCGCAATAATTGCTGTGGCATATTATTTTATTGCACAACACTGCATACAGTAGCCAGCCATTATTAAAACTCAGAAGAAATAAATAGCACAATGCCTATGATCAGGCACATAGCATATTATTGCACTTTCTTAATTCATGCCAGAATGACGACCACAGGCGTCCTTCTCCAACAAGGTCAGCATCCATCGTGCCTCCTTACCATCGGGCTTCACACCCTCAGCACGTTCAACCTCAGCTCTGTGGTGTTTAAAGCAACCTCAAGTGCGTCTTACGGTTCCAGGGATAAGAAAGAAGACCGTCCTGCCTACCTTGGCCTTGAAGCAAGCAGCTCTGCATTGTTTGCACACTTTCTACTTTGATCGAGTCCACATATATACGGATGGTTCTTCCACTCAGACCAGCTCCACCAGCGCAGTGGTTATACCATCACGATCACTAAGCATCCAATACAAGATTTCTCATTTGACAACATCGACCGGTTCGGAGCTTGTTGCCCTCCGAGGTGCCGTTGATTATATTAATAACCAACCGGCTAATCGGTGGGCAATATTCTGCGATTCAAAGGCGGCCTTATAATGTCTTCTGTCATCTCTCCGTCGCGGGTCATGTGAACAACTCGTGTCGGAGATGCGAGAAATGCACCATCACATGATCATGAAAGGACACGACGTCGTGTTTCAGTGGCTGCCTGGTCATTGCGGTATCTCCAGCAACGAACTCGCTGACGAAGCTGCTACGAAAGCCCACGAAGGAGCAACCCTTATTTCTGTACCTTTATCGCAGACTGACACAGCCCAACACTTAGGCAAGCTAGCACACTCTTTTGACGTTGGAAAAGTGGCACACACCTAAATTCACTCTACATCGATTGCATTCCCTCGATCCCTCTATGCAACTGCGGCTGTTACCAGGTCTTCTGCGAAATGAGGAAACAGTGCTGTGCCGCTTACGTTTGGGCGTCGCATTCACCAGTGCATATGCATTTTTGATTAGAATGGCTGATAGCGCCGAGTGCAATGCCTGCGGTGTCGAGGAAACCATAGAACACCTAATGTGCTACTGCCCATCTTTTGAAGATGAAAGGCAAGACCTCTGCAGAGCTCTCAATCAGCTAGATGGAAAGCCATTCACCTTGAACAAGATCTTGGGACCATGGCCTCGCATATCGCAGCTACAAAAGGCCACAAAAGCGCTACTGCGATATTTGAAAGATACCGGATTGAGTCAGCGTCTGTGATCCAGACTGAGTGACCGACTGATATCCCCAGTGGACTTTCTCTTCTTTTAATCTT
The DNA here is from genome assembly GCF_023375885.2 of Dermacentor andersoni. NCBI lineage: Eukaryota > Metazoa > Arthropoda > Arachnida > Ixodida > Ixodidae > Dermacentor > Dermacentor andersoni. Next base: position 18,483,676 of record NC_092817.1, read on the forward strand.
TCCGTCCCCCTTTCCCTTTCCCCAGTGTAGGGTAGCCAACCGGGCTCAGTCCTGGTTAACCTCCCTACCTTTCATTTATCATTTTCTCTCTCTCTTCTTAATTCATGCCCTTTTTTTAATTGCACGAAAGCTACTACACTAAAATAGTATACTAGTACATACTTAAAAAGCACAATTTTATACTACGATAATAGTCAATCATTCAAATTTTTATTGTAGTGCCCAAGAACAGCTAGAGAGCCTTTGTACTGGTGCACTTAACGAGCACTAACTATGTGAGACAAAATGTAGAGAAAACATGAATGCAGTAGACAAAAAAAAATGGAAGATAGAGAAACAAATAGGGAAAAAAGGAAACGCGAAAAAGTAAAAGGGAGTTAATCCTACGTGATTATTTACAGATACACAAAACACAGGAAATGAACTCTGAAGTATGTTTTGGAGTCGAGTCTTATTAGCACAATCTTGTAACAAGCCCAGGCAACGAATGTGGAATGCTACCTGGTATACTGTTGCGGCACAAACAAATGCATATGATCAAGAAGCTTTAAGGAATGTGTAATGTCATGGACCACCTTATACAGGAACAAAAGGTGCAGGGACAAAGGCTCAACGGTGGTCGCCAGAATGGCAAAAGTGGTGCTTGAAGATAGACATCAATTTATTCTGGATGCGTTCAATGAGGTCAGAATTAGATTTGCTCATTGCACCCCCCTCCTACAGAGGCATACTCTAGTAGTTGGAGGCACACAGCAGAATTTCAGAAACACAACAGGTGAGTGGAAATCATGCAATATACGGCATGCAATTCCAAGAGCGTGAAGGACATCTTGTGTAATTATCTATGTGAAGAGAAGCTTAGCATTTTGTCGAAGTACACACCAAGATCTTTCATTTCATCGACCCTAAGGAGTGGAGCATCACGTAGGGTGTATCAAAATTTCACATGGTGCGTTTTGTGCATATAACTTAATGCCATAGTGTTGGAAGCATTTAAGAGTACTTATTGTTTCTGCACCAGTTCGAGAGTGAAAAAATGTCTTTTTGGAAGTCGATGCAGTAGTGAACACTGTTGACAGTCTGAAATGTCGGCACACAAAGTCGTGCTGTTCATTTATTAAAATGCTCTTAGCACTAACAGAAAGCGAGGAATCCCATATCGATTCAAACACCTGACACACTGAAGAGGATAGATATAGGTCGGCAGTTAGTAACTGCACATCTAGCACCTGATTTGTGCATGGGCAATGTTCATGCTACCTTCCGAGTGCTAGAAAAGGTACTAGACTTTAGGGAACTATTGAAGATGCTTGTGAGAACGAGGAACAAGTATGCTTCCATACATCTTAACCCTTTCAGACACCACTTTATCCCGTTGATTGAAAAGTTGCTTTCACCACATCTCTTGCATCCTCAGAATCGTAGAAAGTGTACAGCCGCAGCAAATATTAAGATTTTTCGATAGTTTAGCGAGTTTTGTCAAGTTTACAAAATTTCGACTCCATGCGAAAACTCACTACAGGAACACAAAATATGAAAACATGTACTATTTCATGTTTTGAAAAGCTTGAAAAGCACTTATCCAGCCACTTGACAATTATGCCTGGTGCACGACATTGTAAAGAACAATGAAAGTGAACCCGCTACATACAACATACTGACACAGAGTAACAACACCCAGCCGTCCACCTTCTCACTCATTTTGTTAAAACATTCTGCACATTATTCAAAATTGCAGCACAGTTCCAATAATAAGTGTTTCAAGATGTATGAAACACATTTTAAATACCATTACTTTCATCAGTGCTTTTGCTATTGATGCACGCTCCTGCTGTGCCCAATTGTGTAGACAGCGTCTCAAAGGGTTAAGCTCTGTGGAGGAAATACCATCAACACCACAAGAAAGGGAAAGTTTAAGGCAAAGTTTAAGGCACTTCATATACTTGGAAACGAGGTTTTCATTGACTGTTAGCATACACTGCGCCAGACTGAGAAGGAAGGTTACTTGAAGCATATTTCACGCCATATAGCAAACAGAAATGTTCTGCAAAGGCATCAGCAGTGTTCGAGACAACACCACTATTTTCATGAAGAAGACGTACATCTTTGGCACTCCTTTTAGAAGAGAGAGCCCACAAAGCTCCAGAAATATTTTGAATTATGTGTCACGCTGGCTTCAACACAATCAATGTGGTCAAAGTAATGATTCTAATAATAATAATAATAATAATAATCTTAGTGGTAACTTGGCACACTAGACTACAAAGAAGGCTGATGCCTGTATGTTAGAGAATCTGATAACCAGCCATCTAAAGCAGGAATTTGCAGGATGCAGAAGACACTTCCTTCCCCTCCACGTGCACACACACTTGCTCGATAACACAGCACAGCACACACGCACACACTCGACAGGTGCACAACACACAGGAGTGCCAATGAAGTCTGGTTCCAAGGAAGGAGAATCCAAATCGCCAGGGGGGTGGAGAGAAAGCTCTGCATGCCAGATATAATCATGAGTTGTGGTGTCGGGCCATACGGGCGTAATGAGGGCTCAGGCTGTGCTGACCACTTGTTCAGATGAAGTGAAAAAAGATTAGTGCTGTTTAGAGAGACGTCAAACACCCTGCAGTATAGACTAGTGCAATGTTGCGTTGGTATTGCAGGGTGTGCTACTTGAGGGGTTTGAGGCAATCCTCGAAGGCTGGCATGAGCTTGTGACAACCGAAAAGACGGGAGTAAAGGGTGCGTATTGTCCGGCGCAGAACAAGCTGAAGTTTTGTAGCCTCGCGAGTTTGGTACGGGAACTATACTGATGAGCAGTACTCAAGTCGTGACAGAATGATAGAAGTGTAGAGTGCTCGGAAAACCTTAGGTCATCGGGAAGGGACACACGGGACATAAACCCAAGAAAGGGCCGGTGCTTACATACAGTGCTGGTGACATATGTGGAAAATTTGAGAGAACAGCTAAATGCTACACCCAGAATGAGAAGGGCCCGAACAGTCTTTATAGAAGTGCCTCCAAGGAAGAAGGTTGGACGTGCAGCAGTTTCGTTGTGGCTGATACGCATGGCAGCACTTTTTACGGTGCTACTACAAAGTTTGATATTGTAGGCCCAGCCGTTCACCTTTACGGAATGTATTTATTGTAAGCACATATGCTGTTCATCGGCATATTGTTGTTGTGGAAGCGTTAACTTGTTAATCAAACACATTCTGGGCAGATGCATTAATAACTTGGTTTTGAGTACATCTTTGTCCTGACTACAATTTATAGTATCGCAGCAAGAAACATTTTAGTAGAGGCTGAAGGGATTCCAGCAGTTTAAGCATACTGACTGCACAAAACACTGATGACACCTTTTCACCTTCCCCACAATGCACTCACACCATCTACACTTTCCATAAGCAAAAAGTGAGATAAAAATTCAATTACAGTTTCATTGACTCAGTACTTGCTGCTTCTGAAGCGGGCATCGAAGCAGTCATGGTATACGCTGCTACATGCATAGGTCTTGCATGATGCAGGTCCTGCTATGCACTGCACACAGGGCACACGTTGCAAACAGATAATTTCTTTTTGCAGTGCTGAACTATAACGACACACTGACTCAAATATGACTGCGTTGCCACGTATGCTTCAGTGCGTCAGTGTTCTTGATTGCTACACGAGCGATTTATCCCCAACTAGCCCAAAAGACGGTCGCACTTGAAAGAAGTGAGTGAATGAGTACAGTGAACTTGTACTGCACTGGATTCACATGCCGAATAAAAGAGCGCAATGTCATCTGAAACAGGCGGCGCGGCTGATTATGTAAGTACTTCCAATAGTTCGGCTACTAGTGTAGTTCACTTTCGGGAGTTATCTTTACCACTGGAAACAGCGCAGAGCTTGCCCGTTAAACTTGAGTCAACCGACACCACACGAAACACGCCGCGGTTGACCAACCCAACTTCCACACGGCTCATTCACCACATCACAGGTCACACGAAGTCAAGAGTGCCATATTTTAAATCACTGCAGCACCAAACGGACCTGAAAATTCATTTCCTTCGACAGACTTCTCAGGTGAGTTCGTTCACTCGCCAGTTACGAACTCGATGGACGCGCTAGGCCTACGCGTAACGTAAACAACATCGGCGATAGGCGAGTGTTGATTATCAAGACTTCGGAGCTCGTAAACGTGTTTTCATTCGTTTTGAGCACAACAAAATGCACATACAACAAGCACAGACGTTGCGGCAATCGTGATTCGGTTGGCTGTTTTAGCAGACGATCGTACCGAGCCCGGCGGAACCCAGTGGGCAGGTTGGATTAGTCGGCGTCGTTCGAAGTCGCTTCGGATCCACGTCGCACTGCCACAACCTACGGTCGTCGGTCGGTTGATCGTGTCGTTGTCGGCCTACTTTTACAACACTGTCTTTCAGGAACACTGTCGCGCGCGTCGTGCGTCCAAAACACTCGGACGATCGTTGGTGCCGGCGTCTCCGCACGGTCGGCCATTACAGTCCTAGCAGCCAGAGGCTCCGCAGCCTCCGATTGGTTGACGCCTGCGAGGAGTCGCAGCCTCCCATTGGTGCACGCCGGCAAACTTCAAGCATCGGCAGTAGACGTAATCGCTGCGCGACGTTCCGCTTCAGCGAGTTCCCGACCGACGCTTTGACGCATTTGACCCTTCGGCGCGCGCCGAAGCTTTCCAGCGCGTGCCAGTGGTTGGGGCATTAGGCTTTATCCGCGCAACCTTGAGCGATCGGAAAGCGCGTTTCCCCCTCTTGGCCGGCGGAGAAGGGAAGCTTCGTTCCGGCCGCGAAGCTCTCCACATCTCTGTAAGGTGCCTTGGGGATGTCTCGTGCCGAAGATGCCCTCTCGGTGAGCGCATATTTCACCCCTCATCTTTTAAGAGGTTCAATACATACAAGCATTTGCCTAGCAAACCAGATTTTTTTTTTTTCAAGGGAATTTTCCACGTCTCAGTAATTTCTCTCGTCGTATTCGAGTGCTGATTGCCGTGTTATAGTTTGTTAACGAAGCTTTCCCTCAAGTCTAAATATTTTAAGGCAGTTTTCCTAGCCTCTAAAGCCGCTCGAGTTGGCTCTTCTCCTTGAGCGGCCATTTTTCCTAGAAAGTATGCCTTCCAACTACTCCGCCCTTAAACTGGCTCTCTCAACTACTACACGCAGAGACAAAGCAACAGCGCGCGCATTAGATCCCATAGATGAGATGAATATTTACAATTAGTATTAGGGTTATAATTATATTCGAGTGCTGATTGCCGTGCTATCGTTTGCTAACGAAGCTTTCCCTCAAGTCTAAATATTTTAAGGCAGTTTGTCGTGTGCGTATCATGGCTACGCACGCTTATATCGCATTCCGTTTCTCTACCACGGGTGCGCTTTAAAACCACGGCGCTGCAATTTTTGCTTTTCTCTTCTTTCTTCTTCTCCGCCCTTAAACTGGCTCTCTCAACTACTACACGCAGAGACAAAGCAACAGCGCGCGCATTAGATCCCATAGATGAGATGAATATTTACAATTAGTATTAGGGTTATAATTATATTCGAGTGCTGATTGCCGTGCTATCGTTTGCTAACGAAGCTTTCCCTCAAGTCTAAATATTTTAAGGTAGTTTGTCGTGTGCGTATCATGGCTACGCACGCTTATATCGCATTCCGTTTCTCTACCACGGGTGCGCTTTAAAACCACGGCGCTGCAATTTTTGCTTTTCTCTTCTGTCTTCTTCTCCGCCCTTAAACTGGCTCTCTTCACTGTACTACACGCAGAGACAAAGAAACAGCGCGCGCATGCGATCCCATAGATGAGATGAATATATATATATATAGAGAGAGAGAGAGAGAGAAAACTATCAGTCATAGCTCTCGTAGTATAGCCCTCTGGGCCGTTTCCTTTTTTTTCGAAAGTAGTCCTATTAGGGTTATTATAATTACACGAAGGTATTTCGCCCTCATCAGCAGCAGTCCTTGGTATAGTTATTCTGGCGGCTAGCTTCCCACGCTATGCGTGCCGCCATCGCACCTGGTTAAGCTTTTCCTAGACGCTAGAGTTAGGCTTTGTCCGCGCAACCTTGAGCGATCGGAAAGCGCGTTTCCCCCTCTTGGCCGGCGGAGAAGGGAAGCTTCGTTCCGGCCGCGAAGCTCTCCACATCTCTGTAAGGTGCCTTGGGGATGTCTCGTGCCGAAGATGCCCTCTCGGTGAGCGCATATTTCACCCCTCATCTTTTAAGAGGTTCAATACATACAAGCATTTGCCTAGCAAACCAGATTTTTTTTTTTCAAGGGAATTTTCCACGTCTCAGTAATTTCTCTCGTCGTATTCGAGTGCTGATTGCCGTGTTATAGTTTGTTAACGAAGCTTTCCCTCAAGTCTAAATATTTTAAGGCAGTTTTCCTAGCCTCTAAAGCCGCTCGAGTTGGCTCTTCTCCTTGAGCGGCCATTTTTCCTAGAAAGTATGCCTTCCAACTACTCCGCCCTTAAACTGGCTCTCTCAACTACTACACGCAGAGACAAAGCAACAGCGCGCGCATTAGATCCCATAGATGAGATGAATATTTACAGTTAGTATTAGGGTTATAATTATATTCGAGTGCTGATTGCCGTGCTATCGTTTGCTAACGAAGCTTTCCCTCAAGTCTAAATATTTTAAGGCAGTTTGTCGTGTGCGTATCATGGCTACGCACGCTTATATCGCATTCCGTTTCTCTACCACGGGTGCGCTTTAAAACCACGGCGCTGCAATTTTTGCTTTTCTCTTCTTTCTTCTTCTCCGCCCTTAAACTGGCTCTCTCAACTACTACACGCAGAGACAAAGCAACAGCGCGCGCATTAGATCCCATAGATGAGATGAATATTTACAATTAGTATTAGGGTTATAATTATATTCGAGTGCTGATTGCCGTGCTATCGTTTGCTAACGAAGCTTTCCCTCAAGTCTAAATATTTTAAGGCAGTTTGTCGTGTGCGTATCATGGCTACGCACGCTTATATCGCATTCCGTTTCTCTACCACGGGTGCGCTTTAAAACCACGGCGCTGCAATTTTTGCTTTTCTCTTCTGTCTTCTTCTCCGCCCTTAAACTGGCTCTCTTCACTGTACTACACGCAGAGACAAAGAAACAGCGCGCGCATGCGATCCCATAGATGAGATGAATATATATATATATATAGAGAGAGAGAGAGAGAAAACTATCAGTCATAGCTCTCGTAGTATAGCCCTCTGGGCCGTTTCCTTTTTTTTCGAAAGTAGTCCTATTAGGGTTATTATAATTACACGAAGGTATTTCGCCCTCATCAGCAGCAGTCCTTGGTATAGTTATTCTGGCGGCTAGCTTCCCACGCTATGCGTGCCGCCATCGCACCTGGTTAAGCTTTTCCTAGACGCTAGAGTTAGGCTTTGTCCGCGCAACCTTGAGCGATCGGAAAGCGCGTTTCCCCCTCTTGGCCGGCGGAGAATGGAAGCTTCGTTCCGGCCGCGAAGCTCTCCACATCTCTGTAAGGTGCCTTGGGGATGTCTCGTGCCGAAAATGCCCTCTCGGTGAGCGCATATTTCACCCCTCATCTTTTAAGAGGTTCAATACATACAAGCATTTGCCTAGCAAACCAGATTTTTTTTTCAAGGGAATTTTCCACGTCTCAGTAATTTCTCTCGTCGTATTCGAGTGCTGATTGCCGTGTTATAGTTTGTTAACGAAGCTTTCCCTCAAGTCTAAATATTTTAAGGCAGTTTTCCTAGCCTCTAAAGCCGCTCGAGTTGGCTCTTCTCCTTGAGCGGCCATTTTTCCTAGAAAGTATGCCTTCCAACTACTCCGCCCTTAAACTGGCTCTCTCAACTACTACACGCAGAGACAAAGCAACAGCGCGCGCATTAGATCCCATAGATGAGATGAATATTTACAATTAGTATTAGGGTTATAATTATATTCGAGTGCTGATTGCCGTGCTATCGTTTGCTAACGAAGCTTTCCCTCAAGTCTAAATATTTTAAGGCAGTTTGTCGTGTGCGTATCATGGCTACGCACGCTTATATCGCATTCCGTTTCTCTACCACGGGTGCGCTTTAAAACCACGGCGCTGCAATTTTTGCTTTTCTCTTCTTTCTTCTTCTCCGCCCTTAAACTGGCTCTCTCAACTACTACACGCAGAGACAAAGCAACAGCGCGCGCATTAGATCCCATAGATGAGATGAATATTTACAATTAGTATTAGGGTTATAATTATATTCGAGTGCTGATTGCCGTGCTATCGTTTGCTAACGAAGCTTTCCCTCAAGTCTAAATATTTTAAGGCAGTTTGTCGTGTGCGTATCATGGCTACGCACGCTTATATCGCATTCCGTTTCTCTACCACGGGTGCGCTTTAAAACCACGGCGCTGCAATTTTTGCTTTTCTCTTCTGTCTTCTTCTCCGCCCTTAAACTGGCTCTCTTCACTGTACTACACGCAGAGACAAAGAAACAGCGCGCGCATGCGATCCCATAGATGAGATGAATATATATATATATATAGAGAGAGAGAGAGAGAAAACTATCAGTCATAGCTCTCGTAGTATAGCCCTCTGGGCCGTTTCCTTTTTTTTCGAAAGTAGTCCTATTAGGGTTATTATAATTACACGAAGGTATTTCGCCCTCATCAGCAGCAGTCCTTGGTATAGTTATTCTGGCGGCTAGCTTCCCACGCTATGCGTGCCGCCATCGCACCTGGTTAAGCTTTTCCTAGACGCTAGAGTTAGGCTTTGTCCGCGCAACCTTGAGCGATCGGAAAGCGCGTTTCCCCCTCTTGGCCGGCGGAGAAGGGAAGCTTCGTTCCGGCCGCGAAGCTCTCCACATCTCTGTAAGGTGCCTTGGGGATGTCTCGTGCCGAAGATGCCCTCTCGGTGAGCGCATATTTCACCCCTCATCTTTTAAGAGGTGCAATACATACAAGCATTTGCCTAGCAAACCAGATTTTTTTTTCAAGGGAATTTTCCACGTCTCAGTAATTTCTCTTGTCGTATTCGAGTGCTGATTGCCGTGTTATAGTTTGTTAACGAAGCTTTCCCTCAAGTCTAAATATTTTAAGGCAGTTTTCCTAGCCTCTAAAGCCGCTCGAGTTGGCTCTTCTCCTTGAGCGGCCATTTTTCCTAGAAAGTATGCCTTCCAACTATCGCGGACAACATGAGTCTCTTTCCACGTGAGTGTGAGGCTCGGAGCAGGAGCTGTGGCGCTTGAAAGTAGCCTGGGGCCTGACGAACCAACCGACTGAGCTATCTTTCTGGGCAACATCGAAGGGTCACGAGTTCAAATCACCTGTTATGTTCCTTTTTTTTTCTGCCCCTTTTTCTTTCTTTTTTTTTCTTTTTTTTTTCTTTTTTTTTCTTTCTTTTAATGTCTTTTCCTTTATTTTATCACTGTACGGGAACCCTCCTAAAAAAAAATATATATATATATATTTATATAGATCTTCAAATATTTATGGCCTCACACTCACATGTGCAGGTCATAAATACCAGGTTCTCTAGCCGAGTGCCATCCATGCGGTATAACCGAGCTCAGATTGGTCCACCTTGACTGACCAAGTAGGGCACCACTGTAGGTTAAATGAGGCGTACAACTCCTGCGGGACCCGCCGTGGTTGCTCAGTGGTTATGGTGTTAGACTGCTGAGCACGAGGTCGCGGGATCGGACCCCGACCACGGCGGCCGCATTTCGATGGGGGCGAAATGCGAAAACACCCGTGTACTTAGAATTAGGTGCACGTTAAGGAACCCCAGGTGGTCGAAATTTTCGGAGTCCTCCACTACGGCGTGCATAATCAGAAAGTGGTTTTGTCACGTAAAACCCCATAAATTAATTTTTAATTTAACTCCTACGGGGACGGTAGAGTATCCGTCTCCAGTGCAAGAGGACCGTGATTCAAATCCCGGTGCCGCGCTATTCTCCACCGGAAAATACAAAAAAAAAACGTGTGTTTAGAAAATTGCACAAACAGGCCTGGAGTGCGGCCTGATCCCGGTGACCAGAACCGGTAACGCACTCTCTCACCAGAGCAGGATTGGCCACCCTGGTGCAGTACTTGGCCACAACCTCCTATATGAATACAACAATCAAACCCCGGCCCTCAGTCCCCAGCAGCCGCGAAGCAACTGACCACGGCGGCGGTCAGATCTGTGACGCTGCAGAGGGTGCTAAGAATACCTGGCTCCGGACAGGCCGCCATTGGAATCTGAACCTGGCAACGTTTAACGTTAGAACGCTATCTAGTGAGGCGAGTCTAGCAGTGTTATTGGAGGAATTAGAGGGTAGTAAATGGGATATAATAGGGCTCAGTGAGGTTAGGAGGACAAAAGAAGCATATACAGTGCTAAAAAGCGGGCATGTACTGTGCTACCGGGGCTTAGCGGAGAGACGAGAACTAGGAGTCGGATTCCTGATTAATAAGGAAATAGCTGGTAACATACAGGAATTCTATAGCATTAACGAGAGGGTGGCATGTCTTGTTGTGAAACTTAATAAGAGGTACAAAATGAAGGTTGTTCAGGTCTACGCTCCTACATCTAGTCATGACGACCAGGAAGTCGAAAGCTTTTATGAAGACGTAGAATCGGCGATGGGTAAAGTCAAAACAAAATACACTATACTGATGGGCGACTTCAATGCCAGGGTAGGCAAGAAGCAGGCTGGAGACAAGTCAGTGGGGGAATATGGCATAGGCTCTAGGAATAGCAGAGGAGAATTATTAGTAGAGTTTGCAGAACAGAATAATATGCGTATAATGAATACCTTTTTCCGCAAGCGGGTTAGCCGAAAGTGGACGTGGAGGAGCCCGAATGGTGAGACTAGAAATGAAATAGACTTCATACTCTGCGCGAACCCTGGCATCATTCAAGATGTAGACGTGCTCGGCAAGGTACGCTGCAGTGACCACAGGATGGTAAGAACTCGAATTAGCCTAGACTTGAGGAGGGAACGAAAGAAACTGGTACACAAGAAGCCAATCAATGAGTTAGCGGTAAGAGGGAAACTAGAGGAATTCCGGATCAAACTACAGAACAGGTATTCGGCTTTAACTCAGGAAGAGGACCTTAGTGTTGAAGCAATGAACGACAATCTCATGGGCATCATTAAGGAGTGCGCAATAGAAGTCGGTGGTAACGCCGTTAGACAGGAAACCAGTAAGCTATCGCAGGAGACGAAAGATCTGATCAAGAAACGCCAATGTATGAAAGCCTCTAATCCTACAGCTAGAATAGAACTGGCAGAACTTTCTAAGTTAATCAACAAGCGTAAGACAGCGGACATCAGGAACTATAATATGGATAGAATTGAACAGGCTCTCAGGAACGGAGGAAGCCTAAAAACAGTGAAGAAGAAACTAGGAATAGGCAAGAATCAGATGTGTGCGTTAAGAGACAAAGCCGGCAATATCGTTACTAATATGGACGAGATAGTTCAAGTGGCTGAGGAGTTCTATAGAGATTTATACAGTACCAGTGGCACCCACGACGATAGTGGAAGAGAGAATAGCCTAGAGGAATTCGAAATCCCACAGGTAACGCCAGAAGAAGTAAAGAAAGCCTTAGGAGCTATGCAAAACGGGAAGGCAGCTGGGGAGGATCAGGTAACAGCAGATTTGTTGAAGGATGGTGGTCAGATTGTTCTAGAGAAACTGGCCAGCCTGTATACGCAATGCCTCATAACCTCGAGCGTACCGGAATCTTGGAAGAACGCTAACATAATCCTAATCCATAAGAAAGGGGACGCCAAAGACTTGAAAAATTATAGACCGATCAGCTTACTGTCCGTTGCCTACAAAGTATTTACTAAGGTAATCGCACATAGAATCAGGAACACCTTAGACTTCTGTCAGCCAAAGGACCAGGCAGGATTCCGTAAAGGCTACTCAACAATAGACCATATTCACACTATCAATCAAGTGATAGAGAAATGTGCAGAATATAACCAACCCTTATATATAGCTTTCATTGATTACGAGAAAGCGTTTGATTCAGTCGAAACCTCAGCAGTCATGGAGGCATTACGGAATCAGGGTGTAGATGAGCCATATGTAAAAATACTGGAAGATATCTATAGCGGCTCCACAGCCACCGTAGTCCTCCACAAAGAAAGCAACAAAATCCCTATAAAGAAAGGCGTCAGACAGGGAGATACGATATCTCCAATGCTATTCACAGCATGTTTACAGGAGGTATTCAGAGGCCTGGAGTGGGAAGAATTGGGGATAAAAGTCGATGGAGAATACCTTAGCAACTTGCGATTCGCTGATGATATTGCCTTGCTTAGTAACTCAGGAGACCAATTGCAATGCATGCTCACTGACCTGGAGAGGCAAAGCAGAAGGGTGGGTCTGAAAATTAATCTGCAGAAAACTAAAGTACTGTTTAACAGTCTCGGAAGAGAACAGCAGTTTACGATAGGTAGCGAAACACTGGAAGTGGTAAGGGAATACATCTACTTAGGGCAGGTAGTGACCACGGATCCGGATCATGAGACTGAAATAACCAGAAGAATAAGAATGGGTTGGGGTGCGTTTGGCAGGCATTCTCAAATCATGAACAGTAGGTTGCCACTATCCCTCAAAAGGAAAGTGTACAACAGCTGTGTGTTACCAGTACTCACATATGGGGCAGAAACCTGGAGGCTTACGAAAAGGGTTCTGCTGAAATTGAGAACGACGCAACGAGCTATGGAAAGAAGAATGATGGGTGTAACGTTAAGGGATAAGAAAAGAGCAGATTGGGTGAGGCAACAAACGCGGGTAAACGACATCTTAGTTGAAATCAAGAAAAAGAAATGGGCATGGGCCGGACATGTAATGAGGAGGGAAGATAACCGATGGTCACTAAGAGCTACGGACTGGATTCCAAGAGAAGGGAAGCGTAGCAGGGGGCGGCAGAGAGTTAGGTGGGCAGATGACATTAAGACGTTTGCAGGGACAACATGGCCACAATTAGTACATGACCGGGGTAGTTGGAGAAGTATGGGAGAGGCCTTTGCCCTGCAGTGGGCGTAACTAGGCTGATGATGATGATGATGATGATGAATGCCCGGAGAGGACGACGCCGTAGACGTTCTTCACGGCGTCAGGTGTTCCTTTGAGGCCGCAGTTATATGCACTTATACAGTTACATGAAGCTACGCAGACTGTGCGCTGCACACTCTTTTACACGCTTGAGCACGCGTATTTCTCTGGCAAAAAAAAAGAAAGAAGAGAAAAGTCATTCTAAGCCTATTTAGTCCACTTTAATATTTTTGTGCTATGTGCAATTTACACTGCGTAAGGGCCGATTTACGCTCGAGCCGCCCATCGCCGCAAGCCGCACCGCACGCTTGCAGCCGCGCGAAAAATTGCATGTATCCAGCACTTGTGCACAAATTACCATTTACACTGTGTGCACAATGTATACCTTACACATTGTAAACCGAAATTTGTGCACAAGTGTTTGATACGTGCAATCTTTCGCGCGACCGCACGCGTGCGCTGCGGCTTGCGGCGATGGGCGGCTCGAGCGCAAATCGGCCCTTATAGTTTTTAAGTTATCTCGTCTCTTCTGTTTAACTTACGGCTCACATGTGCACAGTGGCTACATTTAGCCTTTTCTTCTTTCGCTCGCTCGCTCGCTCGCTCGCACGCGCACGCGCACACGCGCACACACACACACGCGCACACACACACACACACACACACACACACACACACACACACACACACACACACACACACGCACACGCACACGCACGCACGCACGCACGCACGCACGCATGCACGCACGCACGCACGCACGCACGCACGCACACACACACACACACACACACACACACACACACACACACACACACACACACACACACACACACACACACACACACACACACACACACACACACGGATTGCCCGCGGAGGATTGCCCTTTTCTCGAAACAAATTCAAATACGTGTTCTTTCCTAAGGACATTTTCTTGGTACTCATCGTTTATCGTTTATACAACAGACACGATGCACTGACTTTTTTCTATTTTTGTCATCGCAGTTAAACGTGGTGTTTCCGTTGAGGAACTAATACGTTGCTATCTTCTGCTTCATTAGTGCAACACGTCACGTCATAATGAGCCGGTCATTACAATATTCGTTCATATATGTTTCTACTTCGTGAATGCAAATGCTCCAAACACTGTTTCCTCCTATAGAAGACCAAAATTATAGCGAACGACAAGGAAAGGAGCTAGGGTAATAAGTGAATAAGTTCTTTCTGAAATGAAAGCGTGAACTACCCGTATATTTACTACTTTGTGTGCCCAGAGCAACCAGCAATCACTTATCTTCAAGCTATGCGGCGTTAATTAAAGTTGTCGCGGAACACTTCGCCCTCCTCAGTGCGAACCTCACTTACGACTTGCACTGTTGGTTTTTGTAGCGCCTTTTGTGGGTGTTCATCTCCAGCGCTACGCGTAAACGTTAAGCACGTGCCGTTCTAAAGTAAATCACGGCTGTCAAACTTTAAAATTATAGAACAATAACATAACGTGCTAAATAAGAAAAGAAGACGCACTTGAAGCGATACACGCTCCTCTTATAGTGGGAGGTCGCACTTAATACGCTATGGGATGCTCACCTGCACGTAGGGGGGGGGGGGGGGGGGGAAGAAAATAAATGTTTTTTTTTCTTGAGGGGTCACGTGCCGTAATACTGCATGTAATGCTGACAAATGTTCGAACGTGCTGGTTTTCTCAACTAGCCGGAAGCAGGCGCAGTTTGGCGAACTATTCGCCTTCCTTAATCGAGATATATCGCCCAGCAATCTGTGCAGGTGCATACTATCGGAGACGCATCGCGAGCGTACCGAATTTACCGGAATCGCGAAAAGGCCGAATTTCTTCGCAGGCAACGCAAGCAGCGTAGAACTTGGAAGTCATTCGCGATGGTCAGAGACAAAGTCCAACTGTGACTTTCGGTTCCAGGTTGCATGCTCCCTTAAAAGGACACTAAACAAATACATAGGTTGACTTGTATTAGTAGGCTACGCTACTACAATACCAAGAAGTCTGCTTTTACCGTGAAAGGAGGTCTGAAAGACAGGTTGCGAGACGGCCCTGAAATTCCCGCAACCGCTCGCCGTGACGTCACTAATTTTGACCGCCTGCTTGGGCCTAGTTAAGCGTATTTTTCGCTTTTTGTTTATTTGCCGTGTGTTTTGCTGAAGGTTAACAGTTTATTTTCATAATTGTCATATTACTTTTAAGGTAATCTTCCTTGTATTGCGACCAAATGTTCTGCATTTCTGTTTCTTGGTCATCTATATTTTTACTTCCATTTTCTTGTTGCTTTTTTTTACTTAGTTTTTATGTTACCATACCCGAACGCCAGTATTCCGACCTCAAATTTGTTCCTGGGCCCATTACCTAAATAACAGATTACTACCACTACTACTACTACTACTGCTACTATCGTGTTGCCCCCGTTCTGACCAAGCAAAATGCAGACGACGAAAGTGCGTCTCGATCCTCCACGCCATGGCACAAGGAGGTCGGCTTCAAGCAGAGCAGAAAACACAGACAGGTAACGCGGCGGGAGAGAGAGAGATTGGGGGGGGGAGGGGTCAGACGGAACAGAGCGTAGAATATAACACTGTTGCTGGCACACGCGCCAAGAGGAAGCAAAAAATAACAAGATCGGAGAAGTGCCCGCCGTAAAAAAAGGGGCCGCCTAATGGATCCGCTTCAAAGTGACTGACTTCCCCAAAGCTGTATAAGGCAACCGGGCCTTCAACCTTGAAGGGCGTTCGGAACAGTTCCGGGACATCACTGTCTCGGTCTTGCGCTTATGTTTCTATATATATGCCGTTTTACTTCCTTCGCTTGGCTCATGGACTTCGGCGCCTTGAATCCCGTCGGTTCTAGAATCGAATAAAAAAATTTTGAAGTTACACACGCGTCCTGTGGGGCTGTGTGAATGCGTGCGTGAAAAGAGATGACCGCCGTATAAAGGGCTACTCGCGGGATTTACACAAAGGGAAGAGCGGCGTGCTAAAGTCGCGCGTGCGTTTCGTTTTGTACGCAGTGCTTCCCCTCTGGGCGGACAGGGCCGATTTTTCTTCACTCCTGGCCTCGCTCCTCCATTATACCCGAGGGCCATTTTGTGCTTCTCTTTCTACCGCTGCTAAAGTATGAACAACCGACCCATAGTCTTTGTTTGTATTTCTCGCACAGACGTATAACGGCCAATTATGCTATATACTCTCGCGTTATGCCAGCTTTCTTTTTGAGCTCCGTACATATCATATAGGGCGTTAGCATTCTGAAGTTTTACGGAATTGTTAATGATTGCCTGTTGCAGATAACAAAATTCTAGTATGTGAGCTGAATTATTCAGCGATGCAGACAGTGCTCAAAAGAGAAATCGAAACATTTCTGTAAATAATTAAAAACGCACTAATTAACTTCTTTATTATTTACTTTACGCCACATCTTGCAAGTCACGAATTGTAACCGGTAAGGTTGCAAGGCGTATCTACTTGGAATTAATTTCGAGAATGATACTAGTTCGGAGATATTCGCCATCAAACTCGCCGTAAGAATGCACCGTTGTTCCACTTACTTTTTAACAAAAATGCACCTTTATGCTTGAAGCGCAAAATCAACTGGAACGCCCATGTAGTTCGTCCGACATTTCGGGAGTTTATATTGAAACTAGTGTCCTCCTGGAGATTCATTTTAAGTGGATACGCCTTGCAAGCTCACCGTTTCAACCAGTAAATTGCAATATGTGCCGTAAGATAATTAATTAAGAAGCAAATTAGTACATTTTTGATAATTAGTTGAAAATGTGTTGAGGTTTCGCGTGCTAGTAATGTCCTCCACTTGGAAAACTACAGCTCAAGGAAAAGAATTATGTGCTACCTGCCATCAGGTATTTTTGAAAATTTTGTAAAACTTAATATTGGTCGCTCCATGTACGGTAGGTGACAACGAAACGCAAAACCACCGTCGACGTGGCCTCTTCGTTGTCTCTTTTCCAAGCCTTCTGTACGCTCACCGCAAGAACTGAACGCTGTTGTCAGACGCGTACCGAGAATTTTGTTCGGGGGGGAGGGGAGGCAAACCAAGGTAACATTTCTATGCAAATGAGGAGAGGGGGGTACGATTACTAGTACAAATGTGAATAACGCCCACTATTCGCCATAGAGACGCGTAAAGCCACAAAAGAGAAATGAAATAAGGAGCATTTCACAGGTACGCCTGTGAGATACACCTCTCCTTTACTTGGAAAACAAGGAACCACATCAAATGGATTGCTGCCAAGATCAACTAAACAAGCGAAAGGGTAAAATAAAGATTACTATAGTAGAATACAACTTAAAAAAAAAAACAGCAGTTGTCAACCAAGGCACACGGACCGCGCGGGGTTGTGTTACTCCGCCAGCCAATCACATAAGCAAACAAAATCGTCGTCATGCGGCCTTTTCAAAATGGCGTCGTACTTGCTACCTCTGGAGCGTCTGCTGTTGTTCAGTAGTCTTTTCATCGGTGGAAGGAATGAGGTGTGCAACAGACATGGACAAAGTGTACGGAGTCTGAGCATTTCACTCTTTAAAAGTCTTCGGTGCAGTTCATTTCACTGCTGAACCCGTTTTACTTATAAAACTTCACTGCCAACTGAAGTGAAACTTGACAATAAATAGTTGCAGCGAAGCAAGCATATTATTTCAGTTCAATAAAGAATTAGGCTTTCGCAATTCCGCTATAGTGGGCGAGAGGAAAGGTATGAAATTATGCACCATTAATTTTATTTGTGGTTACCGCCTTATTTTGGTAACAGGAAAAGTTTGATGTACGAATTTTTTTCTTTTTTGGGGGGGAGAGGGAGGCAGACGCGTGCATCGACAAGTGGCATGGAACGCCCTTTCTCGCGGCCAAACCAGCGCGCAGAGACACCCGGCGCGTTTCGATTCGCAGTTGCACTAGGAGAAACTGACGGATCGGAAACACTACGATGGCAACAAGACACTATGAATTCCCCTGGAAATTTAAGCAAATAATATATGTATATTACGTAATCAATGTAAATGTGTGTATATAATATCCAGCCAGCCTCTAATTCACTCCAAGGAAAATGATTTATGCGTATAACATGAATGCTCCTCAATACTAATATTTATACCTCGAAAACCACACGTCACATACACAGACACATGTTTCGTGAGCCAATGACACAAAGAATGCTTCGCTTTACGTAAATGTCAACTGGAGTTGAGTCTGCCTGTCTTATATATTTTTTTAATTGTTATACTTGAGGCCACCTCCTCCGTATCAAGAAGGCAGCACCTAGCCTTCGTTGCGCAGGTTATCTCTTTTACCAAAGTTCCGTGATATTACCGCGACTTCGCAGGGCGCATTTTTCGTCGCGTCGCCTGGTTGCTGTTTTTGAGAGCAGGAGACATTTTGAAGGCCTGCTCACTTGTAGACTTTCCAAAGCTGTTGGCCAGGTTCGAAATGCCATTACCGAAGTGAAGCAACACTACGCCCTCATAGCACTTATATCGGAGAGGTTGCCTCCGTGGGAAATTCGAGTGATGAAGGCTCTTCATCCGGCTTGTGCACTGTGATGTCATGAGCGAGTCCGTTGCATTGCTTGCGGCAGCGGATTCCCCATTCCACCTCACCTTCCCGTACGGTGGCTTCATCCCCCCCCCGCGTCTTTACCGCACTCATCCTCCGATATTTTCAGAGCTTATTAAAGGGCTCACGTTTCCAAAACCAGCGTCCTGATTTGTTGAATGTATGGATGAAAAAAATTATATTGTTATGGGGACGTGGAACTATTGTGTACACAAGTTATGTTTATAAGGCAAGATCTCAAACGCAGCACAACACTAGCCAGTGTAGTATGAGCGCGAGCGCGTCCAAGCCGCTACATTGTTGTCTTGGCCGTCCGCGCACTGATAATCGTATCTTAATCTACGCATCACCTAGCACTACCGCCCGTGAAGCACATTATTAAAACATCCTTTGGAAAGTGGGGCCGTAGCGACTGCACCTATAAATACACGTATGAGCCCGTTTTTATCTTTCTATACTCCATCTTGGCTCCAAAGACTGGCATGTGGTTTGCAGTGACAATCCATCGAGTCTTTAGATAATATTGCATATACTAGGCCAAGGTTGATTAAGCACGATAGTGCAGCATTACAAAGGCTAAGGAGTATAAGAGCTAAATGTAGAGAGAGAACTATAGCAAATGGAACGGCCATTCGTGGATGCATGTGAAGATATATGGTGGCGGCAGGGCCAGCAAATGTCCGTTCATTTATTTCTTTTCTCGGAGCAAGCGTTAATATCTCCAGAAAGGAGATCGTAAGAGATGGCCGAATATTCGAGGCCGATTTTCGCATTCGGCGTCGTGAAAATAAGTAGGTGCCACAATGGTCGTTCCGCGAGAGGGGTCGCACCGCCGTGCATCCGTAACACTCGCTCCTCTGGTTCGCTGGCACCATCACACAACTTCCACACCGCAGCACAGTTTTAGCGGAACACCTCATATTCTCGCTCTCTACATCTAACCCTCCAGGTGCATTTCGGCTTGGTTTAGCTTGCATTTTTATCCCTCTTATTTTTGCTGGCCCCGCCGTTACGAGGTGCGTCCTCGGCGATCATCCCGTTTCTTTCGCTCTGCGCAAGCTGGGATTCGTTTGGTTTATTTCTGTCTGTCTGTCTCTTTTTTCTTTTTTTTCTTGTAGGGCTCCAGTTCCTCGGCCGCCGAACAAATTTTGATGGCGGCGCCCCGCCGGACGACTCCCCTCGGTTTTACAATTCGGCGCGTAAGCTGAGAACCCGTCCCGTCTCGACTTCTTCACTACCTTAGAACCATTCTTTTTCTTTTTCTTTCTTTGTCGTCGACAGCGGGCTGACTGTCGTTTTTCGGCTTGGCTGCTGCCTGCACGGGGCACACAGCCACTCGCGCGAGTGCGCGCGTGCGGTCGCCGCTCCTATTTTCGAGCTACAGCCGGGCGTTGACGCTTGCTTAGTAGCGTCGTTGGGGCGAACAAGTGGCCAGAAATATTCGGGTCAACGCTGGCACGCTGTGATTTTCGCGTCTCGGTGGCGGTGCGTGCCGCGCGAGGGTAATTCCCTGCCGATTTGTTTGGACCCGCGCGCTTCGAGATTGGAAGGAGAGTAGGTGGAGGGGAGAGGAGGGGGGGGGAGGGGGGAAGGGGTGGCAAGGCACAGTGTTCAGTACTGGGTCCGCGACCGAGCTAACGTTGCAAGAGCGTATCTGGGCAAACCAGCTTCTGTCAGCGGAACCAGAACAATAACCTCCTTCTTTAGCTGTTGCGTAGCCGCCGCCTGTGCTGTCGGCTGCATTTACGCAGAGCGGTACGCATATATTTAATATTAATGCCTGATGCACGATACAATAGTGGAATGCTGCCAGTGCACTGGTGCATTTCGCTCAAAGAGCAACGCGCCAGTACATCGGAGTTGACATGGCACTGGTGCAGCATCTGTCACCGTAACGTTGCTGCGCGTTCCCTGGCTAGAAGTGGGGATACGCCACGGGGTGCTTTTTTAGATCACGCTTGAGTGCGCTGACCTTACGGCAAGGTTGTATTACGTGATGCGTCCGCACAACAAAAGCAAGATAAACAAAGGTGATGAGTGCAACAAAATACAAATCTTTATCCCATGGCCAGACTTACGAATTGTTCGCCGTACAACCAATCATTAACCACCGCGGTTGTGCGTCACAACAACGCTCCTCCTGCGGCGCGCCGACAGCATGCCAGGCTACGCGTTTGTAAACAAAGGGCTTGCGACGCATGTATGTAGAAGGGCGCTGCCTGTTGCGCTGACTTGGAGAGCGCTACGAGTTCTCTGCCACGTGAACACGAGGTCGTGTGTATGATTCCCTGATGCGGGGACCTCATTCCGACGAGAGATAAATGCGAGAACGCCTTGTTTACTTGCACCTGCGTTCACAACAAGACATCGCATGCCGTCGATACTGAAAGGAGGGTCCCCAAAACGGAGTCTCACGTGACCGGGGAATGTTGTTTTGCTTCTTATTGCTTTCGGCCTTCCCTCTCTGGACGGCAGCTACTTTTCCGGCAACGGAGGGACAACGACACCAGATGCATTTGTTTTCTTGATGGCGAAAAATGCATAGTTGTCGTCCCCGTTTTGAAGATACCGTTATTGTAAACGTAAATGGGTGCTAGATGACTTTTTTGGTATAGTAAAAGCTTTGTGGATAGCCTAGACAAATGGTATAAATACGCTATGTTGTACCTCCAAAAAGAGAGCCCATCGGAAGTCAGCGCCGTGTCTGCGTGCTCATGTGTTCTTCTCGTCTCCTCGTCTTATTTGTGCTGCGCTAATATTCGAAGATAATAAACCGACAAGCCGACACCGCAACCTGCTAACGGATGCGCCTACTGTTGTTAAGTTGCATCGACAGCTGCGTTCCTTGTGTATATGAGAACGGAGTCTCTCTCTCCCAGTTTCCTTCTGGCCTTTCCATGTGTGCCTCTCCCATTTATGCACCAGTACAGGGTAGCAAACCGAACATTTTATTTTAGTTGGGCTCTCTTTCTCTCTCTCTCTGCTTCCGTTTGTCTCTATATCGTTCTCTTAAGGACGTTAAACTCCATCAATCATTCAGAAAAGTGCTTACTTATGGCACGGCAGGCGTGTAGCCAGAAAGGAAAAGACAAAAAATATGTATACTTACCACACGCTTCTCCGTCATTCTCCGATTTGAACAGCACTTTTTGTCTCGTCAGTGTAAATCAGTAAATGATCGTCAATTTGGTGCCAGCATAACTTATTAAAATCCGGGACCGCTGGCAACGTAGCTTGACGGGTATCAAAAGTGTATGCGGCGTCAAGAATTTCATCGTGCTCAAGATAATACGCGGGGTAAAAACAATAGGTATTTAAAATGTGTAGAGCGTCGTTTTCGCTTTTATAGAACTGCTCCTGGTTTCCGCGTCGACCTATAGAGCGGCATGCCTCGCGTTATGCCCCCACTCCGAGAGGATCCACTACACACCCGACCGGTTGCCAGAAGGCTTCGTGCCCACATGCGGCCGGGTGTCACGGTCACGCGCCGCCGACCGGCGTCGGGGGGCGCCATCCGCGCGGTCACGGTCCCGACCGCGACGGTGCGCGCTTTTCGTGGCGCCGGCAGCGCTTCGCTCGTGACGCTCGTGCGCGGTCAGACGCGCGCTCAAAGCTGAGTTTTCTCCTCTTGGCGCGTACGGGACGAAAGCTCTCGGTGCTGCGCGCCGCACGTGGCACGACCTTGAAGTGACGTCACAACTTGCGTACGGAAATACGGACAATCTTAAGGGGACAGTATCAAGAGGAATGCCAAGTTGTTAGTGCTTTCTTCAGAATTTGGAAGAAAACAAATGTGTACGCAGATCCCACGCACTGTGGGAATCGGTGAACTCGAAGCTTCTTGGCGATGGCCCCAATCACACTCTCAGTACTGCGACCCTGTTAATCTCGCGGTGCAGGCTATGTACCCGGAAGTGCGAAACGTAATGCTTGACGCTTAACACGTCTACACACCTTGCAAGGACGAGCGCAATTGCAACTCCCAATCGAGAAGTTGGTTTGCGACGTATAAACCTACACCACTAGGCAAGTGCTTCCTCTCAAACCTTTTCCACACTCACGTCATAGAGATCTGTTTTTTGTGCTTTCCCTCTCTGCGACTCAGCTGTATGAGAACCCCCCCCCCCCCCCCCCCCTCCGCGCCTCCCCGTACCCCGCTAAATATGCTCGACGAGACACCGATGCGTTATCAGGAATGGCCCACCATGACTTTGGCTGCACTGGCCCGAGGGTAGGTTCTCGTTACAAACCGCATTAAAACCTTGCGAGTACATGTCACTGGCACACATGTACTGGCGGTGCGTCCAATGGCGTACGAATCTGCGATTGTCTAAACAATTGGGGTAATACACGCATTATAATGTTGTGTTTATTCTACCGCTCCAGATAATATATGCTAAATATTATCCGAGTGCTGTACTCTGCTTTCCCCGCCGATGGGTGGCTGGGGCCCAGTCAAGAAGCGGTGATGCAGGTTTTTCCCCGGCCACCTTTTATTTCTCACTGCAAGTTCTATCGTCTCTAGTGTTGCTGAACAGAAGAATGTCATCTGTAAACCTACGGTTGCCGAGATATTCGCCATCGATCCTTACTCCTAAGCCTTCCCAGTTTAATAGCTTGAATACTTCTTCCAAGCACGCACTGGCGACATTGTGTCTCCTTGTCTGGCCCCTTTCTTTATAGGTATCTTAACTCCAACTGAAATGCGGTCACCATGGCCGGGATCGAACTGGCGACCTTGAGCTTAGCAGCGCAACACCAGTGTCACTCCATGGGCTACCGTGGTGGGCAACACGCGAAAACGGAGGGTGGATGGGGCGAAGCCCCGTTGCAGTTCCTGCACCAGCTTCCAGGTGACGTCAAACGATGAAAGCCTTTTTTTCCCTCGCAAGAGGGAGAGAGATGTTGCCTTAACGGGTTAGCATAGCAACCGGCTTGATATGCTACTTAAGGTGAGATGCTACGGAATTAAAAGAAAGGTAGCCAGAAGCAAAACAAATAAAAAGAAAACAGAAGGCGATACACTTACGTTAATACATTAATTAAATTTATAACACATTAATTTTCGGATATCAATAATTTCTCGCGTAGGTATCCTTCCGTTGGCAATTCAGTCATCTTCAAGTCGTCGTCGTCGTTACGTCACCTTCTCATCTTCAGATTCACCTTGGCCATATGGCAAGGAGAAAAAATAAGAAAATAAAATAAATTGAGGACCCCTAAGCTTCGCCTTTAAGAGTGGTACGCGATAGCATTCAAAGATCCCCGAGTGCTTCTGTCGCTTCCCGGCAACTGCAGCTTACGTAACCGTAATGTTTACCGGGAAGCGCTGGTGGCGAACGCTATGCACGAAGGCGAGCTTTCTGGTAGAAACGCGGCCTCTTGCGTGGGCCGATCCCGGAGGTTTTGCACAGCCTCGCTAAAAAAAATGACATAATTTTCACGTTTCTGTTATTGTTTCGCACTTTTAATATTTAAGCCTGAGAATATTTAACATAAAAGGCACGTGCTGTTGGTGTTTTGTTCCATGACGCCGTTCGTTTGTGGCCTGTCGTTCTCAAAATTCAGAGGAATAACTTTGTCAAGAATGTAAGACAAGGTATGAGCAACTTTAGCGATAGAATGGTCTGGCAATATAACCCGCATATACCCCGTGTCGGATAACAAGGCGTGGCGTATACACACACCTAAATATATACGAAACTTTTCGCTCACGGACAACTCCGCCGATACAGACGCGGGATTTTCTGCGACACGGGGCCTTTATAGCTCTCGCGTTAAAATGTGCCCGCAACCCCACTGGGCATCGAACCTATAGAACTGCAGCAATGTATGTGCAGTTGGCTGCAACGCTAAGCGCTTGAGAAGCTGTGCAAGTTTCCGGGTCCCATTCAACCTTCTGAGAACGGTGGCGCCCGTGCAAGTATTTCCGGGACCACAGGAGGCAGTGCTGTCGGGGACGAAGACGGCGTTGCTTGCATTGCATTAAAGAAGTTTTTCTCGAGAAGATGATGCTGCTCGGCGGGAGGGTCTCGCTGCTCTCGAGGTAAATGAGTTCAGTGGCATGAGAATCACTGAGGTCACGGCTCATCTCTTCCTTTGCTCGATTGCGGTCGCTTTAACATTGATATGGTACGTTTGCCATTCGAATACCAGAGAAGAAAGAAGCGAAGGAAAAAAAAATAATGATGCACTGTAGTGGATGACCTACCTACCGTAGGCAATGCACCGATAGCACTATCTTTCAGAGTCCACTCGGTGCACTTGTGAACTTGGCTTCAGCGTATAAGAGAAATACCGAGGTGCCCAAACATTAGCGCGGAAATTGCCCCTGGAAGTGCGCCGACGATGCCAGGCGGATTGCCGGTCCGCCGGCGCTGACTCACACGGGCGCACACCCCACCGGCACCGCATCGCGTATGCGTGCTCGCGAGAACCAGCGTCCACCGCAAAACGGCACAGCACCGCATCGCGGGTGCGTGACTGGAATTCAGTTCGCGTTCACTCGTGACCCATGGCGATCGTCTCCGCCGCGGCGTTCAGCGTGCGTATACCGGTTGATGATGCTCGCTTTGGTTACAAGAACCCGCTAACAAGTGGGCCTCTATGGTAATGTGGCTCTTCTGGCGACTGCAGCAGCAGCTGCTGGTGCAGCTGGTTCGCGATAACGCCTTCAGGAAAGCACGGCGGCGGTCCGTGCCTTTTGTCTGCGTGGGGTAACCTGGCGGCAGCCGGAGCTTGTTTGCAACTGCGAGCGCCGAAAGCAAGAAACAAAGCGAGTTGCTCAGCATCTTCGCTGCCCGCCCTCCCGTAACTCCTTCCACTGCGTTGCTTCTCTGGGACGCTGCAGCGTAGAGACGGCGTGTGTGCATATGCAGAGACCCCGATGAAGTATGGTGGCCAGTCATTTATGCAAATGAACTGGGCCAAGAAGCCGAAACGAGGCATCACAGGGATTGTCTAGATTAGCGGGACCCCTCCCGTAAGATATTTGATTCGTTTATTTATCCCCCCAGTCCTTTTAAGGGCCTGCACGGAGGGCTACGTTACGCATATAGTTTCACCCAGTCCCGCATTCCCCGCTGCAGCCATGCCGTCTTTCGGGGGGGCTCAGCGCGAACAAGTGTAGCAACACAACACACACTCGAGGACGCGGTGAGCTCTCTAATTGCTGGGTGTCCGGCTATGCGCGCGCTCTTCTTGCTGGCTCGCCGGCCACACACACAAAAGCGATGGCTCTTC
The DNA here is from genome assembly GCF_023375885.2 of Dermacentor andersoni. Taxonomy (NCBI): domain Eukaryota; kingdom Metazoa; phylum Arthropoda; class Arachnida; order Ixodida; family Ixodidae; genus Dermacentor; species Dermacentor andersoni. The sequence continues at coordinate 18,509,541 of NC_092817.1, forward strand.
TTCGCGCGGATGAGAAGCGCTGATACGCTTGCTCCGTGGCGGCGTGCCTCGGCTCTCTCGCTCGCATTTATCATCGCAACCCGTTCGTTCGTTCGCCGGCGAGTGGTTCGCGTACGCCGAGTACGCCCGACGGTGGCCCGATGCCAATGTGCCCCCCTCCCCCTTCCCACTTAATCCAGTTGCCCACGCATTCCGCGCAGCAGCGCTGCGTTTATATAGCAGCGCAATTGGTTTGCGCACTGAAATTTCCGTTACGATTAGCGATATTCTTCAACATCGCGCATCGCACGGTTCCCAGGTGGCGCGCTGCGGTAACGCGTTAATGCTGTGGCAATAGACGAGTCCTTCGGCGCCCTGCTTCCTAATAGAGCAGAGTGATAAAGAGGGATAACGGGCACGCCGAAAGCGGGTCACAAAAAACCGCGCTCGCTTGCTTGCTTGCTTGCTTGCTTGCTTGCTTGTTGCTTGTTCGTACGCGGCAATAATTTTCGTGTTTGGAAAGACGCACTTAAAAAGATAAAAGAAGTCACCTCGATGCCTTCAACGCGAGTTTAACAGAAGAGAACATGGAACGTCTTGTCTGAAGGCAGGATGATGGTTTACTGAGCGCTTATTCCTCATTGGCAGGAGCGAAGAACGCACATTGGGAAACAAATGATGTTAGGAGTGTGTCCACAGTTAAAGAAGCCGTCAAGCGGAGCCGCAGCATCAATCCGCTGGTCACGAAGGCCTTCCGCGTTCGAGGATATAGGTCGTCCGACGACGCGCAGGCTTTCCATTCGGGGCACCGTCCGACGTCGGCGGGTGGCCGGTAAAATGTTTACGACGCGGCAGAAGACAGTCTCACGTGTCCTTGTTTGTCCATGCACGTTCGAAGATTACGTGGGACGTGTAAACATGCCGCATAAAAGGGTCACGCATGGCGTGTGTGTACGCGCAGGCATTTCACGGCTTAGCAGCTGGGAGGGGAGAGCTCTTGTATATGTATGGCCCCTACTAGAAAAAAAAAAAAAGAAAGATCATGAGCCATTCCACTCGGTGAAGGTGGATGACCAGCGAAGCTTGTAGCACACGACAAAGAGGTGACACAGAATTTAAACAAGCGTACGAACACATTTATTGTCTTGATCGGTGGTCATTGTGACGAAAGGTACGCACACACATCTATTTTTTTTTTTTACATTCGCGTTCGTTCGTGTTATACCTTTGTTATATACATTCGTGTTTTCATTTCGTGATATATTGAGGCAAACAATTTGAGACCGAAATCATCGCACCGACTGGCAGTGGGCCAGCGCCTTCGCAGAGGGAGGGGCAGCATGAGAACGCTGGCATGATCATGCGCAACGGAGCCAGCCGTGGAAGAAGACGCTGACGAACGCGCGAGCAGTGGCGCGAGCCACAGCTGATGATGATAGCTTTTGTCGCACGCTGATTTCTTGACGGACACGAAAAATACCAGTGCCACACGCTAAGCTCAATAGAGCTCAAGCGGTGACTCTGAGATTGTTGCAAACAGGAACTTATCCAAGTCCAAACTTTATTAACAAGATATATCCTGAAAGAGAGATACCAATCAATTGCGAGAAGTGTAATGGCATCATTACTCTGGATCACATGCTTTGGCAGTGTCCTGTGACTTTCACAGACTGTGACAAGGAGAGAGACTGGTGGCAGCGAGTCCTACACAGTGGAGGTCTTTTCGATCAAGTACAGGCCGTCCAGAAGGCCCATGATACGGCGGTAAGGTTAAACCTTACTGTCCCGACGTAGGAGCCGCCTGCGTCAACCTAAGGGTTGATCTTCAGGACATTAAATAAAGTTCATCATACCATACCATACCATACGAAAAATGCACGGAATCCTATCCATAAACAGCTTCGCTGCAAAATAGAGAAAAGAAACCATGCAAGCTGGCCCCAAAACAAGACGCCACATATACACATGCGACCCGCCGTGGTTGCTCAGTGGCTATGGTGTTGGGCTGCTGAGCACGAGGTCGCGGGATCGAATCCCGGCCACGGCGGCCGCATTTCGATGGGGGCGAAATGCGAAAACACCCGTGTACTTAGATTTAGGTGCACGTTAAAGAACCCCAGGTGGCCGAAATTTCCGGAGTCCCCCACTACGGCGTGCCTCATAATCAGAAAGTGGTTTTGGCACGTAAAACCCCATAATTAATTACACATGCGCACCATAACACACGCACACAGACGCGAGCGCGCGCGCGTGATTTTACGTCAAGTTGAGCCTCTTTTCACGGCAGCTACAGTCTTGGCTGAAGTCAGCGCTGCCCGCTACTCAGCCACCTGCATGCATGCATGCATGCATGCACACACACACATGCATAGATATATACACTTCCAATCGACAGATACCGCACGCGTCCATGTCTCGGAGAATTCTTGTGTACATGCCTATATTCGCGGACATGGACACACGTGCGTACATTTATGTACATCGAGGTCGATGACCTGTGCAGATTGTTCCTTAGGATAACAGCGCTGCACAAATGAAGCTGTAGGTTTTCAATACGCCGAAAAGTACTAAATGTACCGGATGAAACAAGTTACTCATAAACAGAGCCTTGCTCACTTACACCGCAATTATAATAGAAGGAGATGACAGCCAACGCCTCGGCGCTTGTTTGAAGGCTCCATTAACCGACGGAGCGTGTATAGCGCGTGACAGAACCGGATACTTTTGAGGCAAGCCCGTCTGGCTTCCCGGAAGTCGATCGATCAGGAAAAGATAAAGTGGTTGTGCAATCAAGCAGCTTTAAGGGGTTCGCATTTAATGCTGCGTGCGGCCTATATCTCGGCGCCACGCAGATAATAAAGCCTGTAATAGCGGGGCCCTTCGTGCGGCTTTAAAACCGTGCCCGCTCCCTTGGTACCCGAGTTGATAGATACATATTGATAATGCAGCCATTGCCCAAGTGCAAGCGCGTGCGCTTCGTGTAGCGAATGTCATTAGCCATCCTCTATCTCTATTGGCCGAACAGAGTAAGACCTTGTCGCTGACGTGAAAAGCGGCTCAACATGCCTGGAAATCACAGGTGCGACACACGGAGGCCCGCCGTGGTAGCTGAGCGGCTGCGGCGTTGCGTTGCTGAGCTCGAGGACGCCGGTTCGATCCAGGCCGCGGCGGCCGCCTTTTGTGGCGATACGCAAAAGACGCGCGAGTATTCATATTGAGGTGCACGTTAAGAGACCCCGCGCGTAAGAACAATCCCGGGCCCGCACTAAGGTGTTCCTCATAATCAGATCGTATTTCTGGCTCGTAAGACCCCAGAATCTGCTAATTCGGTGTCGCCAGTGGCAAATGGATCGAAATCAACATTTATAAAACTAATGTCATGACGTTCACAAGAGCATATAATCCGGGGCCAAGCTACTAATTCAGAGAATTCCTGTTCAAAAAGTATCCACATTTAAATATTTCGGGGTTCGCTTTTTGTTTGATTTATCTTGGAACGAGCACCTTAATACCATAACGATCCGAAACGCTCGGCTTCATTAAACGTAGTGCAAAAGGCATGTATGGCATGTGTTTCCTTTTGCGCCTTGCAACACTGGAATAGTTTATTAGATTCCACTTAAGTGCGGGAAAACTTACATTGGACACAGCGGCAGGTGTATTAATATTAGACTAAAAGAACACAAACAATCACTTAACAACTCTAATGATTAACATCTAGCGTCGCATTGTTTCTATTGCGGTTGTGAACCTTTGTTTGAAGACACAAAAATTATTTCAAGACACAAATGCCAAACCACACGGGCAATAATCGAGGCATTTCGCATTACAAGATTAGGAGAGACTTGCATTAGCCACGCATCATTGTCTCTGTTAGAATGCGAATTTCAATATCTTCACAGCACGTGTGCTAATCTCAAGCAGTGCCTTTTTGTTGTTTGCTTTTTGGCTTCCCTACCTCTTGATATGTTTAGCTGGTGTCTTTAGACCTTGTCATGTTCTCATGCTGCGGTATTTTCAATCACCTATATATATGTTGATAGTTTCAATAAAAATTTAGTTGAAAGTTAGCGCTCGTCCTGTCTGCTTCTAGTCTCTGTCTGTGTCACTTCGCGCTACAATTCAAGTTCATTAAACGTAACTGGGTCATTCCACGCCAACTGCCCCTACCGTGGCGCTTGAGAAAAAGAATTTCTCTCAAAAATTACGATAAAGTTATACGTATATAAGCATTACTTCAACAGTATTTGCGCAAAATATTTTCAACGGAAAAAAATGTTTGGCCACGTGAGTGCCATTCAAATTTTACGACATGATTGAAAACCAGGTGCGAAAAAGAAATTCGCCGAAAATCGACCGTGTTGCGCATCATTTCAATATTTGGGGTTTTGCGTTATCTGAACATTGTTCTTTCAATATAAAATAGTTTCACACAATACCTTCATGTTTTTTACTCCTTAGCACGGAGGTGAAAATGCGCAAATTCTAGCGTTCTTGCGAAATTTTTCACAGAAGACGGCCAGGGAAGAAAACCTGGAATTACATTTATAGGAGTGTCACTAAAAGGTTATATTGTTTAAATTTTTGTTTTCACCTATGTGATGTTCCCAGACTCCGAAATAAAATCCTGAATTTGGCAAAAACACGATTTTGGCCTATGTTTACACGTTAGTACCGCACTAAGGTGGTCCATGAAAAAATATGCAGAAAAGTGGATATCATTGAGAAGAATAACAGATTTCGCCGCAGAAATTTCCATCAAAGTAATTTTGCGTTTTCATCGAGAAATTTTTTTTTTTAAATTTGAGTCCCACCACTGCATTACTTTGGTTCGTGCTTCCACATCACCTGATAGAAGGTTGGCGGGAAATACAAACCAGGGTGGTGCACATGGTGGTTTGTGTGTTGAGGAATGAAATGAGGTATCCCCAGAGGTTCGTAAGAATTTGAATCTTGAAGGTATGCTTGCTTAAGGTAGATGGACAAATGTGCACTTCCACGGTACTGGAATTATACTCATGCGGCCGCCTACGCGTTAAGTGGTAGAGCGGGCCACAAATCACTTTCATTTTCTCAGACTACCTTTATGAAAGTATTCTGTGAAAATGGTTTCCTGAGGCGTGACATCACAAAGGCTCTGAGGTTCGTGTCCGAATAAAAACCTTGCCGACTACTGCCTACCTGGCCCGAAGTAGCAGGAATAATAGTATAGACATCACAGAACCAGTGAAATATGCTCAATAAAGGTCCCTATCAAAAATATTCACCAAATAATCGGTCTATTCCCAGTGCTTTCAGGGGGATTGAACGTGCTTCGTTCAAGTGGTGCTTCCAGTTCACGCTCATGAAAGTGATTTGTGGCCCGCTCTATGCGCAGACGGTTTCACTCGTGCGATAACAGCAGCGACAATGCGGCCCCAGAAACTTCCGGGCACGGGCCTTTATCAGGCTACTGCGCCAGGACACAAAGCGCGTTTTTAAGTTGTTTTGCTGTGCTGAAAGTCTATTTTTGGGTTTTCAGATAAAAAAGATGCGCATTATGCCTCAAAACTAATACAATAAAATTCGTATAACTTACGGCAACATTCACTTGTAGAATTGTCGTTATGTACAGAGGAAAAGTGTTGAAAATCTGCGGGCTTATATTTTAACGCACTCCTGCTACTCGATATCGCAGCCGATGCCTTTCTTGCTCGCTTAATTTAGCGGGCCACGTCGACGAGCAAAACCGGAAGCCATCCAGGGCCTATGTTTGTAAACAGTTAGAGGGTCTATACTTCCAGTAGCATGGAAGTGCGCAATGTCGATCTACCTTAAGAGAAAGCTTTAGCTCGCGTCCTCCCATCTGAATACATGTTAAAGGAGAATTCGTTTTTCTTGGCATCAACTGCACTAAATTTGGCGAGGTTTGTTGCATTTAAAAGAAAAGCTTAAAATCTATTGACTGTTGGTTTAGAATTTCCGATTTAGGCATACATTTTTTTCATTAAAAATTGGCAAAAAGAAAAATTCAGTAAACGAAAGTATCAACTTTACAACTCGGTAATTCAGCAATGAAAAACGATATCACAATTCTGTGAATTGCATCTAATAGTACATCTAAAGCGGACAAAATTGATGTGTTACACATTAATCTAAAGAGATTTAGCGATATGGAAATACGGCTTTTGCAGAACTTCTGCACACAACGTAAGAAATTCATAGAAGATATAAAATGGCATATCGAATTTGTCCGCTTTTATTCACCTAACGGATGCCGTTCACATAACCGTGATATCTGTTTTTGACGCAGAGTTAATTTGTAAACTTCGTGCTTCTATTTTTTTCATACTTGCGAATTTTTGAAAATGTTTTTAACAAAGTTCAGGCTCTAAATCGAAATTCCGCTTCCAACAGTCACTAAAATTTAACGTTTTCTCTCAAATGCAACGGACTACATTACATTAGGCGCAGGGGTTATCTCAGATAAACGTTTTTGTGTTTTACATGTATTTGAATCGGCCGCGTCGGAGTTGGGCCCGAGCTAAAGCTTCCTCTGAAGTAACCATACCTTCAAGATTAAAATTCTTACGAACTTCTGGTGACATCGGCTTTTATCCCTCCCCACACAGACGACCATGTGCACCACCCTGGTTTGTATTTCCCGCCAACATGCTATCAGTTGAAGTGGAAGCACGAATCAAATTAATGCAAGGGCGGGACTAAAATTTTCTATTTTTTTTTTCTCAATGAAAACGCAAATTACTTTCATTAATGTTTCCGTGGCGAAATCTGCTTTTCTTCTCAATGGTATCCGCTCTTCTGCTTATTTTTTTATGAACCACCTTAGTGTGTTACTAACGTCTAAACATAGGCCAAAATAGCGTTCTTGCCAAATTGAGACATTTATTTTGGAGCCTGTGAGCATCACATAAGCAAAAATAAAATTGTAGAACATAGTAAGCATAGTAAGTAATTCCAGGTTTATTCTCCTGACATTGTTTTGTGACAATTTTTGCAAAAATGCCATAATTTGCGCATTTTCACCTCCGTGCTTAGGAGTAAAACTGTTTTATAATGAAAGAGCAATGTTCAGACAATGCCAAACCCCAAGTTTTGAAATAAAGCGCAAAACGGTAGGTTTTTGGCGAATTTCTTTTTTGCACCTCGTTTTCCATCATTTCGTGAAATTCAAATGGCGTTCACGTGGCCAAAAATTGTTTTCGTTCAATATGTTTCGGGGAAATACTGTTTAAGTAATGCTTAAATACGTGTAATTTTTTCGTAATCATTTGAGAGGAATTATTTTTCTCGAGCACCACCATTGGGACAGTTGGCGTGGAGTGACCCAACTTATACTTGGCCAACCATGCTACTAAACAGTTAGCGTGCACTACGCTTGTTCGTTCTAATTCGTTCTAAGGTAGAATAAGCGTCCATTATTTGGAACCCGCATCAAACTGATCTGGTCGATCAATCACAACGTTACAGCTATCCAGGGATCACTTTAATTGCCCTCCCTAGAAAAGCGCAGACTAATAACGCTGTCATCACATCTTCAAGCTCGTTATCATAGTAAACCCCTGTCTCACGAATCTCACATCAATGCAGCTCATTGTAACTTTGAGCGTTTAGATCACACATTTAAAGTGCAATCCTTTTTCGCAAGCACTAATCTGTATCGTCAATCGCCACTACGTTTGGCAATATACCATTGGAAAAAACTTCCGAGAGACATCTATGAGGGTATCTGTCATTAATCATAATGTTTTTGTTCATGAGTTGAGGCTTTTCTTAAATGCGCGTTTATTTGTGTGTTCAGTCATTATGGGCATGTGTGTTTTTCTGTGTATAATTAGGTCACTGTATCTTACTAATATTCTATTTTTTCTGCACGTTTGGTACAGTAACTGACTCCTCCCTCCCCCTCCCCCCTTCTATGTAATGATCGAATGGGCCTTTAGGGTATATGTGTAAATTAATATATTTTTTTTTAGTTTTGAAAGAACATGGAGGTTGCGAAAATGTGGATATCTTGCCTGTGACGTGACAAACTATGTGTTACATGAAGACGCCATGCTATATACTGAGTAGTGTTTTACCTGGAGGGATTCGATGTCTCAAAGCTATTTGGAAGGCCACGTGGACCAAATTTAACCTGAAGTAATATATATTCCGGAATAAATGGTGACAGACCGTTGGCCAAGAAACACATTGAGCCGTCCCTATACGTTCCTTGGCCGTAGAGCGTGTGGTAGTGCCTTGCATTGCCCAGCGCCCGAAAAACGCCGGCAATGTTGGAGGCATAAAGAGAAAGAAGGAGAGAGACTTCTTAATTAAGTTTGCAGAGATTCGCCTGTTTGAGGGATCACCAAGCATAATGCTCCGGTCGGACATGATGAAAGCGATGACGTACATATACTGAAGTTACACCTACAGAACACACGCACACATTCGCACCACGCATACAAAACATCGCATATCTAAACTAATAACATAATTTTGCCAATAATAGAGCCCTAACACAGATGACCTGTTAAGCAAGCGAAAGACCACACACGCTGCTAGTAGCTGCAACCGCTGGAGTTGTGTTGTTTTCAGGCGAGCATGGGCGAGATGGACACCGCGCGTGAAATTATCCGTTCAAAAGCACACATACGTTTCGAGCTCTCATGACCACACCGTTTTCGAACACCTTTAATATTGTATCGGTCTGTCTGGGCAATTTTGTTTATCTTTTCTTAACAGGAAACTTGGTCTGGTTGAATTATTAGTGACTAGTGCGATCTGGAGTGTAGGTGCAGTGCGAAGGTGCGCCCATACGGCAGCAGGAAGAATGAGAAACGTGTAGGCAGTGCGCATGTTTGTAGGCCACGGTTTCTGCTCCTTTACACTAGCGTAAATAAAATACGTAACAAGTGTTTTCTATTAGACGGCCCTGAGGAAAACAGACCTGCCGATTCAGTTTAACCGTCGCGTGATAGTCAGCTTGCATCTAAATCTACATATAGAGACGTTTTTTTTCCCCACTCAATTACCGCCATAACGAGGTTGTAGTGGCCTGCAGTGGCCACTACAGAACAACTCCAGATACTACAGAGCCACTACAGAGAACAACTCGCGACCTCGCACTCAGAAGCAGGACGCCGTAGCCGTGGAGCCGCCGTGGCGAGGCAGGTTAGGGAGTAGACTTACACTGCTCATTAGTGTCCATTTCATTTTTTTTCTTTGTCGGTGAAGAGATTCCTCGTGCACATCTGGTACACGGGAGAACCGCTTCCTTACATTTATTATTTTCTCACACCTCAAGCGCAAACTTTAAGGTCCCCGGAATGTCTTCGCCACTTCACCAGTCGCTTCCAGCTGGCGCCGACGGCGAGTAAGCGCTGCATGCGGACCACACGATGCTTCTTCGAGAATATCTTCATCCCCATCTCGAAGAGGAGAGAAAGGTAACGTAGCCGCTGCGACTGAGTCGTACGAGCTAATATCATTCCACCGTCGTCTGCCCACTGCGTGTAGCCACGTATGAGCCAGGAAATGAGTTTTTCTACCCGAAAAAGAAGGTACACCGACCACGTGAACCCTTAAGCGTGTGTGCACAAAGGAAAATAAAAGTCAGCGCACACCGAGAGCTCAGCAGCGGCTGTCAAGGAGAAGAGAACCATTTCAGCCTCGTCTGGCGCCGCGGTTGACTGCCCCTGTCGCGCGAGCGACACCTAACGATGTCGTCTTCCGAAACGAGACACGGGGTTTGTTTTAATGCGCACCGTCGCCTTGAAAAACGGTGCAGCGCTGTTGGAGCAATGGCTAGCAATAGCGTCAGTTGATCGAACTCACCCCGGGTTACCAGATCGCCGCACTCCTCGAAAAAGTGCACATCCACCTCCACGTCGACTGCCAGGAGGAAACAGACGGCATCACAGACCGCGCAACCGTGCCTTTGAAGCTCTTGTACAAGTGATTGATGATGAGGGTAATAAGTGTGCACCAAACACCTCTCGAAACTCGCCCGAAAAAAAAGTTGGTAACTCCTGGCAGAATAGCGAATTCTTTTTGGGGGTCTTAGAAGACCCCCAAGAAGAATAGAACGAACGCAGCTAAAAAACTTTCGAGTTTCTTTCTGCACGCGCGTAATGCATTTGTGCGTCATCGTTTGCCCTGACTGCATCAAAGGAAACAGGCTTACTACATATTTCTTATTTTCTATGGTAATCGCTTGTGCCCGCTTCCACAATGCTGCATAGTACTGGCGAGATAATCTTCGGTCAACCGAGTTGACGTCTCGGAAATTTCAAAAGTAAGAAAGAAGTACTCGCTCGGCTTGGAACGTCCGCCTTAGCTTAGCCATCGGATGAGTGCTTGCTTGCTTGCTTCGTGGCGCCGCGACGCTCGTCGAGAGGACACTGACGCCGATAATGGTAGGAACCTAATGAGCCGTGTTGTTCACACCGGCAGCAGTGGACACGCGCACAGCGGAGAAAAAGTTGGTGGTACCCGCGCGGAAACGACCGCCGGCGGACGCCCTCGTTTCACGCACAGAGTGTATGTAACTCTATGGAATGGTATTTGGATAGCGCAGCAAAACACGGACAAAGGGAGAAACTAAAACGAAGACATGCGCTAGCTGTCAACAGCGAAATTTATTTCCGGGATTGGTCGTATCTTATGCTCCTCAAGAACCACGCGCACAGCGATATCAACCTGGAAGATACGTACACGACGGCTTGAAAACAATCTAAAACCGGTACATCAAGAACACACCAAGAAAACCAAAATGATACATTGCAAATGAAGTCAGTTTTCATCACATGCGCAAATAACCTAACTCTCTCGCGGACAATGATAGTGACGGTTTGCTGATGCATTGGTCAGCGGTCGAGACAATTTGCTCAATTTCTATTATTAATCTTACACACTAGCACTTATCCCTGGCTATAATATCAGTCTCCTTTAGAAGAGGGCGACATGTGCACGTTTCGCAATGAAGACCAAGAAAAGCGTCACCTGATACACTTTGATGCGTATTTCTGTGCTCTCGCAAGCACTCATTGATGCGTCTGCCGGTTTGACCTATGTGGCATTTACCGCATGACAGCTGAATACGATATACCACCCCTACGGCGCATCCCATGGACTGATCTTTGTGATTCTTGTCACACACCGGCTTTGCTGTCCTCATTGGGTTAGTGGTTTTGCACATGGTACTTAGCTTATTTGGAGCTGAGAAAACAACCGCCACATTACCTTGACTTCCTATCTTTCTCTGACTATGCGATAACTGTTTATGTGCGGAATCGCGGCGGTTTTCAGCTCGTCGCGGCCGCTAGCATTCGCATTCTCACGGGGGAATTTTCTCGCGCGTTCGTGTTTGAGAAGCCTTTCCGCCACCGACACCAACACGTGGTTGGGATAACCAGTTTCCTTAAGACGCGCAGGCTGCTTCTGGAAACTAGTTTTCTTTAGGTGGTGGGCATAATTTGTTAAAGGCGTTTTTGAAACAAATGTTAGTTATGCCCCTCTTCAGCAGCTTCGAAAGGGATCAATGGCATTGGAGAAGAGGTTTGTTAGCTCGTGGGCTGTAAGCCCAGCAAGTCTTACTATCAGTACAGATAGACTGAACGTCAAGAAACCGAAGCTTATTGCCGACAGGCACTTCAAAAGTCACGTTAAGAAGTCTCAAATACTCGCCAAAAATTGTGAAGGCATCAGCGCGTTTTCCTTGAAAGCTCTTCCTAGGGCAATCTAGAAACAGTAAAAAATCTTCGACAAATCTAAAAGCTCCCTGAAAAACTGTTAGTCCCGTGAGGCGTTCATACATGTGCCCATCTAACTTTGCTAAATATAGGCTGCTAATGACGGCGGCCAGACACGATCGTGTGCAAATGTTTTTCTTTTGCAAATGCGGCCTGTTGTTCCGCTGTACAAAAATTGACGACAGGTAAAAACGCAATAATTCTAAAAGCCCTTCTGCTAGATAGATAGATAGATAGATAGATAGATAGATAGATAGATAGATAGATAGATAGATAGATAGATAGATAGATAGATAGATAGATAGATAGATAGATAGATAGATAGATAGATAGATAGATAGATAGATAGATAGATAGATAGATAGATAGATAGATAGATAGATAGATAGATAGATAGATAGATAGATAGATAGATAGATAGATAGATAGATAGATAGATAGATAGATAGATAGATAGATAGATAGATAGATAGATAGATAGATAGATAGATAGATAGATAGATAGATAGATAGATAGATAGATAGATAGATAGATAGATAGATAGATAGATAGATTGAAGGACGGACGGACGGACGGACGGTCTTTCTTGAAGTCCGTCCGGGCCGCTCCGAGGCCATGCCCTTCCGTCGCTTCGCGGGCCCGATGGACAGCCCAGAGCTGTGCAACAAGGTCCGATCTGCGTAGAGCTCGGTACCACTCTTCCTTGGTGTAAGATTAATAATAGAAAGTGAGGAAATTATCTCGCCCGCTGACCAATGCATCAGCGAACCGTCACTATAATTGTCCGCGAGAGGCTTAGATTATTTGCGCATGGGATGAAAGCTGACTGCATTTGAAATGCATTATTCGGGTTTTCTTGGTGTATTATGGATGCACCGGTTTTCGATTGTTTTCAAGCCGTCATGTACGTATCTTCAAGGTTGATGTCACTGTGCACATGGTTTCTTGGGGAGTATAAGATATGACAATCCTGGAAATAAATTTCGTTGTGGACAGTTAGCGCTTGTTTTCGCTTTCGTTTCTTCTTCTGTCCATGTTTAGCTGCGATATCCAGATATCATTCCATGACGACCGACCAACAAGCCCATATCGCCATCCTCGTAACTCTATGGTTTCACGATCGAGGCCAGCAGAGTCCGGTCATTTCCGCACAATGCCGTGATGACTCTTGGCGGGGACGCAGTGCTGGCTTTCGACCCTTCAACACTCCAACGGTGCTGAACGGACGCTCGGGCGAAGCAAGTGAGTCTATATGCGCAAGGCTACACGTGAAAAAAGCCTCTGACACAACGACAGCAACAAAAACGAGCGGCGACGACAACAACGACAACAACAACAGCGACTATATAGCCAAGAGCAACAGCAATGAAGATAGCCTTCTGAGCGCGCCAAGCCTCGAAGTCACTGGTTGTACGTATGCGCCATAGCTGCTTATTAGGAGAGGTTAAGCTGGAAAGCTGAACGACCACAGAGGCGGTGGCGCCAAAGGCGTACCTATGCGCAGAAATGTAAAGAAATGCAGTTGTAGAAATCCACTGAAATGAGTCATAAGCGCCACCGAGAACAGCGATAGCTGAATCGTGACAAAGACAGCGGAATGACCGTGATGCATGGCAACATTAACAGCACGATGGCTGGGACGACGCGGACATGGGACTGAATCCTGTACAGGAACGGAATACTTTTCTGCTGCCTACCTTGGTCGTTAGGGTGTCCGCCGGCGCCGCCGTTGTAATCCCAATATCATCATCATCATCATCATCATCATCATCATCAACAACAACATCATCATCTTTTATGTCCACTGCAGGACAAAGGCTTCTCCCTGCGATCTCGAATTACTCCTATCCTGCGCCAACCGATTCCAACTAGCGCCTGCAAATTTCGTAATTTCATAGCCCCACCTAGTCTTCTGCCGTCCTCGACTGCGCTTCCCTTCTCTTGGCACCCATTCTGTAAACCTAATGGTCCACCGGTTATCTAACCTATATACACATTACATGACATACCCAGCTCCATTTTTGGCTCTTAATGCCTCTCTTAATATCGGCTGTCCCCGTTTGCTCACTGATCTAGACCGCTCTCTCCCTGTCTTTTAACGTTACGCCAAAATTCTTTGTTCCATCGCTCTTTGCGCGGTCCTTGACTTCTTTTCGAGCTTCTTTGTCAGTCTCCGAGTTTCTGCCCCATATGTCAGCGTCGGTAGAATGCATTGATTGTACGCCCTTCTTTTTAATGATAATGGTAAGCTTCCAGTCAGGATCTGACAATGTGTGCCGAATGCGCTCCAACCCCTTTTTGTTCTGTAATTTTATTTTCTCTTGATCAGCGTCCCCCGTGAGTAGTTGACCTAGGTAAACGTACTCCTTCACAGACTCTAGAGGCTGACTGGCGATCCTGAACTCTTGTTCCCATGCCAGGCTATTGACCATTATCTTTGTCTTGTGCATATTAGTCTTCAACCCCACTCTTACTTTCGCTGTTGAGGTCCTCAATCATTTGTTGCAACTCGTCCCCAGTGTTGCTTAACAGGACAATGTCATCTGCAAACCGAAGGTTGCTGAGATATTCGCCCTTCATCCTTACTTCTAAGCCTTCCCAGTTTAATAACTTGAATACTTCTGTCTTCTTGCCTTACCCTTTTCTTTATAGGTATCTTTCTACTTTTCTTGTGGAGAATTAACGTAGCTGTGGAATCTCTGTAGATATTTTCCAAGATATTTACGTAAGCCTCTTGTACGCCTTGATTACGTAATGACTCTGTGACTGCTGGTATCTCTACTGAATCAAATGCATTTTCGTAATCTGTGAAAGCTAGATAGAGAGGCTAATTGTACTCTACGGATTTATGGATTACCTGATTGATGACATGGATGTGATGCATCGTAGATTATTCCTTCCTGAAGGCAGCCTGTTCTCTTGGTTGACTGAATTCCAATGTTTCCTTTATTCTATTGGAACTTACCTTGGTGAATATTTTATACAATATTGGAAGTAAATTAATGGGCCTATAATTGTTCAATTTTTTAACGTCTCCCTTGGCATCTTGGCATTCTTCCAGTTCTGTGGGACCCTTGAAGTCGTGAGACATTTCGTATAAAAGGCCGTCAGTTCTTCAAACATGATATCTCCTCCATCTTTGAATAAGTCGATTGTTATTCCATCTTCTCCTGACCCTTTTCACAATTTCATGTCTTGCATTGCTCTTCTAACTTCATCGTTAGTTATAGAAGGAGCCTCTGTAATCTGCTCATTACTTCTTCGAATGGAGGTATCGTGGCCACTCTGGGTGCTGTGCAGGTCAGTATAGAATTCCTCCGCCCCGCTTCTTTTACTATGTCTTCAAAATTGTTGATGATATTACCCTGCTTATCTTTCAGTGCATATGTCTTGGCTTGTGCTAGGCCAAGTTTTCTTCTCACTGATTTCCTGCTGCGTCCATCTTTTACTACTTTTTCAGTCTTTCTTACATTATAATTTCGAATATCCCTACCGCGAGAAA
The DNA here is from genome assembly GCF_023375885.2 of Dermacentor andersoni. Lineage (NCBI taxonomy): Eukaryota > Metazoa > Arthropoda > Arachnida > Ixodida > Ixodidae > Dermacentor > Dermacentor andersoni. The sequence continues at coordinate 18,524,758 of NC_092817.1, forward strand.
ATTACGCAAATTCCCATCGTGCCGCGAGGATTCAAACTTACGACTAACCGATTGCTAAGCCAGGATTCTAGCTCTCAGTCACTCTTCCAATGCCTGCAGCAGTGAAGAGTATTGATTCTGGAGAGCGTGATTGGCGCGACCAGCTGACCATGACGACCGCTCGACATCTGCCTACTGGATAGCCAGAGTTGGCGACCGCGCCTTCGTGTTCTAGCACGTCGTCTCCGCAGTTGCTCAGGGGATCATAAATTTTCTTCTTCTACACGTAACGGCTATTATGGATGGTGATGACGATGTGCCTTCTGAACATGGTTCGCACTGACCATGGGGAATGGGCCAAGAATCGGGTGGTTGTATGCACAGCTAACGAATCCAGAAAAATGATTGAGCGCGTCTGCTTCATCTTCTTCCTTCTTCTTTTAGCGCTCGGTTCCTTCTCATGTTTACTGGATTGCACTGATGTACTCTTGTTTTGTTTAAAGTTAGCGTGACGCTTATTAATGGGGTGGCCCAAATATAAATTTCAGAAAAGCTGAACGAATACAGCAGTAAGAATCTAAAGGGTTGTTTCAGGCGAGACCAGCGGCTGAGTTCGGACAGATAAGGGGACGAAAATAGCCGAGTCTTTCCACTTCATCACAGGGAGGTACAGCTTCTACATACGAATATAACTCACATTCTTTTTACTTCTCGAAAGTGTATTGCTGGCTCGCACCAGCGAATGCTCACTCCAACAAACAGCGCACGAAAAAATCCAAGGCTTACCACGCACTACATTTCGCCAGCTATCGCGTAACTGCTTCGCGTTACGGGCGAAATCGTAAACAATTTACTGCCGAGTTCTGTGCCAATTAAATATAATAATTAAAATGAAGGTGCGATGTGCGATAGAGCCCAAAATTTGATATCAAAGGCGAAGTACGTTTAGCAACTGTCGTTGTAGAAACATACTTCAAAAGCTAATGTGGGCAAAAGCAAAAATGAAAACGCTGAGCAGAAAGACAAACATTCCCGCACACATAACAAGCCTATGCATACAATACAACACGCACTCACAGCAGACGCAGACACTGAAAGCTCGAAGCGTATGTGGGAGCTATGAACGTTAGAATGTGGGTGCTATGAAGTTCTCGCTAAGTAGCTCTTCTTGGCACATAGATCCACTGTTACTCGGCTGAATCAGGTTGAAAGCTGGAGATAATAATATTGCCCGGGATGCCTATCATATTCTACGTGTGTGTGCTGATGCCCGATTCATCTAGTGATACGTGATAATAGATGACGCCTATCGTGTCTAGCATAAGAGTGGAAAGAAAGGATGAACACACGTTGGATGAACACGCTCTGGTTTTTCATAGTGCCATTTCCTGCATTCTTTCTGAAGTGAAATGTTTGCAGGAGAATACTGATTTTAATATTTCTATCTTGTCTATGATAGCACTAATCTGCCTACCACTGAATGTTTTACCATTTGCACAGTAGGATTGACTTGAATGTTTACATTTAACGCAGAGAGACGCGAATACAGAGCAACGTAACTTTATGGCGTAGGACCTAAGCTCTGGCACAATGACAGCCCACGTACACTATATAGGGTGTCCCAGCTAATGTTAGCCAAGCTGCCCAACGAAAAAAATAAAATAATAATAAAAAAAAATCATGGTGTATGTTACAGTCCTAAGACATACGGTGTTTGGTCGTCAGAAGTATGACGACCAAACAATGTAGGTCTTAGATCTTATCTTGCACCATGTTTTTTTTTATATTTTTCTCTTACTTTTTGTGAAACAGCTTGGCTAACGTTAGCTGGGACACACGGTATATCACACACCCTGTCTTGACAAAGAGTTTGTGCCTGCACGGTCGAATGACCTGTATTTTTGGAATGGGGTGTACATACCCGATTGCTTGGCGTGTTGCCTCAGTACACACCTGCGTCTTGACATTGGCGCGTGTCCATTCAAACTATTTGTGCTTGGTTCAGATTGACGATTGATTCAGAACCCCGTAGTTGCGGGTCGTGACGAATTCGAATGAACGGTACAAAGGTCTGCAGTGTGTCTTGCATATTGTATTTATCCTATGCGTTTGCCAATTCATGCGTGTGCAATGACAATACGTATAGTAAGAGTGTCAACGAAATTGAAGGATGCGAAAATTCACATTTCGTGCAGGCCTATTCAGAGCTAGAGTGTGCTTCAACAGGCTGCGCTCGGAGGCAGCAAGAAGCTATTTTGCTGTAACATGTCAGCCGCTGCTGTTCGTTCGTTTCTAATTCAAGAAAAGGGATACAATGCCCGAGCGCTCAAGTTATTAACGCAGAAGTCGTGACCTGGGCACCTGGGCACTCGCGTCTTGCAGGTAAGCAACACAGGTTCCACACTACACCCACCATAAATAACGTGCGATGTGTTTTGCTCCACGCTTTGCCTTCCCGCACACCGGGAGGACCTCTTAGGAATAGAAGGAGCTTTCAAAACACGTGTACCACCATTAATAGCTTGCCAATAGTTCCTGCTTTTCTATTTGCTTGACTAAAATAGGCAGTGCGATATTGATTGGCACAAGTTCGTTTACACCAACTTTTGAGGAATAGGAATAGAAAGAGCTTTGAAAACACATGTACCACCATTAATAGCTTGCCAATAGTTCCTGCTTTTCTATTTGCTTGACTAAAATAGGCAGTCCGATATTGATTGGCACAAGTTCGTTTACACCAACTTTTGAGGACAGCGCAAATCTTGGACTGCAGATGAAAAACTACATCCTTCGATGCATGCGTATACGGTTCGCCGTTCTCGAAAGTACCAAAACGATGCGCCTCCATAGCCTGCTTCCTTAATCCTGTAATACATAAGGTGGGCGAGCAAATATATGACATAAACTCTGAATCTAGAATCTCATAATACATGTGAGGCAAAGAACACCGTTGTGCACCGAAACCCCGTACGGCGAAGTGGAGTGCATGGGGCAACGGCCAGTGAAAAGGAAAATGTTTCGTTATGTAACGTTTTAGAAGGCAGCTACTTCATCCAATGCATGAAAATGTTAACCACCGATGCTACAGAACGCGGACTGGTGAAGTCTCTGATGGCGCATATTGACAGTTCGGCTAAATTTCACAGTGACAAGTAAGCACACTTGCAACGCTACTTGTGTTCTTGTGGAGAGAGGTGCATGTACACGTAAATGGTGCATGTACACGTAAATGGCGTCGCGAGCGACCTAGCCCATGGAGTAGTTGAGACGTATTGAAGCTAAATGCGAGCACGTTTCTGAGTATCAAACGACGTTTGGAGAAGCCTAACCTAAATGAGAATTGGTCAGGTTGAGGATCGAGCTGTGTGCGCTTCGCCATTTTATATCTCCCTCTATCTCTCTAACCTTCAGCACCAGAGATTACACCCACACTAAGAGTGATAAACGTTCTCAGCTCCCGAGTTAACAATGCGCATGTCCGATGTGGGCTTCGCATTATACGGCCTACGTTGTTCTCAATCAACGCTCAAAAGCCAAAGGCAAGCAAGCAGTGGCTCACGCACAGCCATCCGTCCTCACATTCGGGTCACAGTCTTTTTCGAGGGCAGTGCTTACTCATTAGCTTCCGCGCAAAACAACCCAAGCGGGCTTGCCAGGCAGCAGCGAGCAAAGCACTAACGACGGAGCCTGTTGTCGGTTGTGGTTGCCTCTCCTCAAATCGACCGCGATGGACGGCACAGACTGTGCCTGGACGGGTTGTTCTGAGGCGGGGCCCCACGTGCGTATAGCCGAACAAAGCAAGAGCCCCGACAAACTGCTTCTTTCAAAAACGTCTCGACGACGAGCGACCGACGCGAGACTCGAAGCAACACGTTCCGCACCACTGCGCAACTCTGCCGCGTGCATCGATAATTTGCGCACCGTGGCCAATCCACTAAATGTACGGAAGCGTCGGACGCGGCCGGTCGACCAGGCCGACGAAACGACCGAGTGACGCCTCTTGTTTCCGCGTTTCGTTATTGACTTCTTTTCTTCGCTTCTCTTCTCCAGCATGCAAAACAGATTGCGCCTCCAGGACAGGAAGGCCTCCACAGCCATGGCCTGCCTGAAAAGCAAGTTGCCGCCGCGGCACAGAACCGCTCCATGCCAGAACAAGAAAAGAGGCGTCGCTTCTTTCTCGCATTTTTCTTCCTATTTATCTCGCGTTGGGATTATGTTCGCGTCTCCCTGAAGCGACACGTGTCCTGGGGTCGCTGTTTTTTCCGCACTATGAGAATCGACTTCGCTCGGTAATTTCTTTACGTGGTGGGTCTTCGACTGTCTTTCTCACGTTTGCTTCCTCTTGACGCTAGCTGCATGCAGGAGAAGCAGAGACTGCCAGGCGGACTCTCAATAACGCTTAAGTCTTTTATTTTTAACAGGGAAGTTGAAATGCGGTCCTCACTCCATGCAGAGTTGTGGGAAAGCTCACACGAGAGGCCGCCCTAGCATTACCTGCAGTTAAGACATATATAGGGGGTCAGCGTTGCAAATTTTTTTTGTTTCTTCCTTGCCCTTCTTTATGAATCCGGGACATCACCGCATGTCCAAGTTTCATGAGTGCTTGATCGCAATGCAGCGCGCACGCACGCACAAACGCGCGCGCACACACACACACACACACACACACACACACACACACAAAACACACACACACACACACACACACACACACACACACACACACACACACACACACACACACACACACACACGCACGCACACACACACACACACACACGCACGCACGCACACACGCACACACTGCGCAAATGACTAACCTGGTTTCTCGAACGTAAAAATCTATACCCTTAGACAGATGAACGGATCTTGACAAAACCAGTCCCATGTCTACATTGCGGTAGCCTTCTTTTCGTCAACTACAAAAGAATACCGCGCATGAACACCCACCAGTCGCCATTCTTTTGATATCAAGGCAGCATTTGACTATGTGTTGCACTATGTCCTGGTAGCGGTTGACATTGGCGGAAGACGTATACACCCGGGTTGCAGACTATAAGCAAGGGTTGCCACTGCTCATGGACACTTCAAACGACCCGACTGCGTATGACGCTAATAAGAAGGGCGTGCTTCAGTGCGCGGTGCTCAGCCCTTCATTGTTAAATCTTGCCCTTATCCACTCTAAAGAAAAGTTGCCCCGTGGTGTTGAAATCACGATGCATGCAGATGACATCTGCATTTAAAGCGCGCCCCGTTCATGTGACACCACAGAACAGCGGCTACAGGAAGCGCTGGCCATCATCTCCGTCTACTCTTACGCACACAGAGGTCTGCAATTATTCCGGTAAATAGTGCCGCCATAGCTTTACATGAAGAAAGCGAAAGCATACGCATTGATTCCGCGGCGGCTGCGCTCTTCCACATGTGGGATGACAAAACTTTCTTGGAGTGCTGATTGACAGCAGGCATGTCTTGGTCACCGCTGGTCAAAGTGCTCTGTAGGCACATCTTAATAATATCGCAAGTGTTACGATACATGATCGGATTACGTCTCAATAGCGATTACCGCTCATTGGTGCCCCTAAGAAAGTTTACATCGGTGTTCAACGCCACAGCCTACCGATGCTGCAGCCAATATTGTTCACCTTGGCTTGCCCAGTGGATTGTTCAGCTATGGAACAGCGGTGGAAGCTAGACCTTCAAAACTTGACGCCTTATAACCCAGCAAGAAACACTGCGTCGTTATTCACATTATACACATTATTCAACTTAGGGAGCATACCGTCCGATCGAGCATACCTTCAGTTATTGCCCGCGTGCAGCAGCTCGTGCCTCTGAATTTTCCATTTTGGGCACTCTCATCCGTACGAGTCGAGTTACACATTCCTGGTATCAGCATGAAGAAAACAAGCAGGGTCTCTACAAAGCGTGCTGGGTCGCATCGTCAAAAAATCCTGCCTTCACAAGGGGTCGAGTTCACCATGTGGTTTTTACATATCGTGTACTTGTCAGCGCTTTACTTGCTGTCTCCAATGGTTAACATCGAGCGCATCAGCTAGAACTTTATTTATTTATTTATTTATTTATTTATTTATTTATTTATTTATTTATTTATTTATTTATTTATTTCAATATACCTTACACAATCGAAATGGGGCATAGAGTAAGGGGGAGACAAATGAAAGGTATATATAGCAATCATGAGTGAAAACGCCTAATGTAAACAACGTAAATAACATAGGTGTGTAGTATCATCAATTGACGTAAAAGCGAACAAATAACATAAACAGCAAATGCATTAGTAAAAATACAGGTAGCAATTTTATATTGAGCATACATTGAAGATACCATGACACTACAAGTAAGCCTAACATAAGTACACACATGCACACACAAAAAAAAGTGATCTGGCGCAAATACGGTATAAAAGAAGCCATACTTTACATCCTTCGGCAAACTCATCAACGTCAACATCTCCAGGACGCCAACACCAAATACCGAAATCTTAATAAATTTAAAAGCGGCTCTAACACAGCGCGTGTAATATGGACAAGGTTTGTAACCAACACCCATATGATCAGATATATTGACTGTAGTGATCCCCACATGGCCCATGTAACTAGCCACAATGTCATATTCCACACGAGTACTGGACAAGTTGGCATATGTGAAAACTAAAAAATGAATCTAGCTTCAGCAGAAGTTCGCATTTAGAAAATTTCAATACCATATAATTATCAAACTCTGAAGCAAAGGCAATACCGAAGAATTACGCCCACACGGATAGCAATTACCTGTGGAATAAGCCGCCTCATCAGCTTCCTCATTACCTAAGACAATCTAGAATCGGTTTCCTCTGAACGTCGCATTCATCAACCTGTGCCGTCTCGGACAGACCATCAATCCCTATGTTTATAAATGTGGTGCGTTAGAAGCCATGTCACAGATATTGTTCGATAGCCTAGCTTATAGAGGCAAACATTGCTTTCCCATGAAATTGTTTAGACCACAGAAACGAGTACAGAAACCATTGATTAACCGTGACCTGATGTGTCCGATTAAGTAGAAAAATAAACTGCACAGTTGTTTTCTAAAAAAGCGTGATCTATCGATTCTGGCGGCTTTTAAGAAGCTACGCAATCGACTGACCAAGGATTTAAAGAAAGCGAAAAAGGTACATCACGAACACCTTTTCCAAAGCGCACGCACACCTGATCGTGCGTGGGTGATTATAAATAACGTACTGGGGACGCATTCACGGCAAAATCACCTAAACAAAATTACTCTTAATATTACATTAATATTAACATAGCTCTTAACATTACTCTTACAAAATTACTCTTAATTACTCTTACTTTCCAGATTGATGCCTTCAGGTAGCATGTGCGGGTCTGTTGACCAGTTGCCTTCACCCAGAAAGATCGCTTACTCGTAACGCCTGCGGCAGAAAGAATGTTCCACATCCGCCGCCAAGGTTTGTGAGTGGTGGCGCTGGCTAACGCTCCTAAGGTTAGTTCTAGTACTAACAGATAAATACCCAAGAAAGTAGATGGGAAAACCACGCTGCGGTAGCTCAATTGGTAGAGCATCGCACGCGTAATGCGAAGACGTGGGATCATTCTCCACCTGCGGCAAGTTGTTTTTTCATCCACTTTCATTGCCATTAATATATCATTCCTTTAATTAAGTTAGTAAGTACAAGTAATTTCCCCTATGTTTTTCTTGGTGTCTGCTTGTTGGCTTCTCATGACATCTTAACGGCAGAACGCTCTCCGGCGTTGCTTTGTCGGGGCACTTCAGCGCACATAATGTCTAATTGCCACTAAAACGTGCGCCTCCAATTAATTACTCTTACGTGCTTGATACAAAGATTCTAGACACAGCATTCTTCCAACCAATAGATTGCTCGGAAGTGTACCAGACGAGCAAGGCCGTCGACATAGGTTGTCCAAAACACGAGCTCGATCTTATTTGTCCATACTTAGCACATATTTTCAATCTTGCTATCGAATCGGATATCTTTCCTTTCAAGATGAAGGAAGTAAGGGTATCGGTGGCGACACGAATGACGTCTTTAACTACCGGCCAATATTGTGCTGTCCGTGATCTCTAAAGGCATTGAAAAAATCATTTTATTGCGATTAATTGGCTTTTTTTTCTAAGCACGACATCTTGACCGGGAGCCAGCATGGCTTTACCAAAGGTAGGTCTTCAGAGTCTGCGCTTCTAGTGCAAAAGGAAATAATTCTACAGGACATCGCGAAAGGGCACTTAAAACACTTAGCGTTTTCATAGACTACCGTAAAGCTGTTGACTCACTGCGTCATGATATGCTATTAACTAAACTACAACAATACGGCATCCGTGGAGTGACGCACTCGCTCTTGCATTCAGAATTTATTTCACTAACCGGCAACAGAGCGTGGCTAATATCGGTTTTTTGTCAACACCTAAGAATTTACCGAATGGAGCTCCTCAAAGCAGCATCCTGGGCCCCTTTTTATTTAACGTATGTGTTAAAGATCTAAATAAAATTGACAACGATACTAAATTTATTCTATATGCGGATGACACTAGTATTTTTGTTACCGCCGATAACATCGACTTAGTACTGCGCACCAATTTTGTCCTCTCAAAATTACATGAATGATCGCTTCATAATTACCTTCCCACCAACGCTAAAAAATCCAAGAGCATCATTTCCACTGCCAAGAACGAAGCCGTTACTGCCGTAAACTTAACCATGGGGCCCCATCCTATTGAAATAGTGCAAGAACACAAGGTGTTAGGCGTAACACTTTCGAACCATTTACTGTGGAATTCGCACATCCACATGACTAAAAATGTTGTCCTCAGCTATTGGCGTGTTTTTCAGGTGCCGACACATGTTCCCCTGTAGTTCTGCACATAATTTTTAGGACGGCCTTTATGACTTGGAACCACATTAACTACCTTCGATTGGGCAGGCAATGAAGTGCTATGCAATGATTTATTAAGTAACACAACTAGGAACTGGGCTATTGCTTCAGAACAAGCACTTATTACCTGAGACGGTATACCGTCAGGAGCACAAGCTGCTTTCACCTCTACATTAGTAAGCAGCTTAAGGACACCATTGTACGTGACAGTAACCATGGGCATACAATCATAAGACATTTCACGTATTTCAGGTAGGTCATCGGTGCAAGCCGAAGAAAAGACAGGTTTAAAATAGGAATTCAGACAGCATGCCTTCTCGTAATCGTCGTACACGGCATTCTCACCAAATACTAAATTAAGAATTGTGGTCATCTCCTTACTACTCGCTTTCAGAAATTTCCAAAATTCTTTAACAGTTTCCGTTAACTTCGTGCCAAGCGAAGAACAACAAGGTTTGAGGTCTACAACCTCGTACCTTGTTGTAGACCTCGAACGAATTCAGAACCCTGCAGTCAGGTTTGTTTCTGGCAATTACGACTTTTGCAGCAGTGTATTCGCAGTGATTAAAGAAAACCTAGGCTAGAAATCATTAGCGCATCGTCGAACAACCGCAAAACTACAACTGTTTTTCCAGATATACTCTGGGGTCACCGGAATAGACAAAGATCTATACATTTTGCCTCCCCACTTTGTCTCTCAGCGATGTGATCATGATTATAAAGTTCTCGAAATGCGCTGTCGCACTGAAGCTTTCCGCAATTAATTCTTCCCGCTCGCTTCAGCTCTGTGCAATAGGCTCCCTACGAGCATTAATCAATGTAAAACCTGTTCCGAGTTTAAGTCTTTCTTATTGTTAAATTTTTCACAGCTGCATATTACCCTGTTATCATTTCTTCACTTGTGTCTTGGTTTACGGAGTGCCTATTGCAATAATTTACATTTCGCTTTATTGTTTTCTCGGTTTCCCTTGCCCATGTTTCCTGCTGATGTTATTCTTGCTCTTTTTTTCGGAGCTTTCTGTATATGTATATTTTCTTTACGGAGTCAGTCCTTCCTGTACCAGTGTATCTCTGAAATGCCCCCGCCCCTCCCCCCTATGCTGCAATGCGCTTGTGGCGCTGCAGGTATTCGCATAAATAAAACAACTAGACACATGTTCCCCTCTCGAATCCTCTTCAAACTTTATCATTCACTCTTTCGATGGCATTTAAAATACTGTTTATTCATAAGGGGCATAACAACGAAAAGTAATATTGGTAGGCTCTTGCTGTTAGAAAAGAAGGTCCATCGCTGCGCAAGCCTTGTCGACTATTTTCACCAAACAAAAGAATTATTTCAGAGAAGCAGAGGACAGTTAATACCGAGCACTCGTGCAACTACCGTCTCTTGCATCATCTTCATTTTGCAGAAACAAGAACTGCTTAATTTCTACAGAGCGTATCTAATCCTGTAGAACGTTCCAGTATTCGTATGACAAGGGAATGCTAAAGGTGGTTGCTACCGGGCCCTAGAACCTGTAACTGTAACTCACAATGTACCAGAGCTACTAAATAAACTTGAAAAATCTTTAAATAAAGATGTTGAGTTTTCACGAGGGCGATCGCGTAATATGTTTCATTTGATGAATTTCATTGATCGATTGCGTTCAACTAGTCGTATGTATTACTCGCTTGTGTTATTAGGGCGTCTAGAATGTAGGGCATGTATTTGCATATCTTGATAGTATGTATATTGATGTATCACTGATAGTATAGGTATAGGTACTTATTGATGTGACCTCATGTATTGTCATTTAATATTATTACCAACACATTGTTACGTTTCGCCTACAACGCGCGGTAATGCCGGCGCGGATGCAACGGACGCCGGGGCTTTGTTCAAAGCGGCGGACATTTTGGCCCGTCCGACGCCGCCGCAACGCCTACCCGCCAAGCGTGTCCAGGCGTGTTTCAGTGCCACGTGTCTTCGTGTGTGTGTGTGTGTGTGTGTGCCCACGCTTGTCAAAGCGCGGCATCAGGGGAGCGGAGCTCCCCAAGTGAAGGTTGGCGATGCGTCACTACACTCGGTTCAGCAGGTCTCTCGGCTCGACAGTTCGCGCCGTCGTGGGGTCATGCTCCGCCGTCCCGTGACCTTCATCCCGTGACCTTCTCTTTTGGACCGCGACGCCGAGGGTATAAGAGCAGCTGCCCCCGGACGCCAGGAGAGAGGCTCCGATTTGTACTGTTGAGTTACGTGCTCTCCCGTCTCTCCACTTCGGTCGAACTGACCGGCCGCTCTTTTGCTATGTTAGAATAAACAAGTTGTTCTGTTACCAGTCTTCTCTTGCTTTGCCGGGACCTTCGGATGCTTCCAGTGCCCCAGGCCGCCAGGCCAACGCTACCCTTGGGGCTTGCGACCCATTGGCAATAACGGGCGTCAGCACCGAGACCCCAACAACTCGTGCCAGCGGTGCGATTACAACATCTGGTTGCCAGCGGTGAGATCGCGACAACGGAGGCCAGCAGCGAAGAGATGCGGTTGACTGTATGCTGAGCAGCACAACGACCATCCGGGAGCAGCGCAACGAGCCCTGTGTGATGACTGGTTGCCTGCAGCGGAACGACTGCGCTGAAGTCTTGGCTGCAAGGTTTGGTGAGTGCGGGACTTTCTTCTTCTGAGTTTTGCCAGGCTTTTGTTAGTGTTAGAAACAGAGCTGGTAATTGTGGTTGTCGTTGCTACCGGGTTAGTTTGCGGCAAGACAATAGTAGGCAGTAGAGAAAGCAGCATTCAGAGCAGCCATGGATTTGAAGTCGTTGCGCAAACCGAAATTGTTGGAGCTTGCGAGAGAGTTGGGTCTGGATGTCTCAGACAAACTCAGAAAACCAGAACTGCTAAGGGCTATTCTTGAGTTAGAAGCTGAGGATGACGAGCTGTCGGAATGCCTTGAGACCATTGAGGAGAGGGAGACGGCAAAAAGACAGGAGCGTGAACTTAAAGAACAGAAAGAGAAAGATGAGCGTGAACGAAAAGAACAGAAAGAGAAAGATGAGCGCGAACTTAAAGAACAAAAAGAGAAAGAAAAAGAAGAGCGCGACCGTCAACACGCTTTGGAAATGAAGCGTCTCGAGTTAGAGATGGAACGCGCTCGTAATGGAAGTCAGGCACACGGTGCAGGAGAACGAGTATTGTTCAAAATGACTGACCTGATGCGGCCGTTTAAGCTTGGAGAGGACATTGGTTTGTTCCTGGTTAACTTTGAGCGAACGTGCGAGAAGCAGGGGTTCTCTCGGGAAACGTGGCCACAGCGCTTGCTCACTTTGCTACCCGGCGAGGCGGCCGACGTAGTCGCTCGCTTGGAGAGAGAGGAGGCAGAGGATTTCGACAAAGTGAAATCGAGTCTGCTAAAAAAGTACCGGCTGTCAGCGGAGGCGTTCCGTCGGAAGTTTCGGGAAAATGAGAAAGGCAGAAGTGAGTCATATACAGAGTTTGCGTACAGGCTTATGTCAAACATGCAGGAGTGGCTCAAAGAAGAGAAAGCGTTTGGTGACCACGAGAAAGTTCTGCAGTGTTTCGGGCTAGAACAGTTTTATAGTCGGTTACCTGAGAACGTGCGGTACTGGGTCTTGGATAGGCCAGACGTTAGTACGGTGGCTAGAGCCGCTGAGCTAGCCGAGGAGTTTGTGACGCGTCGGGCTCGCGGAGCTAAGGACGGTCAAAAGGGTGAATTTGGCTCCAAGTTTGAGAGGCCGAAGTTCACGCCCATGAGAAAGCGGTTCGAGACGAGGCGAGCACGCGTGTGTTATACGTGCCAGAAGCCGGGTCACTTTTCGGCGCAGTGTCCGACCGAACGTGAGGAGACGGCGGCAGCCGAAGCCGAACGCAGAAAGCGGTTCGAGACGAGGCAAGCGCGCGTTTGTTATACGTGCCAGAAGCCGGGTCACTTTTCGGCGCAGTGCCCAGAAACAAAACCAAAAGTCGTGTTTTTTTCATTAGGCAGCACTCACGAGAACATGAAGCTTCTCGAGCCTTACATGCGAGACCTCCTCGTGAACGGGAAAGAGTGCCGAGTGCTTCGCGATACCGCAGCTACGATGGATGTCGTTCACCCCTCTTACGTAGAACCTGATATGTTCACGGGCGAGTGCGCATGGATCAAGCAAGCAGTGGAAGCTCATAGCGTGTGTCTGCCGGTAGCAAAAGTGCTTATTGAAGGACCTTTCGGAGCACTTGAGACGGAGGCCGCAGTGTCATCTATGCTGCCCCCCCAGTACCCATACTTATTTTCGAACAGGTCCGATCACCTCCTGCGCGAGAAGGGGCTTTTGTTTGGTGAGGCTAGCGTTCAGGCCTTAACCAGATCGAAGGTTCGGGAGCTCGCTGCAAAGGCGGTAGTTGCGGGGCCGACGTTGTTGAACGATGAAAAAGGGTCAGAGGCGCAGCAAGCTGGTATTCAGAGCACGCCCGAACGGGATAAAATTAAGCCTGTAGCGTTAAAGGCACCAGATACTGGAGAGGAAATTCCCGATGCGGGAAAGTTAGAAGAGCTTCCGGTCGAGCTTCCGGGACTAGGCTCAGTGACGAACAGGAAAGACACCGATCAAGTCATTAGCGACTTAATAAGTAAAGCATCGCTGTCGCCTGAGCAGAAAACCGAACTACACCAGCTCTTACAAGAGTTTCAAGGTCTGTTCTCTGAGAGGCCTGGTAGGACTTCTGTCCTTACTCATGACATAGAACTTACCTCCCCAGAGCCAGTACGATCCAAGGCGTACCGGGTGTCACCCCGCCAGAGCGATATTATGGAGGCTGAGGTAAAGAAAATGCTACAGCTCGGTGTTATTGAAGCGGGTGAGAGTGATTATACCTCCCCTTTGATTTTAGTTGAGGTACCGGGCAAGGAACCTCGTCCTTGCGTCGACTACCGCAGGCTTAATTCCATCACTAAGGATCAAATTTATCCGATCCCTAACATCGAGGAGCGCCTTGAGAGAGTGAGTAGCGCTCAGTTTATTTCCACCCTAGATCTTGTCAGGGGTTATTGGCAGGTTCCACTTACAGAAGAGGCTAGTAGGTATGCGGCGTTCATTTCACCAATGGGGACATTCCGTCCTAAAGTTTTGAGTTTTGGTTTGAAGAACGCGCCATACTGCTTTTCAAGCCTCATGGATAAAGTGTTGCGGGGACAGCAAGAATTCGCTTTACCGTATCTAGACGACGTAGCGATATTCTCCGCATCCTGGCCTGAGCATATGGCCCACTTGCGGGCAGTGCTAACCCGCCTGCGCGATGCGGGCTTGACAGTCAAAGCTCCCAAGTGCCAGTTAGCACAGGCCGAGGTTGTCTACCTCGGACACGTGATTGGTCGGGGTCGTCGCCGCCCCTCTGAAATAAAGGTGGCCGCTGTGCGAGACTTCCCGCAACCGCGCACGAAGACCGATATTCGGTCGTTCTTAGGTGTCGCCGGCTACTATCAGAGGTACATCCCCAGGTACTCTGATATCGCGGCTCCCTTGACGGATGCTCTAAGAAAGACAGAGCCGCAAACAGTCGTCTGGGATGAGACGAAGGAAAGAGCTTTTAGCGCCCTAAAGAGCGCCCTAACAAGCCAGCCTGTGCTACGATCGACCGACTACACAAAAGGGTTCGTTGTTCAGTGTGATGCTAGTGAGCGAGGCATGGGCGTTGTACTGTGCCAACGGGAAAATGGAGAAGTAGAACACCCCGTCCTGTATGCTAGTCGTAAGCTGACCAGTCGTGAGCAGGCGTATAGCGCCACCGAGAAAGAGTGTGCGTGTATCGTGTGGGCTGTTCAGAAATTGTCATGTTACCTAGCCGGCTCGAGGTTTATCATTGAAACGGATCACTGCCCTCTCCAATGGCTGCAGACCATCTCTCCCAAAAATGGCCGCCTCCTGCGCTGGAGCCTCGCTTTGCAACAATATTCCTTTGAGGTGCGTTACAAAAAGGGGAGTCTCAACGGTAACGCCGATGGCTTAAGTCGAAGCCCCTAACGTGGGAATCAGCCTCAAAATTGCTTGTTACTGATGTTTTTCTTCCTGAGGCAGGATTTTTTTAACCTATTGCTTTTGTGTAGTGTTTCAAAGTGATGATGTGCTTTCTAGTGCAATTTTTCGATTTGTGGACGCGTTCTGAGTGCTGCTAAACTACTGTAAGGAACTAGGCAGCAGTAAAAAAGGGGAAAGAGCCTGGCAGGGCTTAGTGAGGGTTGTGCCGTGCTTGCTGACTGAGCGGTTGACTTTTGGCGTGGTTCTAACGCTTGCCGGAAACGAGAACAAAAATGTCAACTCTCCCGAAGTCACTTTGCAGTGTCCTGTGTGCACCTGAACGTGAGAACGAGGCCTTCTCTGTGCGCTGCGCTCAAGAAACGCCCAAGGACGCCCAACTTCGGTTATGAGCATCATCGAGCGACATCCCTCCGGACAGCGGATGCAGTCCCCTGACCTTCGGGATCTCCTTCCCCCGGCGGGGCGGTCTGTTACGTTTCGCCTACAACGCGCGGTAATGCCGGCGCGGATGCAACGGACGCCGGGGCTTTGTTCAAAGCGGCGGACATTTTGGCCCGTCCGACGCCGCCGCAACGCCTACCCGCCAAGCGTGTCCAGGCGTGTTTCAGTGCCACGTGTCTTCGTGTGTGTGTGTGTGTGTGTGTGCCCACGCTTGTCAAAGCGCGGCATCAGGGGAGCGGAGCTCCCCAAGTGAAGGTTGGCGATGCGTCACTACACTCGGTTCAGCAGGTCTCTCGGCTCGACAGTTCGCGCCGTCGTGGGGTCATGCTCCGCCGTCCCGTGACCTTCATCCCGTGACCTTCTCTTTTGGACCGCGACGCCGAGGGTATAAGAGCAGCTGCCCCCGGACGCCAGGAGAGAGGCTCCGATTTGTACTGTTGAGTTACGTGCTCTCCCGTCTCTCCACTTCGGTCGAACTGACCGGCCGCTCTTTTGCTATGTTAGAATAAACAAGTTGTTCTGTTACCAGTCTTCTCTTGCTTTGCCGGGACCTTCGGATGCTTCCAGTGCCCCAGGCCGCCAGGCCAACGCTACCCTTGGGGCTTGCGACCCATTGGCAATAACGGGCGTCAGCACCGAGACCCCAACAACTCGTGCCAGCGGTGCGATTACAACAACATTGTCACTGCTGCCGATTATTGGCCCCCGTGGCCTCCGCCAAGCTGTATACTTACAGCTTTCTTGCCAGGGGAGCCTTCTACACAACGCTGCCTGTGTGTCGTGAATTGAATTGAAATGGCTCGTTATTTAAGTAGAACTGGCTCTGGATCCCAAGGGTCACTAGAGCTGAAAAGTATACACCGTCGACTACCGTTACTTCGACCCTTGTAGGACCGCAATAGTTGGTCGAATTATTTGAAAAGTCGAATTAACAGAGGGGACGCAATGAACGAATTAAAATATTTGTTTATTACTTGAAGTAGCACGTAATGTTATTTTTTGTTTCGTTTTCTTGATGTGCGACTCAACTAGCATACGGTGAAGAGCGCCGACATGTTTAAACGCTGGCTCAAAGTGAGAATCGCACGCACGCACGCACGCACGCACACACACACACACACACACACACACACCTATATATATATATATATATATATATATATATATATATATATATATATATATAAGCTCGGCCCTATGCCTTTATTTTGCGGAGCAGCGTGTAAGGATTTACAAACACGCCGGCCGTATTCTCTGCATTTGATTAAAGAGTCTCTCTCACTCTCACCGCAACAAAAATAAAGTACTCTAGTATTTCCAAATATATTTCCGATACTATTTTAACTTGTGTATGATTGTGTTGGAACCAACCCACGGCAATGTTTAAAAAATGATAGTCTGTTGTACAGAAGTGCTTTGTTTAAGGACCAGTCATGCGATGGCGGCGTTAATTGATTATATTGTAATGAAGAAAAAGATCGCTTGTCGACAAACAGTGGAATAGCCAGCGCATTGTGTCCATCAGATGTTGAACCTTGGAAAGCGCACTGTGCCTGATAAGTCTTTGTTCGTCATCAGTTGTACGCGCAATAAACCTCATTTGCATAATATTTATGTAATCAGTTGGTGCACAATTATGTTTGTCCCTCAAATGCCCATCTCCGTATTCCTGGAAAGCTTCGTAACGTGTACAGCAGTACTGACGACTGTAACAACAGCAGCAGTCGAAAGAAAGTTGCAATATTTAATCCGTACCCACGTTTGCGGGATACATACATTCATGTTTATTGGAATAACAAAAGCAGCCAATGTATAAAGAGCAATGAAATTTTTTTCCGGCTCGCAGCATCGATGACAATGTGCGGTTCAGCGTCGACCGCAAGAAGACTAAACTACTAAACGTGCATGGTCATGACAATTACATTGCTAAAGCCTTTCGTCTTTTCCTTCCTCGCTTTTCTTTTCTTTTGTCTTTCACGTCCTTAGAACCAGGACAACAGGCAGTACGAGTGGATGATAGATTTGTGCAGCGTGGTACTGTTGCCTGATCAGCCCAGATCATTCACGCCAGAGCAGTGTGTGCGTCAGCCAAAAGATTAAAATCTGCACTTGCAGTTTTTGTTGGATACATTATTTCTGGCAGGTTCTGGCGGAAGGCACGCGATCTTTCGTGCTCCAAAGATGACGTCATTATTCCCTCCCTACGACATTCTAATCCCAAATTTGCTTCTCTGCAGCAACGTCACTAAAAAAGAAGGAAATGTTGCAGCTCACTATATATATATATATATATATATATATATATATATATATACGTTGAGAGTTTTAGAGCCAGCTGCTGCCCTCGTGTCGAGAACGTGGTCTAATAAGATGCTCACTCGAGTCGCCAGTCAATGTCATTCCTGTTGGCACATTTTTTTTTTTCTTCTGGGATGAGGAATCAGAATGGCAACGAGAGCCAAAACAGAAAACAATCTTACCAAGTATTTACAAGGTGCCAGCCCACTCTCGGCCCCACAGTGAAATTGTGCCACATCCCGAGGTCATCGATACCATCATCATTAACAAGGTAGGGAAAGATAGTTGAGAACTCGGCGTACAATGCTACGGCTCCATTGTCAATACAGTTAATATGCTTTCATTAATTGCAAGCTTACAGAACATTCCCGCGGCGAGGTTAGTTCCCCAGGCCAAATTTTGAGAAGCTTTTATTTTCTGTACTATTATTAGTTTACTGATGTATAAAGGTGCGTTTCGCAGCGCAAGTACTAGGATCGATATGTCGGAAGCCACAACATTAAAATTATCTATTGATATTTATCAGGGATCTTTCTTCGCGCAACAGGCAAGGCTTAGTTTATTTACGAAAGAAGCGCAATTTTGTGCCGATACTAGGCACATTCAGTCTCATGAACATGACCACAATTCACAAACAATAGAACACGAGGCTCACTCCTCTCAAGCAAAATTTAATTATGATGCAGCTGTGCTAAGCGTTGGCTCCAGCAAACAGCATCAGACGCAGTCAGTGAGGAAGTAACGGTGCAAATTGAAATGAGAGCTAGTATTTTCGTCGTGATTGCTTGTGATGTGTCCATCAGGATGAGTATGCAGTACGCTACGTGAGCACAATATCGTGTGAGAGCGCTGCAGCATCAAGATCCGTCATCAGGCGCTCGAAAAGATATGGAGGATCCAAAGTTATGTGGGAAAGCCGCATTCTTCACTTGCCGGTGAGACAAACAACGGCCAACTTCATCCTTTCACATCAGAAATATGGCAACGTAATGCTGTTAGTGGGGCTGGTACAAAATACACGAAGGTATTTCATGGCATTATCGTAGCAGTACCTGACATTTGTGCTGAGGCATGGCACCCATGGCACCTGGACATCAGTGCACATGCTACAATGCGTATGTTTGCTGCGCAAGGCGCAAAGTGCGATGGCGCAATCGCTCGGAATAATCATAACACCGAAAGAAAAAGCTCAAATAAATTTAAAAAGATATAAATCATAACGAGCATTGCGCTCCAGACAAATAAAATTTAAGTACCAGACAGTGCCGTATACATAAGCATCATATTTCAAATCACGAGCATTGATTTCTAGCGAAATGGCGCCGTTGGGAGTGCCAACGTACGTTGCCACAGCATGCGCGTATTGTGATGGCATCTGACGGCACGCAAAAGAAACAGCACTGCGCTGCTTTTAGCCTCCAAGATAAACGCGCACCGACCCGCCATCCTGCGTGATTCCGACTAGCGCCGCGTGCGCCACCACTACATTATAGAAGGAAGCACCTTTTCGCTTTTGAGATTGCCAACGCCATTAGCACCGAGAACGAACTACAGGGGCGTTGCGAGCGCCGCTCGCGTGACGTCAGGGCACGGACTCACGCCTGTCGTCTGCTACAGTTCGGGCGTTGTCCGGACGCTTTCTGCGGTGTTTTCGTTTGTTCGCCCTCGTTCTCTCTGCTTGTATACTTATGGTGGTCATCTCAAATATATTTTTGCGGCGTCTTCCTTTGCGAACATTTATTCAAAGAGCTAATTTCTTAGACAACAATGCAGCTCTCAAAGGCAACGCTACAGTGCCAGCCGAAGGAGCGCACACCAGCCCATTGCGGGTTTTTTATGCCCAGATGGACAATCGGAAAAACATAGCATATAAGAATCCAGTTATGATACCATACCTGCCGCGGTGCAACAAGTATGTCACAAACGCTGGCTATATATGACTTCTACAACAGTTACGTTGATTTTAATCCTCTAAAACAGGTTTGCTCACGACGAATAGGTCATGATATAATATCAAATTTTCGCATTTCTTCACAGAGAGAGAGAGAGAGAGAGAGGAAAGAGGAAAGGCAGGGAGGTTAACCAGAGAAAAAAAAATCCGGTTGGCTACCCTACGCTGGGGAGAGAGGGGAGGGGGAGGTAACGCTCGGCAGTAACACGGGGACTTAACTAATACTGCAGTTTAGATTCTACAAGCACCACTTGCTTCTTTAACTGCTTGTCAACATTAGGCGGTTCTTCACGTGTTTGTTTTAAGCGGCGGAAACTTGAAGTAAAATTAATGAATGCTTACAGCTATTTACAGACTGCAAATAGGTATGTACCAATATATATATTCCCTTTTCCGTGCTACACGTTCAACTCACTTGAGAAATTTACTGGTGCTTGTTGCTTGAGGAATATACATGAGGAATCTTTTTGGCGAACTGACACGGGCTGCTCGGCCCAAATGTTTTAGTGAAATATGCCTGTTGGACCGTACGGCTGCAGCTAGAAAGAAGTCGAAGCGTCAATCATTAGTATAGTATGGGACATATTGAAGATATCAATATGCCCCCCGGTGGAGGGTCAGAAATCAAGTGAAAGTATGTGCAGGGCTTGTGGTGCTTTCTCTATGAATGTTTGCGATTGGATTGGAGCAAAATTTATTTAGTCTGCAGTTGGCCAAGGTTCTCTTTTATGTACCGATGAAGCCAATAGTTATCCGTTTGTACAATTAAACGCTGGATCGAGACATGGTGAGACAGAAGGTGCTTGAATTTTTGTTTTCTAGGCAATCTAAGCTGCGCTGTAGTAGCTCGAGAATACTTTAGACATTCCAGTTGGCGCTGTAAAAAAAAAAGCTTTATGGTTTCAATTCGAGGTTGTAGTGAACTGACGGGTTTCGCGAACATAGCGTGCCTCGCTATACCGACAGTCGGTTGCTACCGTTCCGTGATCAGGGGTGTGCCATATTGTCGATAAAGGCTACTGAGGGCCACTATGAAACATTTCATTACTTGCAATTGATTGGCTCTCAATCTTAACAACGAAACTTTTCTCTCAGGTGATTGCTACTATGGTGTTTGCGAATTAACTATGTAAATACTCTACATGACGCGCCGTCGTGTTAGCAGCCATGAGGAATTCGTTTTTTGGAGGCCTGTTTCAGAGGGGGATGAATGTAGCAGCAAACTTTTTCATAAGAACTGCGCGCCTAACTATTTTTACGCATTAATGAAGGGCCATATTTGAATGGAACAACACACCAAAGTAATAAGAATCATGATGACAGCTTCGCTGGGCAGTGTCTTTCTAACACGGATAACATGCTGACTCCAATTACCAAGATTTTTCTTCCATGTAAAATGCAATGTCTCTTATAGCTAAATTCTAAGGGAGTGTTAAGTGTTTAGCGAAGCATCATACACAACTTCGCGTGTTGAATTTGCAGACATTTCTTTTACGCAGTGTTTATGGACAGACACGGCTCATATATTCATTGCAATGCCAGTAGACTTCTTCAACGCTACGTAGCTTGCGATATCCAGGCCGCAAATTTTATTGACTCATGTGCTTTAGGAGAAGGAACTGTGGTTCAGCCATGGCAGCAGAAAGAAGCCGACATATCGTTCAATAAGCACGGCTCGAGCCACCCATACCTCAAGCATACACGAAGGGAACGAGCGCGCGGCAGCTGAGCAAGCCGAGCGAGCGCAGTCCTGGCCGTGACGTCACTCGCGAGAGGGCGCCACTCCTAATTCTCGCCGCTAATAGAGTTAACATAACTACCTCTAGAAGAAAAGCTGGCCCGAAAAAGTGGGAACCGCTAGGGCGCCGCCCTATTGCTACTGGTCAATGTGGCCAGCGCAGTTACTATTGAAAGGGCTAAAAACAAATACAGGTCACCTTATGCTTTGTCATTTAAAAACGCACGTCTGCTGGCTTTATGAAGGGGATGCGTTAATATTAAGTTTGCAGAAAGCGCTTGCTAAGTGCATGACTAATGTAAATCACGATGTACGTATTCATGCAATAAATGCAATTTCGGTTTCGAGTCTGTTTTTTGGATGCGTAGTAACTTCGTACAGTTTAGGCTTGACATGTGATCGCGTGACGACATCGCACGCTGTGGCAGCTATGGCACATTCGTGCCTTTTGTGCCACCATGGTGCCACCCAAGCCCCGAAGTTCTCTCGCGTATACCTTCACATGTAAGTAAACGAATGTATCTTCTTGTTCAGAACATCACGCGAGTAGACAGCTCTTGTGATGCATCACAATCGTTTGAGAAGCGTCACAGTAGAGCATCTTTTTTTAAAAGCGGAGCGGTGTTTTTATTTGCACGTTTCCCTTCAATAGGGAATTGCTGGACAGGTGGACCAGCGCACCGGAATTGTACAGGCGAATTTACAAGCAAGTCACAGAATCTGTTTAATTGTTGCACTTTGAACAATTATGCTTCTGCAAAGGCCACAGCAGAAAAACAGCTTGATGCCGAGTATTTCTGTGCCACGAAGCAATCAAGAGGCGAGTGCCTAATACGGACGAAATCGAGTGCATGAACCCACATATTAATAGCGTCGGCGTTTTATTAACTGTACAATATTTTCAACACTTCCTTGCATGCTATTTCATGTGTCATATCTTTTCTGGTCACAAATGTGTGCAGCGAATCTATTTGCATGATCGACTCCGGGCCTGTGGGACCGTTCACTTACACTTTATGGTGAGTTTTTTACATGTGTCCATAAACTGCAGATATGCACATCAGATCCCTACGAGCATTTCAAAATTGAATTATTTTAGACAACACGCACATATGCAATACCTACATAATCTCAAATGCTACTAAGCAGCTGGGACACATTTTTGGTTAGTATACTCGGAGGTAAAATAAGTAGATCATGTGGACAGCTCCAGCTCATTTTCCTTAAATCAGTGTGTACAAGGGCATCCAAAAATAACTTTTTCTCGCGCACCGATTATTTTGCTGTATAAGCAAGAGAACCCACCACATTAGTATAACATATGTTGTACATCACACTAATATGTGCTTTAATTTACCAAGTGAGATGAGTTACCTTTATGGCTCATTCAGTGAAATCGCACTGCAAGCTGCATTCTTCAATCATCTATTGGATTTTGCAAATGTTTAACGAAACATATTTCCCTGTTATGCAGATATGCAATGGCAAGCCCTTCTGTGTGTTTCAAAGGTAAAATTTAAGCTCTAAATTAAAGAAGACATTTCTAGTCAGAAACAACAAGCAAAAATGGTGAACGCATATTATCAGTATAATTATGATTAATAGTATAATTATGAGAAGTGTAGAATGATTTTAAGAAAAAGAATGGTATTTGAAATTGCAAGACTCTTCAGTGGAGGTCAAGCAAGTCAATATAGGTATAATACTCTGCAAAATTATGCGAGTAATTGGATAACAAACAATGGGTCAGGAAATGCGTTATTATTTTTTTTGCAGAACAAAAGCTGATGATTGTCATTACATGAGTCACTTTGGCATCATGAGACTGCTGCTTGATAAATTCAGAAACAAACCAAAAAACAAGCCACGCAAAAATAAAAAACAATTTAATGATGCTCTCTCCACACTGGGATAAATAAAAAGAAGCGGATCACATTTAATGTGGACATATCGGACGGCTTTGAAACACTAAAGAAAAATTCAGTTTCGAGCTATGGCACTTGCCGCATAGATGTGGGGGGCCTTGCACCAATAGTTATAGTTAACACTGTATTTAAATATTGAAAGCATTCATGCAGACAAGGATGATTCTTTATATTTTTGGCTACCACTTCAAATGCGTCCACCAAGTGTTACAATGCTGCACACAGCCATACTAAGGATCTCACAGCAACACCTGCAGGTAAAAAGCAAAAGCCGTCAAAGTGCTGGTGTATTCTGGACACTATCGTTGAAAACTTTTAGGCAGGAACAATGCAAGAAGCAGACATAAGAACTGCATTTATTTTCATAATGTCCCATTTGCATGGCCTTTTCTTTTTGCTTAGACAATGCCTATGCCTAGCCCCAGCAGCTCCCTCATGCAGACTCCGCAAGCCAAGAGGCCGTGGAGGCAAATGCAGGTAAGAGGCAAGAAGCAATAGCACTGTTATTGACATTCATCCAATTTCTTTCTTTTTCTTACGTTTAGGCAGCCAGCAGACCTCGAACAGCCACCTTGACTGCGGTTGTCTCACCCATGTCGCCAAGGAAGCATTTTAGGGAAAGCGACAGCCAATGTAAACAGCCACTTCTCCATGTAAACGATACTATTTCTCTCAGATGACTCCTGTGCTTCGCCATGCCAGCTCATCTGTGCATACTCCACCAACAAAAATGCCGTAGAGTCACGTGCAGGCATGGTGTGCGTGCAGGTCAGAGACAAGAAGCAGTGGCACTGGTTTAGACATTCACCCAATTTCTTTCTTTTTCTTACGCCGAGGCAGCCAGCACACCTTGACTGCGGGTGTGTCAGCAGATTTCTGTTGTACATATGCTCATAATAAACTTCAGTAAGCTTGAACTTGCTAAAAACTTGAAGGCGAATGGGAGATTGATGCATTGCTTTTTTGAACATTTAGTGTACACATACGATATGTTATACTTTGCAGTGCTGCAGAGCGAATTTTAAAGTTTCCCTGTATATTTTTCACCTTTAATTACGTATGTGTTGTGTGGCCTTCAATGCTGCAGTTCATGTTATAGCAGCGGCTTTGTCTGTGTATTGCACACTGGATTAAGCTTGTGATATCCACATGTTCAAAAGGCCTATACTTCTCTCATATATACAAAATAAGGTTCTATGTAGTTCTCAGTGTTACAATAAAAAATAAAAGTAACCAATCCGATCGTGGAATTGTGTTTATTACAGTAATTCCTATGACAGTTATTGACATGTTGACAACTTGAATTGGTCAATCCGCCATGGGAAGGAATTGTATGTACACATGTAGAAAAAGGGGTACGTGTGTGTTTGCAGGGGGTGGGGTGGTATAGGATTAGGGCGGTACAAAAAAAAAACGTACTAACACCGTCCTCTAGACCCATTCCATTAAGGTACCGTAACAAAGCGTATTATGGATAAAGTTAATCTGATGTTACTTCATAGGCCAGGCGACGCGGCTACATATGCCATGACTCGCATTCGCGACTACCGAATACCCTCCATATTATTCTGGTTAATCTTGCTCACTGCACCGAGGCAAAAGAAAGATGATAGGCGCAGGTACCTTTAAAGTATCTCGACCTTGCGAGGCACCGCTGCGTGTGCCAGGGGAGCTGTGTGCGCGAACACTCCCTGGCACACAACTGCCTCGGCGACCCCAACCTACGTACCGTTCTGGTTCGAGCTTTGATCCCCCCACTGTCCCGTGGGTGCCCTGGAGTTCCTGCGCATCCTGCTTTATTATTATCTCAGGTGCTCTCCTGAGACTGCCGTTTGTCGGTTACATGTGCCCTGCAGCTGGATCAGTACTTATAAAAAAAATATATCGTCGCGACGATAGATCGTGACAGCGGCTTCTGCAACATAGCGCGCCCATGCGAAGAGAATTACGGAACGCCAAAGAGGAATCTGACCACAGCTTCGAGCTCCTACTCGTAACCTCGTCGAGTGGCACTCCTGCAACAGGCGTGACCGCTGAAAACCGCATACCGCCGGAAAGTTCAATAGGATAATCGTTCGGTTGCATAACTGCCACCTGCACGGCCAAGATGGACCACACCCACACCATCCCGCAACATAGAATAAAGAACCAACTTATAAAGGCCAAACTCAGGGCTAGCGCGCACACCACATCACCACACTACAAGCGAGACGCTGCCATAGAATAAAGAAACAACCTGACGCTGCTACGTGGGCTACGCTGCTAAGTCATGGCTAAGTGCTAGAAGCTATCGGTTGCCAGATTAAAACTGACTACTGTCGCCAAGCCTAACAAGCGTCTCAGGAGCTGGCAACCTCAGCGCGTAGCAACATGGCGGCGTTCTTGCGGTTTCCGATTTCAATGCATATACCCTATGGGTAGCTTGTCCTCTAGAGTCAGTATAGTAACTCTATATATGGCCAACGCCAACGAGGAGCTACGTACGGCACCAGTCTTAGAGGGTTGGTGCTGCAAGCACAGCGTGATATCAAGGTTGGCCACGCATCGGCGGTGACGTCGTGGCACCCGCGCATCACTATACAGAATACCGACAACCCGCACTCCACTGAGCAGATGCGTTTCCGGCGTTTAGGAATCCAATATCAAAAGAAGGCACTTACTTAAGAACGATCGTGTTTAAAGTTTAACAGCTTTTGAGTCTTAGTCATTGCTTGTTACGCAGTGGCGGAAAAACTGAACACTTCCCAGCAAGAAAAACACGTGTGAGTGGAATATACACAAAGCGCAAGATCAGTATGAATGTCCCAACTGAAAGTCCAGTTGCTTCTGTAGATGTCAAGTATCACTATTCTGTCACGAAACTTTTCGGTGTCACATGAAGATAAGGTCCATTGTGTTGAATTATGGTTTTTTTCAGGCTCAGTATTGTGAGTACCAAAAGAAAACAATAATGCAGGCATGAACAAACCTTGTTCTGTCATATAAATTACCTGTGTGCAATATTGAGCAGCGTTTCATTTTTGGACAATCAAAGAACGCAAGTACGCCGTAAATGCATTGTCGCCCAATTTTGACTACAGTTGTGGCAGGAATGCATGCCATTTAATGGGCTAATTATATATTATTAACCAGTACAGGACTTGAAGGGTTATGTCCCTGCACGCAGGGACATGACGCTTGTCTGACGAAATGTCACGTCGGAAATACAGTCAAACCTCGACTTAAAAACGAAGCCCGTTTTACAAAACTGTAGGTTTAATGAAGTAATTTCGATTATGTAATCTAATGCGCTGAAAGCAGAGATGAAACGAAATTAATTGAATGTCTTGCCTGATTTAAGTATACTTGATGGGGGATACGGGTGAAATATGGGTAAGCCGGGTGTCATATCAGGTGATGGGCGTCACTGACTCATTCAAATGGTTTGCAGCTTCCATGCCGAAGCTGAAGACGCACTGAACGAGGTCACTGTCTAAGTGCTTTCGATTTAACGAAATGTTCAATTCACGAAATAATTCTCAGGTCCCATCGACTTTGTTTAATCGAGGCTTAGCTGTTGTTAAATCGTAAAACGTGGTGCAATGTAAAAAAAAAAAGCGGCTTCAAATGCGTTAGTGAAGATTTTTATTGATTGTTTCCTTTGTTGTTTTTCTGCTTAGCACGACACCGGATTTTTGTTCGGTCCTGTACATCCTACTAAATTAGCTTTTATGCGGAACCACACTTGTTTACTCGGGTGTCTTATATAGGTGCCCGACACAGCGTACGGTAGAGACATTGTGGACATAAATATGCAAATGCCTTTATTTATACCAGCAACACTGCTGAAAGGAACTTGCTGGATACGAATTCAGCATGCACGCTGAAAAATCACAGCTGCGTACGAAGTTGCCATTCTCGTGCGCACAGCATCTGTAGCAACGGCGAAGACATTGAAAAATAGCATTAAGACCGGCACCTCCAACAAGCCAACTGTCTGGTGCACTCTCATATTAACACGAGCCCGAAGATTGCGTGTAAATATTCAGTCCAAGTAGCTCGAGTTTCAGCCTAGAGAATCGTTAGAGAAACAGCTCGTTCCTGAATAAGGAAAATTGTGTAATCATGTGACTATATAAGAGAAGGTTTTTGCGAATAAATATAACACCTGCTGGGTATTATCAACGACGAAATGTTACTGTTTTGCACCTGTATGTTCATGTATCCTGTCGATGGTACTCTGAAGACCATGCGAATGCAAATTTTCCTGTTCTAAACGTTAAGAAATGACTAATGGTGGCGCATCAAGCCGTTCAATCTTACCTGGATCTTTGGTGCATGTTAGCAGCTTCTCTTGCCTTTGGAGTCTGGCTTCTTTGCTAACGGACGTCTCGAACGCGAGTAGCATGTACTCCTCTATCATGACGCGTAACATGTGAACATGACCTGAAAGCATAGGCATTTTGGAGCACGGGTAAATCACAGCGCCAACATTTACATTATTATGTACACAAGCGGCAAGGTGATAGCTAGATCACACATAATGCTCGACTCATAAACCCGGCACTGTGTGTGCGTGAAGTGCTCTGCGGTAAAACGTTTATTTCATGTGCTGAATATGAGTGTGGCGGTGGTGGTAGGTTGTAGCAGCAGGCGAGTTTACTCTGTTGATAAAAGCCGGCAAGTGCTCCGCCCGAGCGTCTCTTACAATATCACTGCGGCGTTTCACCACATGTCCATCAAATCAGTCTATCTTAGGAATGCGATAAGGAGACCTTAAGCTTTTTCTTTTTTTTTTGCCGGCTATAGTTGATCCTTCGGTGAACTTAAGGGGTGTTGCAAGCAGACATAGGGAAGGTCCTTTTTTGTGCATTTTCCAGGAGAGCGTCCCCTTCATTTTGGAATTTCGGGCACGACCACAGAAAGTGTTCAGTGTTTAGTGTCTCGCCGCATGCCGTACAGTTTGGAGAATTGATACGCCCTGTCATAAATAACCATGCCGCTGTACTAGTAGATCTTGTCCTTATGCGATACCGAAGTGAGGCTTCCTCTCGACGAAATCCCTTGGTTACGCCGGGCATATGTGGTGCAGCCTGGAGTGACCCAAAGGGATTTCGAATGTCACATTTTTTAACTTGATCCATGGAGTCTTGAATTTGGGAGGATGATAGAGCGCTGCGCGTGCAGGAGCACCAGCTTTTTCGTTGTCGGCCATACCAGTGTGGGAGGGAATCCACTGAAACTTTACTGTGAAGCCTTCGTTGCCGAGTTCTTTCACGAGGGCCAGTGACTTGATGGAAGGTAGACCGCGGTAGGGTTGTTGCAGCGCGACCTTTGAGTCCGTAAGGAGACCACATTCTGTGGAGGCGTACGCTCGAAGAAAAATCTCGGGGAAAACGGGAGTAACTGGGCCGTTAGTCCTAAAAAGGACGCTTTCGTCCCTCAAAGGACTAACTGAAAGAATGAGCGTGCCGTGTGCCAATTTTGGAGAGTAAGTGATTAGTCCCTGGTCGGAAAGAGAGCAATGGGAGGACGAACTACAATAGTTACTCTCCATGCACTGCACTGTTTTCGCCCGTGTCATGGAGCGATGCGGCGAAAACGGTGTTGTCTATAAATCGTGAATAGTGCGAAGTTCGTGCACTGTCTATTGAACTACATGCAAAGCAGCACCTTGCCTCTTGGTGAGAAAATTGCGTAAAACTTAAAAGCTGTGGAATGCGAAGAGCCATGCCCTTCGTGCGCACACAATAAGTGAGCGATACACATTAAACGCGCTAGTCATTAATAGACGGCTAGATTTTCTTGGTCAATAGCATCTAAGTTCCTTCAGTTCCAAGGAGGTTACGAACTTAAGTGAAGCAATGTGTAGCTCAAACGGGACACGCTAAACGACAGAGAAATTAGCCTTCTCTGTCGTCTTGGGTGCGCCGTTTGAGCTCGCTACACGTATACACCGCGTAGTGCCTCAGTTTAAATCACCCTGAGAATACTCGGCCAGATTTCTTTTCGCAGTCGCTTATGGTTGCAAGTACAGTCAACGGTAGACTCTCCCTGCATAGCATACACCAAACGCCGAGTCGCTACACAAAACGTCCCTACCCATATGACGGAAATCACCCATATGACGTCAGTGGGGCGAGCTAACCGATTCGCTGACCGGTGTGCGTGATCGATAATTTTTCCAACCTTATGGCACACATGTGATGTTCGTAATAGTTGGAATGTTAGTTAATTTGTTTTTATAGAAAGAAAGTAACATAAAGAGAATGCACAAGAAGAATTTTTCAGTACACTTAGGCACTTCCGGCACACAGCAAGTGTCGTCTGCTTGTGTTACAACGTGCTCCGTCTTTGACTAGAGCTCCGCCGTCAGTGTCCGCCGTCAGTATCCTTTGTTGCGTTGGGGACTGCAAACGTAGCGACTGGCAATATGTCAAGCTGCGACATCGTGTCCCTCTGCAAGCCAGTAGACGAGCGGACTGGCTGCAGCGCATCGGACTGCCGCTATCCGATCGGCGCCAGGATTTGCGCGATTGCGGCCGTCACTTTACACCGGAAGATTACTAACGCAATAGCGTTTCGCGAGTCCGGTAGTGAGGTAAACGCAAGCGCAAGGGGACAGGGCTTGGCCGTGTCCCCTTGTGTGTTATTTCAGGGGATGAACAGAAGCGCAAATATGAATAGTCTGCATGGTGCAGCCACCTGGTGGCTGAGAGCTCAACCACACACAGCAGCAGTAACAATATGTATTTTTCTTTGCTGCTGGTGTAAATTTTTCGCAGGAGTGTAATCGTTAACACGTTGTCTTTATTAATGTTTAAAATGTTTTACACTTGGTTAGAGCAATATTAGCTCTTTCTTTGGCTGGTTAAGCTCTGCACCAACGGGCGGCGGGACCGTGGAGACCGGTCAGGCAGCTCACGTACGTCTACGCTAAAGTTCCTTCATCAGCTTGAGTTTATGTCTCCACCGTTCCGTCGAAACGGTCAGCTAGTGTGTGGTTACCGGAATACCGGACACGTTCGGCGCTGCGACAGAATGCTCGCAACGCACGCTGCTTCCATAGCTCTCGCTTAGGGTCGACGGCCAAGCGGCTAGCGGTTTCGCGCGGGCGGGGGCGGGCTCCAAAACAACCGGAAGTGGGCGATGTGACGTCGCATCGTGACGCAGAACCAGTGAAGGCGGAGTTTAGCCCCGATCGCTCGGCAAACGAGTTGAGGAGGAAAAGCATGGCTAGGGAGGAGGGTAACTTGTAATCGCTTGTCTTGTAGCTCCATTAATACGTAACGCTTCACTTAAATTGTGGGGCGAATGTTCTACTTAAGCTGTACCCAACGCGTCTACAAAATTTGTCCGAACCGTTTCAGGGGCCCTTTAACCGATTAATCCCATGTCAGTTAGTCCCCAAACGAACTAATGGTTGTGGCAAATCAGTTAGTCCCCAAAAGGACTAGCCTCCCTAACCCTTTTAGTCCTTTTTTTTCCTAGAGTGTAGCGTGTGCATTTACTTATAAACAAGATATAACTAGTTGTGTTAACAGTGGAAAAATAAAAGATAATTTAACTTCAACCGCTTACCGAAGCTCTGAGCCCGGGACAGGGTCAAGTGCCTCATGATGGCTGAGAAAAGCAGCATCCAGGAAAGCATGAAATCTCTGTATACAATGCTACGACTATGCGTGGTGCTGCTATGTCTTGCTTCCTGTTGCAGCATCCAAACCCAGAAGGAAAAAAAAAACATGACATTATAACGGGAAACGGCACTTGTCAGTAGCGCGAGATTATTCATTACCAGAGTTATGAGTTACAAACGTGAATGCAGAAGCGTTAACGCACCGTAACGGTATTGTCGAGAGCCATGTCCATCCATTCCGTCAAGTCTTCAACCGAGGCGTGCTTCTTCAAGAGCGAGAGCAGCTCAGCAACTCCTGCAATGTGACAACCTTTCGTCAGCGTTTGACGTAGCCTACTTATGAGCTAACTGTGGTGCTTCTGCTTAATGCGTAACACAGCCTTTAATTCAAAATCTATGGCACTGTTCTGCGTCAAGCATATATACGAAAACGCTGAGCTCGGAATAGAAAACGCATAGGTGTAACAAAAGCCCTGTAATAAAATGGAAGCACTTTCTAAAGACGTCTAGAAGGGACTCGGCACAAGTTAGCATGCAGCAGAAACATTTAGACAAGGGTGTCCTTTCCTTGTCCTTTTTCTTTTCACGTAGGCTATGCGAATGTTTAGTTGCACAGCTCAGCTTTACAGCTGTTCGTAGAGAAGGCGAATTCAAATTTGTGCGCTCGTTTGCCACATTTATTTTTACTGTTGGTATTTTGTCAACACGTTACTACGTCCCCATATCCCTCTTTCATGGGTGCAATGAGGTAGGAAACACATTTTCACATAGATGATACAGCGTCTTACCTAGAGCTGACGCCGTTCTGCCGTTTTGAAGACAGGCGAAGGCTTCTTCGACGGTTTCATCCATGACAAGCTTGCTCAAATCTTCCAACATGCGCTGGGTGTAGCAGGCGTTCGATAGAACGCTTCGGCATGACTGAAAGGTGAAAAAAAAAGAGCATTTACATAGTTGCACACACCCCTATTAATTATATTGTCACCAAGAAAGTGACAGTTTACCTGCGCCAGCTTTGTGAACGACATCTCTCGCCTGAAAACCTTGGTCCATTCCTGAAGCACTATTCGTAGAAAAACAGGCAATTTTTAAAGCAGAACAACATATTTGCCATGTGTTGACGTCAACGGCACTTACCTTGAATCTTTGTTTGCCGTAATAACGAAGCTGGAATAACATTGCGGAGCCAGTCGGGCAGCTGGCTTATGAAAAGGTTGAGTTCCTGTTGAAAACTAATAATTAATCAAAGAAAACAAAAGTATAACGGCGTTAACCTTCCATCTGTTTGTTCTTCGCGACGCTAATTCGCAAGGACCATACCTTTGCGGTAGTTCCTGGATCTCTCTGGGAGTCAGAATCTCTTGCATCGCCTGCATTTACCAAAGTAAAGAGCCTTTCGACATTATTAGAATATTTTTTACTTTTACTAAATTTTCACGTGTTTCAGAAGTGTAATTTTTTTTTACATATCCTTCCTTCTTTATTACATAATAAACCGATATAGATGTTCTGTTAAAAAAACTAGTATCTTGTGCGATATCTGGTCTTATTTTGTGTCGTTGCATCTGTGTGAAAGGCGCTATCAAAACTGGCGCATGAGCTGACGAGAAATTATGCACTTACGGGTTGTTCACGTGTCAAGGGCTGCTGTGTTCGCAATGAAGCATGCTACATTTTTTTTTCAATTCGTTTCTTAACATTAGTTGGAATGATTCGGAAGGCTTACCACGTAGAGATAGTCGTCCCATACAGAGATAAGGTCACACACAGTGCTGCTGTGGAGCAATGGCAAGAACGCTTCCTGAAGGCTGCTCCAGAAGTGAAGTACCATATCTTGAACCTTTAAGACATGCAAAACCTGAAGCTTACTCACAGCACCATTGCTAACTCTTGTAGAGTCAGGCATGTAGTTGGACTGCTACTATGGCAGCAACAACAACAGTTTATGAAAGGAACAAAAAGAGAAGGAACATGAAAACTGAAGTCTGAAAGGTCTAAAACACCTTTGCGCCTCGAAAAACTGGAGTAAGGGCACAGATAGAGCGCGTGATGCGTGGTTAAAAGTTCGAGCCGACGTTCACAGATGTCTTTTCTTTCTTTAAAGTATGAAGGTCCTATAATGTAAAACTATTACATGAGTTAAACTGTGCAGCTGAACGTTTCGAAGCCTCTGCAATCGTGATCGGACCGGACGTCTTACAGCCTGCTCGGACCTCTGCAGTACTTTTGTTACTATGAATGATGAAAAACTTTATTTATCCCTCTTTAAAGGGAAGGGGGCAAGGGAATAGAGGGGGGGGAGGAACTACTTGAAGTAGGCCTCCTCTATCTTCTCAGCCCACTCCAGGATGGCCTACTGAAGGTCGGGCCTCGAGCTGCGCAAGGCAGCCTCCCACTGCTCCTCACTAGATATTAATTGCTTGAGGAAAGGGGGAAGGGGGTGCTTGGAGCACCCCCACAAATGTGGTTTAAGTCTGCTTTGGCAGAGACACAGAATTTACAAGATGGAGAAAGGTAAATGGAGGGATGAATGCGGTGGAGGAGGTAAGGGGAGGGAAAGGTGCGAGTCTGCAGCTGTCGCCACAGAACTTCACACTTATGCGGGGATTTGGCCATGAGTGGCGGAAGGATTAAACGGTCTAATCGGTAGTGTGTGCAGATGTCGTGGTAGGTAATAAGTCGATCCCGCGCTGTAAACGGCGCCTCCTCCGTGGCGAGGTCCGACACATCTGATGCCTGAGCCCGGACTGTAAATCCTCGGGCACTGGCATGAGCCGCCTCGTTTCCGGCAAGGCCTGCATGCGCGGGAGTCCAGATTAATGCCACAGTTTGATAGAAAGGATGGGTCAAGAGGAGAGAAAGGGCTGGCTTAGAGACCCTACCCGCTCCGAAGTTATGTATGGCTGCTTTGGAGTCGCTAACGATAACTGATGAATTTGGGATTGTGAGGGCCAGGGCTATGGCCGCTTCCTCCGCCTCCTCTGAGGAAGAGCCAGGAATGGAGGCGGCCGCAGCGACCTGGCCGTGAGAGTTAATGACTGATATTGCGTAATGATTTCTGTTCCCATATTCGGTGGCATCAACATAGAGCACGTCTTTTGAGGTGGAGAATTGTTTTTGGAGAGCCTTTGCTCGCTGCGTCCTGCGCTGTTTGTGGTGCACAGGGTGCATGTTTTTAAGAAGTGGGGGGATGCAGAGGTTCTCGTGTATGTGATGTCGAATAGTGTATTTAGTCTTTATGATGGGTGCCGGAGTGATAGAAAGGTTTTGTAGAATGTGGCGACCTGTTGCGGTGTTAGAAAGTCTGCTATATTGGGATGTGAGGTGGGCTTCTGTGAGTTCAGTAAGTGTGTTGAAAGTTCCAGTAAGCATTTCAGTGGAGGTACGTATAGGGACCCCCAGAGCGAATTTATATATTTTGCGTAAAAGAGTGTCGATCTTATCTCATTCTGATTTAAGGAAATGTAGATATGGTGTTGCGAATGTAATCTTACTGATAACGAAGGCCTGGATCAAGCGGAGAAGTTCGGCCTCCTTCAGTCTGCCATGTTTATTGGAGACTCGCCCTAGAAGGCGCAGGGTGCGATCGACTGTTGTGTTGAGTGTATGTAGGGTACACGTCTTGAGCCGGTTGCTTTGAATGTGTAAACCAAGCACCCGGAGCCTGTCCACTCTAGTAAAGGGGATGTGGTTTAGGCTGACCTGTACACTAGACATGTGTTTTCCGGCCCCCCGGTGGGATGGCAGAAGAAGTAGCTCGGATTTTTGAGGGGAACACAGGAGATTCATAGCCCCGGCATGAGCCACGACGGCGTCTGCTGCGGCCTGTAGAGTGTCTTGAATCTCCCCATCGGAGCCGCTAGTCGTCCAAAGAGTGATGTCATCGGCGTAGAGTGAAAACTTGAGATCAGGAATAGACCTCAATGCTTGCGCCATCGGCATCATAGAAAGATTAAAAAGAAAAGGGGACAGCACTGAGCCTTGGGGCGCGCCGTAGCTACCTAAAGCGTACGAAATGGATTGCTCTGTGCCTATGTGTATGGTTGCGGTACGGTTGGATAAGAAGGTACATATGTAGTCACATGTCTTTCCGCCAACCCCAATGAGATTAAGCTCTCGGAGGATGGCGGAATGTGAAACGTTATTGAAGGCTCCGTGGAGGTCCAGACTGAGAATTGCTTGCGTATCTAGACTGCTATTGGGTGTAATGATGTCATGCTTCATTCGAAGCATGATATCTTGGCATGAGAGAGATTGTCGAAAACCTACCATTTCTGATGTATAAAGATTGTTGTCTTCCATGCATTTACTGAGTCGGGTGAGGATGATGTGTTCGAGTGTTTTACCTAGAAAAGAGGTTAGTGATATAGGCCTGAGATTAGAAGTGTTGAGTGGTTTGTTTGCCTTTGGGATAAAAATTACCCTGGCATCTTTCCACAAACTAGGGAGGGTGTCAGTGTCAAAGCAGTGATTGAAGTACGCCGTGATGACTGTGACGGAGTTGTCGTCTAGATTGAGGAGTATTTTATTGTTAATAAGGTCGGGGCCTGGTGCTGACATTGTGCGCAGGGTGGCGAGGGCATGGCGAACCTCTGCTTCCGTGATAGCGGCGCTTAGTAGCTAGTTGGGTTCGCCAGTATATTTTGGCATGTCATATTTCTGAGCGGCAGGCAGATGTTTATGGCGGAGGTCGTCGAAGAATCCGTTGAGATTGTTTTTGTGTGCATGTAGCAGTTTGTTTATGCTGTGGCTGTGGCGCGGGCGCGATGTGGTAGGGTCTAATAAGTGTCGCAAGAGTTGCCATGTGCGCTTGTTATCGAGGTTGTCATGCATGCTTTCACATACCTGGCCCCACTGCTGACAGGCCAGTTGTATGGTGTACTCCTGGATCTGGAGGTCTAATTTGGAAATTCTGAGTCTTAGTTTTCGGTTGTACCGTTGCCTTTTCCACCGTTTGAGAAGAGACTGTTTGGCTTGCCGCATGTGTAGAAGCTTGGAATCAACCGTAGTGAGAGCGGTTTCGGGGGGCAGAGTGGTAGTGTGCATCTGGGGCCGCTGAGTGTAGTTGCTGAACCCATTCTGAAATGTCTTAAATGTTTGTGGGAGCTGACATCTGGCGGGCCTCTCGAAAATTGTCCCAATTGGTAAGGCTGAGGCGTTTGGGTTGAAAGGGTTTGTGTTTGAATTGTAGTGTAATGGTAATGATGTAATGGTCGCTACCGAGGTTAACTTGTGAGTTGTGCCATGTGACGTGTTGGATTTCGTGTGTAAGCGTAAGATCGGGGGAGGTGTCCTTAGCTACGCGGTTGCCTAGCCTGGTTGGTGCATCGATGACGTTATGTGAGTCTGTGGTCTTGTATGTGGATCCATAGGGCTCTGCCCTTAGGAGTAGAAACGGAGTGACCCCACAATTGGTTGGGTGCGTTGAAATCGCAAAGAATTAGGAGGGGGTGGTGGGTGGCAGGGCCAATAGCTTGAGCGAAAAGGGAGTCAAAGCGATGATGTTTGTCTTGTGGACGACTATAGATGTTGAGAATGTAAAGGCCAGATGCATTATTTTTGTTAAGAATAATTTCTATAAAATCATGCTCTATATCGGCACTGTCGAATTGGGAGTGATTGGCAGTGAGGTGCTTTTGTGTAAGAATTGCCGTATCGGGCCGGGAGACCTTATTGTTCTGATAGACATTATAACCTGGGAAGCTGATTAGTCCGTGAGTTTCCTGAAGTGAAATGACAGCTGGGAGATTAGAAGAGGAGGCTAGAAACTGCTGGAGGTGTGCTTTCTTTTTTTGAAACCCCCTACAGTTCCATTGCCACACTTCAAACTCGGAGCGTGTCGGGTTATTGGCCATTGTTAAGCGGAGCTGGTGGAGAGGCGGATCGAGCAGGTGCAACTATGTTAGGATGATTCGCGGTGACTCCAGCTATCCAACTTGTAGTTTGTTGGATGTGTGCTTGCACGAAGTCAATAAATTTGTCGAGCTTTTCATTCCTGGCTGTGTAATCTGTATTGATTTTTTCAATTGCAGTGAGTATATTATGGAATTTAGTCTCCAAAGCGGTTAGCCTGTCGTTATAATTTAAAATTGTCTCGTCCAGGGTGTCCTCTGATCGTGGAGTGCTCGGAGTTTTACGTTTGCTGGGGGGAGGGTGAAGCGGTTCCCGTTCACTGGAGGGGCTAGTGTCCATGGGGCCGTGTGAGGAGGTTTCAGGTAGGGCTGATGGATGATGAGTCGAAAGGGTCGTGTTAAAGAGAGGGGCTTCAGAGGTTGAAGTAGAGGGGTGACGAGATTTGAGTTCTAATTTAAGTCTTTGAATTTCGGGTTTTAGAATTGTATTTTCTTTAATGAGGGATTCATTATTAGCAGTCTGGTTTAAGGAGCAGCTGGAAGAGGCATCTTAGCCCAGCTTACCTGGGGTAGGTTGCGCGAGGAGTAGGCGAGAGTAGATCTCGGTGATAGAGCTGGCCAGGCGACGTCTTGGGTTGCGTAGCCAGGCCCGCGATCGTTGCTTTTGCTGCGACTTCTTCGCCGGCTTGAGTCGCGAGTGCGGTCGAGACTGGAAGTTCGGTTGGTGGGTGAAGTGTCTTGCTTATGCCTGGGACGTGTAAGGCGCAGTTTGAACCTTTGTTTGCACAGTGGCGAGCCGGTTTGATGGTTTCCGTTGCACACAACACATATCGGGTCACATTCGTGGTCCATGGGTGCATCTTTCATTCCACACTTGGGGCAGAGTGTGTCGGTGGCATTAGTGCAGACGTCCTGGCGATGACCAAACCCGCGGCATCGGGTACAGGCTTCTACCTTCTGCCTGAAGGGGTGGCATCGAAGTGTACAGCCGTCGTAGTTGACGTAGAAAGGGATGATTTTGCCTTGGAATATGACCATGATGGTTTCAGTATATTGCCCAGGCGTCGTGCACCCCCAATAATCAATGTTGGGTTGCATCTGAGGAGGGTTGAGGCGATGTCATCTTCCGAGTAATCCTGGGGCAAGTGAATGCATCCTCTGCAAGTATCAATGGAATCGGCCACATGGGTGGCGATTTCGTAAGGGGTATACCATTAAATTGCAGACTCTGGATGTTGTGGTAGATATCTGCACGTCCCATGTCTCGTGCGCTGATTAGAACGGTATTGCTGATAGTGTTGAGACGAATTTGGTCAGAACTGGTGCGGTCGGTGATGGGGAGCCCCGCAGCCTTGAGGATGACTTGTCTGAGGATGCATGCATGGATTCCAGCGCAGTTGAGGCCCCCAGGAACTCTTAGGATGATTTTATAATCGCTGCGCGGCAGCGGCGGGGGCTTCGGTTCTGCTCTTGATTGCGTCCTATGAGCAACTGTGAGGTTTACTGGTGGCGAAGGATGCTGACGCTGTCTTGAGAGGTTATCGTGTATCTCGCGCCAGGTGCGCGCGCCATCGACGCCAGCGGCATCGCGCTCCGTTCCTGCGCTCATGCTAGGCGGAGTCAGGCCTAGCAGCGAGACGGTCAGCCGAGAGCCCTAAAAAGGGCTGCGGCTCGCGTAAGGGACGTCGGAGTCGCTAAAAGAACTGTCAAGAAGTGCCGATAACACTCACATAGGTCCAGGCAGGAAATCATGTTCTTAATGTTATCGGGTAGGCACAAAAAGAAAAAATGCAGGAGCCGAGGCAACATGCGACCGCTCGCACGCTTGTTACTATAAAGTTATAGGGAGTGCGAGAGACAGGGCTACTCGCTATCTTCAGCATCGTAGCACCACGCGTGCTACATGTGCCCTGCTGATGGACCTGGCGACAGATCTCGCCGCTCGCGAAGTGTGTTGAATACTTGTGAGAAAGCTAGACCACTCGTAAGAGCATACAGAGTGACGGCATTACATTGAGGTAACAATTCTTCACTCTAACTGAAACGATAAACCCAAAAATGAACTATAGAACTGAGAGCGAAATTGGAACTCTATACTCACTGCTTTGAAGTCAGCTATCAGAATGGCATCAAGAAGGCTGCAACAGTGTGCCCGGTACATTGACAGAAAGCCCTCCGCCTGAAGCGAGATTGAATATACTATAAGAACAAGATCGTTGTAGACACCTTTCACGGGAGCAAATGTTCTTTTTAAAGGTGTAACACTATTTATGAGAAGTATCGTTCAGAGCAATGAAAGTATTATATCACTAAGATCAGGGACTGACTACATAAAGGATTACGAGGACTCTCTGAAGTAAAATTAAATATCAGGGAAGCTGTAGCTGCTGTATAAAGCGCAGAAACAAGTTGCAAGCACTCCATTGCTCCTAAAGGCAATGCAACGTCAAGCAAGGGCTCTATGCAAGCGTTTGGTTGCTCCTACCTTTATTGAATCGACACAGTCCGTTGCAGTCAAGTCTCGAATGTCCGGAATAAACGTCCATTTCTTGTGGCTTGTGTAAGGCTCTGCTTGTTTGAGCTGATCGCCCTGGTACGAAGGAAGGACTTGTTCTGTGCTGTTACCAGGAGGACAATATTAATCTTACCTCAATGCCCTTGACCTTCTGGCCTGAAAACCTTAAATGAAGGAAGCAGGGCGTCAATAGCGATTGCATGAAAAGGGTTATATTTCTGCCAATGCCATATACTTCGCTATGCATATAGACTACGTGACTTTTCCCGTATTCTGTATGTTTAGGTTCAATCGGCAGCTACAATCATAGTCGCGTTACATGAGACGATAAGTGAAATGACAGAGTTGTTGTATTCACAACACAACCTGTAACTCATGCAAGTTAACTAAATTGTAATAACAACGGTTCCAAAGCAACCTTCCCCATGTTTCAGCGAAGTTTCTTTTTTTTTCGTAGAATCAGATACTCGCGACCAAGAATTTTTATCCTCGGCTATCAGATAAAAAATCACCGGCTATTGCGATACTCCCTAATGCGAAATTGGAACGCAGCTCTATACGTGTTTTCATTTCGCGATATATTGAGGCCTCGCACCCACCATAGCACCGACTGGCAGAGCCGCAACGTGCGGCGCTATATATAGACCGGTCACATACTTACCATTTCCCGGCAACTGCAGCTTATGCAACCGTAGTCTTTACCGGGAAACGCTCGTGGCGAATGCTATGCGCGAAGGTCAGCTTTCTTGTTCGTTTTTTCTTTTCCCCGCAGGGCTGGTACCGCCGTTGCCGCGGATGCACGGATGTGAGTGCCATCTGGTGGTGCCTCAAAGTGACTTCCTCTGCTTTCCTCCTCATGGTGTAGTGTTGCACGCTCCTCCTCCGCTGGCCTCCTCGCCTTCTCTCCGCTATCAGCGTATTTCATCCGCCATGGCGCTCCGCGTTCGCTCTTTCATTCTTCGCTGTGCTTGTACGCTCGGTTACGCCGAGGTACGACGCCGAGGCACTCCGGCGCTCAACGCAAGAACGGGCGCCTAAGAGCTGCGCTCTAATAAAACGTACCAGAGAAATTGCTGTGCTAATGCCAAGTGAGAACCAAACCCTGCCGCACTCGTAAACGCTAGCCATAGTGTAATGTTCAGATGGCTTAGACTGGGGGCTACAGTTGTAAATTTGTAGATTTGTAAATTGTTGCAGAGAAGAAGGACGACCGAAAGCGAGTACCATCATAATTTGCGTTCATCAGCGCAAGATAGCATTGTAATAAAAAATGATGACCACTTTTGGACCCTCAACCTCCAATGACGCAATCATTAATCACGTTGAACGTAGATCAAGTCACCCATCCTTTCGGCCTTCGGGCAGCATCCTAATGCGGTACACAAATACTGGTATGTCTCCGCGCCCCCTGGTCACTCCACATTATCATGATCCCGTCAGTGCCTTGCATCTTGGCGACCTGGACTGCAGCACCCGAAGACCTGCGCTAGACTCTGTAACTGCTCCTGGTGCGCCGTGTCTGCCACATCCATGGGGTGATGGCTCCTGTCGTCAATTCACTATTGCTGAGTGTCATGTCCACAAGGGGGGACGACTCCGACAAGAATCACCACAATGATAAAGTTCTCTTCTGCAGGTTTTCAATAAGTTCAACCATCAACGAGAGCAGTTACGAAGATGCAATAATAATATGTATTATGTATGTAATAATAATAATAATAATAATAATAATAATAATAATAATAATAATAATATGTATACAAAATTATCAGCAGTCTTAGAACGAGGGATGTCTCAGGCTAGAGCCAATGTTTCGACAAGAAGACTTGGTTTTGCACAAGCGTCGGAACGTTTCACCCTTTGTCAGATTGTCAGCTACAGCCATCCTTTGTTAGACGATTGTTGACATCATTGTAAGTCGTCCGCTTCGTGTGAACTATTGTCCTCTTTGGATGTATACAAGATATATTTTAAGTGAAGATAGCCGTATTTTAAAAACATTCCCAGGATGAAATATGTGGTTTGTTTTGGTCCATGCGCGTTTAAATTTGGATCGACCGCGTTTCTCATATACATAAGGGTGTTTCTAAAGTCGTAGTCATTGGACCCACATTCATCGGGTCATGAGGCTGCTGACTCAAACGGGTGCCTGCGTCGCTCTTAGACAAATGAAAAAAAAAGTGTAAACACAGGCTCAACGCGGCATTTACTGACTTTGATTCTTACCTTGTAATGTCTTTGCCGCAGTACACTTGATCATAGTAGAAGGATGTCGGCTTTAGGCCTATACCGTAATAGTGATACCTACACGACAGACAGATTTGTTTTGTTATTGTGAGTATCCTTCTGCCGAACACGAGTAAAGCAGGAATGGCTAAAATACTTGTGGCCCCCCATGTCCCGAACATAATATATACGAACTGCTCTGGAAGAAACTCACCGCGACTGTCCCCTTGTTCCGAGCCTCCTGGTCGTAACGGCCGGGAACTTTTGTCGTATGAGCTGTAGAAAAGGGAAATGATGATGAAATTGTGCAAAGGAGACGAAAGAACACGCACTCTGTAATGCGATAGCATTAAGGGCCCCGTGTCACAGAAAATCCGGTGTCGGAGTCGGCGGTGCTGTTCGTTAGAGAAAAATCATCCCGAACCACGCATCCCGAACGACGCAGGCTCTCCGCGTGGCGCATATAGGCGTTACTAAACTAATTGGATTTCTCAAAGTAAAATGCGTCAGAAAATTCGTAAAGTACGACTTACACACAACCTACAGACATGATAGCGTCGGATTGTTGTTTCAATGTACGAGGAAACATAATTCTGTTTCGCGGAAACTCAAGCACGAACCCCTTTTCCAGTATACCGTTCGAGGTCTTTCTTACTAGAAGGGGCGTGCGCTGATCGGTTCCTTGCAGCACCATCCAGATGGCGCTCACCTCCGCGCATCCGCGGCAGCAACGACGCCGGCCATGGAGGGAGAAAAAAAGAACCAGAAAGCTCGCCTTCGTGCATTGCGTCCGCCGCCAGCGTCTCCATGAAAACATTACGGTTACATCAGCCGCAGCTGCCGGGAAGCGTGAGAAGCAGTCAGGGATCTTTGAATGCTATCGCATTCCATTCTTAAAGGCGTAGCTTAATCGTCCTGCAAGTTTTTTGGTAACATTTGTTCTTCTCATTTTTTGTAGTTGTGCTGTCCAAAGATGGCTGCGAAAGCTATACAAAAACTGAAATTTGGAACAGTTGGGTGTCCATGAAAGGCAAAGATATATATATATATATATATATATATATATATATATATATATATATATATATATATAAGAGGTTCATCAGAGGATATCTCCGGTTGACGACTCGGGTGCGGGGAAGGGGGAAAGACATACGAAAGATGTGAGAAATAAGAAAGGGAAGAAGGACTATATAAAGCTGCCTGTGAGGGCGCAGTCACACAGCATTCAATGGCGCCACATACTCGTACACAGTGTCAACGTCCAACTAACACATTCAACGTCACACAGTGCATATTCGCAACTTGTCACACAGTCCGGTATCTTCTAAGAAACGCAGCAGAGCGGCTTGCTCTGATGTACGTGTAGGTCAGTGTGCAATAATTTTACTTTCCGCGATTGGGCGCTTGCCTGCAGTTGGTCTAGCGTGGCTGAGAACGCTGCTCTTTGCTGTTTGAAACGAGGGCCGCTTGCATAGAAGGTGCGCGACCGTTTAGCTGCACCCGCAGAAGTCACAAAATGGGCTATTGGACGTTGCAATCATAAAGGTGTACGTACTGGAAAATGGTAGTCCAAGGCACGGAAGAGCTAAAAGGGTGGAGTTATGTCAGGAGACGCTGGACAGACTATGAAGCTGCAAATTGTAGAGTTCAGAGTACGAAGGCGTGCGCTTGTAAAGTGCGATGAGTTTTATTGATCCAATGTTAGGTGACGCGCATGGGCG
The DNA here is from genome assembly GCF_023375885.2 of Dermacentor andersoni. NCBI lineage: Eukaryota > Metazoa > Arthropoda > Arachnida > Ixodida > Ixodidae > Dermacentor > Dermacentor andersoni. The sequence continues at coordinate 18,567,946 of NC_092817.1, forward strand.
CTACACAGTGGCAAGACCAGTGTTGCTAGGAATCCACCGACGATTACGATACTACCTAATGCGAAATTTGAGCGCAGCTGTTTACGTGTTTTCATTTCGCGATATATTGGCCTACGCAGACAATCTGTTTCCTGCGGCACGTTGCAAACGGATCGATGTGTGGCGCGACTGCCTCGCTAATCAGGAGATCGCGAGAGGCAGCGCGTGGGTGACGCGCGGGCGCGATTCACAGCAGCCGCCGCTGCTCATGTAGCGGCGGCTACGTGACCTTTGCTCATGTAGCGCTTTGTTTCCATACAGGCGACGCGCGCTACTCTGGCACCGTCTCGTAGCCATCGTCGCCGCAAGGCGTCTTGCGCTCTATAGAATATACGTCACTCTACTTGAGACGGCCATTTCAGGAAAAAGCCCTCGTTTGTGCGCAGGTGCGAGTACAAGCGGGTGCGAGAGGGAAAATGTGGGGGCTTTCGCTCCTTGAATACCTAATATGTTAACAAAAATCGGGCGCCTCGGTTCCCTTTATTCTCGTACATTACATTACGAGGGTCTCGAATCAGGCAACATTGATGCCTCCAGCCAACATGTGTGGGTTTATTGACCAGTTGCGTCACCCAAATATATCACACACTCGTGACGCCTCCGGCAGAAAGAATGTTCCACATCCACCGCCAAGGTTTGCGAGTGGTGGCGATGGCTAACGCTCCGAGGGTTAGTTCTCGCAGTAAAACATAAATACCGTAGAAAGTGGATGGGAAAACGGCGCCGTGGTAGCTCAAATGTTAAGAGCATCGCACGTGTGATGCGAATACCTGGGTTCATGTCCCACCTGCAGCCAGGTGTTCTTTCATGTTTCTTCGTTTTCATTAATTTATCATTTCTTTATTTCAATTAGTAAGTACAAGTAAGTTCCCCAATGTTATAGGTGGTGTCTTTGTTGGCTTCTTACCATATGATTAATAAAAATCGGGCCCATCGGTTCCCTTTCTTCTCGTTCATGACGTACCCTAGGTACTACGGAGGACAAGGTTCCTTGCTCGGTTTTGCGCGGCACTGTGCTTTTATTCTCATGTTTTCGCGACACCCTCCTCCTCCGCTTTCCGCCTCATGGTTTCGCTACATCCTCCTTCTTAGCTTTCACCTCACGCTCTCTTCGTTGTCGCCGTCCTTCATCTGCCACTGCGTTCAGCGTTCGCGCTCATTCTTCGCTGTGTTTGTTCGCTCGGTTACGAGGAACAACGTCGATGCTCGCCGCAGGAACGAGCGCCTAAGAGCAGCGGTATAAAACAAGTTTGAAAAGTTAACTGAAGGATCCAAGTTAACTTGCTTGCACAGAATCACTGGCAGTAGAGTATACGTTGACTAAGCTCAAAACGTGTGGACACGAGAGAGCGAGAGATTGTAATAAAAACTGAATATGTCCATGCAAATCTATCTGCTTACACGTCTCTCTACTTCGTTAGGTGTTAATGAAATGTCCTTTCTACCTTTCATTTTGTTCCCCCTTTCCCCCTACCCCAACGCTGATTATCCATCTCAAAAACAGTAGTCCAGGTGGTTCAGGCAGACCTTTCAACTTTGTTTATAATACATCACTCTTTTGACTAAGACACGACAGAAAGTGTATACAAGTAACTGTAATACTAGAAATAAGTAAAGCCGAGATGTTAGAAGGTCAGTGGGTGCCTAAGCAAGCTATGAGCAACTTAAGAGATACAAAAACGACGGCAGCGCAAGACTTCACATTGCACTCAACGCAATACCTCGAGATACAGCACGGTTTAAAACTACTGCAAGAAGAGAGACCAGGTGTCATTTTCATCGCTGTCCTTCACTAACCTTCCCGAATGCCGCTGCTCCCATCGGCGGTTTCGCGCTCCGGCGGCAGTGGTCCAGGTAATGCTGGTACAAGGTGCATCGCGGAAGGCACACACCCGGGGACGCAATGTAGTTGGCCGACACCCTGCGTTTGGCGGGTTTTCGATTACTAACGGCTCGGGACAACAAACTTATACGGTTGCGGGTATCTTATGAAGAAATTACGAGTGTTGTCCATAAAATAAGGTTCCCAATGATTTTTCACAATGAAAGGGATGCTTATTGGCATGGAATAGTACATTTTTGAAAAGCTTATACATTCCCCAATTTTTCGACATAGTCGCCGTTCAGATCAACGCATTTTTGCATGCGGTGTACCATCTTCTTTATGCCTGAATCGTAGAACTCTCCCCCCGCGCCGTGAAGGTAGCTTCAAACCTCTTCTTTCGGCTCCTCTCCGGTTCTGAAATGCTTCTCAACCAGATGTTTCTTCAATTCAGGGAAGAGATGGGAGTCACTTCTGGGATGGGAGCCCGTCTGGGGTGTAGAGCGGGTATGTGACAGTATCCCATCCAAATTTGTTGATGAGATCGTTGTCACATGGGCGATGTGTAGACGAGCGTTGTCCTGATGGAAACGCACTCCCTTGGTCAACATGCCTCTCCTCTTGTTTAGAATCGCGCGGCGAAGGTTCTGCAACGTCTCACAGTAGCGGTCCACATTGATTGTTGTATCGGCAGGCATGAATTCACACAACAGTAACCCCTTCCTTTCCCAAAAGGCGCTCGCCATCACTTTGCCGGCAGAAAGTGTTTGAACTTCCGCGGCTTCGGGGACTCTGGATGCTGCCACTGACGGGATTGTTCTTTCCTTTCCAGTCTCGTGTAGCGAACCCAGGTCTCGTCCCCAGTGACAATAGGGTGCAAGAATTCCTCTCCGTGGGTTTCGTAGGCCTGAAGAAATTCGCGGGCCGCTTCAACAGGACAGGTTGCCGTTTGTGGTCTTCCGTAAGCATTCTCGGGACCCATCTTGCACAAAGCTTGGAGTACCCTAAATGCTCTGTCAAAATTTTTTCAATGCAGGTATTGCTGACATCAAGGATCATCTTGCAGAGCTCCCGAACCATCACCCTTCGATCTTTCAGGATTGTTTCTTCAACTTTCGCAATAGTCTCGTGCGAAACCGATGGCCGTCCAGAACGATGTTCGTCATGGACTTCTGTACGTCCGTCTTTGAATTTTCTGCACCATTTGCAAAAGTGTTGTACGCTCATACACTTTTCTCCGCAGACTTCACACAGTTGGGAATGAATGCCCACCGGCGCAGGCTCTTTTTTTTTTTTGCACACGAAAAGCGAATCACAGTGCGTAAATCGCACCTGGCGGGAGAAGCGAGTGGGAGCTCCATTGTTAAGAACGGCCCAGCTGAGGTGCAAGTGTTGCCAGCCAGTTGCGACAACGGGCGTCAACGCTTCCTGGAGCGTCGCCGTAAACCTCTAGCCACGGCGTCAATAAGTCGCCATTGTGACTGAATGCGTTCGGCGGGCCAACTAGTGTTACCGAACCCACCAACGCCGCCCTGTTCTGCAATGAGTGGGGGAGTTGCCGCGGGAACGTCGACGAAGGCCCCTTCCCACGCGCCAACCAAGACGCAGCACAATGGCTACTCGGCGCGCTACCCGGGTAAGCTCCGAGTTCTACGAAGCCCCTCTGACGTCGGCTCCGGGCCGTGCACCTGTGTGTGCGTGTGCGTGCGTGTGCGTGTGCGTGTGCGTGTGCGCGCGTGTGTGTGTGTGTGTGTGTGTGTGTGTGTGTGTGTGTGTAAGCCGTCCCGGGGAGAGGCGGCGTGTTTACAATGACTGGACGAACGTTTCCGTCCCCTTAAAATCAAGGGGGACCGAGTGTTTATAAACCGCTGTTGTACGGATGGATGTTGTACGGATGGATGTTGTACGGATGGATGTTGTACGGGTGGAAGAAGAAGAAGAAGCCGAGGTGCGGACGTCCCTCACATCGGCTCCGTCGTTTTTGAATGTTTGTGCAGTCTTCTTTGCCACCATCACGGATTCAAGCACATCACTGGATTTGTGAAGTCACCGGGAATTTGCGGACACCTTTCTTTAAGGTGGGACTTTCATTTTTGGACTGTTACTGGCCTTTCTTGGTGCAAGACCCAAGTAGGCCTACTGGCCCCGCCGTGCCGCGATGGCCGAAACGCGCATGGAAGATGAAGACGCTACCGGATTAGAAGAGAATGAGGAAGATCTAGGTTGGCAAATTGTGACAAGCCGAAAATTTCGCTCCACCACAAGGATTGCTGGCGATGGGAAAACATCGCCGCAGAGCCAGCAAGAGCAAGGCAACAACAGCAAGAACAAGGGACCTACAACCACTATGTTCAAAAACCGGATTGTCAAGGCATCAAGGATGCCCCAATTGCCCGAGGAGCACAGCAAAATCATCATCCGCCCACGAGGAGGTCTCAACTTGAGCAAAGTGAGCACCACAGCGATAGGCGTGGCGGTTATTGAAGCATCGGGCCTGACTCCGCAACAAGCCCGAGAGGATGTCGTTTGCCCTAACTTCACGCAAAACATCGTGGTGGTTAGTACACCAGATCCCAGCCATGCTGCCAGGTATGTGCGAATCAGGTCAATCATTATAGTGGAAACCGAATACGAAGTGAACGCCTACGAGACAGCTCCGCATACCACGTGTAAAGGAGTGATTCGGAGAGTTGACCTCAGAGACAATCAGGCCACGCTAACGAAGAACATTGTGCATGACTTTAACCCACTGGCATTGGCAGCCAAACGTATTAAATCCACGGGTTCGGTTATTGTTCTGTTTGATGGGCTCAAGGTACCCAATTATGTAAGATACGGGTCGACCCTCGTAAAGTGCTACCTGTATAGGAAGCAGTTTGATGTCTGCTATGCTTGCGGAAAGATTGGACATCGATCAGATGTATGTCCAACACCGGACGTGGTACAGTGCAGAGGATGTGGAACTCAAAACCCGGAGGACAATCACATGTGTGTGCCTGAGTGCAAATTCTGTGGAGGGGACCACCCAACTGGGGACAAGACTTGCCGACAGCGGTACCAAATTCCATACGTGGTACGAGTTCGACGACGAGAACGCAACAGATCTGCATCGGAGGCGACATCAGCACAGCTGCAATGGGATGCCCAAACGGGCACCAGGGGGCGCACGTGCTCAAGGAGCCCCACACGGTCAAGACGCCGCTCGCCGTCGAAGGGCAGAAGCCGCTCCAGATCACGTGAAGTGCAGGTGCGCTTCGAAGGAGGAGGGCAGACGCCTGGCGACAAGACGACATCTGGAACAACCTGGGCCGACAAAGTGAAAGGTACTGTGAGGGCTGCGGAGAGCGGTGCGGGGCGGCTGGTCGGAGATAATGATGCCAGGGTAGAACAGCTAATTAAAGAAGTAACGTATCTGAGAAAGGCAAATGAAGAACTTACTAAGCAGGTTGTAGAACTTCGCAAGAACTCGCAGACTAACTCCACAAAAGTAGCAATAGCCAAAGCGGTGAATAATGACAACAGCCAGGATGATGAAAACACACCAGCTCCAAAGAAGCGGGCAATAAGCCCAGTAGAAACCACAGTGTGCTCTGCTTTGGAAGAGATCAAGGAGGCGATTAAACAACTTAGAGATGCCATAGATAAAACTACCTTCAAAGTTGATAAGTTATGGAAATGGAGACTGACGGCTGAAAAGAGGCTCACCAAAGTAGAAGCACAGGGCGATGACGACGAATACCTCCCCTCAGAAGCAGAAAGCGTCAGATCGCTCCCTGGCGTGTCGGGGGGTTCTACGAAGCGTACTCTAGCGGGTAGCAGTAAGGCGGGTTCTATAAGCAATGGCTAGCAGGGGGAGCTTTACCGTGTGGCAATGGAATTGCCGAGGATTTTATCACAAAAAAGCACCTCTTATGCAGTTAATAAAAACCTCTCCAGACAAACCGAAAATAATTATGCTGCAGGAAACCTTGGCGGATGAGATCAGCCTATCCGGATACAAAGCGACATGCAGGGGCAAAGAGCCGGGTAGGGGGTTAGCCACGCTCGTAGATAAGAAAATACCTTACATAGAACATGATTTGCGCCTTGGACTAAACAAATTAGAATACTTACTAGTGGAAATAATTTTGAAAAGGAATAGAAGCAAACCGCAAAGCCTCTTTTGTCTTAATGTTTATAGCAGCCCTAGCGACATGAAACAGAGTTTCAGGGCACTTCTTAATAAGACTATGGCTGTTACTAAGCACGCTCCACTCATTATTGGAGGGGATTTCAACGCCCCACATCAAACCTGGGGATATCGCTGGAATACTAAGAAGGGGGATGGACTCTGGCACCTAGCTACAGATCTTAATCTCTCCCTCATCACAGACCCAGCTTATCCCACTAGGTGTGGTACATCTACATGCAGGGACTCCACCCCAGACCTTACTTTTGTATCAAACTTAGCGAACGCTGGCTGGAATAACTCCAATATTGACCTGGGTAGTGATCATTACATATTACAAATACTATTGGAAACACCAAGTAATGAGATAAAGCACTTTAACTACATTGACTGGGATCTTTTTCGGAAAGCAAGGAAAAGCAGAGCTGAGACAGAGGCAGGACAAAAGAAAACACTCCAAACTTGGACCACTCAGCTCAGGGAAGATGTAAAGACGGCAACGAAGGATATTACCACAGAGGAGGATATCGAAATCATGGACAGTAGGCTGGCGCACTTGATTGAAGCGAAACAATCTATGTTAAATAGATGGAAAACGCAACGACTGAACAGGAGACTCAGGAAGCGCATAGCATTGTTGAATAGGGAGATTGAAGAACACTCCAGAAATTTACAGAAACAACAATGGGATGAGCTTTGTAATTCCATAGATGGTCGAATCAGACGTGGTGGGAATTGGAACTTACTTAGACATTTGCTTCATGAGAACGACACGAAATCTAATAGGAGAACAGCAGTAGCACGACTCGTCCATCGTGAGAGTCAGGACACAACGGAGGAGGCCATTCTGGATCGGCTCGCAGCTAGGTATTTACCACTTAAGGATAGCGATGAGAGTACAGACCTGCCTGAATATACAGGGGAAGACTGTGAGCCTATGGATCAAGACTTCACAGAAAGCGAAGTTCGTGCAGCCCTGTACGACCTCAACAGTAGATCTGCTGCCGGTCCAGATGGCATTTCCAATAGGCTGTTGAAAAATTTGGACGATCATTCCATAAAATATTTAACAGAGTATTTCAACGAACTCTGGAAAAACGGTGATTATCCGAAGGAATGGAGAATTGCTAACACAATTCTTATTCCCAAACCAGGCAAGCAACTCAATCTAGATAACCTAAGACCCATATCATTAACATCATGCCTGGGCAAAACCATGGAGCATGTCATACTCAATAGACTGACTAAGTATGTAGAAAACAGAAATGTTCTTCCGCATAACCTGATCGGTTTCCGTCCTGGACTTTCGACTCAAGATGCAATGCTTTTAATCAAGCACCACCTTATTCTTGCTAGCCCGCTACATACGAGAGCTCTTCTAGGCCTAGATGTAGAAAAGGCTTTTGATCGCATCAAGCACAGGGCCATATTGGATATCCTCTCGGAGATGGGATTGGGTAAGCGACTGCACAATATAGTCAAAGCCTTTCTCGGTGGCCGTTCGGCTTGTCTCAGGTTAGGCGAACTCCAATCGATAACCCTGGAACTTGGGAATCGTGGGACACCACAAGGGTCTGTCCTATCTCCCATGTTATTTAATTTGGCAATGTCAAAAGTGGCTCGAGGTCTCGCGCAGATTGAGGGTATCCACTTTGCTATATATGCAGATGATGTAACAATCTGGAGTGCCGAAGGTAATATGGGACAAACAGAGATCAAACTACAGGAAAGCATTTATGTGGTAGAAACAACACTTGAGGGTATGGGACTGAACTGCTCTGCTAAAAAATCAGAACTATTGGTATTACGGAGCAGTAAGCGTGGGCGCAGGCCGAACGGATATATCCCAGAGGAAGAACCCCGCATTGACATATACGCCAAGAATGGAGAACCAATCAGACAGGTGGAGACTATTAGAGTGTTAGGACTTCTCCTGCAAGCGAACGGATCTAATTGCAGGATGATAGAATACATCTCTAACAAGTCAGAAGAAGTCATTAGGCTTCTGCGTAGAGTTACCAACAAGAATAAGGGGCTAGGAGAAGACAGTGCCATAAGATTGGTACATGCATTCGCCTTTTGCCACTTCTCGTACGTGGCTGGCATGCTACAATGGACACAGGCTGATAAGAACAAGCTAAACGCTTTAATCAGACGACTTATAAAGACTGCACTAGGACTTCCCATCAGCACGGCCAATGATAGCTTATTGCGCCTAGGGCTGCATAACACACTAGAGGAGATAGCTGAGGCTCAACAGGTGGCCCACCAGGAGAGACTAATAGGGACACGCCCTGGGAGGGCGCTACTTGAAGAAATTGGCGTAGAAATTAACAACCACACCAACGAAGGAGAATTATTAACACAATTGCAAGCGGGACTACGAGAAACAATAAAGACGACCCCGTTCCCTAGGAACATGCACCCGACACATAACCTCGAGAGACGGAAGGCAAGGGCGAAGGCACTCCTTCAAGACATAGATCAACATAAGCAGCAGGCGGTGTTCGTTGACGCTGCCTGGGTTAAAAATAAGGATGCGTATACCTCCGTTGTCGTAGACACTCAAGGTAACATACAGGATGCCATCACCGTCTATACCAAGGACCCAGCAGTAGCAGAACAAGTAGCAATCGCCTTAGCCATCCGGGCTAATCGGTGGACACATATTTACAGCGACTCTAGAACAGCCATACGCAACTTTACCAACGGATATGTGACACGGATAGCAACAAAATTATTAGAGAAGGTCAAGAGTGAGAGGATCGAAATCCGCTGGTTTCCTGCACATCTGGGGGTGGTGGACGGAGCTCGGAGAAACCTCAATGAGGTGGCAAATGAAGCAGCACGAGGACTTTCTAGCCATGCTCTTCAAGACCGAGCAACTTACACTTCACCCGGGGAACACAGGGATCGATTATTAACATATAACGAAATCACGAAGCATTATTATTTAAGCAGAAGGGAATACCCATTGCCACATGGTAAGCTTTGCAGAGCCCAAGCGGTCACATTACGTTTGCTACAGACAAGAACATACCCAAGTCCATATTTTATTAACAGGATCTATCCGGAGAGGGAAATTCAAACCAACTGTAATAAGTGCAATGGCATCATTACTCTTGACCACATGCTTTGGCAGTGCCCCGCGGTCTTCACAGACCGTGACAAGGAACAAGAATGGTGGCGGCAAATGCTACATAGTGAATCACTCTCTGACCAATTACGGGCAGTCCAGAAGGCCCGCGATGTGGCTGAAGGGCTCGGCCTGACAGTCCCAACGTGGGAGCGGCCCGCGTCAACGTATGGTTGACCTTCAGGACCCAATAAAGTTCTCCATACCATACGGATGCTCGACACACTTTTCTTAAGCAGTCATGTTAGACTGATACATTCTCTCAAGCAGTCGTGTTAGACTGACGTACTTTTCTCTCGCAGTCATGCTAGACTGATGAACTGCATGTAAATACTGTAAATAAACCCATATTCCTCGTTCTCGATGAGAAGCAGTCCTTCCCTTCATCAACGTCCTCAGTGTGGATAAGTTGGACGACGGCATGGGACAGCTACCTTCTAATTCATGCCGGACTCCAATCTTGACAATGGGTTACGAGCGATGGGATTGAGCCCCCAATCCTGACACCATGCATCTCTAATGGCTGAGCATCGCAGACAGCTCGCCAGGGCGGGGACTGGGAGAGGGGGAACCAAGCTACCCGCCAGTGTCGCCGGATCCCGCGTAACAGCGTTCCTCGAGACTACAGCTCTTTGGGAACTTCATTTTACGGACAACCCGGGCATGTTGCTGTCCCATATCTCTAATGATTCACAAAGCTATGAACCGAATGTGGAATTTTCAATTCCGGTTTCTAGACGGAATAAGTGGAATTTTTACACAGTTTTAAAATCGTACAAGTTATTTACAGGTATATTATAGAGCCTAGTGCTGATGACAAGTTCGCAGAAAAGGTGTTGGTATGAACACCACGGATTACCACACGAACTATGGCGCGTTTGTAGAGACGTCTAGGGATGTCTCCAGCTTATGAATGTTATCAAGGTTGCTTGGTTTCAAGAGTCGTTTTCAGGCACCAGAAGAATAAGGCGCATAGTGTGAGATGAGACCCTATAGTTTGACTTGGAGGTAACCGTGAGCTTTCACGCGCAAAAAGCCATCGTGTACATACATACACCCGCACAAGCGGGGAACGACGCAGTGCTTACCATTCCAACGTGTCCTTATTCCGGTGGTCGCTTTCCACGACTTTACGCTTCCTCGATGACTTCTGCTTCATTGCGTGCACTTTGACAACGTTCATTGTTCACATCGAAAACATTAACGGACGTGGCTTCAATTATTACGCGAAAGGCGGCGGCGTTGGCTTGTCATCGATGCTCGAAGACGTTTGCAGGGGCTGATTGTCCTTACAGAGGAGAAGCCTGCGTTAGAGTGGTAGGAGCGATCCTTAAGCACGAGCGATCGCCTTTGATGTCCGCTGAGAAACATCTGTTGCTTCCGGCGGCTGCTCCCTTTGATGTTTGGCCGCTCCACAGATAACGTTATCTCATCTTGCCATAGCGGTCCATTAAAAAGAACAACGAGGCGTGCTTTCCACGCAGACCCCGTGAAAGCCGGTGCGTCAGCTCGCAAACGACCACGCGTATAGGTGCGGCAGAAATACGCCCATGCATGTTCGTCAGTGGTTCCGCCCGGACGTTGGAAAATAGGCCGTGTCGATGTGATTTTAGCAAGTTCCCAAGCCCCGTGCCTAATACATTGAGAGGCAGTAGATTTGCGAAAATGTGGAATTCCTTCGACGCCTAGGCACACAGCCCCGAATTCAGAGTTTCAATGTGTATCCTTAGCGACTTGCACAGTGCACCAATAAATTACAAGCGTCAAACCTTTACACCGCAGAATTCACATATGTCGAGGAATCCGTGCCTGTAAACATTTGCTACTTAGTGTATATGGCATCACTACACGCTATGGAATCAGTGAACGTTGCGTGCGATATGTGAAATGTGTTTGCAGTGATTCTATGGACAGCCGCCCGAGTATCTGACTATAGTATATGGGAGTCTACCGACCTTAGTAAAATGCGGCAACAGTGAAAACCAAAAGCAATGCACATACTTTACGAACACGATTGGCTGTACCTTGCATGCGACGTGTCGATTGTAGGAAAAGAGAGATGCATATGAAAAAGGAAAGACAGTGAGAATCAAAGTCGCGCCCGGTTGGCTAAGCTAGGGAGAAAAGAAGAACAGAGAAGGAGAGTGAGGGACTCAGTGTATAATTTATACCGGTGTCACACGTACACTTCTGATCGCGATCGGGGCGAATCCGGATTAAGAGGAAGCTTTAGCTCGGGTGCTCCTTTCTAAATACATGTAAAAGAAGAATTCGTTTTCCTCTGCAACCACTGCATCAAATTTGACAAAGTTTGTGGTATTTAAAAGAAAACTTAAAATCTAGTGACTGTTGGTTTTCAATTTTTCATTTAGATAGTAAATTTTTTATTAAAATTGGCAAAAACTGAAAACTTTCAGGAAATGAAACTATCAAGTTTACAATTCGGTAACTCAGCAAGGAAAAATGATATCACAATTCTGTGAATTGCATGTGATAGTACACCTAAAGCGGACAAAATTGATATGTTACACATAAATCTAAAAAAATTAGCAATACGGAAATACAGCTTTTGCAGAACCCTTGTACACAACGTAACAAATTCACGTAATACATAAATTGACAAATCGAATTTGTCCGCTTTGAATGATCTAGTGAATACCATTTACAGAACCACGATATCTGTCTTTGATGCAGAGATATTAATTTATAAACTTCATGCGTCTATTTCTTTTTTCAAACTTTCGAATTTTTGAAAATCCTTTTAGTAAAATTCAGGAGCTAGATCGAAATTCCGCTTGCAACAGTAACTAGAATTTAGCCTTCACTCTCAAATTCAACAAATTTCATTAAAATCGGTCCAGGGGTTATCTCATAAAAGCGTTTTTGCGTTTTACATGTATTTGAATAGGCAGTGTTAGAGTTGGGCCCGAGCTCTAGCTCGGGCCCAACTTTTGTGTACTGCTACAAGGTCATTGTCTGATCGTCATCGCGATCCGACAATCGCGATCCGTGAATCGTGATGTTTCTTGATTGCGATCGCAGGTCGACGTCTGCGCCCTCTAGTACGGTATTCTGACAACGCTAAAAACAAAAAGCGACGGCTTCTCAATAAAAACACTTAAAGACATTTTTATCAACAATATAGTAAGCTGTAAAATTAAAACATTGTTAACATTTCAGCATATTTTGCAAATCTGCATTTGTAGCCAAGGTATTATGCAGTTCTGAGAGTTGCGGGCGATTAGCAGACGATAATAACTCGATCCGAATCATTAGACCGTGTAGCAGCGACCATTGTTGATTGCGATCAAGAAATCACATGCGTATCAGTCTGATCGTGATCAGAAGTGTATGTGTGATATCAGTGTCAGTCGTGCAAGCAGGCATGTGGTACATCACATGATATAACACGTTCTATACTGTTCGATTCTTTCAAATGGTCCTCAGGCAATGCTCTGAAAATTAACGTTAGATTATTAATTCATTGGTTCCACTGTGAACGTTTAAGAGCTTTCATTGTCAAATGTCGGCGCCCACCCAAATTAACCAGGTATGACGCTCTGTGACCAATCACAATCATACTTGAATCACTAATCCATACAAGACAGCCGGGCGACTGAAGTTATCCGAAACAATTCCTACTTATGAATCTCAAGTGGCAGAGTTGGGCCTAAGAGTGACAAGGACAGCTAAAACCGAGGAACAATCGAAGCCATATACGACCGGGGGGAAGGAAACCATAGCAGAGGCTCAGGCCAGCCTATCTGTGTTGAAGAGTGCGGTATAAGTCACGTGCTGCTTTTAGTAAAGAAGCACTGGGACTCGTCTCCATAGCAACTGTACACGTGAAGCCCTCGTTGCTCACGGCCTCCGAATAGTGCGATATGGATTTTTAGCCTGTGTGAATTTCCGGTTTCCTTTATTTTTCTCTCTTCTTCTTTTTCCTTCTTTTTCGTGAAGCCCTCGTTGCTCACGGCCTCCGAATAGTGCGATAAGAATTTTTAGCCTGTGTGAATTTTCCGGTTTTCCTTAGTTTCTCACTTCTTCTTTTTTTTTCCTTTTATTCCCTTTACCCCTTTCCCCAGCACAGGGTAGCCAGCTGGTTTCTTACACTGGCTAACCTCCCTGTCTTTCCTCCCCTTTGTTTCCTAATCTCCTTTAGCCTGGGCCTTTCTTGAAGCACATTTTCTTCGTGAGACAAAGTGCGTTTGGAGTGTGGTGTGCGAGCTTGAAAATTGTGTTTTGGGTCTTTGAGCTGCAAGTGCCAGTGTTAGCCAGCGACACAGGCTCCCACACTATCACTGCGCGGGTCCTCGTCGTCTTCAAAGAGCCACGGAGAAACACAGGGGCGTGTCTGCTTCATTAAAACAGTGATAGAAGTTTCGTAGGTTTCGTTCTGATACGCGCCAGCTGCGCGCATTACCGCCGGCTCGTCGCAATGCAAGTTCGAATATCGCGCCCACCCGCTCCGGCGAGCTGACTGTAGACGCAAAAGGAGTTGGCACGCCGAGATGGCTGCACTTCCGGCTTCGAAAACGTGGCGTACGGGTCTCTCCTATTTTGTTTCTTTCCTTCATGTATGCCGCATATCTATTCCTTTTTCTTTTTCCGGACAGATTATTTTTAAGGTAGATTTCCGGGAAAGGCAGAAATTATCTGCATGATAAACCGCAAACTTCATTGAACTATTTAGAAATGTTCAGTAATTAACTTTATAAATGTTCAATGTTGGGCACGTTTCAGTTGCGCAAATAAGGCAGAGTAGTGATGCAGTCATGTGCACTTTGCAGAAATACAGACTATAGTACCAGCCTAGACATCCGTCCACAAAATCTGCTAAAGTACATATTTTAACGTTGCAATTAATATCGTCGCGAAGTGAAAAAAAGTTAAATAAGGAAACAAAAGGCTTTTGGAAAACAAATAACTGGAACATCGATGTATTAAGCCACAGACATTGAGGGCGTATATTTTTCTCGAAACTAGTGCTAAGCACATAATTTCTATCTAATGAAGGTGACTTCATTACTAATTTGATTCAATTCCGCAATCGGGCCATGCCCCCCTGTATTGAATGAAAAGGACAATTCAATTTAATTCAATTTTAAACGGCAATTGGTGAAACTTTGATAATGCCACACAGCAATTTTTCGTACTGGTAACGCAGGCCTCTTCAGTTAACTTACCTGAACAAGCGGAATTCTTTCGCGCGCTCCGAACTACTCTTAAACATAATTTCATACTCAAAAAAGTATGTAGGTATACATGGAAAGGGAAGCTGAACAAAGAAGGCCGAGATGGTCGGCCGCTAATGCGAAAGACAGACAGACAAGGGAGGAAGGAAAGGCGAGGAGATTGACTAGAATTTGTCCCGTCTGCTTCACTAATGCGAAGAGTCGGTTGTCAGATACGAGTTGATCATATTTAAGTTTTACGGAAATTTTAAAAATCGCCTGTTGCAGATAACATAATTCTAGTCCTTTAGCTGGATTATTCAGTGAGGCGGACATTACTTGCATGACAAATCGAAACACAGATTCAAATTATTTTTAAGAACTAATTATCTTCATAATGAATTACTTTACGGCACATATTGCAATTTCCGATCTGCAAGCGGTGAGTTTGCCAGGCATATCCAACTGGAATGAATTTCCAGAATGACACCAGTTTGAAAAAATTCGCCATCAAACTCGCCGTAAAAATGCCCGGTTCCACTTACGTTTTCAACGAAACGCTCTTTTATGTATTGAGGCACAATGTAATTGGAACGCCCACGTATTTCGTCCTACACTTTGGGGAAATAATACCTCGAAACTGGCGTCTTCCTGGAGATTCATTTCAAGTGGATACATCTTGCAATCTCATCGGTTACAATTCGTAAATTGAAATATATGGCATAAAGTAAATAATTAAGAAGTTAATTAATGAATTTCGGGTGTTTAGTTGAATATGCGTTTCGACTTATCGTGCCGGTAATGTCCCCTTCTTCGAATAAAAGAGCTCAAGGCCAATCATTATGGTATGTGCGAATGTAACTTTTAAAAACGCCGTAAAACTTAAATATGATAACCCTGTATACAGAGTGCCCCAGCTAACTTGAACCAGAGGTTAAAAATATGCCGATGCACTCTAAGAGGACGTGACGAAATACATGTTGATGACTACTGTATGGAGTAAGTCACACTATGTTTCTATTCTGCCTAATTGCATAATTAGACAAGATTAATTAACCAACTTCGGAAGCAACGAAGTTAGGCAAAAAATTCCAATTAGTTGTAGAGCGCTTTGAAAAACGTCCGATTAGACAGTTTCTAACTTTCTATCTATTAGGCATTAGTGTCTTCCCGCTTACTACAGATGCCCGTGAAAAAAAAAAAAAAAAAAACCCACGGGACATGCCCGTTTGCGCGCCGTGATTTCAACACCCCCAGACGCTCCGCGAACGAACGAACATGGAATTTAGCCGGGCTTGCTGCCGCTGCGCCTGCTTATCGCTATAACGAACCGCCGCGAGGGAAGCGCATTGGGGGCGTAAATCGCACAGCCAACGCCTGCGTACTACCCTGTCACCTTTTAAGTGGCATCACACCCTGCTAGATGCTATGTTCGTTTGTACGAAAAACGTTTGGGGGCACTTGGAGCGCAGCAGCAGCAACAGCAGCTGTTTCGTGGCTACTGTTCTACAAGGTTTCCGACAGGACGTGCTGCATCACTACTCACATAGTCGTTCTGAGCTTGTCCCTCCTGATCGCGACTTCAGATTTTTATTCTCTGTGGATTGGCTTCTTTGTCTGGCACGATCTTTAGAGGCAACTTCTCCACACGCACACTCAGCTACGCGGCGAAAACAACTTCCGAAGCACATATCGTCACGTTGTATGCAGTGAAGATATCCTCATCCGCACATAAGAAAGAATGAATGCTGCAAAATTTGAACTACCAGTGCTGTTAACACAACCTTACTTGAAATCAAACAGGTAAAATTACTGAGCCATCCGGTTTTTTACAGTTCCCCGTATTCGTAACTTGGATGTTGTAATCGTTTTGGCTGTGGTGCGTTGATAGAAAATGTATTCGAAACCTTACAGCTACCCTTGAACGAACAGCTATTCCGTGAGCATGCTATCCTCCGTTGTAATTTTACATGAAGTTAAGAAGGACGAGAAGATGAGCAATTCGTTGCCTGCTACCACGGGCGTACGAAAACACCTAGGAATGAGTGCCAATCGGCTCCAGCACCTCTTCTGTTCTCCCCAAGCGTAGGGTAGCAAACAGGATCTTCCTTTCTGGTTAACTTCCCTGCATTTCCCCTCTCTTGTCTCTCTCTCTCTTGCTGTTTTCGTATTTTGTTCTGAATGCACACTAAGTTGCACTAATATATCACACATATTTATCTTAATTATAAGCCATCCCAATCATCCGTATGCCTGTGCGGATGACTTAAAAAATACGTTTTGAAATTTCGAAGAGCAGCTGTTGGATTCGAGGATAGAAGTACGTTTTACTTGTGGGACGAACCATGCGAATACCGAAGTGGCGCACGCACACCGGCTACTGGAAATTCGAATACTTAGCGCCGTCGTATTATAGTCGTATGTTTTTGAAATGAAATTTGGCGCCGTATTGGCAATCTTAGAAGCCTTAGAAGCTATTCGATTAGTCTCGCTAACCTTATCTTTACTCCGTACCTTCCTTTCACTCCGCCAGCAGCTCACGGTTATTAACAATTTCCAATCCTCCCTTTCTCACGTAACTTTGGGCGTACCACAGAGCTGCGTCCTCGGCCCCCTATTGTTTTTAATCTACATAAACGATATGCCAGAAAACATTTCTTCCTGCATGCGAATCTTCGCTGACGATTGCATCATATATCGTCCAATAACATGTGCTGACGACGACTTAACGCTGCAGAACGACCTTTACCACATTAACAACTGGTGTAAAAAGTGGCATATGTCGCTGAATAGAGAAAAATGCTAAATAATCTCCTTCACGCGCAAGCAAAACATTTCCAACTACTGCTACATCATTAACATTTACCAACTGTCGCAGGCATCATCTTATGAGTACCTTGGTATTCATTTCACACCCAACCTCTCCTGGTCTCACCATATTACCACCATATGCGCAACAGCTTGAAAATCTTTAGGATAGTTAGGTCGAAATTTGCATAACTGTCCCACTCACGTTGGTCAACTAGCTTATCAGACCTTCGTTCGCCCACAGCTTGAATTCGCCCCATTTATCTGGTCCCCCTACCACAACTATTTAATTACATGCTTGAAGCGGTTCAGAATAGGGCCGCCCGTTTCGTTTCACGCAATTATGACAACCATAAAAGCATAACGCAAATTAAGCTCAATCTTTCACTTGAACCCCTTAGTGCTCGTCGCGACATTGCCCTTTTATGCCTTTTTCACAAATACGCATACAGCAACAAACCCTTCCCACTTCAGCTTGATGCGCCTTCCATTACATCACGTCGGTTGCATAATCATTTAAGTTTCACGCGATTATATGGGTCAACTCACGCCTTCAACTCACCTGCTCTTCCTCGCGCCATACTTTTGTGGAATGGTCTTCCAGACAGCATCGCATCCGAACCAGACCACGATAGTTTCCGTCAACTTCTGCACTCTTTCTTTCCGCAATAAAAACTTGCCACTAGTTTTTCCAA
This sequence comes from Dermacentor andersoni, assembly GCF_023375885.2. Classification (NCBI taxonomy): domain Eukaryota; kingdom Metazoa; phylum Arthropoda; class Arachnida; order Ixodida; family Ixodidae; genus Dermacentor; species Dermacentor andersoni. The sequence continues at coordinate 18,585,788 of NC_092817.1, forward strand.
TTTTGTTTTGCTTCCTGTGCCATGTTCTGTATCCCACCCATGTATTTATTTATTTGTTATTTTGACAGCTTTAAGACCAAGGACATCCGTCATTTTTTGTACCACTGCACGTGTGTTTCTGTTTTTTTTTCCAGTATCCCACTTTGTGCCCCACTGCATTTTTATATTGATAAATGTTTTTACTGTGCACGCAATTAGTTCCTGCGTTTCTATCATGCCCTACCATTGTGCGTCTTTGAAACTCTGCCAACTGTTCCTGCGCCTAGAATCCGCATATTTGACTGTCTATCTTTGGTTGCAGATTCTTTTCTTTTTACTGTTGTCATTGTGATTGGTATACTTTATAGTTTTTGTCTGCAGTTTTGCCATATGTATAATGCCAGCCAATATGTTTTTTTTTTCGTGTTATCCTTTCCTTTTTCCCGCCCAACCTTATACTTGCCGTCATACCACATTATCATCGATTCCTCTCCATTTCTTTGTGTCAAATTGCAAATTTGAGCCGTATGTTTGTACACTGACAAGCTACTTTGCACTTTTTATTACCCCCCTTACTCAATGCCCTGTCAAGGGGCCTGTAAGTATATTCAATAAATAAATAAATAAATTTGAATATGTATTGAGGTTACAAGAACAATTCGTAGGTGGCGATACGTTGACATTCACGCTGCCCGCCAACGTAGTCCGAGCTCTCTGCATTACGCGAACACGGAGGTGATATGACTCAGTCATATTTAACAGTATTCCTTGGATATTTAAAATTTACAAGCATAGCGCCGCTGAGGCTTGGAGCCGTCTCCCCAAGAGTGCACAGATGATAGCGTTAGCACACCAGCCAATCTCAGAGGCCATGCTCTAAAACGAGTATTTGCAGCGCTTTTCCATAGAGCGCGCCACGTGTTAAGAACCTTCTGACCACGTTAACTGAAGCGGGGAAAAATAATGCTCTTAAAAATTAAGATCTTATCCATAAGTTTAAGTTGAAGAGAGAGTAAATCTGGAAACTGGGGGCATTCCGAAAGTCGAATTTCCTAATCTAATTGAGGATGAATATTCGAGAAACGCGTCCTTCGAATATCTAATAGAATGGCGATAACTCTGTGCCGTATACCGAGTCCGTTTGGTTAAAAAAAAGAAAAGAAAGAAGGCCTATGTACTTGGCGTGCACGAATAGCGATATTTACGAATCAAATTGAACAAGAATATTCGAGAAAAATAGTCCTATAATCGAATATATTGAATTTCTAAACTAAGTGAAATAGAAGTGCCGCAGAATCTGTTTAACGATATAAGGCTTATATGTCTTTTCTGGTATATCCAAAGGCGTTACTTATTGAATGTCTGGGGTGCGATTTTGTAGCAATTCTATTACTTTTTCCATGCCTTTTGCCGCCATCACTGAGCAGCCATTGGTCGAAAATGACCGGGCCGCGCCCATTTTGTCTGTCAATCACGCGACGTCAGGAACCCGCAAAAACTGTAATCGTCATCGTGACGTTGAGGCACTCATTATGCGGAGCAAAAGGCACGGATTTTTGGAACGGCCAGAGGCAGGGTCGTTTCCGAAGGCATGAAAAAAATGGCCGCCCCTCTGATCGCTATGGCCGTGGCTCTTCGCCGTCGCCGACGTGAACAGGGAGAGCCAGACGACGCGTTTGACATGCCGGATGACCATTTTCGACGGCGTTTTCGCCTCTCGAAGGGAACGGTGCGGTTGTTGTGCGAGGAACTGGCGGGGGAACTAGAAGCTGAGCGAGCGACGGGACTGTCGGTGGAGCGGAAAGTGTTGTGTGCGCTGCGCTTCTTTGCTACCGGGAGCTTCCAAGCGTCCGTTGGGAGCGAGGAGACGATCCGTGTGTCGCAGTCGACGGTGAGCGAGTGCGTGCGACGTGTGGCAGAGGCTGTCGTGAACGCAGGGGCCCGCAACAAGTGGGTCCATTTTCCAAAGACAGCCGAGGAAAAGGCAGCCGTGAAGGAGGGTTTCCTTCGGCGCGGCGTTATCCCCGGCGTCATCGGATGCGTAGACGGCAGCCTCATAGCCATCATCGCACCCAAGGGTGAGCGCAAGGCTGTGTTCATGTGCCGCAAGGGATACTACGCCCTCAACTGCATGTTCGTAAGTAAAACTCACGTTTTCTGCGATCCTTTTTGAAAGTTACGTTGCTCTTGCCAACGGGCACTTTCTCTGGTTTACGTTTTACCTCAGATCTGCGACGCGGACATGAAAATCTTGGCCTTGGACCCTATGCGACCGGGGTCGGACCACGACGCTTTTGTCTGGCGGACGACATGGTTGCGCCGGCGGTTCCAAGCGGGGCGCATCGTGAATGCCGGGGAATACCTCCTCGGTGAGAAAAAAACATTTTTTTTGGCGCAGTCACGCTTCAGCAGCGCAGAACGCCGTGTCCGCTCCAACCCAAACTTTTAACCAAACCACAAGAACATCAGTAATTCCGGAGTAAAAAAAGAAAATTAAGACATTGACTGCCACCATTGGCAATGTTCGAAGTGTTAAGTTACAAGCACATTATGTGTCTGCGAGGAGCTGACGAAAGCAACACGTATTAGTGCTTTCTGCACCCAGTGACTGCCAGAAGCAGAAGAAATGAACACACATTACTGCTACTACTGTCATTGATAGCACCAACAAGTGTTGATTTCTTGTTTGTGGCAGGCACCGCGTACACTTGTAAATTGGTTAAGAGTTTGTGACGGGTATGGACATGCTCAACTCATGCTTTTACTTGGGACTTGCAATCCTGAAGTCTACCTTTGTTGAATGATGCTGTAGCTTTCCTCAGTTGACAACTTGCCTCTCGTCAGCGGAGTACTCAATGTACTATTTCCATCTTTGTGCAGGTGACAGTGGCTACCCCTTGGAGCCGTGGCTCCTTACCCCGGTTCCTGGCCATCCTCCAGTGCACACAGCCGAGGGGCAGTACAACACAGCACATGCCGCCATGCGTTCCGTAGTGGAGAGGTGCATTGGGCTCTTAAAGAGCCGTTTCCGCTGTCTTCAGCGATATCGCACCCTCCTCTACGAGCCGGAACGTGCAGCCAACATTGTCGCGGCATGTGCTGTGTTGCACAACCTTCGCCTTTCTGAAGGCGACGAGTCAGGCGATGACAGTGATGACGACAGCAGCAGCGGCAGTAGTAGTAGTGAGCTTGACAATAACGGCGACCCCATGCCACACAGTCTGCCCCGTAACACGGGCTCTAGAATGCACTACTTGAGAGGGCGGGCTGTTCGCGACAATGTCATTGGCATGTTTGGAACAACCCGTGCGCAGCACATGCGTTATTTGAGGAGCGTGCGGCGGCAGCTGCGACGTCAACAGCAGCGTCAGCATCGTTAGGTGCATGCACACAGTTTTAAGTAATTGCATTGTGCATTTCATGCTGTGAAATTGCAGATACATTTCCCGTGCTAAGTTGTAGTTGATGTCTGCGTAATGCAAAGCATTCATGATTTGTTGAGAAATGTAAAAGTTGTTAAAAAAATTAAATTATGGGGTTTTACGTGCCAAAACCACTTTCCGATTATGAGGCACGCCGTAGTGGAGGGCTCCGGAAATTTCGACCACCTGGGGTTCTTTGACGTGCACCTAAATCTAAGTACACGGGTGTTTTCGCAATGCAGCCGCCGTGGCCGGGATTCGATCCCTCGTGCTCAGCAGCCTAACACCATAGCCACTGAGCAACCACGGTGGGTACATAAAAGTTGTGTAGTGAAGGGTTATGTAAAGCCTGCACTTATAGTAAGTAAAACAGTATCGTTAGAGGTGACATATGAGATTGAAAGCAAGCTAAAAATAAGTGCATATTCAAAGTGTCTGCCACAATTTGCTTGCTGCTGCTGTCGTCATCTAGATGCATGTAGCCCGATTCTTACTCGTATCCCCTTACGCATTGATGGACATAAGCACCTGTCTCCTCACTTTCTACTAGCACAGAGAAGCTCACAGAAGCCAAGATGTACAGTGCACGTCACACCTTCCGCTCCATGGAACGTGCTGTTGCACGCGCAGCTTCTAGGTCCTCCACCATTTTGTCTCGCAACAACGGCAAAGTTCCTTTCGAGTGACGAAAATGCCGTCCAACTGGTCATCCGACATGTCAAACGCTGTGGCTCCCGTGAAGTGTGTGCACGCACGAGCAGTTGATAGATTTTAACAAAGTGACCTCACTTGTATATAGCAGAACTCAGCAATGTTAATCAGTAATATTTGTACAGTGCAAGCTAGCACTAGAAATGTGGTTGCGATGTGTAAATAAAAGCACTAGAGGAAAACTGCACCTTTCTGTATTTCAGTCTTCAACATACACTTGTTTATGCACACATCACATGCGACAGTCTCTACATTGAAGAAGTGTGAGAATCATGAGTACTCAGTAGTAGAGACATTATGCAACATATCACAGACACGTTGGAATAAATATCGGATCACATTGTTCTTGCATCGTAATATATCACAGGTAACGGCATGCATCGTTTAAGAAAACTGTTGTACACTGCACAAGTACACAGTAATAACAACTGGCTTAAACTGCACCAGAAACAGAAATGAGCAGGTGCTTAAATCACATGCCAACCGAATATTTATCACAGCGAAATGTATAGGTACATCACTACATGTGAAAGGAACATGCTGTTGTGGCGCTCAAACTGAAAGAGCCATAGCACCATATTATGATATTCAGTAAGACAAACTGCATAAATATTACACACAAATTGCACCACAAGGGCTAAAATACAATGTATCACAACCTGAAAGATTACTGAATGACAACAAATTGTTTGATAATGAGACAGATGTGCAAGAAAAGAGACATTCCAGCTCAGTGACAGACGTAGTGACACAAACAAATATGCATATGCAACAAACAAAAAATAAACATTACAAATGAAAAGAAGGAGCATAGGCAAGGAATTTTCATAACTTTTTTCTTTTTTGCTGTGTATATTGACAGGTTGCTTTCGACATTATAGTAAGGCCTGAAAATTTCACCATTCGATGACAAGGATTAAATTGTAGAACACTTGCAGTGTGGCGTCGTGCTTAAATTGACATGACAATAACTAGGCACCTCAAAATTGCAGCGCCACAGTCGGAATGCCCGCACACACCAGGCCTACAGGCACTTTTGCAGGTGAGCCTGATGGTGTGCACGCTCTTATGGCTGAAGTAAACCTTGAAGAAAAAATTCATGCTGCAACGGCTATGCTACTTATGGTTGCATTAAAGGGTGACTTCAGCAATTATTTATTTGCAAACTAGCAATATTTGCCCTTCATATCATTAATACATCAGCAAATTTTAAGATAAGTTACAAATTCCTTGCCTATGCTACCTTTAATTATGTGGGGCCTGAGAGGGGGGAGGGGCTTGGCTGCCACCATGCCCCAGTGCAGCCAGCAGCAGCTGAAGCAGGCGCTCGTTGGTCTCGTGCGACCGACGCGCCACTTCGAGGCGTTGCCGCTGCACTTCGAGGCGCTGAGACTCCACTTCCCGCATTGCCGCCACCTCCTCCCCGAGGTGCCGCAGGCTCTCCATGTGGGCCTCGTGGTGCTGCCGCAGGCTCTGCAGGTGGGCCTCGTGGTGCTGTTAGCAAAGATGTGTAATTAGTTTAATTACAGAAGCTCAGTAACAGGGCCTTTGTGTGTTGCATTCATCCCCATTTGCAGGCTATTGTCTTGTCATTGTATATTCAAACACTGGAAATATCTTTCTGGCCCATCAAACTTGTGCCGTCGCATTCCATTAAGAAGTGTTACATTGCTATACCTGCTTCCTTGAATTCAACGCCACTTTTTTCTTTTTGCCACATAATTGCGTAGATATTTACACATGTTATATCACGCGAATGTGTACAAGATATCACCACAGGACTACACGTATACATTATGCTTGTTCACTGATTAATATAATTTTTAGAGAGGTCATATGCTCATCAATTTCATACGCAGAAAAATATACATCTGTGGCCTTGCACATACCTGCCGGTTTTGTTCCAGCAGTTGTTGGCGGAAGCGAGTGTCCTCTTGAACTCTGGCTTCCTCCAACTGGCTCTGGCGAACGTATGCGGCAGTAGCCGTCATCACAGCACCATCAAGTTCCTGCTGCCTGGGCTGTCTACGGGGTGCCCGTGGCTCTCGAGGGGTAGGCTGCGGCACCTGGGGGGTAGGCTGTGGCACCTGCGGGGTTGGCTGCGGCACCTGCGGGGTTGGCTGCGGCACCTGCGGGGTTGGCTGCGGCACCTGCGGGGTTGGCTGCGGCACCTGCGGGGTTGGCTGCGGCACCTGGGTGGTAGGCCGCGGCACCTGGGTGGTAGGCCGCAGCACCTGGGGGGTAGGCTGCAGCACCTGGGGCGTAGGCCGCAGCACCTGGGGCGTAGCCGGTGGCTCTTCATGCAAGGCAAAAGCAAAGACTGCTCATTCACTGTTATCCGACCTACACAGATTGATTGTCCTAACCAGTCACTTTGAAATGTCATTATAGCTGCATAGCTACAATAATGATACACAAAACAGGTAGTTAGAGCAAAAGATGCCACAGAAAGTTGCTGGTAGCAGTAACCCATAAGAAGCACAAGGAATCTCTATTACAACATCAAGTCATTTGTAGTCTTGCATTTCTCCTTCATGAATGAGAGCTGGATGTTGGACACAAAGGTAATAACAGCAGAGTGACGTACTTTACTTCATAGCAAGATCATACAGCAACTGCAAACAACAATGCTACTACAAAAGCTAGGTCACTGCCTTACGTGTAAGGCCACTTGGCCCAGCAACAGCTGCAGGGCCCGACACCACGAAAGCAGTTGTCGCTGGTAGATTTCTGCGGGAACCGCTGGGCCCTGCAGCTTCCTCTGAACTTGCCTCGTCCTGCAATCAGAGTAGTGTTCAGACATTGCGAGCAGTGTGTGCAATGCGCATCATGTACACAAGTTGCTGCTCAGAGTACATAACCTATATTGTCACTTGCACAAAAAAAAGGGCTTAAAAATTTTGCAATATTGCGTTCCAATGTAATGCTGAAAATTTGTGAGGTCACAGCAGGTCACACAAACAACACTTTTTTAAATCCAATGTACGCACCTCGCTATCGGGGAAGTACTCAGGGGGGGAAACAAGGACCCCTCCTGTCCTCATAAGGACGTCGAGGACGCGGCCGTCCACGCCACCCACTTTGCCACCTCCAGTAGCCCTGCAAACACGGCAACAACGACAACGTGGAACTACGTTACTGTCAGCATCATTAGAAGCTCACCTCTTCTCGCTCGCGGCCCTGGCCGCTTCTTTTTTCGCTTTATGGGCCATCTTGGCCCAATGGTTCCGCCAACGGCTGGTGGCCTTTACGGCTGGCCCCTGTGCGTTAAGCACCGCCGCCACCTCCTCCCACAGTTCGTTTTTTCGAGCAGCAGTCATACGTGGCGAGAACTCTGTAGAAGCTCTCGCCAGGTATGGGTGCTGCTCGATGAACTGCACGAGAATAGCCGCCTGCTCTTTGGACACCCGCGGCCCTTTTGCTGCCATTTTCTCTTTGTCAAATTGGGAATTTCAGCCGGCCCGCAGCACAGTAAGAAATTTAGAGGCAAACATTCTGTCTAAGCTAAGCGCCTGCATAAAGTGCTCACTACGACTTATTTCTGCCTTTTTATACCACTAATGTAAAAAAAGGTGAAGTCACTACTCACATTTAATGTTGTAGCAGCTTCTTTCTCGGAGCGTATCAGTGCAGGAAGTATTACCGATGCAGCGATAACTTTAAGGAAGCTATCGTTATGTCATGGCGGTGCCCTATGGAAAATGCCTTGACAGTTCTCGATCCACTATGTTGCAAAGTTTCACCTCGGGGGCTACGGATAATTCTTCTTGGCTCTTCCTAAAGAAGAAATTATCACACGTCAGACATGCAGCGAAAACCACACGACAATGCAAGCACTACACGAGCAATAATTACTCACCTCAATCAGTATCTGACGGGGGCGGGGCCGCAATTACGGGCACGCAAGGGGCTGTCAGCTGTTCAGACAGACACGCTAGGGGCTGTCAGCTGTTCACAGGTAAACAAAGGCTGCCATTTTGCTTGCGCTCAACGGCATGGATTGGATGCACATCCGACTACTATGTGGCTACGACTTCAAAAATAGAGCACTTGCGTTTGCATTTCTTTGGACTGCGGCAGCTTTTGCGTTGTACTGTAACAAAATGAATTTGCTTTACGCAGCATGGAAGTCCGCTTTTATTAAGTGCCGTTTTACAAAACAAATTTGCTATACAGTCCCGGAAAAAGAGAAGAGAATACGAAAGAAACATCCGGCCAATGAAGGGAGCTTCTGATTGGACGATCCAAGAAAACGTCGTGCCTACGTACACACAATTTCCAAAATCGGTGACGTCACGCGAGAAGGCATTGGCATGAAAAAAGTCATTTCTACAAAATCGCACCCCAGGTCAGCTGAGAAGCTCTGAAATGTAAGGCATGAAAATAATTGTATACGATGCAACATGACAGTGACAGTAATGAAGCAATTTAAAGGTCAGCAGTCCACCAGCGAGAGAAAGAGAAAAAGGAAAAGGATAAGACAGGAATGTTAACGAGGACGGAAAATACCGTTTGCTGCAGTATATTGGGAAAAGTTAGAAGTGGAACGCCCACAAGAAAATAGAGAGAAATACAGCACGGGCGCACTATCACAGCCGATCACTATCCCCGCAAGCAATCACAGATCATGGTTCAATTGCAGCGCAACCAACATCGACTTGGCCTACAACCACTTGTGCAGGTCTGTTGTCCCTAAAAAACTGTATACCAGTGCCTTCGTTGCCCTCAGCTGCGATGGCTTACGAGGTCAGCATTCCAAAATGATTTGCTCTGATCAAAGCGAGCTCGCGCAACGGTGAATGATGGACTCTGTGCATTGTAGATGTAGGCATGGGGCTATAGTTGATGGCGCTAAGTGCATTACTATAGCATAACACATCGTTTTGAAGGAATGCAAACAACTTAAAATAGAATATATTGGACTTGTATACGTACTACGTACACCAGCACGGCCCACATCTATCTATCTATCTATCTATCTATCTATCTATCTATCTATCTATCTATCTATCTATCTATCTATCTATCTATCTATCTATCTATCTATCTATCTATCTATCTATCTATCTATCTATCTATCTATCTATCTATCTATCTATCTATCTATCTATCTATCTATCTATCTATCTATCTATCTATCTATCTATCTATCTATCTATCTATCTATCTATCTATCTATCTATCTATCTATCTATCTATCTATCTATCTATCTATCTATCTATCTATCTATCTATCTATCTATCTATCTATCTATCTATCTATCTATCTATCTATCTATCTATCTATCTATCTATCTATCTATCTATCTATCTATCTATCTATCTATCTATCTATCTATCTATCTATCTATACTCGATTGGTATTCGAAATTTAGAAAATTTGTGCGCCCCTACTATTTACATAATTTGATACATACGATGCCCCTCAGGGCAGGACGTCCGGTCAAATGTGGAGCTTGTAAATGAGAAACAACTGAAGAGGGACTATAGATGCTCCACTATGGTCTGAATCCGAGTTATTTGGTGAGGCAACATCTTTGAACGAAACCGGGCAAACGAGGGGACACGGCGAGTGGCAAGTAAACACACACAGCGCTCTGTGTGTCTGTTTGTCATTCGGAGTGTTGCGCATTTTGCCCTGTCTACTCAAAGATGCTATCTTCCCCACCATCACAGTGACAGTAATCAAACACAGGAACATCTTGTCAGTAGCACTGGCGGATCCAGAGGGAGGCGCCCGGCGGCAGATGAATCATGCAACGTTACACCGTTATCGATGATGGGCTCTTCGAACTACAGATAAAATTGCCACCCTTTATTTTGTTCTCTCTAGGCCGCAGCCAGTGTCTTGCAGCTGCTCCTGTAGTTAGAGGCGATTTCGCCGAAGCAGGTTTCACGAATTAATTTCGTTCATGAGGGCACGCCACATACAGGACCCCGGGGTTTTTTGGAAGCGTTGACGGGTACGGCGGAGGCCCGCGCGCAGGAGAACGTTCGTTCTGAGGAATAAAGAGTGACCAGGTGACGTCAGTGCTGTCTGCTAATGTCCGGCGCATTTCATTCCAGGCCACTATTTGCCATACGTAAAAATACATCTGCTCAAAGGCTTTACAGTGGCTGATTTGTAGCGACAGACGAACGTCTATGCTCTGGCGAATTCGCTGTTCGCTTTCTTAATTTTGGCGCGCAGGTTCCGCTCCCCCCCCCCCCCCCCCCTCTCTCTACCTTGCAACCATCGTGCAAGTTCAACGGTGCTCACGGGTCGGTCGGTGCACCTGCTCCACGTGGGCGTCGCCGGGCAGAGATAAGACGATTTCAAAGATGGACTTAAATTTAGCTGCGATATTGGGAAAATAGATGATACCGTGCAATCATCTATAGAGGAGCCCCGCCGTTCCCCACGCAAGCTGCAGTACGTGCATTACTCCAAGCGCAACATAAGCGGGAAATCGACTGTCAAGTAACCAGATGGTGCACTTTCTCAGTGCGCTGCAGACACAACGATGTGGCTTGAATAACGATGCTCGTCGTGGAAAAGAAAGGGCGCATCCGAGGACGTAAACACGGAATACAGATGACTAGCGCATGCGGGTGGGTCTTTCGCACGGTTTAAACCGGTCGACCTTACATGATCAGTCGCTGTTAGCTGTGGCAGAACGACGGTCAGTCTTAGCTCTTTTTGTCTTGCCTTCTTACTGTCGCATCGTGCGCGCTACTTTAACGTCCGCAATATACAGTTTTAGCATTTGTGGCCACTTCAGCGGACGTAGGCATGAAAAAAAGGCCGCGGCCCGCCTATACGCAAGTTTTCGAGGAGGCTACTTATAGCATAGAGTTTTCTGCACCGCTTACGCATGGCCACCATGCTATGGCGTCACCTAGTAGATGAGGATGCAAGTACATTCGCGGCATTAGTGGAGCATTTTGTTAGGCCTAGCAGCCTTAAAATGGAAATCTATTGCAACAATAAAGAGGATACATTGTTAAACCTTATGTTTTTCAAAGTGAGACATCCTAAGCCAAAGCTAAAATTTGAGTTGAGTCATCCTGTTTATTTGCACACTTCCTCCAGTTTTCATTGTAACAGTGTACCAGTAAAATATGCGCATTCGGCCAAATATCTTGGCCTGATCTTCGACAGTGATCTCTCTTGGAACTCACACCTTTCTTTTGTTTGCCAAAGACTTCATGCTGTATCTTGTGTCCTGTATAATATTAGATATTTTGCGCCCATTTCTGTCCGTCAATGTGTTACACACGCTCTAGCCTATAGTGTGCTTAGATACGGAATCACTGTTTACGGTCACTGCACGGTTCGCTGGCAGCGCAGGGTGAATACGCTTTTGCGTTTACATTTAAAGAATATTGCCTACGACCTGCCCATTGGTAATAACATTGATATTTTTAGAAGATTAAAGCTTCCAAGTTTTAACGCTTTGTTAACAGAAACTGTTGTGCTTAAACATTTCTGGTACAGTCAGTTCACCGTTCCATATGTTCCTTCACGTGATTTAAGACCAAAATACCGTTACTGCATTCCTCGCTTCTCAACCCGGTACGGAAAGCGCATACGTTAATACTATGTACCTGCCTGTTTCAATAGTATGCCACCTAGCATATTCCTCATGAGAACAAAATACACCCTGAAAAAAATTTTGCGGTATGTCTCCGCGTTGCTTCCTGCCCCATAATTATTTCATCTGGTGTTACTGTCTTAAGTTCGCACTACTGTCATCCCTTTGGATGTTGTAATAGTTATGTCTCTATATTTGTCTGTCTGTGTTGTTACATTTTTCTTTTTTTGTCAAATTCGTTGCAACATTTATATTTTCCTTTGTTTTGCTAATGTTCGCTGTTTGCCAAGCGCTGCCACTCAAGCCCTTGGTGAGGCTTTGGTAGGCCTGATTTTGGTGTACGAGAATTGATATGAATAAAAGATCTATCTATCTATCTATCTATCTATCTATCTATCTATCTATCTATCTATCTATCTATCTATCTATCTATCTATCTATCTATCTATCTATCTATCTATCTATCTATCTATCTATCTATCTAACTAACTAACTAACTAACTAACTAACTAACTAACTAACTAACTAACTAACTAACTAACTAACTAACTAACTAACTTCACCATATTTTCTCGCTGTTGAGACGAGGAGCAGGTGGCAAGGGTAAGAGAGAATGAGAGAGAATAACTTTATTTAACGGGAAACTCCAGTCCTTGTCCCCTGGGGAAAGCATGGCCTAGTCGTCGGCCGTACGAATATCATGGAGGAAGGAAAGAACATTTCCTCTACTGCAAATACGGATCGAAGCAGGCGGCCTGGGTGTCGCAATACTGTTAGGCGCTACGCGAGACATGCAAAGCGGAAACGACACTCAGAATATTGTACGTACGTATACAAGCAAGACACAGCGCATGTGCAATTTGGAGCTGCTACATTTATAGAACATACACAAGAGTTTTGCGCACGCCCTTTACTAAAATTTTTTATATTTACGCTGTCGGAGCACGAGGACATTATTTAAACGAACTAGAGGTTTGACGAAACAACGAAGGCGGAAGCACTTCTTTTTTTTTTTTTCTGCCACTCTTTTCTCTCTTTTTGGGAACAAATAAACAAGGGGGTACAAGGTCGTGCCTGCATTTCCCAGCCGTCATGAATTCAGTGGCGTACCAACTATTTCAAGGGTTCTTTTATTTTTTTTTGGGGGGGGGGGGGGCGGTTGTCGAGAGCACACCGCAGCCGATCTGACCTCTCGCCCTCTCTTTCTGTATGTATACAGACACATCTACTGTGAGCGCAATAATCGCTTCGGATCTTCCTCCTCTGTACTTATCATCATCGGAGCCGGGACTACTTTGTCGTCGTGGTGCGGAATATTCGAGAATAAAAAGTTACACACACACACATTATATATATATATATATATATATATATCGAGAATCACTATCACAATAAGTGAAAAGACGGGGAATGCGGGAGATGGAAATTCAAGACGATGAGCAAAACGTGAACAAGGTGAATGCAGGAGCCAACGTTTCGACAAGTGGACTTGGCTTCTTCAAGGCGACGTATGCTTTCCTCGCCACAGTATATATAGGTGGGGTTCTTCTAAAGGGGAGAGGGTGTGAGGCGGGAGGACGCGGAAACGAGGGAAAATTTTAGCGTGTCGAATTTAGAGTAAAGGAACCCTGTGTACAAGGTCAAAGCCAGGGCAACCCCCCCCCCCCCCCCCCCACCCCGGTCTGTCAACCCACGCGCGTTAGCCGGCGTGTCAAGGGCGTCTGACACGCCGGCTGACAAAAAAAAAAAAAAAAAGGAAAGGAAAGGAAAGGGGAAAGAAAAAAAAAGGGGGGGGGGATACGCCAAGAAAACAAACTAAGTGTTGTTGCCTATAGCTTGAAGTTGAGCATAGCGAATAGATTCTAAAGCTCCCTTTGAAATGTTTATGCCTATTGGTCGCAATGTCTTGAAATTATGGATAAGGTATGATTCTCTGTATTTTCTTTCTCGTTCAGAACGGAAATTTGACTGTAAGATGTAGAGTTTAAAGGGAAGCTGAAACACTTTTCGAAAAAAATGAGTTCTCTGCGGCATTCTACAGTTTTGAGTCCCCTGAACACGAATATCTGGTTCAAAAAGGGCGGAAACAAACGCAAGCGGCTGTTTTTTCAAGAAAACGCGCACCAGCGCCTCAGGGCATCGCGCGAACGCCGCTGTTGCCCGTGATTGGTCGGGGCCGCTGTGACGTCAATGGCGGCAGTCGCCGGTCGGCGCCGCCGCATGCCGCCGTTTCAGAGCGTAGCACGCTGTTCTGTTCTGGCTTCATAGCTGAGTTCTAAGCATTATGGAACGTTCTCGCTGCCTTGGACAGCTTGTATTTTCGCCGTACATGTTCGAACCGGCAGCCGATACGGAAAACGATGGCGGCAATGGCGGTAACGGCGGCAACGACGATGTGTAGTGTGCCAACAGCGAGAGCGATTTCTGCACCTTCTCGCGCGTTGGAAATCTTAGCTGATACGTATGTTTTTTTTTTGTGTAGCTGCACGTTCCAATGACGGGAGAAAAAATGCGCTAAAGTGTCACTGGGAACTTGCTGCTAGAAGAATGCCTAAGCACTAACTTCTCATTAGATTGTAAACACGGGTGCGATTCCGCGATGTCAAGCACCTTGCCGCTGCTTGTCTAAAGTCCCGTGGTTTTTTGAGTGTTGATACACGATCGCGAACACAAGTGCCGCGTTTCAAACCGCGCACATGCAGTGCTGCGAGCTACAGTCACGGAAGTTGCTTATCATACACATCCAGAGATGGCCAGAGGTATTATATGTGCAATATTCATACTATGGTTCGGCGACTTTGCGATTGTGGCTCGATCAAGAATCTGTATGCGTGCTCCATGCTAGTGTTGACATAAAGATATTAGGCAGTTTTAGCACCACCGTGTAGTAAACACGATAACTGCAACCGTACGTCGAATGTCACTAGGCAAACCTATACTCCATTTCATACCTCAGGTGCAACGCTGTGGAAGCTACGCACGAAGTCCGGTCACCAAAATTTATTACTGCGCGCGTTTCCATCTATGCTTCGCAGCGTGCCAGCGGCGTTTGCTCGCGCGAGCATGCACGTGAACCTGCCGCGACGGGCAGCTTCACGAAAGAACAGTTTACGAAAATCGCAAAAGAAGTATAAACCCCATGCAAGCGATCTTGCACGCGACAGCGACAAGCGACGCGATGTAAACGGCTGTCGCGTTCGCTCGTCGCCTACAAGTTGCACCCCATGCAAGCGATGACTTCGAGCTACGTCTCCCCAGTGTTGCCGGTATGAGGGCAGCAATATAGGCGCCGAAACTAGCGTGACGCGTGCTTTATTAACTTAAGTTGATGTATTTTACTGTAAAAAGCAGCATAAAATATTTCTGAAAGTCTTGCAGTAGGTTCTTATCCTTGCACCTATAAAAATTCAATCGTTTGCTCGTTCCGTGCGACAATCGGAAGTACTGGAGTTATGTACATTCAGTTCCGGCTTTGCGCTATTGGCTAGTCGCTCATAGCACTTCCGGGCGACGAGCGACGAATTCTAGATTTGCAAAACCGAGCGATCTGTTCAAGCGACGGCCCGATCCGTCGCGCGAACCCGTCGCTGTCGCGCACGAAATCGCGCTAATGGGGTTTAGCCTAGAAAACAAACGTGAGCGGCGGCGCCGGCAGATCTCTCATAGCGTCGTTCAGTAAAGCGCAGGACGGAAAGAGGCATGCCAGCACGCCGGTCCGGCAGCTCGGTCCCCGCCAGTGACGTCACTCTCGCCGGCTCTCTCCTCTGGCAACCACCTCACCCGGCGCTCCGGGAAGCAATGGGGGCGTGTCCGCGGGGGTGATTTAGAAAGCGATTTCCGCCCCTTATATTAACAAAACGAAGAAAAAAATTCGGAACCGTGAATTATTAGGTCTGTTCTTCCCAATCCCAGCAATTCGTGGAAATTGAAAACCGTTTCAGCTTCCCTTTAAGTTCATCGAAGTTATGACCTGGTTGTCTAGGTGGGTTGTCGGTGAGGAGTGGCAAGGGAAGGGGCAAATGCCCCCCCCCCCCGCCACCCCTCACCGCCCACCCCCAGTAGACACGCCAATGCATGAATTCCGGTGGCTTGTCTTTCTTCCATTTTTTCCCTTTTTCCCGTTCAAAGAAATAAGATTCCCCTTCTCCCCCGCCTTTAAAGTGGACTTGCAGCCAACACTTACTGGCTGCACCGTTTCTCCCCTGTTTGCGGGCAAAGGAAACGCGTTGATAGCACTGCAAGCTGCCACACCTAACGCACTTCACGGTCATTGTGCACTGAGAATCAGTGGATGGGCAATACCCACTAGCGAAGCCCCGCTTATTACGCGTCTCGCTTAGGCCGCGCGCACTCTTAGCCGCCGAGGCAGGATTCCACTTGCCTTCAAATTAGTGGAAAGCGAAACCCATTTCCCAGGTGATGCAATGCGGCGCCGCGTTCTCACGCAAGAGCCGTGGCAGTCTTGCCTTACAGTCCGCCTGGCAGAGGCGCCGCTGGAAGACACCGAAGGGCAACGCGAGGAACACACGCGCGCTGCGTGGGGTCGATTCTTGGCGACTGTCGTTACAAGTGATCCATCATCTTGGAAGGGAAGTAGACCTGTGTGCCACTCCGCACGCACCCACCCTCCCGCTTTCACTCGCCCTTACTTTACCCAAAAAGAAAGAAAAAAAGAGTCCCGGAGATTTCTCTGTGCGCTCCGAACTTCAATGTTTCGGTTTCTCTTTGTGCTGTAATGAGCGTCAGTCTTCTCGAGTGTTCAGTGCCAAGCACTGCATACGTGACAGGGTCTGTGGTTCAGTGGGCTCTCAGCATTTGAAGGTCATAGAACTTCGCTCTCTGCGCAGACGACGTCTCCGACGGCGTGTCTAGATGTTTGCCATCCCTGGCTAGGTCCAAACCTTAACTATTACTCCTCGTTTCCGTTCGAGATGCGTTCACACAGAGTTTGACAGACAGTCTGTGGGAACGGAGCGCACATTAGTCGTTTACTTACGAATGCGCCATGAGAAAGTGGTCGCGAGAGCCAAGGCCAATAACTTGACATTATGCAGGCAAGCGGACAGAACTACATGCTCTGAGCAAGGGCTTTTCAACGACTGCAGTGAGAGGTATATGCAAGAATTCTGAGAAGTCCGCCAAAGAGATTACGGAACGGAATTGTGCATAAACCATATTTTACAAGGTCATAGTTATCGTCCGGGACAGAGTAGGACAAAATCAGTGTAGAATGGCAGGATCAGCTGTAGAGTAATGGTATCAAATTATTGGTAGATTAATAGGGGAGACTGCGCTTCGCCCTTCCTTGCCGTAGTCATTCATATTTTTAGTGTTAAAACTCAGCGCAACATAATCATGAATGGTATCAACACTGCTCATCCGGTGATCACGTTCGTTGCACAGCATCAGCCCTTAGTCCTTTAGTTGTAAAGTATACTGCATGAAACTTTCCCACCGAAACTGCAACAGGACCGACGGCCGGGCGAGCTGGTTATAAGTTCACCTTGGAGAGTTAGCTTAGGAAGGCAACATGCAGAAAAAGACGACACACGGATGGCGTTGGCAACATCAAGGTCAGTAAGTCGGAGTGTCACACTAATACTATAGAGAGAATTGTGGCGCTAGTGCCTAAGGGAGCTACAAGCAGGGAAGTTGGTTAATATATGGATTTGCCTAAGCTTCGACCTTCTGGCTTTGAATACCTTTGTGACTTTGTAACTTAGAAGAACCTGTTAGAACTTGTTGTTGGGCGAGTTGGTGCATATTAGCCAATAGTTTTATAACTGTGCGAACAAACGACAGATCATTTTCAAGAAAGTACTGCGGTATAAATATTTAAATAAAGATTAAAATGGTCCGACGGCAGGATTCAAGAACAGGACTTCCAGCACAGACGCCAGATATTGAAACTAATACGCGACGGACGCACGGACAAGCGAAACCACTGCAATTAGCAGGGATTATGCGTGTTCGCGTAACGTTAAGAGACAGGAAGAGCGGTGTGGATCAGATAGCAAACGGAAGTAGCCCATATTCTTGTTGACGTTAAGAGAAAATAATGGAGCTGAGCCGGCCACGCAATGCATCGGGCAGATAACCGGTGGGCCATTATATTTGCAAAATTGGCGCCAAGGGAGGGAAAGCACAGTCGAGGACGGCAGAAAATTAGATGGGGTGATAAAATTAGGATATTTGTAGGCGCAAGTTGGAATCAACTAGCGCAAGACAGGGGTAATTGGAGATCGCTGGGAGAGGTCTTGGTTCTGCAGTGTACATACAAATGGGCTGATAATAATGATGATGATGCGTGTTTGTAGCCATATTGCCTTCTGCATTAAAGGAAGTGTAGATTGCTTTAAGATTTAGGCCAACGAAGGCAAATAATTAAACTAACAAACGAAGCCACAAGAACGTGTAAAAGCCTTGACGATAAGACAAATCCATGTGGATCATTCATGGTGGATGAACGATTGCAGTGCCAGGGTTCCCTTTAGTAGCTATTGCAGGAAACTCTGTTTATAGTAAAAGATTCCCGGTAGATGTTGAGCCTGGCGTATGTCGAACGACCGTCAACCTACGAATGCATGTGCAGGTAAATATTGCAAAAGAGAATATTGCAAAAGAGAAAGTGACATAATTTATTCACAGAAGGCGCAAGTTACAACCGAACCATAATCTTAACTTCCTTTATTTTAACCTTGTTAAAATGCGCTGAAAATACAAACGATAACCCAAGAGATTATGATAGCAGCCTCAATAGAATGTTCTTCTGCAGGAAATGTTACCACAGCCAGCTAAATTGCACTTTGAGAAATCACGAATCGTTAAATTCTTTAACAAATAATATGCAGATCCAAAGCATATGTTGGAATCTATCAGAAGCAAAGCTTTTGTAAAGCGGTTATTTAAATGCGTTACAACTAATGCCGATTCATACAATTTTGTTTACTTTCATCTTATGCCACGTATAATCTCGTTGAATGTGCATGTTTATCCACCACGAAGGTCACAATTTCATTGTCGTTTAATTTCTACGTTTATGTAATGCAACGCTCACAAGCTGTGCCGAAATGCAAACTTCAAGTCAGGCGGGTGCAGTGCGAGACGACTACGCAGCGGTGTAACACGGTCAATGCATGATGCTTGTCGAGGGAAGAAGGGTGGTGATGAGGGGTGTACGCATAGAAAACTACGACGCGTATCAAGCAGCATTTAGGGATCCTGTGCCTCTTCTGCCGCCTTTGAATCGCAGAAGATCGTCCACTTGTGTGGCGGTTCATCACCGATGTAGTGAAGGGCGGTCTGGAGCGCTGCGAGCTCTGCTGCCGTCGATGATGTCGCGTGAGTCGTCTTGAACTTGATGGTTGTAACTTTCGTTGGTATCACGATTGCCGCAGCGGAGCTGTTTCGCAGGACAGATCTATCGGTGTAGATATGCGTACATTCACGGTAGTTCTTGTACAAAAGTAGCAACGTACGTGAGCTGTTTAGGGGCTGGTGATGATAGATCAACTTTTTTTGTGATGCCAGGTATTGTCAGGTTCATTTTTGGCTGAGCGAGGCACCATGGAGGGATCGAAGGTCTCGCAGCAGGAGTGAAACAAGCTGGCAAATGATTGAAAGAGGCTGAAAGAAGAGGCTACGCTTTTGATGTACTTTTTAACGACATCTTGTGATATTTCCGGATGTTCTAGTGAGCCTGAATAAAAACGCACTAAAAGCGATGGTGACGACAATGATGATGAGGTCACGCTATGGCAATTCGTATTAACAGGCATAATTTAATGGATACAGGTTGCCATGCAAAAAGGAAAGAAAGGAAGAAACGAAGGGCAGGAAGGAATGAAGAAAATGAAGGAAGCGAGTGAGTAAGGGAAGGAAGAAAGGATGAAGTAAGGAAGAAAAGGAGGGAGGAAGGAAGAGCGATCGAAATTGTGACTAGTATACTTAGTTTCACAATCACATAGGCATGTCGTTGGTAAAAGCTTTATCAAATTTACGTCTTTCTTTTTTTAAATCTGCTTGCTTCAATCAACTGCGCACGACGTCAGTTGTGTTATGTAGCTAGTGAAAGAAAGTTCATGGGTAGCGCTGCGTCGCAAAAAAAAAAAAAAAAAAAAGAAAAAAAAAAAAAAAAAAATCAGGTAAGTAATCTCTGAGCTATGTACCATCGAAATGTTCGCGCGATTGCGCACATACAGTTTGATACCAAAATCACTGCACTCTTAAACAAATGTGCGCCCTTTGGGTCGTATCTTGCCCCGTCATCTGTCTTGCTTGCGTTTCCTTTCTTGAAAACGCTGCGCTCGCTACTTTCCTGCTGAGAACGCTTTGTCATGCTGAAAACGCGCATGCTGTTCGTGACTTGAAAGTACCGGGCTCGCAGCGTTAAAGAAAGGAAATGCGGACATGACAGATAACGATTATCGTTGCGTGGTAAGATACGGCCCAAAGGGGGTAATTTTGTTTAAAAGTGTAGCGCGAAATCTGGCACCACTATCGTTCAGTCAAGCTGTGAATCATGAGTAGTACATATATTTTTCTACGATTTAACTGGGTACGGATTCTTTTTAATTACTACTTCTCGTGATTTAGATGTGTTGCGTGCTATATAGCCTCCCAAAGTTGGTTTCATCAGAGCAGCTGTTACGTTTATAAATAATCACTCTTATTGCATAATTTCCAGCACATAGATAAATCACGACACTTTCACGTATGCGAGTCACAAGATCTAGATGATGCGTGGTAAATAACGTTGATTATTTGTACATATACATATTGTCACGTCGTATGTGACGGTGAACAACCACAGTGGCACAACGCAATTCACGAAACTGTTTATTGGGCGAACCTATGCCATAGAAAAAGCTATGGTGACTTTGCTGAGCTAAACTGCGATAGGCGAAAGCCAATCTATGACTGTCTCTGCTGCTGTTGTGTGAACTGTTGTGCGAACAGACGCCGCCGTGGCCGCGTGCATGGAATGTAAGCGCAGTGCGCGCGCTCTTCGGAGAGTGCGCGTGATTGATCACCGCTTTCCTGCGTCCACCACGGACTGTGCACGGACACTCATGAGCCACTAAAGGCTTACGCCTTAAAATAAGTAATACTCAAGGCACAGTGACAGCGGCGAGCGCACTCGTCGATCCCCGAAATCTGATGAGACGCGTCGGCTATTTTATGCATGACCCATTGAACTTTCCATCGTACTCGCTGGTGTTCGCATACATTCTAGAATGTGCACCACTATTCTCTTCGTGCACGCAATCTAATTACGCCAAACCTTGGCGACAGCATAAATAACTGATAGAAGCATCGATAACATTCCGGAAACTTCCGATACAGAAAGGCGCGTCTTGCGCTAGGCGATAACTTAGTGATTTCGCATGCCAACGCTGCGTATACAACACAAGCGCTCCGAATGAAGCACTAGCATACATCTGGCATGCGCCACTGCTGATACCAACGCTGCGTATACAACACAAGCGCTCCGAATGAAGCACTAGCATACATCTGGCATGCGCCACTGCTGATACCAACGCTGCGTATACAACACAAGCGCTCCGAATGAAGCACTAGCATACATCTGGCATGCGCCACTGCTGATACCAACGCTGCGTATACAACACAAGCGCTCCGAATGAAGCACTAGCATACATCTGGCATGCGCCACTGCTGATACGGAAGTCCGCTTGCGACAAGGCACCCACTTATTTCCGCCCACAACTCACTCGTCTTATCCACATCAAACCGCCGGCGATTTTCAGAACTGTCGTATTGTTTATGCGCCCTCTCTCTCCACCGTCCAAGACGTCGCAGCCACCGCGCGCTCTGGACTTTGAAGGCAAGCGGGCCGTGGTCTCACCTTTCACGAATACGTAAACCGCAGGCTTAGGTCTGACCCGAAAGGGGTCTTCCGGAACTGCCGCTGCGTTGCCGGGCAAAGAGTCTCAGTGAGCACTGGAACCGAGCCATGGTCAATATTATCGCTGCAGGCAAAGCCTTGCGCGTTACGTGCTTTGCTTTGCGACCCGCCTGTGGCTGTCACAGCTGTCACACTGAACTGGCATGATAAATGGTGAGGGCAGCTGCGATCTTGCCACGTGTGAGCTTTTCCCGGGACGGGGTCGTTAGTTAATCGATCTGTGGTTATCTGTTACTTATCCGCATCGGCAAAATGAAATAAGAAGGAAAACAGGGACGAAATGTATTATACGCAACTTCATGTCGTAAAAATGACGTCGCCATATATTGTTGGAAGAGTTTTCTAGTTCTGCATTCAGGAGACCAAGAGTTCTAGACAAGGGCGCACTTTTGCCCGAGAGAAGATTGTTTTGCAAGTGGAACATCTGAGAAGCAGAAAATATGAGGCGCGGGCGAAACGCTAAGCAGCATGTAGTACAAAATTTATTTCCGAAGCTCATATATGTCATTACAAGGGTCATAACGGGTTAAAGAAAAAGCTTTAGGTACACAGGTATGCATTTTTGTAGTGTATTCATGTTTATGATGATAATGTATGGGACATTTATTTAGCATTATTTAGCATGTACGTTGGCTAGTCTGTCAAATGCAGTGCACTTACACATTCGCAAGAAAGCACGAGCGCAACGGCACATGCGCGAGTAAAAAGGAAGGAACAATCGCGCCCATTCGTGACAGAGTGATCTCCACCGGTAGAATAAAGCAGAGGGAGCTGCAGTCGTGCCCCATGTCGCCGTCGTGTTTGCAAACAGCTGCCATTGTTCGGCACTTCCAACGCTAGCCGTATGATGCAACAGTCTGAAAATACACCCGAGACGGTGTGCCCACTCATTCTCGCCACGCTTTTTAACCTTCACATCCTCGCGCCGCACAAGGACCCCCATTGGAAGTAATAGAAAAAAGAAAAGAAAGCAAAGCACGTCTTTTCGCGTTGGCTTTTCCCGGCCCGTCGGCCGTGTTCTGTGCAGGCACCTCGGCCCTTGATTGATCCTTCCTTTGTCAGCGTCGCTGTCCTTTTTGCGTGCTTTCTCGCAATCAACTCGCAGGCAGGAAGACATGCGCTGAGCGTCACATTTTTATTAGTATTAATATTTTTTACCTTCAAGTTCGTGCCTGACACGACCTCGAAGCCGTGGGTGCCAGACAAGCAAGCGCCAGTGAAAGCTGTACACGACACTCGGTCGCTCTTGTATACCGTGCAGTGTTGCGCAAGCTCAAACTGGCGTCAGGACCGATTGAGGAACGAATCGAAAGGGTTGTTCGTATTGTTGATCCTGTTAGCGCTAGTCCAAATCAATAGGCTGGCCATTCACGACAGTGAGGAAAGCTCTGGCCAAGTCACCGAGCAATCCCGAACAATACCATTGAAATGTGAATGGCATTGTAAATTCATATCAGCCGATTTCTGAAGCAGTGCGGGATTCAGAGCACTCTCTCTCTCCCTTTCACACACACACACACACACACACGCACGCACGCGCACACGCACGCACACACACACACACACACGCGCGCACGCACACACACACACACACACACACGCACGCACGCACACACACGCACAAACACACACACACACACACACGCGCACGCACACACACACACACACCAATACAATTCATTACAGTACAACACAAGACATCGAAGTCAGCGTGGCTGTTACCATTCACGCCCCTCCACCAACGCCATCTTTCTCATTTTCTGTAATTCTGTGTAGCAGACTGGATGTTACTTGATCATTCTCTGGTAAATGTTTCTACCGTCACTTTTGATATGCTCTTTCTATCTCTTGCTTGCTAGTAAAAACTATATGCGCGAGTGTATTTAGCTTCCTGATCACGAGATGAGGAGTTGCTGGCGCCGAGTTTGTGCGCCAGTATCTTTATGCCATGTCAAACAAGAAAGGGAGACCAAGCTACCGCAGCGCTGTGCGGATTTATTGACACACAGCACATGGAATGTATAGAGACAGGAGCGGTGAAAGACGAGGGGCGTTGCGTGCACGACTTCTTTTGCTTGTGTCCGCACGTGCCAAAGGCGATGTCGCACGCGCGCGCACCCGAGACAGCGTTGACGAATGAGCGCCCTAAGCACTGGTCCGCGGCAGGCGAAAGTTGGAAGGATGCCACGCAAGTCATGCGTCTTCGCAGGCGTCGTACACGCTCCTTCACTTTCGGAAAAAGAAATAGCTAAGCCTTAAGTGATATGCAGCTGTCCGCTTGCTCAGGTCTTGGCGTCAGCGGACATCCATAAACACGGACCGGTGCGCACACATGCATTTAAACAACTTTCTCAGGACTTCCAGACGCCACTCTAAATGAGGTGAATGACACCCCTTAAAGCGCTTTAACGCTCGCTCGTAGCTTTGATTACGGGATAAGCAAACATTGCTGCAGGCAAATATTGTCCCATGTGACGAGAAGCAATGTACACGTGCTTCAATCTTTTCACTTTTGGGTTGTTAACCCTCTGGACCACATATACACGTGCCCTTACATGCGCGAGGAGAAAGAGGAAGCCATGAACCTCGCAACATATCGGCTGGTTTCTTTCTTTTTTTTTGTTCTCACCTTCAACTGTTCCTTTTTGTTCTCATATTCAAATCCACCTCATCACAACGACACATCATTCAAACACACCTCACGATCCGACAAACTGGAAGGCAACGCAACCTGTTCACGTTTATTTCACTTTTTATTTGATTTGATAAGAATGGAGTGCTTCGGTCTCTTCTCGGCGTATAGAGATTCGGTGTTATTGACTTCTAGTATGACCCAGATGAGCAGCCGAAGCTATCGCGTTTAAATGATTAGCGAATGCGAATGAAAATACATTAGAAAAAGCCACAAGCTTAACCAAGCTCAGGTTGACTGGGCTCTTCATCGGGGAAAGGGAGGAACGGAACAGAAAATATGCACGTAAAGCGCACATGTTGGAGTCTCTCTGAAGCGGCTAAATAAATGATATACAACTAAATTCTATGTGTACAATTGTCATTATTGTCATCCTATGTAGGGTGTAAGCTAATGCAATGTTTGTGCTTATGCGGTGCATGTCACACCTTCAACCTCATGCAGTGTCTGTGCGTATGGACTACACCGCACGCGAGCTATGCCGAAATGCGAACAGTTTATGCAAATACGCACCGTGAGAAGTCGACGCAGTGACGTCCCGAGGACGATGTTTGTTGCTTGTAATGAAACGGTGCAGAGAGAACTATACGACGACTCGAAAGACAGGGACGTGAGGTTAGCTATTATTTGCCCTTTTCATTCTTGCGTCTGTGACCTATAATGGAAACTGGCGCGCACGCAAGGGTTCTCTCGCACGCTACGTGTCGTGATGCACACGACCATTCGGCAAGACAACACCAGCAGCAGCAACCGCAGCGGGCAAAGACCGAAAGAGTTCGCGGAGAGAGCCTGGCTTTAAAGAAAGGCAAGGGCAGAAGCTAATCCATACGCGCAGCCACATAAGCCGGTCGACTTCGGATACCGCAGCAATGCTCCTGCGGCTTTTTGTTTTGCAGGTATAGTGAGCCAAGGTTTCCGAATGTGCCTATCACGAGTGACAGTTCTGTTCTCTTATAGCGGCCCCATTTTCCCCACACTTATTCAGGAACAAAGAGATCAAAGCCCTATTATGGCACTCATATATAGTCTACAGAGCATTGCTGATCGTGATGGCTCTGACGAGCAAGCGATACATTGAAATGATGCAGAGAAACCGAAAACATGTGTAATGTGAGACTAGCTTTTAAGATACGATCGGTGGCCCTAGTGGAAGCAAAATGTAAGTTAGAGCAGAGTTAGATGTTTTGTGTCCCTTTTATCGTATGCAAATTAAAACAGTGCACTATATAGTGATCCGAGGAGAGACCTAAATATAGGCTGCTTAGTAAGAAAGTGTATGCGATAAACTTAGTGCGTCCGGCAGGAAATGCTTAGTGTCGTCTCTTTGTTACTGGGGAGAAATGCGCGCTCGTTTTTTTTTTTTTTTTGTAGTTTTTCTGGCTTATCTCTACGCCTTAACCGGCGAGCTCTTTTCTTTCTGACTCAACGCATCTCGACAGGAATTCGGTGGCACCTTCGAAGCATTGTCGCGGTCTGATATCCTCGAAAGCCGTCCTGAAGTGGTGCTCATCGCTTTCCGCACAAACAAGGATCCAACGCAGCCGTATCAAGGACACACCTAGAGGAGCCAGCGATAATGCCGGTGTCTGCCTCTCCCACTCAATTCTCAGGTTAGTGGTTCGACTGATGATTCAGCCTTCGTGGCCTCCTTTCGGGGCTGGGTGGAAAGTTGTACATGGCAGCGCCTGCTAGGGGCCATTTATGTATAGTTAGGAAAGAATACCCCGTGTTTAACGGGGAAATAAGTTAAATGACTATTCAGCGTACAGTAGAGATAAACATATGGCATAGAATTCAGTAAACGTTTGGTTCATTCTGTTTTTGATTGACCGGCCGTCTTCGATAATACTCTGTAAAACAAGATGATTTGATAGCATCTATACTCTTATGCGCATATCTGTGGCCTACTGACAATTCTTGTGATTATCTGCCACATTTTTTTGTGAAACAGACCACCTGCGGTGTGCACGTGAAAATGTGCGTAATAATCAGTAATAGAGTTATTATTAACTAAAACTAGTTATCACTGGTTGCATTTCAAGCTAACGTTATGAAGCTTGTCGTGATCGCAAAATTAAAGCCAGTAATAAGTACTGAAAGCATACACATTTGACGGAAGAAATTCTCGACTGTATTCACAAACAAAGTCTTACGCTGGAGCGGTTCGAGTAAATGTCGGCTAGCCGTGCGAAACTGCCATACTAATAGCGAAGGTGGTAATGGTAAACTTAATGGTAAACACTTCTTAGGGACGAGAAGCATTGCCAATTTTGTTCCGGCTTCCTATCAAAGGGGTTTGGATTTGTATGCTGGCCGATTTCATTTGCGCAGTGACATCATACGCTTGAAGAATATTGATTAAATACAATTAAGGTGGTTTAATCATATGTCGCATAAATCAGTGCTTATCACGTAAATCACTCACCTACAAACACAGTATGTTGAAATCTGAAGCAATACTTATCATTTAGGCGAGTTGGTTCATCATCAACGACGACCACTCTACAAAGAAAGTGGACGCAGAAATACAGCGCCCGATATCGTCTCTGCGTGTCCTTGAATGACTCGTCTGTGTGCTCTGAAAGCACTTGAAGCCTGAGTATGCTGCGCCACCAAACCAGATGGCACGTGCCACGCGTGCAACTTCTTCGTTTCATGGACCGTCGTCGCGCACAGCCTAAGGTCAAGCGCGGGCATGCAGGTATATTTCGCCCTTTTCACCTGTATAGAACAGATCCGCCTGCGTGCAAAAAAAATCGCGGCGCACCTAGCTCTGCCGCAGACGTTTGAGTCTTTAGTTCCTTTCTTTCTGTTTATTTGTTTTCGCCCAAGGGCGACCTAACCCGGCGAGGATTTCCAACTTTTTGACAGAGGTGTGGTCCTCAATCAGACCCAGCCTGACTAATGGTCCGGCGGAGGGACAGGGACTATTCTCGGAGCTATGCTATGGGTGAGAGCACTACAACGCATCGACGACGCCTGAACGAGCAAACACCATTCGCTGAACGTGCTTTTGCACTCAGCGTTTGCAAGTCCCAGTGGGAGCTCCGAACTCCTTGGCGCATAACTCTTGGAGGGGTTGTGCGTGCGCCGGGATTTAACACAACGTTGACAGCGAAGGGGTCACGGTGCATTATTCGACCGGGCGGCCACACTGCGAGCGTACTATGAGATTTATGTAGGCCGCATCCAGGCACCCCATAACTTGCAGAGCCTATTAACTATGCATTAAATGCCGGAAACGCTCTTCGCGTTCGTGTTCCGTCTGCTGCGATTCGGAGCTGATCGTGGAGGACGCTGAGTACGAGGAGCAGTGCAAAGTATGTACCTTTTCTAAAAGAAAGTTATTTCTGTCGGTGGTGTTCCAGTTTTGACTAACATTGAAGCCAGTCTAATTTGGCGGCTAAGCAGAGAGCCTTGAGCCGATGTATTAAAACCCAACGGAACGCGCCTCTGCGACATATCACCAGCTCGCCTGGCCACGAACGGAAAGAAAATTTTAGAAATGCAAATAGTGATGCTATACTTTGACAACTTGTGCATACGACCGGAAGGAAAACACAACGTAACGTGGCTTACTTTAATTGCTGAATACGCTGACATACGCTGATTACACTTTCCTGTGCGCACGCGAACTACCAGGCAGGCTGCTCAGTGGACGCTTTATTTGGACAGCAAAGTATCCCGCAAGGTTTTTGACTTTGATGCCGTCTTCGCGTACCTTTCTTCCTTTGCCGGCTTCGGCAGGATTCAAACGACGCTTAAGATGGCCGAAGTCCGCTTAGCTATTTGGCTGTCTACGGCGAGTATTCGAACACACCTTGCTCGAAACTCGCACAGTTCACCATTTAGCGTTCTCATGATGTCGTTCTTGAAAACTTGACGTCATGAGTATGCGTTGTGGTCTAATAATCCAATTTTTGTGTATTGCATAAAAGCAGTAAGTTACTTTGCGTCGAGACGTTGTACACTGCATAACGGTAATAAAAGAAGACAGAAAAACACACCTGGCATAACGCGTGACAATGCATTGAAAACGTAAACCTAATGCAATTGATAAGCACCCGTGTATTAACTCAACCCTACGAATTACTGCCAAATACTGCAAATTACTGCAAAAGGCATCATGATTTCTTAGCAAAGCAATGCTACCTGGAAGGCTGTTGCATAGACGGAAAGCATGAGGCAGTGGTGGAAAGTTAAATGCTTGCGTCGCTCCATATACGTGGGCATAGCTGAAATTATTGTGCAATCTGCGCTATGTGAAGATGTTGTGCAATGCAATATCATGGCGAGTGCTCAACGACTGTAATGATAGTTCGACTTTGATCTGCATTATGCTATACTGGGCGCTGTAATTAGGAGTAATGAAAGGAGTAATATATATATATATATATATATACTGTCGCGTAGCTGTCTTTACGTTTTTTTCGTTGCCTGTGCTGTGTGGCAGTGTTCTTTCCTTTCTTACCACTTTTCTTTCAAAATGTCTTTTCGCCCACGAGTGGGGAGGCCGGTTGGGGCAATCTCACGTGCGGCACAACCCGTTCCGCCTGAGGGTCCGGCCGGCCGACCGCATTGTCGCCCGCCTTTGTACTGGCAACAGAAGCGGCATCTTCTAATTTCCCAAACTATTTGGGGATGCTTCTCCACTCTTTTGTGCGCTTTCTCTTTGTAGACGCCGCTAGTTCTTCCTTCTAGTTCGCCTAAAGCCCAATGGATGTCTCTGTAGTTTTCTGTGCATCTTTACTTTTTTTGGGGTCGTAATTCGTCAGGCAAGCGGCTGTCATCAAGTTCAAACTTGGCGAAGTCCTCCCACGATTGGCTGTGAGGATTTGAATCTGTGCGGCCTGATTGGCCCTGGTCAACGAGGAGTTGGTATTGGTGTTCTGTTTGCTCTCTGGCGGGATGTTGTGATGTTTCCCGAGGGTCCCAGGGGGAGTTCGCGTCGGAGACACCAAGGGATGAGGTCGCAGCGAGTGCTGCTGAGATGTCGCAGTTATGAATTGTACAAGTGCCGAAATGTTTATATTCGATTAACTAAAGTTCAAATAAATCAAATCAGGAAATGTCTACGGATCTCCAGTGTGCTCGCTTCATCTCTCCGGCGCGGTACAGGTAGCGGACAACATTCTACGCTGCAATATATATACGTGTGTGTGCGTGCGCGTGTGTGTGTGTGTGTGTGTAAAAGAAAAAAGAAGAAAAAGCCACAGGCCTGCG
Source organism: Dermacentor andersoni (assembly GCF_023375885.2). NCBI lineage: Eukaryota > Metazoa > Arthropoda > Arachnida > Ixodida > Ixodidae > Dermacentor > Dermacentor andersoni. The sequence goes on from NC_092817.1 coordinate 18,615,314, forward strand.
CAGAACGCGCAGCTTTTAGTCCGTAAGAACTGTTTGACATTGGTAAGCCGCCTTCGCTAATAACACGTCCAACAACACGATTTCTTGGTACCTGCTCTTACGAAGACTTAGCGTAAAACCTTTTCTTTGAATACAGTACTTAATTGAAAAGCAATTCTATGTACCACCGGACACCTCTGTACCCTCACATATCCGCTATAAGTATCTAACATCGTTGTTGTCGGAGTATAGGTCAGCTCATTCGAGGCTTGAAACGCTTGGAAGTATACGCTGCCATTGTGCTATTGGCTCAGTTGATACAAGAAGTTACCGAACTCCGCTCTACCACTAAGCTTCTTTTACTTCTAAAACTACCTTTCATGCGCACACGATCGATAGCAACGTTAAATACAACCTACAGCAATTCGTCATTCGCGTCACGCGCTCTCCGCCTCCGCACCCGTGGCAGCGGCCGATGGATACGTGAAGTGAACCCACGCTAAAAGGAAGCTTACGAAACCCGGAAGTCGCGGAGGGGAGGCGCCGCGCTGAGCGCCTGTTTCTTGCTCTCTGACTCTCGACGTCCCATCGCATTCGGTCCAGCACACAAACACAGAGGCCATCACACCGCGCGAGAAGAGAGCGCAGACCTCCTGCTCCCATCACTCAAAACAGGGACTGCGCTTTACTCGCTGGGCTGGCTACGAAAATATGTAACTCCTCGTCTTCCCATGTTCGAAAAGCACTTTAGATATATCAGCGCAGGTAGAAACGAGCTGCTTTTTTTTCTATTTCTTCGTTATTTTTTTCTTACATTCATCGTCCCTCGATCCTAAAGGGAGTACATGCTGTTTTTTTTTCTCACGCGTTTATCTTGTTTCGTTTTTGAGGCTCCCAGGGTGGCATCGCTGTTCGGCGAATCAAGCTGCCGCTGCTGCCCCTTTGGGGCGACGAGTAAATGAAGGGAACGTGGTGAATACGAAACGGTCCGATGGGAGGCATCGTATAACCGAGCCGAGTCGTCGTCGGTCGGAGTCTTCGAGGTATAAGATATACGTAGCCTATAAGGTCGTTTCGTGTCTCGCGCATGTACACTCGCCCCACGCTCGCGCGCTCCTGACAGTTGTTGCTCAGGGCTGTCGACCTCTCTGGCAGTGGCGGCGGTGGCAAACTGCAGAAGCGCTGCTGGTAGAGCGGCGGTGTAAGCACCATGTGTCTGTGCGTGCGTTTGCGCCACCGAGATCGGCGCCGCCACGCCGTTCGCCCGTGCTGTACTATACACACTCCCGCGAACGCATCGGCTCGCGCGCGAGCGCGCGCTGGCATGATTCGTGGGCGGTCTTCTCCCGGCCCGGCCGCGCATCCACTGAGGAGTGGAAAGGAGGGGTGCAAACCAGGAACAAGCGCGGGGGCCCCGTGCTACACCACTCGTTGCGGTGTACGGGGCCGAGGCATGCGTGTCCCGCAGCTGCGACGCGGCGAGCGAGATTCACGACGTGCGATGTACGAGGTGTATAGCATACAGAGAAGAAGCGGGGGGGTGCCCGCCGCTTGGCCACCCGGGCGACATGCCAACATGTGTGTGGCGGGCTCACCCATCCCCCCACAGCTCCACGCGTTTGCGCTCATGTTTCCACGCTCGTGTTTAGAGGGCCACACGACTTATTTTGGGTGCGAGCGCTAAAAAAAAACATACAAAAAACAAAACACGTGCCCTTGAGGACAACTACTGCGGGTGCGCACGAAAGAATAAGCACCCGCGCTGCTGCCTCACAAGTGACTGGCCTTGATGGCCGGGGCTTCCGCGATGCCGTGTCTCGCCCAACCGCAGCTTTGCGTCTGAATTCTGGAAGCTCCAGTGCGGGAACTCACGAGTTGTTTTAACAGGAGTGGGAGACTGCGTTGTCGGAGTCAGTTGAGGGTCGCTCGACTCCCAGTTCATCGGCGACGCCGTCGTCAAGTGATGGTACATTCAACTGGTCGCTTTTGAGCGCGCTAGAGCTCCCTCACCGGCGCATTTTACGTTCAGATGGTCGAAACCGAACGCTCGGAAGACGTTCGCCCGACTCATTCAGTGCGCCCAGCTCAGAGCTCTCGCGGGCGGGCTCGCCTTTGTCCTGAAGGTGCGAGCGATATGCGAACTTAGCCTATGCCTCTTCTCTCTTTTCCTTTCGTTCATATGTCGGTAAGCTTTTGACGCCGTCAGTACCCCAAACTAGTAAGGAAAATTGCAAAGGGCCATTGGAGTGTGAGCTTCAAGCAGAGGAGAAAGTTGGACGAGTTGGTGACATGCGTAATAATATCCAATGTGAACGTATTGACTGAACTGCACGAAAGTCTGAAATCACGAGCGATCCAACTCCACGAGGAAAGGACAGTTCTCGGCAATCATTCTTTCATGATACAATCTTTTTAGCTGCTCAGTCGAAATCTAAAGCTTCAAGCGGCGCTTAAAACAGCGCGAGTCTGGTCCAACAAAGACAACGACGGCAACAGCACGGAGTGCGACGACTACGACGAGAACAACCACGTTGATGGCAGGATGGCTCGCAGGTAGCAGATAAGGGCCCGTAGTCACGAAAGGCTATCACGCTAGGATTGTTTATCAGCGCATATTCCAGTAAATGCTTATGCTGGATACGCTATCGGCGCAAGCGGCCGGCCTATGGCAAACAGCGATTGCGAACGAAAAGCTTCATGAATTCGGCTTTGGGTGTCTAATTTTGGGTTGAGACGAATGGAGGTCGGTTTTCTGGCGACGTTTTAGACCAAAGAAATATGACGATGAGATACATATATGCGGCAGACGCCAGAATAGTTCGCTGAAATGGCCCCAATTGTTGTCGCAGAAGAAAAGAAAAGGAAGAGCACGCCCGCGCGCTCTTTCTGTTCGGTCACAGAGAAGCTGATGCGTAATGTTTCAACGCTTGAGTACGTCTAGACATGCGTGCGGGCCTTCCATTATAATCGGGCACGTACGCCTATTCCATTGTCGTCTATTTGCTTTTAGCGTCGCTCATTGGAATTGCAGCAGATGGAGGCAGGAGAGACCATCTAAAGATCTTAACATATACTACTGAGAAAATAAAAAAGCATAGGTAAAAAAGTAAGTAAATAACAACAAACATTACATACACTAACACGAGCCAGAAGCGGTCAAGTTGTTTGATACAATCACTATATCTTATAAAGGCGCCACTAACGGAATTAGGTTAGGGAAAGGATGCAAGCATTTTATTTATTCATATTTTATTCCAACATCACTGTCATTGTAAAGCCATAGTACGAATTATTACAACGCCATCATATGAAGTCAACAGACAATAAAACCAAGGATAGACGAAGAACCTTGGCTTCACTGTCTGTTGATCTCTTCCGAAACTTGTCACCAGAAATGCCGGGCCTAGGAGTGCATTGAGGCTAAGTGCTGACGTATACGGCAGATGCTGCTGACTAGAGTTAGATAAGGTTTCCGTCCCGCACGAGACATTCAGGCTGCGGTTTTTGTTGTAACAAAGTGATCATGGTCCTTAATTCGTATGGCATCGAAAGGGAGGCGACTTAATCGCATCGTGTTTCAAGTAATGCCATGCAATGAATGAAAGTAGGAATGCACACCATTGCGAGAAGAAATAACTTATCCTAAATTAGGCACATGCTGGTCTCGCGCTTCCCGTAACTATGAATCCTGTACTGAGGCCACCTCTTCATCAACCGCTGAACAACAATAAAGTTTTCCGTCCCCCCCTCACTCCCCCCCCATCTCTCTCTCTCTCTGGTCTTTCTTTTTTTTTTAAGCAGAGCTATAGTTGAAAAGCTCATTGCTTCAAGAAGACAAACTAACTCATGAGCTTAATTTTCTGACTGTATGCTCGCCACTGCTTTTTCAAAAAATAATTCTGCATCTTTATTGCATAACGTCACTTACTTGCTATGTCTCTTTCACGCTGTAGTAAATGCTTGTGATGCCGAAGTTCCCTAGTAAGACATATACTTATATTTTGACAGATACACTCTGTTTTTCGGAATGCCCGCTTTGCTACATTATTAACTGTCACTGCTGTCAAAATTTCGCACAGCGACTGTCCCGTATTAATTTTCGCTATTTAAAGAGAAGTATTTTGTCTAGCGAAATAGTAGTAATATTCTTTATTGCCTTCTCTAGTTTTTTTTTTCTTGAAACATTTTCTACTTCACCTAAGCGTAGATTGATTGTGGGTGGGTATAGCAGATCTGCAATGACGTGCCGGGCAAACATACGTTATATAAAGAAACAAAAATGACGTTATTGTGTAACAAGACTTCCTTACCGTTTTGACTAAGCGAAGATAAACACGAGCATATGTAACAGGAAAAATCACTTTTACAGCGCTAGAAGTCAGCACCCGAGGAACACAAATACATAAAATCAAACCAAACTCGGAATAGCATTATGAGTGAAAATACACAGACTAACAAAATACATAGAATTATACTGTGAACGAGAAGAAAGGGGGCCAACCGAGGAGCCCGACTTTTATTAATGATATCATAAGAAGCTTCTTATGAGGCTTCATTCTGTCATAATGCTTTTTGTGACAGAATTATACTGTGTATAATAATAATAATACATGCACATTATGGAATGCAATACTTGGAAGACCATTTAAGCTTCAGCTACACAATATTTCTGCATTCAAAATTGCGCCGTACCCAAAGTCCACTTCCTAACGATCGCTCTTATGTGCCCCGAGCCATTGTACTTTCTTAGCTTTGCGTTTACAATGTTCTAATGCCGTCTCATCGCGACTAGCCGCTCTGCTGCGTCACAATATATGTACTAGAAGCGCAATGAACGCAGACAAACGCCAATAAACATCGAGTCCCATCGCTCGACGATCTATTGTTACATTGTTACAACCGTCTACTAGATAAATGGCTGCAAGCGACGGGGAGCCGCAGTCACGGTCGCCCTACGGAAAGTAGGTGTCACAAGTGCTCCTTTTCTGCGGGTACAGAGCAAGGCGCAATAGACCAGGACAGAAGAAGAACACAAACGACAGGACCAGGACTGTCGTTTGTGTTCTTCTTCTGTCCCGGTCTATTGCGCCTTGCTCTTTACTCATTCAAGCATGAACCAACTAGCTCAAGCAAGAGTTTTACCTGCGAGTACGTCGGTCCGGTTTAGAAAATGGCTCAGGCACGACGCATCTTTATTGCCGCGTCACTAAAGCCCCGCAAATGCGCCCGGAACAGGTCAATGCCACTTTCTGCTTTGCTTCTCAACAGATTCTTCCTTTTGTCTCTCGTTAGTGCGTGACAGTAACGCATCCAAATTCCGGCGCCCCCCCGCTGACCCCCGCCCACTGGCGTGTCTCGCTTTATGGCCGTCCCGTTAGCGTTCCCGAAACGGCAACCTTGCCCTTAGAGCGGACTGACGAGACATTTATCTCACCGACGCGACACTCTCACCAGGCAGACAGGAAAACCCTGGCACCCACATAGCCTCAGCGCAGCTGTAGCTCTTGTTAACTTATTTGTCTCTCTTTGTTTCTTTGTTTCCCTCTCTCTTCTCTATATCACTCTCTCTTTTGGGGGAGGAGGTTTCGATACATTGGCCTACTAGAAGTGTGCAGCGTCCTGGAGGCTGAAGTGAACGTCGAATCTAATCGACGGCAGCACTTTTTTTTTTTATTCAGATACCCTAAAGGCCCTTACGGGCATTACATAGGTGGGGGGGAAGGGGGGTTAACACCAGCATATTTCAAACACAATTAGGGGGGAAAGGCAATATACAATTAAGGCAACACAATTAAAAAGAAAGAAAGAATATAGTGTGTTGAACATTTGGCCGTTCTTCTCTGGATTCATTTTCTTATGTTCTTCTTCTGTTCCCCTTTTTACTTAATAAAACTATAGCTGTGATTAAGTGCACACATATGACGTTTCGTTCACTTATGTATTGTCTTTTGAAAATATAAATTTGTTTCTTGTACAATATTTACAGTTCTAATAACTTCAGCTTTTTCTTCATTTGCGCCTGTTTTTCATTTTCTCCCCTTGCTCTGTTATAGTTGCAATAGCATAAATTGCATTAATGACGTTGGGCTATTGGGCTCGTATATTTAGGCATTGGCTATTGGTCCGAACAATATTGAAACGATTTCTGAGCGAGACATTCATATATAATTGAAATGCAGCCGAACCTTCGCGAAAGAGAATGGGTCGTCATAAGCCCTTGACATTCCGGCAGGCAAAATGCAATAGTGAGATTAGATCGACAAGATGCTTGCGCGTTCGTAAGCAAACGTAATTTGGCTACTAACTTACGCGTTGTCTTGTTGTTCCGCAGTTTCAGATGTTTGCGAGGGAAGGGGGAAGGGTGTGCGTGTGGGAGGAGGAGGGAGGAAGGTGTAGAATATGTTGGCTTGAGGCGTGAAGCTGTGACCTCCTACTCTGTGTTGAGAAAAGGAAAAGAGTAAAAAGAGGAGAAGAGGAGAAGAGAGAAGAGCACAAAGAATTATGGTGCTGTGAACTATAATGAACGATGTTTACGGGGTGGCTTCATATCCGCTTTCAAAGAACCACCTAATCAACATTCAAGGCAGTGTAAGTTCAACGCTATTGTTATTTTGCAGGATAAATGTGTCCCATGTTATGTTTAAGGCAAATATTTGTGCATAGAACTCGAGGCCTTCTTGTCGAACTAAGGCCGTTATCAGTGATAGAATATTATCGAAGTGTTGCTCTTAACAGTGGGCGGCCATGTGCACCAGGGGCTTTAGTCTGACATTAACACTCGTGCACACGCCGCTCTTGTTCAAGAAGCCACCACCGCCTACGTGGGGCGAGAACGGACCCGCAATGAAACAAGAGACTTCTGGCACTCTGTCGCGAGTGGGCGCTACCTTGAAGTTTCAAGCTTATCTATATAGGGTCCTTTCAATACATGACTATAGCGCGGGTGTCACGGAGTTGGAGCTAAAGGCAGCACAATGAGCACGAAGAGCGAAAGCACAACATGTATGCAAATGGCGTCGGACCATATGATTCTCGATCTTCAAATTGTCAGTCCATTTGGACGCGAAAAGGGTGTTCCATTTGTTTCGGCGCGCGTGAAACTCGCAAGGAACCTTGCGAAATGCGTTCTCTAGCTAACTGACCCAATTACGTGTCTTTCGCTCTTTTACACTACCGCACATATCTATAGATGGCGGTGGGTGCCTCACATGGTCCCTTTAGATGCAAACAGTGTCCCCTAAGTACTTCCGATTCTGCCCGCTAAATGTAGCAGTCATAAAGGCAATGACACAACGCTGTATTCTGCCAATACAGAATATGCTTCCAACTAACACAGTTGGAGCTCTACCCGCCCACCGATACTTAAGTCGGCATTGGTGCAGCACATTCTTGTCTTTTAACTAATCATGGCGTTACCAATTAGTTCTGCCTGAAAATTTATGAAAAATTGCGCGTGCATATGCTTGAAGGCATGATGCGCTTTTATTTTGTTTGTTGTTGTTATTGTTGAGACGTTTATTAAAGTAATAATTAAGAGTTTCCACCTCCGCGAAGTGGATCCATCTGGGCGGGTCAGGGATTAGAAAGCACATAAGGAGACGTCCGTTGCATTGTCGTAGTTGTTGTTGCTGTTACTGTTGTGGCATCAAAACATGGCTCATGCCCACGATGGGGGTTGGCCACACTGGAGTTAATGAAAAGTGTGTCCAACAAGATAAAAAGGACCACAGAGGAAACACTCGAAGACGAAACATCAGGCCACATATGGATAACAAAATTTTTAGAGGGCTTACATTCACAAAAAGAAGAAGAATAAAGTACACGATGGTCGGTACGGCAGAAGCGTAATCATCCGGAGCCTTATGCGGAGCAGTTATAATGGGCCAATGGCTTGTACCTAATTGACAGGCACCAAAACACAATAGGTTCGAGAGAGAGAGAGAGTAAATAGAAAAGAGCACACGAGCGTAATCGCGTTAAATGCAAATTACCAGTTGAAAGTTCGAGAAACGTTCTGCGGAAGGAGGAGAAGCGGCGGCAGGAAAGAAATAAATGGTCAGTTGTTTCTAGTTCTTTACAAAAACTGCAGATGTTGGTTATATATAAGCTAAGTCTATGAAGGCAAAAATTTAGGCAGGGAACACTACAAAACAAGCTTGATAACATCACCTTGCATTGTCGTGAAAGGCATTTACTTGTGTGTCATGGATATTGTAGGTGTCTAAAATTATAAGAAGAAATGAGGAATGATTCATTATAATTTAAAAATAACAGGTGTTAAAGTCTAGTTTCCGTTATACAGAAAAATGAGAAAGAACACTTAAAATCGGATCATTTAGTGCCGACGATGCGAGCGACTCAGCGGGCTTATTTAGGAAGATTCCATTGCGGATGATGATAATTTTTAATCAAGGACGGACACTAAAAATGCCGACCACCGAGAGGCTAACAGCTTCGCTGTAAAATCAGTTAAACCTCTAATGAATTAGCGTTTGGAGAAATTATGCACTTGAAGTTTTAATAACAGCGCCTCAACGAAAGTAACCCGGGGCCATCCATAACGCCGCGAGTATGTTCCAAAGAAATAACAGGGAGGGAGGATAAAAAGGAATTACGAACGGGAGAGTGGTACTTCGTAGAGCTTCAGAAAGCTCAGGGCAGTAAGCTGCTTAAATCCGAAATCAAGCCGAATCTTTAGAGCCTCCAGCTAAAGCACGTTATTAGCCACGAGACTCGGCAGCCCGAGACAGATGCAGAGCTTGCATTTCCAGAAGATGTAGCGTGTATGCCACACATCCTGAAAAAAAGAAGAAAAAAAGAAGAACATAGCCGAATTCAAAAATCGGGATGACTTAAGGAACGTAGCCTTAGGCATACCTGCATTCTTATATTGCTGAACAGACGCAACAACTCCATAGCGCGTTGTCCTATACTAGCATTTGCCTCGGTCTGCTGCTGCCATTTTAACTTACGATACGTATTGCCTAAGTATTTCAAGGATGTACCTTGCGGTATCCGCTCATTTCGACCGCGCTAGAAAACACGCTTCTTTCTCGTCAACATCGACTGCGCTTGCACAAGATGACAGTCCCTCGGAGCCGCAAGCCAGCCACTGCCATGTTTGCGAGCGTAACTCTCTGCAGTGAGACGGCGGATAGCAGGCGGGCGAGTAGGCAGGCCGGCAGGCAGGCAGGCAGCTCCGATAACTAAAACGAAGCGCAGTCTACGAGCATTCAGTGCGGCTCGACGACGCGGAATGCAAACACAGCGATAATGCATCGCGCTGTCAGACGCCCAGCGACGTCGGCGACCCGCAGAGCCCCTCCAGCGAGCTGCCGGCAGCGCGCGCGCGCGCGCGCGCTCCAAGTGGGCGATAAGGATCGTGCCGCCTCGTTGTCATACACGCACCTATGGGGCAGAAACGACAGCCAGGCGGCGGCGTTTTCCCCGCGCTGTTGTCATCCCCGTTATTGTTCCGCGAACGTAGTGGCGCGTCCGGGGCGTGATTCACGCTTCGCGAGGAGGACACCCGGCAGCTTTCGCGGCCGCAATACCTGCAGCGAGACCTGGGAGCGGCGGCCGTTGCAGTGGGCGACCGAGCCTCTGTCTCGGCTGAGATAAGAGGCTCTGGAGAGATTTCCGCGAGACACGAGCTCTTTCTCGACCTTGCGTTATCTCCGGAGGAAATTGGACTTGCCCACGAGTTTGCAGGAGCTAACAGTGTGGGCTCAAACGATCAGCTCTATGCTGTTTTCCAGAAAAAAAAAAAAAGTAACGCAGCAAGTTCTTTCTGCGCTGTTTAGTTCTGGTATAAATCGGTTGCTGTGAAAATATTAAAGTCACAATTAAGGCACCTCACTATACACTACGTCCCTCCGCATGTATCGTCGGCCCGAGCCGCTATTCGAATGCTGCGCTCGCTGTCGACGTCTTGTTTTATTTTGCTTCCTATTATTAAACGATACTTCAATCAAATCAAATCAAAATCACTTTATTTCAGGGTATTTCCTGCGGAGCCAGAGACTAAAGGCTGAAATAGCCTGACTGGGCCCCTGCCCCGTTCAGTTCATACAGCATTTACGCGTACAATAACATATACTTCATATCCTATAATTAGGTCATTCATGCAAGTCGCACTTGTTAATGCGTTACCTGATTTAGTTGTTTCTTCACATTTTTCTTCGCGTTTATGCTTGTGGGGGTTCATGCAAGAAGTTTACTTGGCGGTTCGTTTCCTGACAGTTCGGTTTTCCACTGAATACTTGTACTCTGTGTCGCGTAAAACGTTACACAAAGAGTTACTGTCCGTGCTATTTCCGCCTCCATTTTATCGGTACATTCGGTACATTAAATGGTCATGCCACGATGTACTAAAGTGAGTTCGCAAAATGTATTTATCCCCTGCTGCAAAACATTCTTTTATAAACTTCATAGTGAAACCATACCGGAAAAAACATGGCTACAGAAAAAGGGTATCTTTGTCTCTTCTGTTAACTGTCGCCTTTGTGATGTGCCAGAGACAATTGAACATTGTTTTATTAGCTGCACCGACGCCATCCTATTTTGGTATGTCCTCCAACGGACTTTGAACAAAGACTTTGAGTGTAACGCTCATACTGTGGGATATCTGCTGCCGCCCTCTGATAATAGTGCACCTTTCAATATGTTTTTTCTCATGGGAATTCACAGTTTGTAGAAAACGCGAATGATGGACCGAAAGGCCAAAACGGTGGTAGCTACAAGGGTACATTTTATCCAAATAACATTACACCTAAAACATGTTTATAATGGACTCGATATACAACCGGACTGGTACCCCATTTTGGTGAGGTGCTTATCCTTCATCATCATCATCAGCCTGGTTACGCCCACTGCAGGGCAAAGGCCTCTCCCATACTTCTCCAACAACCCCGGTCATGTACTAATTGTGGCCATGTCGTCCCTGCAAACTTCTTAAGAGGAAGCTTTAGCTCGGGCCCAACTCCGACGCGGCCTATTCAAATACATGTAAAAATGCAAAAACGTTTTTCTGAGACAACCCCTGGACCGATTTTAATGAAATTTGTTGCATTTGAGAGAGAAAGTTAAATTCTAGTGACTGTTGGAAGCGGAATTTTGATTTAGGGCTTGAATTTCGTTAAAATTATTTTCAAAAATTCAGACGTTTGAAAAAAATAGAAGCACGAAGTTTACAAGCTAATAGCTCTGCATCAAGAACAGATATTGCGATTCTGTAAACGGCATCCATTAGACCATTCAAAGCGGACAAATTTGATATGTCAGTTTACATCTTACGTGAATTTGTTACGTTGTTTACGAAGGTTCTGCAAAAGTTGTAATTACACATTACTCCATTTTTTGAGGTTCATGTGTAACATATCAATTTTGTCCGCTTTAGATGTACTATCAGGTACAATTCACAGAATTGCGATATCATTTTTTCTTGCTGAGTTACGGAGTTGTAAACTTGATAGTTTCGTTTTCTGAAAATTTGCTATTTTTGCCAAATTTTTATAAAAATTTGACGACCTAAATCGAAAATTCGAAACCAACAGTCACTAGATTTTAAGCTTTTCTTTTAAATGCAGCAAACCCCGTCAAATTTGGTGCAGTGGTTGCCGAGAAAGACGAATTCTCCTTTTACATGTATTTAGACAGCAGCACCCGAGCTAAAGCTTCCTCTTAATCTCATCTGCCCAACTAACTTACTGCCGCCCCCTGCTACGCTTCCCTTCCCTTGGAATCCAGTCCGTAACCCTTAATGACCATCGGTTCTCTTCCCTCTTCATTATATGTCCTGCCCATGCCCATTTCTTTTTCTTGATTTCAACTAAGATATCATTAACTCGCGTTTGTTCCCTCACCCAATCTGCTCTTTTCTTATCCCTTAACGTTACACCTATCATTCTTCTTTCCATAGCTCGTTGCGCCGTCCTCAATTTAAGTAGAACTCTTTTCGTAAGCCTCCAGGCTTCTGCCCCGTAGGTGAGTACTGGTAAGACACAGCTATTATACACTTTTCTCTTGAGGGATAATGGCAACCTGCTGTTCATGATCTGAGAATGCCTGCCAAAGGCACCCCAGCCCATTCTTATTCTTCTGATTATTTCCGTCTCATGATCCGGATCCGCCGTCACTACCTGCCCTAAGTAGATGTATTCCCTTACCACTTCCAGTGCCTCGCTACCTATTGTAAATTGCTGTTCTCTTCCGAGACTGTTCAACATTACTTTAGTTTTCTGCAGATTAATTTTTAGACCCACTCTTCTGCTTTGTCTCTCCAGTTCAGTGAGCATGCATTGCAATTGGTCCCCTGAGTTACTAAGCAAGGCAATATCATCAGCGAATCGTAAGTTACTAAGGTATTCTTCATTAACTTTTATCCCCAATTCTTCCCAGTCCAAGTCTCTGAATACCTCCTGTAAACACGCTGTGAATAGCATTGGAGAGATCGTATCTCCCTGCCTGACGCCTTTCTTTAATGGGATTTTGTTGCTTTCTTTATGGAGGACTACGGTGGCTGTGGAGCTGGTATAGATATCTTTCAGTATTTTTACATACGGCTCGTCTTCACCCTGATTCCGTAATGCCTCCATGACTGCTGAGGTTTCGACAGAATCGAACGCTTTCTCGTAATCAATGAAAGCTATATATAAGGGTTGGTTATATTCCGCACATTTCTTTATCACCTGATTGATAGTGTGAATATGGTCTATTGTTAAGTAGCCTTTACGGAATTCTGCCTGGTCCTTTGCTTGACAGAAGTCTAAGGTGTTCCTGATTCTATTTGCGATTACCTTAGTAAATATTATGTTACCGTTCTTCCAAGATTCCGGTACGCTCGAGGTCATGAGGCATTGCGTATACAGGGTGGCTAGTTTCTCTAGAACAATCTGTCCACCATCCTTCAACAAATCTGCTGTTACCTATCTTCCCCAGCTGCCTTGCCCCTTTGCATAGCTCCCAAGGCTTTCTTTACTTCTTCCGACGTTACTTGTGGGATTTCAAGTTCCTCTAGACTATTCTCTCTTCCCTTATCGTCGTGGGTGCCACTGGTACTGTATAAATCTCTACAGAACTGCTCAACCACTTGAGCTATCTCATCCATATTAGTAATGATATTGCCGGCTTTGTCTCTTAACGCATACATCTGATTCTTGCCAATTCCTAGTTTCTTCATCACTGCTTTTAGGCTTCCTCCGTTCCTGAGAGCCTGTTCAATTCTATCCATATTATAGGTCCTTATGTCCGCTGTCTTACGCTTGTTGATTAACTTAGAAAGTTCTGCCAGCTCTATTCTAGCTGTAGGGTTAGAGGCTTTCATACATTGGCGTTTTTTGATCAGATCTTTCGTCTCCTGCGATAGCTTACTGGTTTCCTGTTTAACGGCGTTACCACCGACTTCTATTGCGCACTCCTTAATGATGCCCATAAGATTGTCGTTCATATCCTCAACACTAAGGTTCTCTTCGTGAGTTAAAGTCGAATACCTGTTCTGTAGCTTGATCCGGAATTCCTCTATTTTCCCTCTTACCGCTAACTCATTGATCGGCTTCTTTTGTACCAGTTTCTTCCGTTCCCTCATCAAGTCTAGGCTAATTCAAGTTCTTACCATCCTATGGTTACTGCAGCGCAACTTGCCGAGCATGTCCACATCTTGTATGATGCCAGGGTTAGCGCAGAGTATAAGGTCTATTTCATTTCTAGTCTCGCCATTCGGGCTCCTCCACGTCCACTTTCGGGTATCCCGTTTGCGGAAGAAGGTATTCATTATCCGCATATTATTCTGTTCTGCAAACTCTACAACCCTCCCCTGCTATTCCTAGAGCCTATGCCATATTCCCCCATTGACTTGTCTCCAGCCCGCTTCTTGCCTACACTGGCATTGAAGTCACCATCAGTACAGTGAATTTTGTTTTGACTTTACCCATCACCTATTCCACGTCTTCATAGAAGCTTTCGATTTCCTGGTCATCATGACTGGATGTAACTGTACCACCTTCAACTTGTACCTCCTATTAATTTTCACAACAAGACCTGCCACCCTCTCGTTAATGCCATAGAATTCCTGAATGTTACCAACTATATCCTTATTAATTTTTTTATCCTTATTATTTTATTCTTATTATATCCTTATTAATTATTTTTTTCAGCCCAATAATTTTTTATGAAGGTATAAATGCCTAATTTCATTAACTCCACCTTTGCGGAGCATCCGAAAAATGACCGTTACTCCCTTGAAGAGCGTCGGAATAGGGCAACTGTTAGTCCTCGAAAGAGTGACCACTTGGGGAGTAACAGTTCATCCCCTCGCCCTTACCCCCTAAATGGAGGAATGGGTGTGGCAGATCAGTTCCTCCCCTAAAGGAGTAACCTTAATACCCCATTTCCTCCTTTTCTTCTTAGAGTGTACCACGGCTGCAGTGGGAAGAGAAGACTATTCGTTAACTCCTGAAAACAACGCTTGCCGTATCTTGTTCCGTTATTCCTCAATGTGCACCTATCACAAAGTTTTAGTCAAGATCTACAGCACTTCCTCCTGTGGGTCAGCTAGATCTTATGAGTCGATTAAAGAGCCGTTACATCGTGTATGCGCTACCAATTGGAGAGCCAGATTTGTGTCTTACTCAGGGGGGCCTAATGTCTCGCAGAAAAGGGCGTTAAGTAATAATTTCCTTTTCATTCAGGACGATGATCTGAAGGAAATAAAAGATTCGTTCACTCGAATGTAATTCAGTTTGTTAGGCGAAGCAAATTCCAGCGCACTAGAACAGATAATGCCATGACACTTCATTGCTGCACAACGTCGGTCGGCTTTCCGTTCGTCATGTCCGCAGTCCCGTTGTTAAGCAGCAGCAAGTAGTACGGCAATCGAGCGAACCATAGTGGGGCTCCGGTCACGTATTTGAGTTCAGGATATACAAGAAAGGTGTCTCAGAGTGGACAATTTGCCCCGTCTACAAACGTGAGCAGCCATAGTTACGGTTGCGGCCGGGTATTTTTGACGTGCGACCATCAATGCTCACAAGCTTCTACACTATCAGAAAGCGCCAAGAGGTTGTGCATGCTTTTAAGTGCAATCACGTCATCCTTCATACGTATACTTCTCACTGGCAATGTAACATAGTTGAAACGAATATTTCTGGTTCAAATTCGCCTTATTAAAGAGATCACACCAAGGAATAATTACTGGGAAGTTTTACACGACAAGAAACGGCACAACGGGATGCAAACACACACACACTGTATTAACCACCGCGATGACACGCGTCGTGTGTGATCGCTGTTTTTGTTTCGGCCTCTTTGCCTACGTCTAGTCTCTGCTCCGTTTAAAGCGAGATTTTTATGTTACTTTAGGACCAGGAAGGCTTACAACTCGAATGAGGAGCGTGAATACATTTACGCACGGGTTCCTTTCAAGCGACAAACGCGAAATTTAATTACTGATTTGTCTTACCTTATGCTTCGCTGCTAGCCAAGTTCGGAGTTTCGCTATCTTTTCCCTGAAACGAAGACCTTTGTAAACTCTCCTAAGAGGTGGAAGCTTTCGGTAAGCCGAGCGTTACAGCTTAGTCTCAGTTTTCGCATTACCCCTGGACGACTACAGAACGGCAAAAAAATAAAAATAAAGTTCGTCGTCCTCGATCGTGCCTACTCCAATTTAACGCGCACGAGCGAAGCGAGCTCGACCTCTGTGCGCCTGGCACATCGAACGAGTTAACGCTGTCCAAATTAATCTGACACAGAAGGCTGACCAGGAACGTATAGTAATCCCGTATGGCTCCCAGAGAGATTAACAGGCGCTCGATTCCTTGGCTTCGCGGCTGCAATCATCTTTCGAGGAAGTCGCTTTGAATTTCCACTTCCTCTTCACGTCCCAGCAGAGGTGGCCCGAAGTGGAAATGCGTTCAGACGTGTGCCACAGAAAGACGCCGCGCTCGCTCGCCGAACGCGCGTACACAGCTCGTCTGTCTGGACCTTTCCGTTTTGTCCGCAAGGCGCGACCGCTTTTGGCGTGCACGTCTTCGTTTAGAAGGAGCGGCCCTATTTGTACCTGCCACTGAAGCAGCCTCTCTCGAGAGGGGAAGGCGTTTCGCGGCGAAAAACTCTGCTTCTTTCATTCAGCTCATTCTTGAAGCGGCAGACTTCGCACTGGGTGTTGTCTGGCGTGGCGAACCGTTAAACAGTCTGGAGAAGCCGGCGAGAGCTCTTTTAGCACTCGTCACTTGCGAACTCGGCGGCACCCACAGACGGTGAAAATTGACCGCGCTCTGCTCGTCTGTCCTCCACTACTCGCCCATCGCTGCAGCGAAGGATGCATGCGCACTATTACAGCTGCGGAGGAGACGGCTTCATATTTTCACTGTGGGCCATGACATTAGGATGTAAAGTGCTGAGCGATTGAAACGCGATAACAGGAGCGTTTAGCTACCGGAACTTTCTTGCGCCACCGGTGGATGCTGGGTATACCGATCTGATGCATCTTGGCATCAAATGAAAGCGGGTGCCTCTGGGATGGATTCGGCCTCCTTCGGCGGTCACGCAGCGTAATTTCACCGGTGGAGCCAAAAAAGGCACGACCGCCACGCGGTTCGAGTCCGTGTTTCAATCGCGGAGCACTCTACATATTACCCTTAACCGGTTACAGGAACGCCGTGTTCATGGACGGCAATGGACACCGTAAGTGCTTAGCTATAGAAAAAAAAAAAAAAACATATGCTTTCCTTTGCACTTTCGTGCTACATTCGGGTGGATGACAGTTTTTTTCCTTTGATGCTTAGCTATAGCTGTCTACACAGAAACAGCGGCCAGCAGAGACGGAAGAGCAAATGGGAGTAAAGTACATAGAGGACAGCAGGAAGGAGAAGGCTATACGCATCAATATACAGCTAGTGAATTGCACCCACATTGCTCTTACTTTGCGTGTGGCGTTGCAGCACAGTGTGTGTGCCGCATGGCCCTTCACGCCGTAACTGTGCGCACTGTGTGCTTAGGGGAATTTTGTGATTCATTCTGAACGAACTTCACAGAAAACAGACCCGTACACAAACCGGTGAAGGCGAACGTTCGTGTTCGTCTGGTCGTATACAGTGCAGTGGCTATGGCGTGATGGTGCTGCGCTCGAGGTCCGGAGTTCGATCGCTATCGTGGCGGCAGCCGCATTTCGGTGGGGGCAAAATGCAAGAACGCTTATGTACTTAGATTTCCCAAGTGTTAGAAATTAATCAGCAGTACCCCACTGCGGCGTGCCTCATAAACAGATTGCGGTTCTGACACGTAAAACCCCCGCATTCATATTTTTTCCCGTCTGCCTGGCGGTATTCGACGTTAATATCTTGCGTTCATACACCGTGTCGCTGTGGCACTTCCGACATCAGCGTGAGCACTTTTCGATCGGTTCTGCTTGTTTGCTCAACGGAAAGCCCCACGTACGACCGCAGCGCTCGTCCAAATATCGCTGTACCTCCGCTCCGGGGGCGTTGCTCTATCTCCATTATGTGCGATCCCCTTGCGAAGGAGGGAGGTCAATCACGGGGACTCTAAAATTAGCAGCTCTCCTTTGTCGCTGCTGACTCGCCGCTGTGTGTTCTCTATCTTCTCGCGCCGAACCTTTCGTCTGAGCAAGGATGGTGAAAGAAAAGGGGGCAGCAGACGTGTACGACGAGTCGCCGCGCGATGCCCAGCGGCGGCAAGGTGGCAGTACGCGGCGTGAGCAGCGGCGGCGGCATCGTATGATGCGCAAGCTGGTAATTTACGAGGGCAAGAGCGTAGCCGAGACCGGAACGGCGGTCGCGCCACTACTGTGGTACGTCTGACCGGCCTTCGGAGGTATCGGGACTCGGGAGGTCCGCTCTCGGCGGGCGGCAACTGCAGAGACCGCGTTGCTCGCCCGCTCACCACCGGAGCAGCAGGCTGCAGCAGCAGCAGCGAAGGCACTGGGGCTGACAGCCGCCGGAGAAAGTTGAGTGACCTTCGGCAGAGAAGCCGCTCGCGTAGGGGAACGGCTCCTCCCAGAGATACGGCCGTCGCGGCGCTGGTCGACGCGGTGCGCTGAGGGGGCAGCACTGGAACAGGGTTGCGTGCCCCAACGGGTGGAGAGCGCCTGTCTGGGGCGCCTTGAGGAATCTGGGCTTCGTGGCACAGATCAAGGCTCTGTGCCTGTTTCGCATCGATAATGAGAACTGTTATGCATGAATCAAGTCACTGCATGGCTTGTCCGACATTAGAAATCTCGACTTTACCCCGCACGTCAAGGTGCTTTGCGTGCCCGGCGTTGGTAATCCTAAGCTCTGTGCAATCAATGTTATGGGTGGGCGTGAATCTCGTGGCACTGTGCTGTAAAACGGCAAATCAAGATCTCGTGCCCGTCTGGCATTCGGAACGTAAGCTTTCGATCACAGGTTAATCTTCTGTGCTTGTCTTCCTTTCAGGTCCTTCTCGTACGCAGTAAGCTTGGGTACTGGTCCGTTATCAAGAATCTGCGCTGTAGGATATACGTAGTCTACATACCTAGTTGGAGATGAGGATGTTGACTTGGCTTTGGACCACTATATCGCCACTTTTATTGGCACTTCATTCTGTATTTGGGGCACTTGGTTTCTGGACATTTGGTTTGGCTTTGGGTTTGACTCTGTCGCTTATGTAGACTATGGCTGTATTTCTCTCGGCGGTTGAATGTTTTTTAAGAAGTTTGCGCGCATCTGGCTTTAGTATTGCACCTGAAGCTACAGGTTGATGTCGCGATTACGGTGTTCAAGTATTAATTTTTTGGCAAGCAGCTACAAATGTGATTCTCTGAACACGCAGCCTGCAGATGGTAGCTCCAAGTGGCGGTCGTACGCCGCAACCATCACCCTTGCGAGTAGTAAAACAGCGCAAGTGGCAACGTTATCAACACAGGCATGGTACGCTAGCAAACAACATGGCTGCTCCTAACATTTTCGTGCTTACGGGCGATTATCGAACACTTCTTTTCTTAGGTTACTCTTTCGTTCTATACTGTCTCGATTTAACTCTAAACAGGAGGAAGTGGTTGCTGAATTTTCGTCACGACCGGAGGGAGAGGAGTGCCTAGCATGCCCAGCTTCGATTCCAGATGTCGTTTGACTAACGTCTCATGTGTCCGCGTTAACAACTGTTCTCATGGCCCTTGGGCTCACCATACGAGAGGAGGCGAACTAACCACAATTACGAGACGACGCAATCGATGTCGCACCCTCCTAGCCTCCTCTCGTCACACCTTACCACAACTACACTTTTCAGTAGCCTTGGACAGAGGGCCAGAAGTTCATAAATCGTGAACTATTATCTCTCCCTCTTCCAGACAGGGTTTCGACACTAAAATAAAAGCATCATCTCACTCTTAGTGGAAGGCATAACGCGTGCTACACTTCACACGGGTGCACCCCTGAGAGAGAGAGAGATAGAGAGAGAGAGAGGCAAACCATGGTGGTGCTATGCTGCGTTGGGAATTGCAGTATTGCCCAGGCCCTGCTTTATGAACAACAACACACGGAACTGCATTACCTACGTCAAATTATCTCAGCAAAAGCTGGGAACACCTCAAGCGGTGACTCGTTCGGCGACGTCACCCCCGACAGAGCAACGTGCAGCTCGTGCGTTTTATCCCCTGCGCTATACTGTCAACTCCGCAGACCGTTAAACGTACTCGAGAAACAGTGCCCGCGGCGCACCCAGTAAGTCGCTCGGCGTGATATAATTTGTTTGACACGGCCGGTGCTACAGAGTTGCTTTCGCGTTTTCTTTGCCTTGTTGATACACAGCATGTACGAATACTGATTCGGCTTATCATCGAGGTGCAACCTACTGTTTTCGCTTCCTTTAATGACAGCCCCAAAATTGAAAGCCTGTCGCCCTTTTCTATCACGACGTTGCGAGAAAGTCTGAAGAACTGCAGACAACTAAATAAAAGCACCGAGGAGAGACCCCCGGTGCGACACGAATGTCCTTCACTCTCGCCTTCGCTTTCACTTTCACTTTTTACTTTCCCGCTTAAGGAGGAAAACGTCCACAGAAAGAAAGATCACACACACGTAACACCAAATCACACGCAGAAATAAGCAAGAGAGAAGAAAACGAGAGCACCTCCTCTCCCTCCGGACGCGACGAGAATTACAAACACCTGCGCGAAAGATGACAACTCAAGGCCTCTCGGCAGAGCCGCGGAGGAGACCCGTCATATGCGCTCGTGCTCTCAAGGCTCCGATCAGATTATACGTCTGTTTCTTAGGCACTGGTTTGCTTTTACTGCGGTCGTTTCAGTTTTCAACGCGGCGCTTGCCTGCGTTCTTACGGCCTGTTTAATCCATGCGGGCCTCGGAGCCTCCCTCTCGAATATCGACAACAATTTTTTGTATGGCACCACACCGGCTTGCCCGTGTCCCGACCTCACTGGAAGAATCTCGATTTGTTTCTCGTGTTTTGTCTGGCCGACTCGCGCCTTCAGTTTTCCGCATAGCCACACTGCGTCGACCCGACACCGGGACGCCTCTTTCCACGCGGCGCACCACACCGCTTGTCACGGTGGCATTGCGGGAAAGAAAGCCGGGAGCGAAACTAAATATTTTATCTCCTTGTCTCTTTAATCTCTTCTTCGTGTTTTCGTCCCGTGTCCGCTTCCTCTACTTCTTTTTGGTATTCGGACAGAAGACGGCAGGCGCATGGGTGCGCTTGACTTGATTTCGGAGTTCACTCCCCTTACTTGGTACGACGTTTCCTTCTCATTTATACTTCGTCTTCAGCTTATGCTTCTTTATTCTTTACTCGCCTATCGCGCCCTTTGCTGCTATTTCACCTTTCTTTCTTCTTCCATATTCTTTTTCTTTCCTCTCGAGTTCGTCGCCACACAACTCGTAATATTGCGTAAGCCGGCTCGAAAATAGTAGCAGAACGAGAGAAGGAAAAAGATACAAAACTGCGGTCAAATCGGGCGTTGGCTCGCATCGTCGTGCACGGCGGCACAACAGGTAGGCTGACGGATCAACAAAGAAGGGCTATCCTGCCGGCATTTGACAGCGTACGGAAGGCGAGTCGCGCGAGCACACAGACGGGGCGGCGACTTTCGAGTGCATTCAACGATCATCACTGTCGCTACGCGAACCACCGCAACGACACGAGAGATGAGAAGGAAAAGAAAGGCTTCGTAGAGAAGGGCAGGACGAAGGGTCCAGTAACGCCTCGCTGTACACCTGCTCACTTACTTCTTCTACGCGTCGGCGTTACTCCGAGCCACCGTGCTCCGAGCACAAGGGGGTTGCGGGAGGGGGGACTCGGTTAATGGGCCCACTTCCGAGAAGGACCCACGCAGGCACAGAACGGCGAACTCTTTACTCGGGACTCGTCTACCGGCTGTCATTGACCCTGTGTCACCGTGTACGCGCCTGCAGGCTTGTGTAAGCACCTCACGAACTTAGCGGCTCCCCTTTTTTGCATTCACAAAAGCGGCGCTCAGTCCCAGAGAACACAGTAGCGACGTGACCGGTGTGTCTTTTACTTTCTTGGCAGCCTAGTGTAAAGAGAGAGAGAGATATAGAATGTCGAGTTTATTTCACTGTAGAACACCGAATGCATTGCCCAGTGGACGACATCCAGTCATGGTGAAAAATCAGCGCGAAGAAAGGCAACATCTGAAGGGTGAAACCGTTCTGGTAAGCCATTGTCTCGTCCACGCGGTGTTTCTTAGCTTTCATAAGCCACCAACTAGCTCACGCGCGCAGCTTGATCAAGTCCAGTCAACCTGACGGGTTCAATTATCTCTTGCGCGCTCGTCTATCTTGTATTTATGTTCACTTCGAATAAAATGAGAATCAGGAACCTTGAGTCTTTTCAGGTCATATTACTTCTTCAGCTGTGATTGGGGCGCATTTGGTACCTACAGATTTGTCCGGGTTTCGAGAAGCTTTCAGAGTTTTACTTGCCAAGCCAAATGTAGCTAAGTGGGACTGGAGTGCCCGTGACGTTTGTTCAACTTAGTTGTGGAACGCACCGCCCATCTTTATTTCTGACTAACATCTGTTTGCTGGGCTTGGCTCTGCAGCCAAGCGGCCCTGCACTCCTTGAAGTCACCACGCAAGCAGGAACAACTCGTAATGGACATCACATGCCTATGCAATAAAACATGCGAACTGCATCACAGCATTGTGTTGCAGTGGTTACCAGCCCACTGCGGTATACAAGGCAATGCCAAGGCTGACCAAGCTGCCAAAATTGGACGCGACACTTCGAGAGGAACGATCCAGATACCTTTCTTGAGAAAAGACACGGCGACACTGATACCTGCACACACTTGGTGTCTCCAGCGATCCCTCTGGACAGGTGCTCGCTGCCAGTAGGGACTCCTATACAAAATAGATCCATCGTTTAACATTTACATGCCGCATGGCATTAATAGACGCGACCAACCTCATATGACTCAACGAGGCCTACACAAACTACTTCAGGTAAAAGATTCGTGACTCGCCAGTGGTCTCTGAATGTAACGTCCCTGAAGACCTGCAACATGTTTTGTGCGACCGTTGCACCGAACGTTGTTGTTCTTTCTGGTGCCGCAACGCGTAAGATATATATACATATATATATATATATATATATATATATATATATATATATAGTTGCGAGGCGGAGACAAGCACGAATGTTGTTAATGCAAGGCGAGTGCTGAAATCAACAGCTGACACTAGAACATGGCGGCCGAAGCGCCCCAGCAACAACCACACTTCTTCGTCATCGTCTCTTGTCTGCACGCCTTGTTCTGCATCCCGACGCTACGCCGCTGGAGTTGGAGCGCTGACGCGGCGCACGCGATTATGGCCCTGCAAAGACATGCACGTAGGGCTTTAAACGGGACACATGAAAAACATCGGTTCTTGGCTGTACGGACGACGGGCCTGGCTCTTCGGGAACAATCTCGTACGTCCCATCCGAAAGCTGTCACAGTATTCGGCAGGGACCTGAATATCGCGACAGAAGTTTTTCCGATAGGCCCACACGACGAGATGGTGACCACAGGAGCACAAGGGAGCCTGGTAAATAGTGCACGTCGCTATGGTGCGTATCGTAACGGGACTTCTGGGAAGCCTGGGAATCAGTGAGGCGAGGGCGGGTAATCAGACGGGACTGTCCTGCCATAGAAATCACATCGCGGGCATAAGCGGTATGCGATTGTGTCACTTGTGGAAGTACAGTGTTCAGGAGCCGGCGAAACGGGATCACGGCCAAACAGTAGATAAAACGATGAGTAACCTGCAATACCATGCCGGGACGAATTGTAAGTGAAGGTGACATATGGCAGAGCGAAGTCCCAGTCCTAGTGGTCTGGAGGAACGTACATAGCTAGCATGTCGGTAAGCGTTCTGTTCAGTCGCTCTGTGAGACCGTTAGTCTGTGGATGGCAAGCAGCGGCTATTTGATGTTCAGTAGATCATAGGCGGAAGATATCGTTCCCACTCCTGTAAGAGCGTGTCAAGGCTTACAGTATTAATAAATAAATAAAAAATAAATAAATATCGCCTAGGACCTTTGACAAGAAGTAACGTCCGCGACCCGTGAGGAGCTGACGTGGAGCACCGTGGTGCAGGATGACGTTGTGTAGGAGGAAATCCGCGGCGTCCGTGGCACAACTTGTAGGTAGAGCTCCCGTAATGGCGAAGCGCGTGGCGTAATCGGTTGCAACCGCAACCTATTTGTTGCTCTTAGTTGAGAAAGGGAAAGTGCCAAGTAGTCTGAGTCTCACGCGACAGAAAGGCTCCGTAGGAATATCGATGGGTTGTAAAAGCCCAGCTGGAGCCATAGAAGTGGACTTCCGGCGTTGGCACAGGTTGCAAGCAGTCACATACCGGCGCACAGAGCGGTAGAAGTCGGGCCAGAAGAAATGACCTCAGGCTCGGTCAAAGGTGCGAGTAACACCGAGATGCCCAGCGGTGGGCGCGTCGGGGAGATGTTGAAGCACGGCGCGTCGAAGATGCCCCGGTACGGCCAGCAGTAGGTCAGCACCATCAGGGCGCAAGTTGCGTTTGTACAGGACTTCGGAAATACAGAAGAGACGAAGGGAAGGATCAACAGCTGGCGAGCTTAATCGACCTATACGATGGTTCGCAGAAAGGGATCATGGTGCTGTTCATTGCCAATGTTGAGGAAACCTGGGATGGACATAACGCTAGTGTCGGATTCGAGGTGTGTGGCTTCCGGTGGGTCAACAGGGTGGCGGTACAAGCTGTAGGCGTCCTGATGTGAACGACCGGATTTGTACACTGCAGAGAAAGTGTACTCTTGCAAGCGCAATGTCCAATGCCCAGGACGCCCTGTAGGGTCCTTCAACGAGGAGAGCCAGCAGAGCGCGTGGTGGTCGATAGTAGGGACCATATAGGTGTGGCGACCAAATAGGTATGGGCGAAACCTCGCTATCGCTCAAACCAGCGCTAGGCACTCTCGCTCCGTGATAGAATAGTTTTGCTCGGCCGTGGACAGAAGACAGCTTGCGTAAGTGATAACGGACTCTTGACCCCGCTGAATCTGGGCAAGAACAGCGCCAATGCCGTGACCACTACCATCTGTACGTATTTCAGCGGGTGCTGAAGGGTCAAAATGGGCTAAAATTGGGGAGCTCGTCAAGAGTCTTATGAGTGCTGTGTAGGCTACGGCCTGCCGCTGTCCCCACACGAAAGCGACGTCGTACTTTAAATGCTCGGTGAGAGGGCGCGCAATGTCAGCAAAATTTTGAACAAAGCGATGAAAGTAAGAGCATAAGCCTATGAAGCTGCGAACGTCCTTAACTGAGCACGGCACAGGAAAGTCTTGCACGGCTCGAACTTTGGCCAGGTCAGGTTTAATTCCATTGGCGTTTACAAGGTGCCCGAGAACAATTATCTCACGACGACCGAAGTGACACTTCGTCGAGTTGAGCTGAAGTTTCACAGCGCGAAACACAGCAAGGACAGACGCTAGACGCTCAACGTGGGTTTCAATGGTTGGAGCAAAGACGATTACGTCATCGAGATAACACAGACAGATGGTCCACTTCAAGCCTCGGTCCACTTCAAGCCTCGGTCCATTATTCTCTCGAACGTCGCTGGGGCATTGCAAACCGCGAAGGGCATGACTCTTAATTGAAAAAGTCTATCAGGCGTAATAAAGGCTATTTTCACGCGATCCTTCTCATCAACGGCGATCTGCCAGTAGCGCGAGCGGTGGTCAATTGATGGAAAATATTTCGCCCTATGTAGACAGTCAAGTGAATCATCGATACGAGGCAACTGATACATGTCCTTTTTGGTGATCTTGTTCAGATGGTGGCAATCAACACAACATCTCCAGGTGTTGTCTTTTTTCTTGACCAGAACAATTAGTGAAGCCCACGGGCTAGCGAAAGGCTCGATCATGTTCTTCTTCAGCATCTTCGCGAATTCACTTTGAATGATGCTGCGCTCTGCAGCAGACACGCGGTAGGGACGGCGATGGACGGTACTTGCGTCACCGGTGTGAATCCGATGAGTGACTACGGCTGTGTGGCCGAGCGGGCGGTCGTCGAGATCAAAAATATCGCGGTAACTAAACAGAATGCGCCTAAGGTCTTCCGTTTGAGCTGGAGTGAGATCGGTAGAGATCATTTTATCGACGTCGTGGTCGGGTGACGAAGCCGAACGGGCACAGGCGATGATAGGGCTGACAGAGGCAAAAATAGTGGGCGTGAGCGGAGATATCTCGTACTCGGGCGCAGGTGTCAGACGGGCCACTGTCATGTTACCGGGAAGAACACGTGCAACAGACCCGCAGTTGAGAACGGCAAGCCAAATAGAATTATCGACAACGGTGACAACGGTACTTGGGAGCGCGACGCCATGCTGTAGAATAACGTCGACAAGCGGAGAGACGATGTAATCGCCAGCAGGAACATGTATTCCAGCGTTAAAACGTACAGTAGAAGCGGCTTGAGGCAGCAATCGGGTGAATTTGGCAGAACACACGGACAGATGATGCGCATCAGAAACAAAGTAGCTGTCCAAGGTCCAGCTGCACGACACCTGCAGCGCAGTCTATTAGGGCAGAATGGGTCGAAAGAAAGTCCAGCCTCAAAATCAGGTCATGCGGACAGCGCTCTAGCACAATAAATATCACGGTGGTTTGATAGCCGGCAATCATTGTTCGTGCTGTACACATGCCGACAACCGGTGACGTACTGCCATCGGCAACACGTACTGTTCACCGTACGGCAGGCGTGATGAGGACTTTCTGAGTCTTTTGCGAAGGGCGACACTAATTACAGACATCTGCGCACCGACGTCGACGAGGGACTTGACCGGGGCTCCATCCAACTCATGGTTTAATATACTTCCAAGGGTATCAATGTGATCCAGAGGAATTGCAGGCCGGGCCATTGATGCCGCGTCACCTTCGGGAGCTACACCAACTAGTTTTTCTGTGGCACGAACGCGGCGAGGCGGGAAGCCGTCCACCGAATCTTGGCAACTGATTGCTCAGGTCAAGCGAAGAAACTCACAAATTAAGACGAAAAAGCGGGTGCCTGAGGAGCTCACGTCTGGTGGTGGCACACTTCGTCGAAATCGTTCTGTTTCGTTTTTGTGTAGGCTTTTGTACAAATGTCTTATTGAAGTATGACTTCCGACCTCGCTGGTGCCTTTTTGTTACATGTAGTTTTTCTTTTCTACGCTCAATTTTTACAGCAAGTCCACTTTCAGTAGTGTGCTATGGGACCTCTTTGTGAATAAAACCCCTATCCTTGTGTTTATTTACGAGTAAATAAAGGTTGATTTGCTTTTGATGCGCAGTGCTCCTGAAAAATTCTAACTAGCCAACCCAGCCTGGCTCAGTCAGCCAGTTCTTGTTTTCTGTAAAGTTACATGAAACCAACGACAAGGATAGAGAAGACAGGAATATAGTGTGCCGATAAGAATTGAACGTTTAGCAGAACACGCCAGCAGCAATATAGAGAACTGCTCGCGTGCCTTTTCATTAAATTTTTGTCTTAATGAATGGGCTCCAACTCGCCAACTTCAGCACTTCAGTTTGCGTGTTGTTTTCTGCATCCATCGCACAACCGACATGAATGGAGCAGCCGTCTCGATTGTGGCGCCATTAAGTTTGGCTTGTTCGCATATATACTTCCATCTGGCAGACTGCTCTGCTCCTTCTCATTGTCCGAGGCAATTTTTTGTCTAAGAGTTTTATACTGTATCGTGTAATGTTTTGAGGCATAAGGCGGGTGTATGGCAAGATCTGGAGTCATATGCACGGCGTTCACGTTGCAAAGCCAACCGTATGTTTATTCATGCCAAGCCTTAGCCATATAGCAAGCAAACGAAGAGGAAGAAAATAAAAGGGAGCCCTTGTCCTGCTTCGTAAACGTGCAGTGTTTCACTTCTATGCACTACACGATCAGGGGGCACTGTCCGGAGGAATAGTCGTTATACATATATATGTCCGCCTATATATGAAACCAACGCACTCTAGAACAATAAACCACTGTGTTCCAGTTTTTCCCGCGCATTATACTGCATATTTGCATGCTAGGAAACAGGTGCCCAAAGTGGTGCGATTCGCTGCATTTTAGTGCGCGCTGTGCGTTCTTTTGCTTTCTCTCATTCGCTTATCCTCAGAGCTCGGCCGTAACCGTATAAGCGCGGACCTCTTTTGAGGACCACCAGCGGATCGGTTGTTGCCGCAATAGGAACGACGTGACCACGCCCTGACAAATCGCCCATAATTTGTACGTATTTGTCTTGCCTCGCCCGTGATTCGTAATACCTCGACCAGAAGTCAGAACAGAACGGGCACGCTCGTTTTGAATGGCAGTTGATCCGATGGAGGGCATACTTTGACGGTGCCTGCAGACGTATACCCATCGAATATAGCGAGCACAGCTTTTAGAATAAGTATATACCGATCTGTTACTTAGCTCAATGTATCGCACATATCAAACTGCAGTATGGTACAAACCTATAACGAACACCGTTTCAAACGTGAATGTCAAAACATTCCGCCTCCTTAAAGATTATGGAGTCCTCCACTACGGCGTGCCTCATAATCAGAAAGTGGTTTTGGCACGTTAAACCCCATAATTTTTTTAAAAAGATTATGGCAATCATCCAGGCATGTACGAATTTTCCTCGTAGTTTGCGTTGGCTCTTTTACTTTACTCTATGTCAAATTATTTCAATCGGTAGCAACCTGTGGACGACGGCGACAAGCTGCGAATGTATAAAGTATACCTTGTGTCCCAGCTAACGTCAGGCACGCTGTTCAACGAAAAAAAAAGAATATTTGAGAAACACGGTGCAAGATACAATTATAATACCTTGTTGGGGTCGAGGTGCCTTCCCGTGCCTCGTTCCCCCACGGGAAGGCACCTCGACCCTCACGACCTACAGTGTTAGATTGACAAATTTCTGTTGATCAAACACCGTATAGGTCTTATGGTTCTATCTTGCACCGTGTTTTTCCTCTTTTCTTTTTCTTTGAACAGCTTGGCTAAAGTTAGCTGCAGGACACCCTATATACCGCTCTTAGTCTTCCCGCAGGGACACTGCGTCTTCAGGGTGGAGGTGTGTCGCACTGTCTGGAATATGTTTAGAGGCACCGGTTTGTTGAGCACGTGGTAACTGGGACAGCATTACTTGCTACACGTCACCAATCGCTTGTTATGGCAGGACTGCTCAGCAGGTTACAGGTGCGACTTGGCCGAGTGTAGGCGTCTTGTTCTTCTCTCGCTGGCGTTAGTGGTGCGATACTTACCCGCGCCATAATTAACATTGTGACATTTTCAGCCGCAGACGGGTTAAATAAATCACATTATTGGTGGCATGATTTAGCAAATAATGCCGTTCACCTACTGGCCACGTCTATTTGGCGTACGAGATCCACATGTTGGAGGCAGTAGCTTTCTGATACTCCACTTCACTTAATTCTCCAGGGACTATAAGGTTGCGCTACGAGTGATCAAAAGTATCTGAAATATAATACTTCTCTTCTTCTTACGTCTTTCACGGCTTGTCTTTCCTCTGACAGTTAAGTGACTGCAAATCGTCGCTCGTTCGATGCTACGGTCGCCATTTGAGGCGCGAACTTCAAGGGATGCCGCACAACAGAAGCAACGGCAAACAGCCAGTGGTTACAGTGCGCATACGCTATACTTGTATCTTACACAGGAGAGTTTACATCATGACCGCGGGCGGCGGTCGTGGCTGGTGTGACCCGACAAATTGTTTCTCTCGGTTAGGTAATGATCCGAACAAATCACGTTCGTCAACGAATCTAGGACGGGCGCGCGCTTATTTTTATTTCTATTCTTATTTTGCGCCCCGTCAAGAAGTGTGCCAACGCACATCGTTGCAGCGCACACCAGCGCGCGTCGCACGCGCGGTGGCCGGTCGGTTGGTCTGACTCATCACGAGCAGTTAGGCGCGTCGTGTTATAAACGCGGCAATTAAACGGAGTCTCCCCCGGCGCATCGGCCCCGGCAGAACACGTGCACGCGGTGTACACGGCCCGAGCAACGCCCGCCGCCGACATTAGAACGTCTTCGCGAGGCGCGAGTGCGCTGCCCTAGATGGGAGATTAAGACCGCGTTTCGACGCCCGTGACCTGAATGAAGGAGCTCTTTCGGAAAAGTTGCCGTACTCTCCCGGCATGTCATGCACAAGCCGAACCGGGGGCACGGTTCATTTGATTTGATTTATAACGCCGGCACCGCAGCACACAAGGCACTCCGCGGCGGTCGCTCCTTGCAGTGCATACAGCGGGAGTGCGCCATATAATGGCGTGCAAGCAAATGAAGCGGCGGAAAAGATATCGCTCCCTCGGTGCACCTGCGTGCTTCAGGTTGGGGAACGCTAGTGGAACGGGAGAAACAGCCGGGTGTGCCAGGGCATCTGTTATCTTTTCTTGAGGAAGCAAACAGAAAGCAATTCTTTACCTGTCCGTCAGCATGCGTAAGAACGGAAGAGCCATTAGTAAACTTCTTCATTTCACCTTCATAAATTTGATCACGGAACATTTAATGCGCGTTGCATATTGCATGGTTGCAGGACGTGAACATACATTGTGTCGTTTATAGTTCGAATTGAATATACAAACTAATGTTCATTTCTCATTGAAATGGGCAAGGACGCCATCCGCGACAATCGTACTGCCGAGACGAGATCTTCGCACACCTTAATATAAGTCTGTCCATGCCTAAAGAGGCAAGCTCGGTACACGTGTCGTTTACTTGACTTCATGATTACGCTTTCGAACACAGGGTGGTTACTTAACGTGCACCCAAAGTACAGCCCACGAGTTTTCTTTTTTCTTTTTTTCATTACTCCCCCATCGCCATACGGTCGCAGGGCGGGTAAACAGGGCGCGAGAGCCACTAAGCCACCGCGAGGACTGACAACAACAACGCTAACAGCGACAAAAAGATAAGACCGTAAGCACTGTTTACTAGAGCTTAGATGAGAAGAGCACGTGCAAATGAAGAACATGTCAAGAAACATGGCCCTAAATGTGTAGTGAACGAAAGAAACAGTGAAAGGAAGCGTGAAAGAAAGTGTGTTGAACTGGCTTCCCCCAAATCAGACGAGATGTCGTTTAAACCATCGATTTACTTTTAGGCGTACTATGTTCTATACATTTGAGTACAAGAATCCACAGTTATTAGAGCGACTGCTGATGTCTTGGAAGCACACTCCGCAGAATGAAACAAGCTGTAATCTCACCTTCGCATAAAGAGCACTGATTTGCAGATTTAGCTTTTGTTGCTTCGTCATTACCACTTATTTTTGCTACAGAGAATTCAAGTTCTTGTTTCTTTTTGTCTAAGAAAAAAAGGGACAGTTGACGACGCCGACGATGTGAACATCTCATTCACATACGTATGTCATTAAAAAGTTGTAATCTGGTCATCACTTAGAGTTCTCACCAAGCCCACTCTTTCTCTTCGTGAGAATGAATTTGAACTTTTGAGTTGTGGTTGACTGGCGCAGCACAATGAATGTCGAAAGCACCCAGCGACGACGGCCTCTTCATGCAGCCGCGCTCTCCATCATTCCGAACGAATGGGTTGCGGGCATGATTATACGACGCACTTGGCCCGGTCAGACCGCCTGCAGTATACACACACTCATCACCCTCTGCAGAAACAAGCCAGTCTCTGAGCGTCGATATGCAGGCTCGGTTAAAGCAACTGCAAGCCAACGCGAACACGGCTCACTTCCTCGGGAACAGCCTGGAATTGTCGACAGCGACGTGCACTTCTCCGTCACTTGGGCCCGGCATTCGTAAAGGAGGGCTGTGCTGCTAATTCCGTCCTGGAACGTACAGTCGTATCGCTTTTCAAGGCTGGCAGGCAGCGTGCCGTCGGGCCAAGGGGTGGATGGATCACGCAACAGGCCTGTCATTTGGTCGCCGCGACCGTCTGTGGTAGTGCCTCAAAGAGGGAACTGTTTATGCCTTCCGGGGATTCCGATGGCGCATCCGCCGACGAAGAGTGACGTCTTAAATAAGCGTCACCCAACACCCCCTTTCAACCTCCATGGGCTGTGTGGGGAGGCTCAAAATTACGCCACGCGCTACGCTGTATACAACCCTGCTGTCGCGTCGTTCTTCGCCAACTACTTTAGTTAGGTGCAGCGGGAACCAGAGCTCAATGAACTTTAGGACGCGCGTTGCCGACACGTCTAGGCAACAAAGGTCTAGGTTGCATAACCTTCAGATGTCCGCAGCAGACATGCGCGCCGCGGGGATAGCCGATGGATCGACTGGACCACACATACATACATGTTCACTGTTCACTGTTAACGAGAAGGTGGGCCTGTCTGTAATATTTGCGTTGAAATCGTGATGATTGCACGTATTACAGCGATTGATCATACTTGCATGAGGTTATGGACGAAGCTAAGCTACGTTTATCCGTGGTTGAACTTGGGAGTAGACTGTGGTGAACAAAACTACGACAACGTTGCTCTGCCATCGCCACACATGGTAACTGCGCCTCGGCAAGTGTCCCAGCCGCCCTCCCCGAAAGCGGGGAGTCGCGGGTCGAAATCGAAGAGAGGGGGCTCTACGGTGGTTTTATGGGTGTCACGGTCTCGTTGATGTGGGTGAATTTCTGTATCGCATGCCGTCGTCGGGCGGATGTTTTGCTTTTGCTGTGCGTACATCCGGGGCGTAGAGGAGTCGCTGACCTTTCAGGAAACTTCAAGGCCGCTTCGCATGCTTTCGTACGCTTGTATAACGAACGTCCTTCATAATCTTGATATGTAGATAGCAGATACGCATGTTAATTTGGGCGTAGCAGTGAATATACAGTATGCGATTTTTTGGGAAACAGCCGAAGTTGGTGCCAGGGGAGGTACGAGAAAATGGGTCCTGAGGTACATCTGCAATCGCGATTCCGAGACCAACTGGTCTACACAGAGGCATAGCATGAAAAAGTACAAAATAATATTCAACATCCATTTCTCGTGACATCTAAACGCCCTTTTACAAGGCGCTTAGTCGCTTTTAAAGTCGAGATGAATGCATCATTCTATGATTGCATGACAGGGTTTCAATTTTCCCACAGCCGCATCCGCCTGCCGTCGCTCAGCACGTATCTTTTCTGCGTCAGAAGATCGATGCAGCATTGCTGGATGGGCAGTGCTGTGATATGAAATTGAAAGGCATGTCACACAGAGCGTTATGAGCAGGTTAGACTTGAAAAACCTGCTGATCAGAAGATTGCTACAGTTTATTGTGGCTAATTGGTCACGACTATGAATCTGACTTTTACCGCCGACCGCGTGCTACTCTTCCTAGCAACGCCGCCGCCGCCTGTCTGTATGCGAGCCGGGAACTTACAAGCTGCAGCTATAGATAGCGGTGGTCTTGCTTTCAATGTCATGTATTGTGACTTGGAACGATTGTGGTAATGCTTCAAAAAACAAGCAGCCTGGAGACACGACATAGATATCTAGACTTACATGTTCAACATATAGCTTATTTTAGCTCTGCACTTCCGTCTGCTGTAGCCTAGTTGTATATGGGGCGACTGCTCCTGATGTTTCTTCTACTTTGCCCTAGCAGAAACTAACTTCGTCTTTAGCTTCATTGGTGTTGAAGTCTGCCTCACTGCCTCACTGCAGCACTGCTACTTCCTCTGCAGTTGCCTGTAAGTAAGCGGATATCGTGTCTTAGCACCGGCTAATCAGCAAAATGCAGCCGTATTCAAACAGAATTACCCCGTATACCCAAGGCATCCAAATTAGCAAACAAATCGATGGGCGCGATGCCATTTTCCCTCACCAAAAATGTCATGGTTGTCTTCATTGTGCCTCGCGTAGACGGAATTCGGCTATTCGAGTCTGCAGACTGATAAAGAGATATGCAAGTCTTGCAGTCACAGTGATGAAAACATGAAAACACTGCCCCACGTTTTTTACAACACTTCGCTTTTCTCTCGTGGCAGAGTCTTCGGGGGGACGTTCATCCGTCTTGGCAATGGATCAGTGAACGAGGAGACGAAGAGAGAAAGAGAGAGAGGGAGAGGAAAGTTAGGGACGTGAACAAGACGCGCATCCGTTTTCTTACTCTACATAAAGAAAAGGGTGTTAAAGCAGGAAGAAAGGAGGAAAAGGGGAGAGGGGGAAGACACTAGTAGTGCGCCTGTCACGCCTACAATTGAGGAAGCACCCATCGGAGTGCGAAAGCATAATCTTCGGATTTTTCATTAGGTAAATTATTTCATATTCAAGATCCATAGCCTGGAGTCGTCAGTAGTGCTCAAGAGTGCCGCCAGAGATGCATAGCGACACACATGACCCATACCTGTGTGGCGGCACCACTAACACCATCAAAGTAAGACCTAAGTGTGTAAATGCACAGACAGCGAGGATTATCTTTTTATGGTCGAGTAACTTGCACCACTCGCTAAACATAGCGCTCGAGTGTCACTTTTCCCAGGCTCTATATCAGGCCCCTTTAATCAAACGTCGTACCGCATTCAAATAATTGTACAGTGCATTAGAGTGGAGTGACGAATGCTTGCTGCGTGACACGCATTCGAAACGGCACATACACGCCGCCCAGGATGTCTAACGTAACGTATGGAAGGGCGGTCATGACGGGCCATTCCTCGATCTGCCCCTACAACATAGCCTGCTTAGGGGGCGAGCTAACTCAATAATCCGACTCGCCGGCCGGGCACGGGTCTCGTATGCGTCCTTCGGATACAGGCCGCTCCTTTTCCGCGCTTCGTCCTCAGCCGCAGCCGTTTGAATGCGCTCGGTAAGGCCAGCGCGATAATTGAACGTAGGTGGCGCGGGGAAACCCGACCCCTTGCCACTTCATCCGGGTTCGCCGTGAATCTTCAGCGCACATGCCTTCGCGCCGAGAACGGCGCGGCCCGACGCGTGTGCTCCACACACGACACCCACGCGATCACGCCGGCTGTCCCCTTGCGGCCTCTGCGCATTCGGAACGCGCGTGGGTCACGTGTCCGGAATAACGCTATAACCGTAAAGATCGCGCCCTGAGAATCGGAAAAGAACACAGAAAGTGTCTAGGATACATGGATAGCATAACTGGGCGTCGGTGGAAGATGTTTAATTAGTCATTCCGGAGCGCGCGCCAGATGCCTGTGGTCCTAATTTTGCCCGCACGTGGCGCAACTACGCATTTCAGAAGAAAGCGTCTACGTTTCCCCGTTTCCGTGCACGCATAAGCCGCGTCCGCACGAACAGTCCTCACCTGGGCCGGCCGTGCTCCACTTGGACATAGTTACACAATAACGACGCGCTTCGCGCGGTGCTGCGAGCTCCGTCTCCCGCCAGCCTGCGGAGGCCCCGGGAGGAGGGAGCTGAGCAGCGCGTGTGACGAACCACGCATCACGTCCTCCGCGGGGAGCCACCATTAGCACAGCCGGGCTTGACCGCGCGATCTGACAGGTGTTGCAGCTCGGGCGGATATAGGCGCTCGCCGAGCGCGCGGGGCGCTCACAGTTGATTCATGCCCGAGGTGAGCGTCTGACACATGGTACGAAACGCGTGTGTCTGTTTCAGAGGTCCACAATACTGCGCGCTTTTATTTAGGGCACAGGCGTTGTTCCGCCGCGTGCGTGGCCTTCGCAAATCGACGTGCTTGGCGCCGAGGCGGGACGCATATTGTTGGCTCTGCGTGCGAGATCACTACTCTTGCTGTACTCAGTGCAGGGACTGAGCCAGCTCAATGGTTACAACGAAGGCGCCAAATAAAACAACGGACGAATGAAGGAGACACAGGAGAACCACGTTCGTCGGTCGTATTATTTGGCGCCTTCGTTGTAATCATGTATAACCAACTAACCAACCAGCACGTTCTCAGCTCAATGGACTGCGTTCGAAATTCCTTCTGCCTCTGGAACATGCCTTCCATGTTTTTATGTTACGTTGTCGGAGCAGGCTCCCCTGAAACGGAAGACGAGGTGCCTGGTCGGCGGAACGATGTGGTCTGTTCACTGGCTTATGCGTTTATGCACCAGTCGCCAACGAAAAGGCGGGCAAATTGAGGCACACTTATACAGAGCCACAGGCGGGCACGTCGGTCATGTACTGTTTGAGGAAGCGCGCATACGTTATAAGTGTTCCCGGAGAAACCGTAGTTTTCTAAGTGGGTCTGCCGTGATCGAGCGCGGCGCATACAAATCACCAAAAACGGACGGGCCTGCTTGGGGAGACACGTGCAGACGCTAAACATCCACGACTGCCACGTGCAACAACAGCAACGAGTGGACACACGTCACGGGAGGCACGCAAGCACGCACCGGGCGGTCACTGTTACCTCGTGCAGCTTATCTGCAGTACGTATTTCGGTCCACGCACGAGTATGTATGACGAGCCTGGATCTCCACGGCGAAGCAGAAACACTGTATATATGGCTCCTGCTCGCGCGCGTGTGCGTGCGGCCTCGTCTATAAAGAGTCGTCCACTTCTGCTGCGGCGGCGCCGTGCGCGCGACGGTGTTTGCTGTGTACACATACAATTCGATCCATAGCCACGCACGGCGGCTGGAGCAATGCATATCGGTCTGGTGGCCGCATTCTCGGAAAATGTGCGATGTCTCATTGCCAAAGCGCTGGCGTGCCTTGAGACGGTGCCGAACTGTACGGATAACTCCAACTCGGCAGGCCCGCATCGCTCGACCGAGCCATATAGGCGCGCAGCGGCGAAGGTATATAAGAAGCGAGCGGCATGCCCCGCTCTAGGG
This sequence comes from Dermacentor andersoni, assembly GCF_023375885.2. Classification (NCBI taxonomy): domain Eukaryota; kingdom Metazoa; phylum Arthropoda; class Arachnida; order Ixodida; family Ixodidae; genus Dermacentor; species Dermacentor andersoni. Next base: position 18,651,527 of record NC_092817.1, read on the forward strand.
TAGTATATAGTCTCTCTCTATATATATGCGTGTATGCTATAGGTACGGGCTAGCGGAGAAAGGAGGCGAGCGATCCAGCGAGGCAATGAAAAATGCATGCCTGCTTCTTTCTCGCTCAGCCTGCAGCTTCGCTACACGGCAAGTAGGTAGGTCTCTTTCCTCCGGTCTTCTGCAAAAGTCGGCGCGCGTGGCCGCCCTTCTTCCCGTGGGGGCCCTCGCCTGAGTGTGAGCGAAGCGAAGCGACGACAGGATCGCATTTCATGAGCACGCGCGCTTTTGCCGTCCCCGATAAAGAATCGAGCGCCGTACCTACTCTGCGCTTCAGCCCCCCTCCTCTATTTCTTTAGGGCGACGACGAGCGTCGCCGAGGGGCACGTGTGCTGCTCGTTGAGGTGGTGGAGACCCATATTTTCATGTCGAGCGATATACCCACGGGGTGGTCCGTGGCGATATACGTGAGGAAAAAAAAGAACGCGAGAAGCGTGTAGGCCTCCTCGAGACCAGAGGACAGACACACCACCGAGACTATCAGCAGCATTAGCAGCAAGGAGGAGTGATCAGAAAACGGAGAGAGTGAGAAACTCCCAGCGATGCGAGAGGAGGAGGTTGGCTTCACTGAGCAATACCGCGGCAAGAGAAGCGGGAGAAGGGAAGGACGCTAATGATTTTCCAGGAGGCATGGCCCACCCCTTCGGGCACTACCGCCAAATCTGTTTCCTCAGACTGCCTAATGTTTCAGCACCCCCGCCCACTTTGCAGGAAGAGCGTGCTATGCTGCTGCGTGAGACTTTATAGCCTCGTCGATGCTATAGCTCTCCTCTGTTTCGAGCTTAATGCGGGGACTGTCCCCATCGAACAAGGAGAATCCGTTCATTGATGGAGTGTGCGCGCGGGTATCGGTGCGAGCCAGCGCAGTGGATTGCGGTTTGCGCATACAAATGTTACGCTTGAGGGGCGTGTTCGCTTCACTGTGCTCGTTCGCTTTCGAAATCTGTGTCGAGTTGGCCGTTATCGCCTCGAGACACCGAAAAAAAGAATAGTAAAGAAACGAAAGAAGGCGAAGGAATTCCCAGCGCAAACAGAAAGCGAGAGCCAACGAACGCACATTCCTCTTCTAATGTAAGTCCTCCTAATGAGTCGTTAACTGATCTACGACCGAGCGACGTAGCTGAAGGCAGTTCCTGCCCGGCTGTCAGCGTAGTGCGAGCTGAATTATTCGCCCCTCTGTCGTTCTCTTTCTTGCTCTCTTTGCTCTCACCGAAGTGGCTTACGCGCGCTTTTACCGCTAGCAATCGCCGTATGTCAAGCGCTCGTTCGCGCATTCCACGGACGGCGATTCTCGCGATCTCGCGTATAGGCCTTTTATATTTAGTGACTCCTAATCGCTCGGCTCAGGCGCGTCTTTTTAACCCCTGGGACAGGTCTATTTTGGCTCGCCATAGCGCGCTCCTGAATACTAACACTTTCGGTGCGGGACATTCGGTTTTAGGCACACACACACGCGCGTACACACGCGCGCGCACGGCGGATAACAAGCACGCGTACAGTTTTATACTCACGCGTAATGGAGGAACGCGATACGGTCCTAATTTCAGTGTTCCGCCTGCCGTCGGTGAGCCGATACGCCGCTGTTCGGCGTATTTTTAATCTCGCGAGACAAGAGCGTGCGGATCGAGAGAGGGGGGTGCAGGAAACACCGGAGGATGCGGCGAGGACCAGCGCTGCTGCGCGCGCGACGACGTCGGCCGGCCAACAATAGCCCCCAAATGGGTGCAGATTGATGGTCGACGACGACGCGCACGCTTCTGAATGAATTTACCCGCCGCCGTGCGGCCCCCTTTTGGCAGCGCGCCGCCTGCCTGCTTGCCTGCCTGCCTGCTCGCCTGGGGAACCAAAGACGGGGCCGGCCGGTGGGCGGTTCGCGATGATTTACGATTAGCCACGATTCCTCCGACCACCACGGAGGCCGCGTGCTGCTCTCGAGCGCGGGCGATGCGCAACTCGGCACCTCCAAGAGGCCGTCGGCGCTTTGTTAGGACGGTGCAGTGCTGTCGGAGGCTTTGCAATCGCCGTCTCACTAAAGTTGACTGCAGGGACAATGGGTTCGCGATGTCTTGAAACGGAGCTAGAGATGACGCATATACGCGTGGACGGGACAAGCGCTCGGTAGGAAGGTGAAGTTTTTTTTTTTTTTTTATTTGGGGCTGAGAAGGAGAGGTGTCCTCCCCCTCCGTCCAACGAGAGTAGAAACGCGATAATGAAAGGGACAATGAAGTACCACTGTCTTCGCGGAATGCTGCATACGCATAGAAACTAATCATAACAAAAGTAGTTGGAGAGATTGGGTTATTTCGCTGAATAATTTTATTTATTTATTTATTTATTTATTTATTTATTTATTTATTTATTTATTTATGTTACCTTCAGGGTTTGCACATTACAGAGCAGAGAGGCATATTACACACCGAAATTGAAAAAAAAAAAATACCGTTGATCAAACTAAGGATTCAGAAGGTCCAGGCATAATTGCCCTCCAAAAGACGGGGGGGTCAGGCCAAATTATGAGGCTATGCGTCCTTCTGCGTCGATGTATCGGGCATAGGCAAAGCGCCAATCACTACGCTAATCAAACGAAACATACGGGCATTCATACACAAAATCGGCATTGTGTCGATACAACACGTCCTAGTGGAAGTCATTCCTACGGCAAAGCGAGGAACTGGCAACCTTGTTCGTGCTCAATATATAGAGCAACCCTAAACAGCTACACAGATTCCTCAATCTATTCCGGAAAGCAGCACAAATAGCAAACAAACAACCACTTGTCATACTAGGCGACTTCAATGCACACTACTCTGCATATGGTTACCGCACCGATCGCCGCAAAGGCCGTCAATTGTGGCTAGACGTGCTGCAGGAGCAATTGGCGTTGCTCACAGACCCGACTCAACACACCCGCACAGGAAACAGCGTCTGCGTGGACTACACCAGACCTTACCTTGACCAAAAACGGGTCAGGCGCCACATGGTTCAACACGCAAGAAAACTCGGGAAGTGACCACTTCATAGTGGCCACCACAATTCGAACGGGACCCACCAAACCTATCGACAAACGACTCCACATCACGGACTGGGACACTTTTAGGCAACTACAAATAAACAAAACCGAACCTACCATTCCTGAGATTATAGACATTAAGGCATGGGGCCGACAACTTACAACAAAATGTTAAGCAGGCAACCAAAACAATACCAGAAGAAGCTAACATCCAGGCGACAGGTGCCGAGCTCCTCCGCATGTGGGAAGCAAAAGCTGGCTTGGAAAGACGACTAAAACAACACAAACTGAATAGATCCCTACGCAAACGCATATCGATCTTAAACAAAGAAATTGAAGACTATGCTCCCCAGCTAACTCGCCAAAACTGGCACAGTGCATGTGATGGAATGGAAGCGCAAATAGGCATGACCAAAACATGGCACATACTTAGATGTCTACTCAATCCCGAGAACAGTAAAACTACGCGGAGGCATAATCTCACCAAAATAATCCATAATTATCCGAGATCAGACACAGACCTAATAAACGAACTCAAGAATCTATACATCGGAAACCATTCCAAAATGCCCTTACCCGCATACACGGGAGATCCAAACCCAATAATCGACGATCTGATCACGGAAGCAGAAGTCCGCGAGGCCATACACGGTCTACGAATGCACTCCACTCCGGCTCCGGACGGCGTAACAAACAAAACTACACGGAACCTGCACGATGACTCCATAGAAGCACTAAATAAGTATCTCAATAAGTGTTGGGAGACTGGCCGCATCCCTCAACAGTGGAAGGAAGCTAAAATTGTCATGATACCAAAGCCGGGCAAGAGGTTGCAGCTACAGAACCTAAGACCCATCTCGCTCACCTCCTGCCTAGGCAAACTTCTGGAACACACCATCCTTACTCGCCTAAACAAATACATGGAAGCGCACGACCTGTAGCCTCACATGATGATGGGATTAATGTCCAAGCTTTCGACGCAGGATATCATGCTTCAAATTAACTACCAAATAATAGACGGTGATCACAGCTCAGAACTTGATACCCGGACCATTCTTGGCCTTCATCTAACCAAAGCCTACGACAATATTCATCACGGAGCCATCCTAATCCAGCTAAACAAACTATAAGTTGGCTCCAGAGCATAGAATTATATCAAATACCTTCTTACAGACAGAACAGCCACAATCACCGTCGGTGGGGTAACCTCGGAGAGCATTTCGCTCGGGAATCGAGGGGCACCCCAGATCTCGGTCCTGTCTCCCTACCTCTTCAACATGGCCAAGCTAGGATTGCCAAGCAAGCTAGCTGAAATCCCTAAACAACAGCATAGCTCATATGCAGACGACGTGACACTCTGGGTAAGCGGAAGAAGTGACGGAGAGATCCAAGAAACTTTGCAAAGCGCGATCGAAGTTGTCACGGAATACGTGACACCTAAAGGACTCTCCTGCTCCCCGCAAAAGTCAGAGTTACTTGTGTATATACCCACGTGCAGAGGCAGGAAAATTGTCACCACACCCCCTCAAATCACGCTCAAAGCTAACGACCAGGACATCCCAATAGAACCGAGCATCAGGATTCTTGGACTCACAATACACGCCAATGGGCACAACAACGAAGTGATAAAGGCACTAGACTCGCACGTGCATCAAACAACAAGACTCATTTCGCGCATCACCAACAGACACCACGGCATGAAAGAAACTAATGTACTCAGATTGGCACAGGCGTTCGTCATAAGCAGAATAGTGTACGCTACCTCATTCCTGCAACTAAAGAGTGATGAACGCTGCAAAATTAACCTCATGATCAAGACAGAATACAAGCAGGCTCTACACCTCCCAATTACGACCGCGAACGAAAAGTTTGAGGCTCTAGGAGTACACAATACTCTTGACGAGCTCATGGAAGCCCAAAGAATCGCCCAACTGGAGGGACTCTCGCGTTCTCCGACGGGGCAACACATTCTCCAATCACTCGGGGATAGCATACAACACCCAATATGGACCAAAGCGGGACATTCCTACAGAGTTAAGAAACACATACACGTCCCATCATTACCCAGGAACACTCACCCTCTGCACAACCATGAGCACAGGCAGGAAAGCGCCAAATTCTTACAAAAACGCTCTGCAAACTCTAAGGACGTGGCCTATGTAGACGCTGCCGAGTACCGTGACCGAGACGCTATGACAGCGGCTGTACTAGATCAGCAAAATCAAATCATGGCTGCAAGCTCAGTCATTACAAGCTCGCCGCAGGTCGGGGAGGAAATCCTATCGCCTTGGCGTACGCTTCCTCCGCAGCCAAATTCATAGTCAGCGACTCAAAGACAGCTATACGAAATTTCGCGAAAGGGCGCATTTCACCTGAAGCCCTCAAAATGCTGGTCAGGGTACCCGAAACCCGGCACAGATAGACGCAACTCGTTTGGGCACCGATGCACTCCGGTCTTCCGGGAAACGAAGCTGCTCACAGTGCGGCGCGAGAACTGGACATCCGCGGCCGCACGACAACCTCTTGCGATGAGCAGTTCGAATCCCTCCGCCGCTCAGGCAGGGACCGCATGGTACCCTACAAGAAAATTCTACAATTCTACCACCAGGCCAGGGGGCATTACCCTGCCGTTAACAAAAATTTAGATAAAAAGAAACCAGTTACCTGGCGCCTTTTACAGACTCACACTTTCGCAAACCCAGTGACCTACAGTCACCTCTGTCCCGGGCTATATACAGCGGATTATAAATTATGCGCAGGTAGAGCCGATTTTCACCACATCGTGTGGGGATGTCCCCTGATAAGGACCAGAAAATGCACTAGCTTATTGCCTCCCTTTCCCATCATTACCCTAGAGCAGTGGGAGGCTGCAGTGCTCCACTCAGACCTGAATCCCTAACTCCGGGTCGTCCAGATGGCCGAAGACGCCGCCAAAGCGCGAGGCCTGGCCGCCGCCTGAGGAAGAAGAGGACGGGCCCACCCACTCTCCTCTTCTCTAAACTACATCTCGGACAAAATAAAGTTTATACTACTACTACTTGATACAATAACGATAAGGAGCAGGAACAATCGCCAAATTAATCCCAAAATGTAAAGTTGCAACTAAGAAAAAGCAGAGTAATTTCAAGATCTAAAAATAAAGAAAATAAACAGGCTAAACCAGAAGAAGAAATTGAGTACAAATAATTAGGCAATGTTAAGCATGTTGTTAAAAAAAAACACACACTTAAAGCGCGGTGTATCTGCAATAGCAGTAGCTGCTTCTGACAGCTGACTCCATTTGGAAGTGGTCCGATGTAAAAATGCATGTGAATAGGTCCCAGTTCTGTAACGCGGAACATCAACATTTTGAAGGTGGTCCGTTCTAGCTGATATGAAAGGAGGGGTTTTAAAGCTGTGAACGAAGATGAGTGTTGCGATAGTAAACTTTATGAAAAAGAGTGAGCCGGGCTATTTACGCCGAATTTATTTAATTTAGGCGTTGTTCCGCCGCCTGTGTGGCCTTCGCAAATCGACGTGTTTAGCGCAGAGGTGGGACGTATATTGTTGGCTCTGCGTGAGAGACCGCAACTCTTGCTATACTCAGTGCAGGGACTGAGCCAGCTCAATGGACTACGCTCGAGATTTCTTCTACCTCTGGAACATGCATTCCATGTCTGTTCCGGAATGAATGTTCCAGTTCCGGAGAGTTAAGCCGTCACTTCGTGGTAACACTGGCTGTGCGGTCGAAATTGGATAAGATGAAGCGAATGGAACGATTCTGCACAATTTCAAGTTCGTTTATCAGAGTAGTACCACCGGGATCCCAGCTAGATGATGCGTATTCAAGTGACAGACGGATGTAAGTGGTGTAGAGAAGCTTTTTAAATGATGCGGGTGCCATATAGAAATTTCTTCGGAAGTACCCAAGTGAGCGGTTAGCTTTGGCGATGATATATCTTACATGATGCTTCCATGATAGGTTACGACAGATAAGAACACCGAGCTATTCGTAAGATGAAACAGACTCACGAGATGTATTATCAAGATGGTAGTGTGGATACGCAAATGAGGTGCGAGATACGCGCATTGATTTGCATTTTGAAATGTTTAAGTCCATGTTGCACGTTTGACACCTAGCTAGTAAATCGGTCTGGAGTAAGGCAACATCTCCTTGGTTATCTATTTTGTGGCAAATTACACAGTCATACGCGTATAGGCAAACCTTTGATGAAATGTTACTGGGCAGGTCAGCATAACGAGAACGAAAAGACGCCTGCCGCATCCTAGCTATGTCCCAAAGAACCGCCACACCACAAGCGTCAAGCAAGGCACCGCAAGGCACCGCTGCGCCACACGTGCCCACACCACGTGCTGAGAGACCGCCGGCTCGTGCTCGAGAATCGGATAGATGGCGCACGGCCAGGAGGTGACGGAGAAGAGGGCGACGTTCGAAGAATCCAAACTCGAGGGCTGCTTTTTTTTCTTTTTTTTTTTTTTAATGTTGAGTCGACAGCCACAGGTTCGCCCATAATAAATGTTTTTCTTAGAAACGGCTGGCGTAACTGTTGGTTATATGTATATCTTAAGAAGCCCAGAAATAACGACACCAAGGACAACACAGGGGAAATTAATTGTACTTACTAATTGAATTAAAGAAATGACAAATTAATGGAAATGAAAGTGAATGGAAAAGCAACTTGCCACGTGCGATGCTCAACCAAGTGAGCTCCCGCGGCGCCGTTTTTCCATCCACTTTCATCTCCATTAATTTATTATTTCTTTAATTCAATCAGTATAAGTACAAGTAATTTGTACTTACTGTATTGTCATTGGTGTCTTTCTTTGTTGGATTCTTATTATATGGTTGATAAATGTCGGGCCCCCCGGTTAACCCCCTTTCTTCTCGTGTGTATATATATATATATATATATATATATATATATATATATATATATATATATATATATATATATATCCTCCGGATCTCGGAGGCCGTGAAAAGGACGTTTGCCCTGTCGTTCCCCTTGGCTTGCGTTCTGCCACTCTTGTGACCCTTTAGTCATCATTTTGCGCCGCTTGTACACCCTTAGTCATGAGCGACCAACTAGCTCAGCACAAGATTCTGGATTTACCATAGATGTAGTCCTTTTGTCTTCAGACGACAGTCATACATGTCCACTGCACATTTCTTTCGTACTCACGTACAGGGCCTGACAACCGCACAGAACGCCTCATGAGATGTTGGCGGATATGAAAATACCATGATTTATAGTGATATATATAACATGTTGTGCGTGATTTAAGCAAGAACTCCGAGTTTAAGAAGTCACAAAGCACGGTAAGTGGCCCTAATTGGCGGTGATACCTTGATACCTGAGATGTACACAATGATATTGCTCTACGTAAGTCGGATGTTATTGAGTGCCGCATACTTCCTTGTTTTATATATCGCAGCCTTTGTATTACACAAGCACTTGCGCTTTATTCTATTCGTATTACGACGTAAAAAAAGGTTCCCACTGACAAGCGGCGCTGTCTTCGCGGCAACCAGTGAAACGGCAGAGCCGCGACTCCCCTGATTGCGTAGGGGAGCGCGAGCGCTTTCATTCGCGCGTGAGTTTGCGAGTGGGTACCGCGAGTTCTGTAGTCTCCCTCCTGCGAGATACAAGATGACACAGACTAATTTTGCCGTAAATGGGTGCCCCAGTCCTACAATGTTAAACATACATATATATATATATATATATATATATATATATATATATATATATATATATATATATATATATATGCTACCACTTGCTGTCAATGCGAACATAAAAAGGCAATGGGAAGAGGCCGTCGGCCGTTCGCTGCCGCCTTATAAGCTCGCGTGTGCTCTGCGCACTTTTGCCCCTACGCCTACAGGCCGTTGTCGAAGCATCGTAAAAGAAGACAACCTAGAACGACAGCAGCGCCATCTATCACCGCGCGCACTAGGCCATAATTGTCGGCTTCTTACCACTGCCGGCATATAATCGCTATCGCGCTCGCCTATCTCTGTTTCCTGCATGTTTCCAGCGTCGGCTACATCCTTACTGCAGGTAGAAAAATTCTGACAAAATATGTTCCGCGGCGTTTTCCGCATTACCACTGGATGATTGGACACGCTGACTGGTAGGATTTGCATTAGGCGAAAAAATAAAAATCAGGCACCACAAACAGTCCTTTTATCCGGCACCCACTGGTGTTCTTACATCCACTCAAGCTCGTCGACACTCATTTCCGTTGAACCTCTGTCCACCAATACATTTCGTCCCTCACTAAGCGCTATCGCACGGCCGTGAAATGACTGCAGTGCGACTGAGTGTATCCGCGAGATAGCGTAAGTGTACTCGTGAGCGAGTATGCCGACATACGTCTTCCTGTGAAAATTTGCCTGGTTCGGCAGCACACAGAACGGAACAGGCTAGACGAGTTTATGTATGTCTGTTCGCGCCTATATTGTAAGACAACCGGAGTGTCGATAATCTTCGCATCGCCCTCGTAACTTCGCGAGTGCAAGCTCGTATAAGACATATCGCGTAAGATGTATACAGTGTATTCACGAGACTTCATACGGTGTACAGTGTATCTCCTAAACGATGCCCCACAGCTTCATCCTCACTGCACGCCATTAGTCCCGACGGAGCGTACTTGTCGTTCTTTCCTCTTCATTTCTGTTTTTATGTTTTCCAGGCTACCCTCCTCGTTTCAGTGAATGTTGCTCCCTTCAGCTGAGCGGGAACCGCATGGCCCCCTGGCGGTGGCTAATTCGTAATCTAGAATCCGTTTGGGTCACAGACCAGCTAGAGGGGCAGTAGTTCGGATTTATTGAATCGGCATTCGGGTGGGAAGTGGGCTCCTTGCTTTCTACTTCTGGGACATGGCGGCAGAGCACTGATCACATACACGAGCGGCGCACCGACTACCTCTCTCTCTCTCTCTCTCTCTCTCTCTCTCTCTCTCTCTCTTCGGACGCGTGTGAACGGTGTCTTGTTTCGTGTTCTTGTAACGATCACCCGGCACGTGTCCGCATTATATGCTACGTGCTGTAAACCAAAGAGTCGGGAGAGAGGGAGGAGAGAAATGGACGGCTTTGCAGACCGAGATATGGGTGTTTGGTGTCCGTTTCACGGTTGAACGACCAGACGAAGAGCCCGGGTAAAAAGGGGGAACGGGAGGGGGGTCGGCGGCAGCGAAAGAGCGATTATTCCCTCACATCGCGCCGCCTTTGCTGTTTTTACCGGCGTCACCGAGCCCAGTTTTCTTTCCTTCTTTCAGTCGTTATTTATTCCTTTTCTTTCTTCTTCCCTAACTTTCTTTTCTTTCAGGCCAGGGCCGCGAAGCTACCGGGGCGCTTCTTCGGTGCGGGCGTGGCGGCGAGAAGTGATATAGCGCGGCAGTTCGATGGCGTGACATTTCGTTTGCATGGGAGGCGCGATCTCACGTAGTCATGTAGAAGTCACGTAGTTTATTAAGAAAACTACAAGATGGAAAGCTGCGCACGAGTGTTTGCCGGAGCTGCAAATAGGGCGTATGGCGGTTCGTCCTGGATGTCAATGGCGAGTAGCAAGCACATGTATTTGCTCAAAGGGAAAACGAGCGGAGCAAAACGACAAGGACAGGACATGGTAATCCGAGATCGCGCTGCTCGCGCCTCCAGATTTCGGATGGCATGAACAGGACGCTCTCATTACTCAACACATTCCTATAGAAGTGCAACAATTGGCACCGATTATTCGTACCTGCAGATACTTAGTGCCTTCATGGCGTGTGTAATATATATATATATATATATATATATATATATATATATATATATATATATATATATATATATATATATATATATATATATGTGTGTGTGTGTGTGTGTGTGTGTGTGTGTGTGTGTGTGTGTGTGTGTGTGTGTGTGTGTGTGTGTGTGTGTGCGTGCGTGCGTGCGTGCGTGCGTGTGCGTGTGCGTGTGTGTGTGCGTGCGTGTGCGTGTGTGTTATCTCGAATATCTAGAACAATAAAGCGTGATAATTCACAAAGATCAGATAAATGCTTATCTGTAGGCCACCCATCACTCCCATAGTAGCTGAACAATTGCAGAACAAGATTTCCTAGTAATTTTGATATGCGCGCAGTGACGAAACATTTCACGTTCGCGAGCCGTTGGCGGCGTGAACAAGGACACACGAAGGTGACTGACAGGGTAATGAGAATCCATGCTCGCTGGCATGAAGTGAAATAACTATATTAAGTCAATATCTCTATGGCTGAAAATAAATAAATGAAAACCAAGCAGTAAGCTTAGGCAGGAGAAAGCGACGATGGACGTGGAACATATTTATTCTGAAAATGATTCTTTATAAACAGCTTCATGTTTTACGGACCGCTCTTCCACAAGCTCTCTGGCCGAAAGTGAATGATAATCATTCTGGATATGGCGTATATGTCACGACCCTTCAGAATACATGAATCATCTTGTTAAACGAACTTACGCGAAACAAGTCACTTCGACCACGCAGTCGCCAGTTCCACATTTCATCCCCTATTATCTTTCATGCGGAGTTTCCATTAGAATTCCTGCTGAAATACATTACCTAAAGCCTTCTTCGTATTCTAGTTGCCAAGAAAACGCTGAGGATGTCTGTCTAAGGAAGGAGCGCGTGTTAAGTATTATGAGGGTCTTACAATACTCACTGTTTTGCTTGAACACAGAGAGGTCGCAGAGTCTTTCCGTATTTTTATCTATCGTTTTTGCTAATGAAATTAAAATAAGACTAAATAAAAGTGTGGAAAACACCTGCTCCTACGTAGTTTGAACAGCGCGTGTTAACCAATCAAAAAGAATCCGGCAGAACCAATCTCACGATGGCGGCCGGCGTTAATGCGATAAGCATTGAATCGATTCAGCGACACACCGCATTGGCGTCGCCTAAGCGCCTCATCTATGAGGCCTGTGCTGCAGCCGGGTTCCGCTCTGACTCATTTCCCTGGACACGCTGCGCCATCAAACGGCGCCATCAAACGGCGCCATCAAACGGCGCCATCGTGAAGCCAGCACGTGGCACGTGTCTGAATACATATGAATATACATGACGCGGGTTCGGTTCCACACAGGACGAGGGAATCCGGAAGAATTAATTTTTTTTGTCTTTGAAAATGGTACACATACCCCGTCGTACACACCCAGTGGCCAAAGTTGCCGTCAGAGCGATTCAGTGAAGAGCAGCACATATATCCAGTGGCAGAATTTGGCGTCAAAGATGTTTATTGAAGCACGGCGCACACCCAGTAGCTCACACCCAGTGACCCTTGTTGCAGTCCAAGATGTTTATTGAAGAGCGGCAGATACGTAGCGCCACACACTCATTGACCAAAGTTTATCCAGCGGTTGATTTCGAACACGGTTTTCTGAGCATGGCAGGCCGACGCTCTAGCCATTGGGTGATTAGACCATGCACAGACTATCGAGTCAACCAAATTGGCGGGGGAAATGATTATAACACAGAAACAAACCACAATGTGCGCGAACTATCCTAAGGATGCTAATCGCATTAATTATTCCCTGACTCTGAATTATCGATAATCATCCGCCGTTCACGGCCTGCCAATTCCGGGGATAACTGGGCGCAGCGCCGCTCGGGCCACTGACAAAAAAGGCAAAAAGAATATCATTGTATGTTTTATATTGTTGCTTCTGCTATGAGAAAAGGAGTAGCCGTCCCCCTCATAAGGTGACTACGTCTCTGTCTTTTATTTTATTTCAATAAAAATGAACATCGCATTGTAATAGAGTTGTTACCTTATCCTGACCGTGCATTGTCTCTCAATATGTCTGTGAAAGTTTGAAGAGGGTCGCGGTAGACGGTGTAATGAGGACAGAAAACAGGCAGAACTATATATACAGGCACTTGCTGTGTTGCCTTATGTAAAGGGTGACATTTATGGTAGCATACTCGTTCGTTATTGATATAGTATCAACATCCATGTACCATAAAAGCAGTAAACGTACTTGATTGAGGAGGTCCGGAGCTCTCAATTTAAGGTGTCTCATTACTCCAGCATAAAGATGTTGCCATCTTCTGTACTTTGTCCGCCGCTGGGGGCTGTAATTGTGGGAGGAGATGACACGGAGGAGATGACTTTCAGTACCGATTCACTGAATGAACCAGCGGATAGGATATCCGTAGCTCAATTAAGAGAGAGAGCAAATGATAAATGAAAGGTAGGGAGGTTAACAGGGACTGAGCCCGGTTGGCTACCCTACACTGGGGAAAAGGGGGCGGAAACATTAAAAGAAGAAGAGAAAGTCCACTGGGGATATCGTTCAGTCACTCAGTCCGGATCACAGACGCTGACTCAATCCTGTAGCCTTCAAATATCGCAGCAGCGCTTTAGTGGCTTTATTTAGCTGCGATATGCGAGGCCATGATCCCAAGATCTTGTTCAAGGTGAACGGTTTTCTATCTAACTGGTTGAGAGCTGTGCAGAGATCTTGTCTTTTATTTTCAAAAGATGCGCAGTAGCACAGTAGATGTTCTATAGTTTTCTCGACACCACAGGCATTGCATTCGGCGCTATCAGCCATTCCAATCAAACATATATATGAATTCGTGAATGCGACGCCCAAGAGTAAGCGGCACAGCATTGTTTCCTCATTATGCGGAAGCCCTGGTAACAGCCGCAGTTGCATATATGGATCGAGGGAATACAATCGATGTTGAGTGAAATCAGGTGTGTGCCACTTCTCCAATGTCAAACGGTGCGCTAGCTTGCCTAAGTGTTGCGCTGCGTCAGTCCGCGATAAAGGTATAGAAACAAGGGTTGCTCCTTCGTGTGCTCTCCTAACAGCTTCGTCAGCGAGGTCGTTGCCGGAGATACCGCAATGGCCAGGCAGCCACTGAAATACGACGTCGTGCCCTTTCGCGATCATGTGATGGTGCATTTCTCGTATCTCCGACACGAGAAAACCAGTCAAAAACACAAAGGACAAGATGAGATGTTCACACCACAACGACTGGTCGTTGTGGTGTGAACATCTCATCTTGTCCTTTGTGTTTTTGACTGGTTTTCTCGTTCAAGTATGTACCAACTGGCCCAGATTTCAACCCTTCCGACACGAGTTGTTCACAGGACCCGCGACGAAGAGATGACAGAAAACATTGTAAGGCCGTCTTTGAATCGCAGAATATTGCCCACCGATTAGCCGGTTGGCTGTTAATATAATCAACGGCACCTCGGAGGGCAACAAGCTCCGAACCGGTCGATGTTTTCAAGTGAGAAATCCTGTATCGGATGCTTAGTGATCGTGATGGTATAACCACTGCCCCGGTGGAGCTGGTCTGGGTGGAAGAGCCATCCGTATATATGTGGACTCGGTCAGAGTAGAAAGTGTGCAAACAATCCAGAGCTGCTTGTTTCAAGGCCAAGGTAGACAGGTCGGTCTTCTTTCTTATCCCTGGAACCGTAAGACGCACTTGAGGTTGTTTTAAACACCACAAAGCTGAGGTTGAACGTGCTGAGGGTGTGAAGCCGGATGGTAGGCAGGCACGATGCTTGCTGACCTCGTTGGAGAAGGACGCCTGTGGTCGTCGTTCTGGCAGGCACGCAAGAGAGCTTGACTGCATCCGGAAAACATGACGAACATGGGCCCTAAGCGTGTCGGTGCTGATGTAAGTCGTGATCGGATGGTCTTGAGCCATTATAATGGTTCCTGCTGTTGAGGCGCTCCGCGGAAGGTCTAGGCAAACACGTAGTGCCTGTGCTTGCACGCTCTGAGGTTCTCGAAGATTTTACTTGCATCTTTTAGCAAGCACGGGAGAGCTATAGCGTAAGAATCCGATAAAAAGTGCCCGATATAGCTGTAGCATGGAGCCCACTGACGATCCCCATGTTTTCCCGGCGATGAACTTGAAGACGGGAACAATATATGTGAGCCTCTTCTTCGAGTGAGCAACCTAAGGGCTCCAAGAGACGTCCCGGTCAACAACGACACCCAAAAACCGATGATTTTTCTTGTAGCTGATAGGCTGGCCATTGATGCATACTGGATAACCAGACATTGCTTTTCGCGTAAAAGCGACTGACGCAAATTGTTTCTGTTGAGATGGTAAGGCCTTGTGTGTGAAGATAGTCAGATGCCTGTGTTGCTGCTTTCTGTAGTCTTGCGCGAACCTGCAGGTGAGTGACCGCTGATGCCCAGATGCAGATGTCGTCGGCGTAGATTGAAACACTCACTGTTTCCGGTAGTGATTCGGCCAGCCCAAGAAGCGCGAAGTTGAAAAGAATAGAGCTTAGAACACCGCCTTGGGAAACGCCTCGGCATGTGTAGTGGTCGGTAGTCGGACCATCTTCCGTATGCACGAACAAGGACCTTTGTGTCAAGTAGTTTCTGATCCACCGATATACTCGTCCTCCTAGTTCAACTGTCAAAAGTGCGTCTAGAATGGTTTGATGGGAAACGTTGTCGTAAGCGCCTTTCACGTCAAGAAAGAGTGCTACTGATAATCGCTTCCGAGATTTTTGATGTTCTACAGATGATACTAGATTGATGACACTATCAATCGATGAACGGCCTCGTCAAAATCCCGCCATTGAGTCAGGGTAAATTTTGTTGTGTTCAAGGTACCATTCGAGACGCATGAGGATCATACATTCCATGAGTTTCCCGACGCAGCTGGCAAGTGCTATAGGCCGATACGATGCCAGTTCGAGCGGTGACTTTCCTGTTTTTAGTAGTGGTACCAGGCGGCTGCGTTTCCATTCCTGTGGGAAGACACCATATCGCCATGAACTATTAAAAAGGCTGAGGAGTTCTCTTCGTGCTTCTTGACCTAGGTGGCGCAAAGCAGTATATGTTATGCCATCGGGCCCTGGTGAAGATGAACACCTACAGAGTGCCATAGCAGCTTCTAACTCTTCCATAGAGAACGGAGCGGAGCGTCCATACTTGTATCTCGTGGACCGGGGATGTCACCTAAAGCCATGTCAAAGACTAAAACTGTGCCGCTGGCGACTTTCGCACAAAATTCCTCCGCAACTTCTATCTCACGGCGGTTTTGATAGAGAGCAAGGGCATTGAAAGGGCGTCGTTGCTGGGGGCTTGAGCTAAGACCGCGTAGGGTACGCCTCACACGGGATAATGGCTTGCGAGGGTCCAGTGACTCGCAAAAGCATTTCCATCTTTGACCTGCTAGCTTATCCATTCGCCGCTTTATCTTCTTTTGCATGCGCCGAGCTTCTCTGAGGTCAAGAATTGACTTCGTGCGCCTGTACCTCCTTTCAGTTTGGCGACGTTGTGCACGAAGCCTTTCCAACTCAATGTCATTCTCTGTACACTTTGATCAATGTGTGAAGCAATGCGTGCAATCTTGCATTGCGTCTGCAATTATGTCTTCTAATTTGCGTGCGATATGTTTCTTGCATGTGTCTTCTACACGAGCTTGAAAGGCTGACCAGTCGATTTGGCGAGATACAACCGGTAATGCGGCGTCTACTCCATCGATTCTCACATAGGTCGGAATGTGATCACTTCCATGGGTTTCAATATCAGTGAACCACTGCACGCTCGAAGTCAGGCAACGTGACACCAAAGTCAAGTCAAGGCAGCTGCTGTACGTTGTTCCTCGAAGAAATGTCGGGCTTCCGTCATTTAGAAGACACAGGTTCTGGCCTGATGCAAATGACATTAGTGACGTGCCCCTCGAATTTATCCTGGAGCTTCCCCATATATGGTGGTGAGCGTTGAAGTCCCCTGTTATTACCCGAGGACCGGGAGTAGCAGCCATAATATCTTCTAGGCTTTTGCTATCAAACTGACTTGTTGGGGATAGGTAGACGCCAATAAGAGTAAAAGACAGCCTCTTCTTTTTCACACTAACACAGACGTATTGGTCACCGTCGTGTGGCGTTACGGGTTGGGAAAAATACGTAAGGTCTTTGCGAATGTAAACCAGAGCCTTACTACTGCGGACACACGTGGTTGAAACAAAAGGTTCATATCCTGATAGTCTTATGGAGGCTGATTGATAAGTTCGGTTCACAGATAACCAGTATAGGAAATTGGTTGTCAAACACGAACTGTCGCAACTCCGAAATACGTGACTTCAGGCCTATCGCATTCCATTGGTATATGGAGGCACTTCTGACATCATCCCGGAACGATCGCTGTTGTTGTCGATGAGCCATGGTTCTGCTGTAGAAGCTATCAAGCACTGGACTTCTGGAGGCTCTCAAGAACGGGATTGATGGCATCCAGCACTTGCAACGCACTCCCAGCTGTCGGTGTCTGTAGCTTGTCCAGAAGAACACGAATAGCACTCATCAGAGAGCTGATCATGACAACAACTTGTTGATCCTGGTCCGACAATTTATCAGGAACAGACGAGGTATCCCTTGCTGTAGAACTCCGATTTCGCTCAGTAGGGGCATGTAGCCTCGGTAGTGCAGGCCAAGCGTCAGCAGCCGTGCTGTTCGATGCACCTGTGTCCTTTGAGCTGACTGCGTTTGGCCTGGGCGGATGAGCGGGTGGCAATGTACGTGGCTGGCGTTCTGCAGAGGCTCTGGAGGTTCTTGATCGACGTCGGCGACGTGATCGTCGTCGCTTAGTAGATGCTGCTGCTTCTCGGTGAGACGAGTGGTCTCTAACCATTTTTTTCAATATTACCATTTCCTTTCGAATCAAAGGGCATTCCTTCGAGGATGCATCGTGAGGGCCGCTACAATTTGTGCACTTCAGCACGTTGGCCTCGCACGTGTTAGTGGTGCGGGGCCCAGTGCAGCGAGAACAGGCGGTAGTGTTATTGCATACACATGGCCAAGCTTCATGCATTTCCAGCACTGTAGCGGTTTTGGTATAAACGGGCGAACTGCGTGTCGAAAGTGGCCCACTTTTACATGCAATGGAAGGGAATCGCCCTTAAATATGATCTTAACATACCGTGACGTGCCGAGATGAAACGCGTTTGTGATAATGGTATTTTCTGTAGCCGGCTTGATTAAGATCGACAGGTCGGAGTCGACAATGGTGTCGTCAACATCGTAAACTACGCCAGTGCTGACTTGTTTGCCCAGCGGAATATGAGGGCGGACTTTCATCCCGTCAAGTTCCGTGACTATGCGCAAAGAATCCAACGTAGCTGCGTGTTCTACGTCAATCGCTAGGACGTTCTTAAGGGTGTTCACTCTGATGTCTTTGATTTCATTCGGAACCAGCGCCTCTATATGTGAAGACACGGCTTGCCTGTTGAGGCGTCTCAGGTTGTCAGTGGCGAGAACTGGCGAGAACAGGATGGTGAGCTCCTCGGTATTGCGCGAAGATCTCACGGTGGACTCACTCGAGTTCGATGATGCACTGAGAAATCTTCGCTTTGCTTTACGACTCCGCACCAGCTCGAAGGTGTCGTCACAAGAATCTTCACTGCTGACATAGTAGTGCATCGTGTCGTCGCTGTCAGTGTCGCTCTCGGTGCCGTTGCGCTTCCTGGAGGCAGCTACCGCGGGCACTGCCGAGTCCGGCGCACGCGCGTGAGACTCCATCTCCATCGCAGTTGAGGAGGAAACAACAGTTCAAGGCAGAGTCTAAGAAATTCACAAAACGAATAGTGCTGGAAGACTCGGCGTTCTGCCTGAAAGGCACTTCGTCTTCTTCCTAGCTCAATTAAGGGATCACGTTGCTCTTGGCCGATAATACAGTCCTTGTATTTTGTTCACGCGGAAGAACTCCGAATTTTAATGTAACTGTATTCTGCTTGTGACGGTCATCTGAAATCTGATTGGATAACCGTCAGAGGTGCTAGTTCGGCTTGCGCAAAAGGAGTAAAAAACAAACAAACAAAGACATACAGAAAATCTGTTACTAAGCGCACGCACACACAGAGAGAGAAACAGACATAGAGCAATAAATTAATAAATTCAGTTCCTCTTTAGGGTCATATGTCGTGGTTGCGCTTTCTTGCAATTACGTCTACAATCTCTCGGTGACAGGCTGTCAAAAATTGTCCTCTCGAATCTGTCAAAAGCGGCGCGCCGAGTCACGCGTGTCAGAATCGGTTGCGTCATTAGACAGTGCAGTTTCAACTTAGGTGACGCAAGCCACCGGGCGTACAAAAGAACCCAAATCGAACCTAAAAGAGCTCGAGGGGTCCACAATGGAGTTGCGTTCCCCAAAGCTTGGGTGTCCTAACCGAAAGCTTGGAGTCCCCTAACCTACGAGCTCCGATGCGACGCTGACAACTGCACCGACGCTTACGCTTAGAAAGTTCGATGCGACTCGGCCCGAGTTATGACTCGTCGACGAGCTTCCGCGTAGTAATGCCGCATCGGCGAACTTAGCCTCTGCTGAATGGTAACGGTGACGCTCCGCTGCAGCTGATGCCAAGGAAATTCACTATCTAGGATGTTTTAAAGCATTTGCCTACTCTCCCGGTTAGGCATGACTGCTGCTACTGGGTCGCTCGGTTAGCCTTATTTCGGCGGATATGTTTGCGGATATATAAACCGAGGCTATAAGTGAGGCAGATGAAAGTGCAAGCAGACGAGATTATATAGGGGTATGTGTCCCGGCTAACGTTAGCGAAGCTGCTCAAAAAAAAAAAAAAAAATGGTTTAAACAGGTTCTCCGACGATTACGATACTCCCTAATGCGAACCCGAGCGTAGCTGTTTAGATGTTTTGAATTGCGCTGGTTTGCTCGGTTACGCCGAGGGACGCCGACGCCCAATGCAGGAACGGGCGCCTAAGAGCTGCGCTCTAAAACACGGTGCAAGATAACATTACAAAACGTACGGTTGTCATAGCTCTGACGACCGAACGCCGTAGGTCTTATGATTGTATTTTGCACTGTTACTTTTAAAGCGACGCTTTCTTCGCCTCTTGTCCCCACTTTCCGGGCGCTGCTGTTATGGTCTTCTCGCGCGCGCCGCTGGGCCTCTTGCAACACCACGTGATGGCGCTCGCCTTCGCGCCTCCCGGCCGGCGCAGCCGCGTCAGTGTTCACAGTTTCTGCGTATGGCACGTGCTGTGCTTGCTTACCTATGCGCCAAAAATGCAGGGGCTGGGCTGTGGAGGTCGCGTGCTGGCCTGTGGTAGTGTAAAGTCAGTGTAAAGATAGCGTAAAGTCAGTGTGATAGTGTAAACATTACCATCGTCCATAGTCTCAAGAGTGCGCTTTAAGCTGGCGTCTCAACAGCGCGCTTGCCACGTATGCAGAAGGTGCACGCAAACACGCGCCAGCAAAATGGCTCCAAAGCGTGCGCTCAGCGTCGAGAACACCGCAGGCCCGAAAGAAGCGTCGCGCGGAACAGGAGCGTCTTCGCTACGCAGCGAAACGTGGTGCAGACCGCGAATGTATGTATACAATTTATAAATACATTGTATACAATGTATGCATACATTGTATACAATGTATGTATGCATTGTATACATACAATTATAATAATTAATTGTATTACATACAGCCCCATAATTCAATTCTAATTTATCATTTCTGGCAGAATGCGATGTGCCATGTGAGGCAATGATAATGCTCAACGCTCTCGGAGATTATGAACAGTGACTCACAACATCGCCTCAAGCGAACACGTCCCTCTGTGTGTTCTGTGGACTACACAAACAGCAGTGGTGCACGCAAGGTAGCATTTTACATCAACTCACCACCTTCGTATTGGACTAAACGCTGAAGAAATGACAGATTCGCCGCAAACATCACCGCTAATTACCGTCAATCAAAGAAAACAGCACACAAAGCTTCGGTTACATCGATTCCTACAGCGCGTGGGATTCGCCAATATTTTTTTTTTCTTTGAACAACTTGGCTAACGTTAGCTGGGACACCCGACCGATATAACCCCCGTATGCTGACCAAGAAAGTGTGCATGTGCCAGTAAGCGTCCCTCTGTTCTGCGTATTATAAAAATAAATTAATAGATTAGCACTGAACATATAACGTCGGCTCATCGGTATATCTAAAGCACGCCGACCTGTTAGTGGAATAGCGTATTATATTCAATGGATTATCTGGTTTTATTTTCTTTGATTAGGCCCTCGGTATGAGCCACTGAGCGTGTCCATTCCTGGCCAATCTTCCAGTACGGGTGTATATACAACTATGACACAAGAGATACAAAATCATTTAGTGTAGCTATAGATATGTGTGGTACTTCCGCGTGCATACGCCTGTCATTGACATTTTTCTCTCGACAAGCACCACACGTTGCCTTCGTCTTCTCGACATCGCTGTGTAGACGTCATTTGATGTTTGCATACCACCATAGCTTGTGAGTGGTGTAGTGTATAAACATAAAAAAATGCACGAGGTTAAAGTTGTGACCTCGGGGGTGTATAAACATAAATATTGCATGAGATTGCATGTTGCACAGGATGAAAGTAAACACATATGTACGCATTGCTGTTAGTTATGAAGCACTTAATTAACCACTTCATTAAAACTTCGTTAACCATATAGTTTGTAACAAGTGCGTTGGATCTCCATGTGAAGATCTCCAGTTAGAAGATAGCTATAGAGGAGCAGGCATCGAACAGTGATTTCACCTTTGGGAGTGCATTCATCTTGGGAAAAGAGCTTCAGCAGCGCCGAGAATACCTTACAGTAGTTTAAATCTTCTCGCTCTACCAAAGCCCGAAAGGAGCAACTACTATAACCGGTACGCAAAGGGACACGAGCACGTGAAGCAAACTACAGAACAAAACTGTTAGCCCTGTGCTCTGTCTCTCTCTCGTCTGTCACTGCGCAGTGATTGCACCGTCTGTCACCAACGACAGAGCCAGAAGTTCTGAAAGCCTCGATTCTCCGAATCGTCCGCGTTTCTTTTTATCATCTGTTTCGACAGCTTAGCCGCAGACAGCTTCCCACGCACAGCCCTTCTTTATTTTTATTTTTTAGAGTTCCCGTTACTGCACTCGTTGTGCCAGGATAGTGGCCCTTCAGCATGCAACACACGGTCTCTAAGCTCACGCTTGTCACGTGCAGCTAGTGAAAAATGGGGGAAAAAGTGAAAGTAGCAGGCACTGTGCCTGGGAGAGAAAGTGCCAGATAAGGAGGCGGGTTTAGAAAAAAGAAAAAAGGAAGAAGAAGAAAAAAAAGGGGGGGCGGGGGGCGTCTTATACAGCCGACTACTGACGTGGCTGGGATCGCGCAAGAAATGATAATAAAAGCAATAACCGTTGGTGCGTGGCCCACCACTGCGCTTGCCTACAGCCTGACGAAACCGTGTCCCAGCCGCAGCCTGCAGCCCTGAACCATGCCCGATTGCGCACACCGCCGGGTGAGGTGCAACCGGCAAAGGCCGGTGGCAAGATCACGCGCGCTGCTAAATCCCTCCGTCGTCACCTGCTCGTTGCTTCTACGGCGGTCAGCGCGTGCGGAAAGCCGTAGCTTCGGCGCGAGTTCGCAGACGAAAATGGTGGAAGTGAGGGCGCACTCCTTAGTTCGCCCAGTCTCCGCTGCCGCCAAGCAAGGCGCCACCGACGACAACACCGCCTCGCCTTACGCCCGCCGCCCGCTCCGGCCGCTCTCTCGCATGCCGCCGCCGCGACTCGCTCGCTGACTTCGGCGCGCGCGCACTACACGCGACGCAGACGCATCCACCACGCGGGTTCGCCGGCTCCTCCGCAGAGAGCGGAAGGATAGTGGCGTGCGTGAGTGGTTCCAGTGGGCGGTGGTGGTGATCTCCAGGAGGAGGCGCGCGCTGTCGTCTTCCAGCGTGCGTTGTGTCGGGCCGGCGCGCCGCACGAATTGCTCCCGGTGCTCCCTTCTTATCCAACGCCGGAAATGTCCGAGCACCGCCGGCCTGGTCGCCGCTCCACGTGAGCTCGGGGGCAGACCGGCGCGACGATGTCCGGACAGACAGCGACGCTGTCTCAGCGACCGCAGAAGCGCCGGGGGGCTGTGCGCTTGATGCCCGACCGTGCGTAGAGACTGACCGAACTCCCGCTCTTCCTAGTTTGTTTCGCGCGACCAGACTTTTTGACGTAAAGAGGTGGTGGTGACGACTCACTAGACGATGGTGCGCCGCCAACTCGAGTGGCTTGTCTGTTGGTGCGCGCTGGTGGCGGCCGTCAGCGTCGGATACGTCCACGGACACCTGCTCGTCGACAGGAGCGCCAAGCAGCGGGTGCAGGCGCTGCTGGCCCATCAGAACCCCATCAGCGCGCTGAGGACGTCGGCACCCGTGTCTCCGGTGAGGCAGCCCTCGCGCCTTTGCTCTCTCCGTCTCTCTCGACGCAGCCCAGTCAGTGGCCTAGCGGAGATGCCGCCAATGATATGGTTAAGCGCGCGGCAGCCTTCAAACGTGATAAGAGGAAATCTGACGTTGAGGCATGCGGCGAACATCGACTGTATTTATCCGCGACTTTTCCCGCGTGTCGTGATAACACGTTCGGGTGATTTTTTCTTCTGGCTTTCCCAAGTTCTTTTTCTTTCTTTGGTTATTATTTTCACAAGTGATAGCAGCATGATTCGGGCTCGAAAATGCATGTTTATTCCATTACGACAAAGATTCCAAGGATGCATTACGACCTCTCGTGTGCCCCCCCCCCCCCCTCACCCCCTTTTTTTTAAATATGCAGAGAGAGCAGTATACGAGAAATATTGCTCTATTTCATCGTGTATCTCGGCACGCAGTGCTTTAATTGAAGCGATCCGTCCTCAAGAGATGTCTCTGCGTACTTCCCTGCATGCGTATTAAACGGGTGTGTTAGGTACGAACAAAATCATAAGCAAACCGCTGCCTACATTTCTGACCAGCTCATTCAACCACGATTAAATAGTTGGCAAATTATTTCACGTTATAATCAAGGTAAAAAAAGATAAAGGACGAGGAAGGGAAGACAGCTTCCGGAATCATGCAGCATGTTGTAACTTCAGCTGCGTCTACCGGACAAAAGCATGCGCCAGCCGGCAGACTTGGACAGCCGGATATCAGTTTGAACAGTTGTTAAACACAAGAATGACATGTGCCTTTCATTCGAACTGTCTCCCGCTGTGAACATGACTGTTCGGGCTCTTTCCTCGTTTTTCTTTTACAGTTATTACGTTATTCCATTTACAGAAAACTGACTCCACATGTGAGATTTCACGTTCCAAACGCAAGTTTAGATTCAACTATGCCAAATTCTATCATGTAAGTGCATGTAGTCCAACTTCCAAATAAAGGATAATCGGACAGGAACCTCCGTACTCATGCACCGCGACACTTGACTGTTTCGAGGTCGGGCATCACTGTTTCAAAACAGGCTGGCGGAAATAAAATGCCGTCGGGTCTTGTGCAACAACAATTTGTAATTTTCCAGTACTTCCTCTTTTTTTACTTCTTCCAATCAGCAGAAACTATACTTTATGTTTCTGGAGCATATACGTTTCCCGTCTCACGTGTTATTGACAATTTGCAACTGTAGTTACATTACTAACATGCGCTAAGCTCTTATAAACGGGGTGGTAGTACATGCTTTTGTGATGGAAAGAGCATGTTCTGCCACACATAGTTTTGTTCTTTTAATACCAGCTCACTCCTTGACTGGCAGCGCGGATTATACCAGACGACGCAGACGAACGCAGTACAACGATTTAGTATACATGAAACAGCGTATTTTAGAGGAACACTTCCTAGTGGGGCTCTATCATCAAAAAGGTAGATCGACGTACTGTCAGTACACCGACAGAATTTCACTTTCACGTCGCGCCGCTCTGGAAGGCCACAGGAACGTTATTGCGAGTCCTGAAGTCAACTGCACAGAGCAATCGTTCGCGGGCATTTTCGTTACGTCGGCGACCACTCCAGTGTGTATCAACTTCTCACTTTCTCTCCTCCTAATCGTTTCCTCCCCTTCCCGGAGCGCACGGTGTCCAACATGGCTCGGTCCTGGTTATCCTCCCTGTCTTTCATCGTTTTTCTCCCCCACCCTCCCCCTATCACGTTGCCACTTTATTTAAGAGAGCAGAACGTCGATCGCTTCTGACTTGCATAACGAAAGGACATCGAGGAGAAACGCCCAATAAAGTTTCTCCGTAATTCGCATTCGCACCACATATCGCACGCTGTTACGCGTGCAACCACTGCTAGCACAGTTTATACATTGCGAAATCCCCCAGATTTCCATCAGAACTACCTTCAACGCGGAACATCTAGCAGGCTAGACTTCACGATTTCTACATGCGATTACGGGTTATCTATATAAGATGTATAGCACTGCGTTTACGTGCGCCATGGACGGCCGAGGCCGCGTCGCAGCGAGCGTCGCTTCTCCGGCGATGTCCTGCCAAGATTGTCGAGCGCGACTCTCCGCTTTTCATCGCGGCCCGCACGATGGCGAGATTTTCGCAACGCGTTAAGTTTCAGCGCGCACCCTCGTAGCCCAGGCAGCCGGCACCGTGGGACCAACTCGTTCAAAGCGCTGCCGCCGCGCTGCCGCCAAAGCTCGCGTCGCGCGGGTTTAACCGCGAAATCGGATGATGCGTCGGCGGCGTGAAAGCGGCAGCGCGACTCGGTGCAGTCGTGCGCGTCGGCGACAAGATTACGCACGTCGAGAGCGAAAAACATTCCCAGCTATCCTATCTTTGTGCCATTCGCTGTTCCGGCCTTGTTTTGTACATGCGAATGTACTTGTACGCATTCGCGCCTATCTTGCGTTCAAGCGCGTATGCATATACGAGTTGCCGTTCCTTGCTGCACTATACCTCTCGCGGATGCGACGTGGAAAGCCGTGTCGGCACATGTACATATGGACGGATTACGTATGTACCGATATATACATGCACAAGCTTTTCCCGTGCTTTTTTCCGGCTATAGCGGTCGGACGCGCGACAAGTGTTCGTCGCCCAACGTGTATTTCGTAATGTGTGCACTGTATACGGCTGCAATGCTCGATCAGTGCTTGGTCACGAGGTCAGATGCAAGGAGCCGCTGTCAGAATAACTGTCGACAGTATACGCACGTTGCGTGTTGTGGCGTAATAACAGTGGCTTGCTTGCGAGCGGAGCATGTATTCTCGATCGATCATGTTCGGAGACTGTCACCGCTGCTTGATTCGGTGAATCCACCGGAAATGGGTGTGACGAAAGGAATGGCGCACCTCTAATTATTATTATTGTGACGTCGTCCAGTCCTCGCTTGCCTTGACCGGGCGCCCGCCGCTCTGTTGAGGCGTGTGCTGGACGTTACGCCGCGCACACGTGAAAGTACGTCCTGACATGATCGATCGGGAACACGCCTTTCGCCGCCAACCACGGATTCTCGCTGTCTGTACAGCCTGTGTGTGTGTGGGACCACAAGATAAA
Source organism: Dermacentor andersoni (assembly GCF_023375885.2). Taxonomy (NCBI): domain Eukaryota; kingdom Metazoa; phylum Arthropoda; class Arachnida; order Ixodida; family Ixodidae; genus Dermacentor; species Dermacentor andersoni. Next base: position 18,677,875 of record NC_092817.1, read on the forward strand.
AGTGTACGGTCAGACTTCAAATGCGACGTCACGATGGAGTTCACAAATATTCAAAAGGAAGCAGAGTTTCTACGGCTGCCTATCGGTCTCACACGTCGCTGTACTGACGTGTGAGACCGTCACACGTGTGAGACTGACGTACCCCTCCGACTCTTCTGCCCGCAGGGCACAAGAGTCGGAGGGGTACGTCAGTCTTGAGTCCTGTCTCGAGAGCAGGCCGACGCATCGCTTTTTCCGGTGGCTTTCGCGTCATTCTCACCGGGAGGTTGAGCAAGAGTTGTTTCACGCGATGCGGAGCGTTTCTCCAGCTGAATAAATTGTCTAAAATTTATAGAAACCCATCTCTAAACTGCAGAGTGCTGTCTTGCCTGCGCTACATTAGAATCGTTGTCAAATTGTGTCCTGCGAAACAGGGATAGGTTTCACTGCTTGTCGCTGGAATAGCTCGCTCATACTTTTTACGGTGTGTTAGGACGCGAAACAAGGTGAAATAGGACCGGCACAGGAAATGGCGTCCTGTACTCCACTTTGGTTCGTGTCCAAACACATCGTAATTAGGTAGCTTTCGCTGGCCACATATGCATCAGGAAAACCAGTCTGTTAAATCTGCGATGACAGTTCTACAGGAGTAAATAGCAGTGGTAAACTTAGACATTCACGGGCGGAAGGGGGGTGGGGACGTGCTAGCATCTGATAACTTGAATTAAAGAAAACAGCTGATGTCGCACTTCTGGAGGGCGCTGAGTTCAGAGGCTAGTCGCAGTGTTAAATGAATCCGTAGAGCTATGTCGGTTTTTTGCAAACTGTGCGTAATACCCTCGCCTTGTGCGGTTAGTGACCAGGCAGCCCAAGACTGCTTTGCTGGAGCAACTGATGACAGGGCATGCGGTTGTATTTCTCTTCATTTTGCTCTGACATGAACACTGTTACGTCAGTATTGTTGACAAAATCGATTTTGTTTTCACGTGGCGCCGTCAACTGTTCGCAACCTAGCTCATGCTAGTCAAAAATGAGTGATGCCTTTAAGCAGTGGCAATTCTTTGCTGCGCTCAGAGACGTGTAGTCCGAGCCACGATTAACCTGCGTCAGAGGAGCACCCTAAATTTGAAGAACGGAGGCGCGAAGGTGGAGAGAGCTATTCGTGTGTGCGTAATGGTAAAAGGCCACTTTGCAGAAGCCGACATCGCTTGCGAAAACAACAACAACAAGAAAAAAACCAATTTAGTACAAGCAGTCACACATCCTGTCAAGTAACAAGAATATTCAAAGTACTTTTGCTTATGCATCTGTATCATGTTTATCTTGGCACCTGGACTCATGTACCGAACATTGTCTTCATGCGGACTGACTGTATGTTGTGATACATCTGCGACACACTGCGAGATACACTTTGTGATAACATTTTGTTTGCCAAGTGACGAGAAGCAGCGGGTGCCACTCAAAGACGCTCTCTCCTATCACATCACGCAAAAAGAAAAAAAAAGAGGGAAAGAAAAGGAAGCTGAGTATTCCAACTGATCAACAGGGATCGAACGAGGCCAAATTTTGGACAAGTGTCTTCGTCGGGATCTTGGCTCCAGAGACATATCTCTTGTTCGACCACTTTGCTGTCGTCACCGTACGTGAAAGGAGTGCTCGCGTGTATCTGCGCAGACGTCACATATGTCCCCCATGTGGTGCAGCTCAATACGTAAGCCAGAACCTATACATGAAGCTCAGAAATCGACCTCAGTGACAATCTGCGGTGTCGATGCGCACGTCCGGATGAAGCAGCGCCCTCAGCGTTCTCTCTCCTCCATTTCCCTCTTTTTTCTCCACCAACCGCGCTTCCCCCTGTGTAAGGTAGCAAAGTGGATGCGCGTACGGTTGGCTTCTCTCTGCCTTTCATTTTCCTCTTGTCTCTCTCTCTCTCTCTCTGGTGTTTATCACTGCTGCAACGAGGAAACGGAAACTGAACAGCGCAAAGCACAAGAGAGAATTAAATAGACAAATAGTACAAAGTCAATGTTCTTTCTAAAACAAAACAGTTCCGTGTCGGCAACTACCCGCGCGTGCGTGCGTGCGTGCGCGCGTGTGTGTTTGTGTGTGCGTGAGTGTTTTCTGTTAAGCCTCCTTTACCGATGCGACCAACTTACCCGCATAGACCTCAGACTCTGCCCAGGCGGCGCTGCGGAAAAACCCGTCACCAGCGCCCCCATCGCAGCCTTGGCGCTAACTGGGTAGTGCAAGAAGAGCTGTCCGCAAGCGAAGGTGCATAGACCACAATGGACCCTTCTCTTTCGTTTGTGTTGAGGCACGGTTTCCTAAAAATCAAGGACCTGGAAAACTTCTTCCGCCTATCCACGCTTCGGAAAGGAAGCTCAGCAGGGCGAAGTACGTGTACAATATAAAATAAAGTCTCAAGTGTCATTTCGGCGTGCTGCAACTCGCAAATACGGAGAGCATGAGGTTTGTCTATAGCCATATCAGCATAAAAATCTAAGCATTTCAAATTGGTTCATATTGAATATGTCCTGAACACCAGACTTAAGTATCTCCTATATTTTTATGTATTTTATCGTAATGTTTTGTCTCGCAATTATTTACAGAGAGCAAATCCTTTATAAGCCTTTTCCCGGGCAGCAGACAGAAAACGGTTTCCAAGGCAGCAAACAGCTATCATAACGAAAGTAAGCTTCCTACAGTGCCTACGCGCTGCATCTTTCTTTCTCGCAGGAGCTACAGCATCGCTCAGTACCTTAATTTGAACTTTTCGCAGACGCTTCGAGCAACAAGCGCGCACAAATAAATGTAAATAAACGCGACATTTTTTTTCTTTACACACATGCGTTACCTCGCAATTACTCATCCAGTGCTCCTATACAGCAACTTTATTGCTCACATTTGAAAAACGCAGTCGAGCAGGCTCAGTACATTGCGAAGCGTGCTTGTTGTATCGGCGCAGGACATGCAAAATACCGAAAGTAGAAATGTGCTCGCGATACGACGATGCTCTAGAACAGGATTTTGAATTCATAAACGAACCAAAATGTTTGGTTAAGCTGACCTGCCAAATCTCCCCGTTCCACTTGTTGAGTCAAGCGGACGCAGACGTCTGTTAAAAGGTGGAGATATCGATGGTACATAAGCAGGATGGTTCGCAACGTTGTTTTTTCTGTTACTAACGAAGTGGCCGCTGCAGATGCTCGAGATTTAGCATGGTTACCACGGTCCTCCGTCAGGGCCACGCAACACAATTACAGAATAACAAAACTGTCGCACTTTCTCATGCGAGCCGCTGTGTTGTGGGGAATGCAAGTAATCCGATTAATCCGTATCCAGCGCTCTCGCCTTTCCCCTTCATACGATCGCAATGGAAATCGGTAAAACTGAACGTTGTTATCCTGCCCTTCACGTTCATGGCGATTTACAACACAACAGTAGCGTCGATTGCGGCGTTTCTTCGTAGCGCGCGGAGCTATCGTGGTTGCCGTCGCTTCCGCCATCAGTCTGAAGAGTGAGCCAGCAAGCGCTTTATGGCACTTCGGCGGCGCGTCCGACTAGCGTAGAAATTCATAGCTCTCTGTCTGGGTGTTAAATGCGCAAAACACTCGCAATGTGGACCAAAATCTAGTTACATCGTTGTTTCGCAGTTGCTATCTGCATAGGCAACTTAGCAAGGGAGTCGGGCTTCGCACTACTCAATTACTGCCTCTTCGCAACGGCAGGTGGCGCTACGTGTCTTGCAAAACTCCAGAGTCTGACGTCCATCTCGCGCCTGCTACGCCTTGTAAACTGTAAACTGTAAACAGAATGCGCTCGAAACACACACGTCTCGGGTGTCTCGCAAACACTTGCGTTAATGTGCGCGGCTTGTGGCCTGCACTTCCGCCACCCTGCATGACTGTGGCATTCTCTGTTCACTGTGCCTCGCCCGCTTGTCGCCCGCGCTTATTTTCGTCATCTTTCGCGGCAGCGGCGCCGCGTCGGCGTCCAGAAAACGCGCCTCGGGGCGGCAGCGCATCTTGACGACTTGCCAAGCTCGCGCAACATCAAGACGATTGCGCGAGATGGTCGCGCGGCTATTTCAAGAGAGAAGGCGCCTCTGAGGCAAAGGCGTGCTTCGAACCGCGCGAAGCCCGATATTGGAGGCCTTACGTATTTCCCTTCGCTTTTCGCTCGCTTAGCACCGACCTTTATTTTATTACTTTCAGAGGGCATCCCCGGCGACTCTGAGGCGCCGCGGTCGCGCTTTTCTGCATGATTACTTGCGCCAGTCGCGAGCGAGTACGGGTACGCGAGGTTACTGCTCGTATGTAAGCACTCCCGTAACGGGCGAAGCGTGCTGCTCAAAGTGGCACTGAGCATCTACGGTTATAGCCTGGACACATTAGTTGTGCGAATGGAAAGTTGGAAATATTCAAGGTAGCAGTTCGTATATCGTTGTACCGTTGCGCCATTTGAGAGATATTGCTGTTATAGGTAGCTGTTCGAACGCATTGGTTCATGTGATTATTCGCCGTTCATGTTGAGTGTCGTCGTCGGGTGTCGAAGGGCCGTGAGGCCCGTCTCCCCTAGGTAAGCTCCACGGTATAAGCGAGGATACTGTAGCAACTTCCGCTACCTGCCTTTCCATTTTCAATAGAAAATAATACAGGCTTGCTTGTTTCTTGTGTCTTGCAGCGAGAGAATAGAAGAGAATAAGTTCTGCGAAGCACATTGCTCGCGCACCACTGCAAATGTGTTGCACAAGTCATACTACACGAAACACTCACAACATATACTGCGAACCTTACAGTTCGCTTCACGGTGGCCCCATTTCGATGGGGACGAAATGCGAAAACACCTGCGTACATCGATTTAGGTGCACGATAAAAAAAAAAAAAAAAAGGCAGGTAGCCCAAATTTCTGGAGTCCCCCACTACGGCGTGCCTCATAATCAGATCGTTGTTTCGGCACGTAAACCACGATAATTTTTTTTTTAATTTACAGTTCGGTTAATAGAGGGCTTGCTGTCACTGCTATTGATTATCGTGTTGGAGGAAGAGAAGCTTTCTTACTTTCTCTGTCTCCCGCCGAGGCTCACTTGCCGACAAAGCGCGCAATACTCGGTTATATTTTACTGATACACATGACTGCAGTGCTGTTCTTACTTAACTGATGCAGTGCTGCTCTTAACTGATGAAATGGGTAGGCGAAGAAACTTGGCGACAACTTGCGGCTCGGTATTTCGCTTGCAGGGTCCACTGCGCAACGAATCAGTGAAAAAGATAAGAACTGACATGTGACATGCAGCAATTTCTTTACGGATGAAAGTGATCGTGCAGTGTAAAAGTCGAAAAAAGAAAAGAAAGAGAAAGACGAAGAAGCTATCGCAAACTCATTTGGAAAGCTGTCAGCCGCCGACCTACTTTCAGTTTAGCCGCTCAATTTACTTGACGTGACGAAGCGACGTTCATATATGACGAACCCGTCGGTGGAAATATGCGTACTCACGCTCCCTTTCTATCTTTCTTCCGTCTTTCTTTCTTTTTTTCGTTTTCTCTCGTACCGGGGGCCTTGTTCCCTTCTTTCTAGCGACGCTCGTTGCTATGACCACGGTTTGCGTTGCTACGAACGCTGGATAAACAAGACACGCTTGAGAGGGGACTTCGGAGAGCGTCGACATCCCGGCACGCAACCTTGAAACTAAGACAAGAAAAAAAAAATGGTCTGGGAGCAGCACGTCGACGAGGAGAGTACCCTCGTGGCCTCAACAAAAGCTGTTCAGAATCGTGGCGCCAGCTGTCAAAACGTTGAGCCCCACATCATCCCCATAGCGTCACTCCTACGAGATCCCCCCCCGCCTTCCCCCGCGTCCCTCCATATAGCATGACTCGCGCGTTCTCCCGTTGTTGTGGCCGACCTCACTGCTGTAACGGACCACTGCCCGCTTTCAATTCAACCTCCGCGCCCTCTTCGGTAGCTCCGCTTCGAACCCCTCTCCCCCTCTTTCGCGCACACGCAGACATCGTCCTGTTTCGTTCCTGTCCAAAATGGTAATTCGTCCGGCACGAATAATAGGCGTCCTTTCTCGCAGAATGTCTTCCTCCGGTGGGTTGTGTGCGCCATCAGATCACCACTCACTCTTGTTCGCAGGGTATGAGCAAGAAAAAAGAAAGAAAAGAAGAACGCGAGATCGGAAAACGAACGGACGACAAGCTTCCCTCTTTCTTTCTCTGTCCGCGTTGTACGGAAACTTCCTCAGAAATTGCGAGGGAAGTCCGAGAAGCGTCGTGACTGTTAGGCACTCGCCAACGCCGACCCTCGCGGAGGTCGGTCGCTCTTGCCACGCAACAGCGCGTCGGGTACATACAACAAGCCAGACAGCGTCTTTTAGCCACCCTGGGTCTCTGGACGGTTGATGCGGTGTTTGTTTTTGCGCTACGGATGCCTCCCGGGATTTATTATGTAACCCGCGAGAAGGCGCGCATGCGCGCACGGAGTGAGCCATCCGCCGTGTCGCTCGCTCCCGGCAGCTCTCGCCTCGTTCCACTGCTGTGTCCCCTTCGACCCACCCCGCTTGTCTCACTGAAACCCTGCAGTGCTTGTAAAGAGATACAGAAATGGCGTCAGCTCCAATGGCAGTATATGTAGGAATCCAGACGCGATGCAAAAGCTGGTGTAGGATGTGTCCTTTAAAGGCCTGCGAATAGCAAAATATTGAGGCGGAATCGAATGCGAATCGAATAGTGCCAGAAACGAATCGAATTGAATAACGAATACTTTTCGAATAGTTTTCGAATAACGGACAGCCGTTTTTACCTTCAGTGTGAAACGATTTTCACCACCCCAGTATATTCACAATGTTACAAAGTTTATCCCATTAATTGCAAGTTATGAAGCGTTGCTTGTTAAAAAACACGAATGGGACATTAGAAACAGAGAAGCAATTTGTTCGCCTATCTATCGCTGTTCACAGAGTGGGAATCATTGTGGTCCAGAAAGAAACGACTGGCACTCTGAACGACGTATATTATGTGCCCTACCACGCAACTTTTGTATTTCATGTCTATATCAGCCATGATGAAGCTTATCGCACTTTTGCTTCGATTTTATGTTTGATTGCGCATAATTGACGATTTTAAATATTCGAGAGCTATGCCAAAAATATTCTTCTATACAAATACTGGCTATTCGACTCGAAGACCGAATCAAATACGACAATATTATACAGGCAAAAGACGGGGAAGGCGGAAGATGAAAATTCAAGACTATGAGCAAAACGAGAACAAGGTAAAAGCGGGAGCCAACGTTTCGACAAGTGGACTTGTCTTTTTCAAGGACGCCTTATGGTAAAAGCGAGCTCTCGCTTTTACCTTGTTCGTGTTTCGCTCAATATCGTAGAAGGTATTCAATTCAGCGAACACCTTTAAACATTTAGTTAAATTGCCTGTGGCAAATAGCAAAATTCTAGTCCATGAGCTAGTCTACTCGAAGAGGCGGACATGCGCAGAAAATCAAAATACATAATCGACTAATTAAAAAATATTACTAACTGTTTTTAACGAATTACCTTATGGCACATACTGCAACATACAAATTCTAGAGGGTGAGACTGCAAGACTTATACACTTGAAAAGAATTGTGTAGATGACAACATTTACGAGATATGCGCCATCAGACATGCGGTAAGATTGCACTGTCGTACCGCTTACTTTCTTAACAAAACGCCGTTAACGCATTCAGCACAAAAGTGACTGGAACGCCAATGCATTTCTCCGGAAAGTTCGGAAATTAGTTTCCCGAAACTGGTGACATCCTCAGAATTTGTTCCAAGTAGATCTGCCTTGCGAATTTCCCGGATTCAATTTGTAAACGGCAATATGTGCTGTAAGGTAACTAGTTAAGAAAATAATTAGTGAATTTTTAAAATTAGTCCGTTAGGCATTTCAATTTTTTGTGCAAGTAATGTCCGCCTCTTCGAATAGTAGGGTATGCGACAAGGCCAATTGATGTTGTTTCATGACGTTTAACAGCGCAAGCAGACCAACCAGCCCACGGAGTAGAATTGTGCTATCTGTCATAGGCAATCTTGAAAAATTGTCGAAAGTGTTCGCTGAAACACCCCGTATATGTTCGATTGGTTAATACGAAAGATTTGAATAATCGCGCACTCTTGTAGTAATCTCGCATGCGACGACTCTCCTCGAGTGCTCGTTTTTCATGCCCTCACTGTGCCAAAGGCAACACTCCACCGTGGTTGGCGAGATAACTCTCATTGGTGATTTGAAGCAGCTTCCCATGTATTTCCCAACAAATCGTAGCAACAGTATGAATTCTTATTTAATTTGTTTCACGTCTTGTATAAAGCCTACAAAAAAATGCCCGGATTTTACAATAATCATTCAAATTATAATATTCTTGCAATCATTTATCAGATATTGGTTCCTGCATCATAGTTAGGATGGAGTTGTCGAAATCGCGAGGAACATCGCACATGCAGGCGTTCATCGCGTGGTTGGCCGTACCCGAACGCCTGCCTACAACTGGCGATTCCACAGCTAAGGCGTCGACCACTCGTAAACTGCTTCTGAATCCTAACAGCCCAGGATAATACAGTGATTCTACACGGCACCAAATGCACAAGGCCACGTGGGCTATGAGCATCTGGGCGTTTACATTGTAGAAGCACGGCCATTACGAAACGCGAACTCCATAAGTTTCGTTTACATGAAGTCAACGCGCGCGAGCCGAGTCAGAAGTCGAGCTGGCCCAGCCCGACTCAACCGCGTTTACATGCATCTTGCCAAGCGCGTTGTGTGAGCCAAACTACCCATGGCAGGTTGACAGAAGTCACTTCGATGCTCGCTCGGTCCGACACGCCAGCGTTTCGTGATCCCGACTACCCGAGTTCAGCCCGACAAGCCAACTCGGCCCGACTTTATCGGGCTCATGGGAAGATATACTAAACGTCGCTGCTACCTCGTTGCCGTCCCAATCGTACAGGCTGTCGCAACGTTACCCGTCGGTTCAACGTCATGACGCGGCGGCTCCGAGTACGGCATCCTTATGTTATCTACAACGCTTTGTTATTTCCCTCTAGACCGATGAAGTTCAATTTTTGTTTATGCCATGAATTCGAGGAACACTGCCTGCCCTATGGCCAGCAAACGTGCCTGGCCATAGTGCCAACATCTGGCCACTGTAAGAGCAAAAATGCGTGGGCAGTGTTCACCACGGACGTGTGAGCCAAAGGCCGCCAGAACACTAGTTCTCTTCCTGTGGTCTGCGGGCCTGCGAGGCAGACTTATAGTGACGTGTGCCACTTGAAATATATGCGCCGATTCTCGTTTACATCACTTCTTTCCATCTGCCTATTTCTTTAAATTCCCTTTTCTTTTCCCCCTTGCAGAATAGCAAACCGAACGTTTTCTGGTAAACCTCCCTGCCTTTCCTTTGTTTCTTTCCCTTTCTCTATATCATAGCCCTTTGTCGTTGACTGAAGTTTCGTTATCACTTCATCGTTATCCCGACTGGTCGGCGTCGGCCCTTAAGAGGAAGCTTTAGCTCGAGTGCTCCTATCTAAATACATGTGAAAGACGAATTCGGAATGCGGGCCAACGCGGCCGGGAGTCGAACCCGCATCCTCGTGCACGACGTCATAGCCACTCGGCCAACGCTCAAGGAACATACGTAAACGTGCGCTGCCCACTGAAAAGTCGTGGCTCTCCACTAGATGTATACCGGTGCGAACCTGCATGACCTGAACGCGCTGTACGGCAGACGCCAACTACAAGTATGACCTATCGTGGTATCAGTCTTGGTATCGTGCAGCCCGTTTGCTGCGTTGATTAGCAGGCACGGAGCCTGAATAGACGCATCGACGCTGCACGGATTTAGTGAGGGCAACGCGCGTTCACAATACACAGCAGGGGCGGGCGTCTTTCGTTTGTTTGTACGTACTCCGCGTACTGCGTACTTGCGCCACCTCCGAGGCCCACCCGGCGTCTTGTATGCCCCCCTCCCCCCCCCTTTCCTTGTCTGAGCATGCTCGTCTGTATAAACACAGACTGCGCGCCTGAACGATTGCACGGTGGCGTTCGTGAAATAGAAAGTCTCGGTCGGCGCGCTCGCGGGGAGAACCCGTTGCAATTTATTTCGCCGCTTATCTCGGGAGCAGGCGCGTAATTCCATGCAGATCGCGGCCGTTACGTGAGCGGCATCTAAGAAACGCCTCGGGCGAGGCGGCGTTCCGAGTGTACGCGCGTATGCGAAGGTTTCGTATAGCCTGGCTGCGATACGCCGAATGGTTTATGCGCCGCAGAGACGGGGCGAAATCTCTTACCTCGGCAGCTCGCGGACTGCGATACGCATTACGTGTGCTCTGGCGAGAGCGCCGACAAGTGGGTGCCAGCCGTCGGGTCAGCCGTGCCAATTTGCAAAGCTCGCTTAAACTTTCAAACCCCACTGAGGAAGCAAAATGAAACGCCGAATCAGGCATGCAGGGGCCGCACTGTAGGAGCTACGAGAAGGTTGTCTTCACAATACGCAGTATTTGTCACGAGTTTCGAAACCACTCTACGATAGTCGAGGACCCGTGTGGGCAAAGTTCTTAATGCGACTGTTCTTAATAACTGTGAATAACTGTTCTTAATGCGAGCCAATAGTGACTTTGAGCATATCATTAGCGAAGCCGGCCGGCCAATGGCGAAGAGCACTTACGAGCGAAAGACTTGGTGAATTTGGGCCCGAGTTCCATTGCCTGGATCTGCAGCGTGGCTAATGTTTCTACGAAGCCTATTCCATGTCAAGAGCAATGTCTGCAGATGTTTTGCAGCAACGAAGGCGTTGCAGGGGCCTCGGTGCGCCGCCCGAATGGCGGTTGGGTGACGGACGAATGGCTTCAGAACGTTTGACGCAGGCTGTACGCAGGAGCGCGGGCTGTGAAGCAGAGGGCGAATTCACTAAGCTTTTCGTTTGTCAGTGCTCTTTGCCAATGACCGGCCGCCTACGCTAATATGTCTGACAGCACGATTGGCTCGCACCTGTTCCTACGAAAAGTTTTTGCGTAAGAATGTTTTGCGAATACGGGAATAGTGCAGAGTTCGATATTTTTTGCTGCCCTTAAGCTACCATCAAATGACTCGCCACTACCCTCTTAATTGACGTCACATCTTTAGCGGGTGCTAAGAGTGGCTGGCGAAAATTATGATTTGCTTTAGCGTTGCAGAACATATACCGTGATCTGTATCCACATAAAGTACTTACGATGTAATTGTTCATAAGGTCTGCTGTCAACAGGGCTTAGGAACGGAAACCTTATTCGATTCGGCCACAGGACCAGCATTGACAAAATACTCTTACGCTAAAATCGTTAGTAAGAGCGAATTGTAACCGATCCTGGTGCTATAATATTATGGATTATTAGCGAAGGCTCCCAGCCAATGGCAAGCAGCACTTACGAAGGAATAGCTTTGTCGATATCCTAAGTGCTTTAGAAACACAAACGCTGCAACGCTATACTGTCTTTCGTTTAACGCTGCCTGTGCGACATCGTGTCGAAGAACAGAAAAGGACAATCATGCGCGAATTAGGGGAGAGACCTTAAGCGAGAGCCACTATAAACTATGGAGTTCCACACATGCAAAAAGAGGAAAGTCGTTACGATTAAGCACTGTTGAGGTTATCGCAAGCTGATCAGAAATTGAAGGATTTTACTAAACCTTCAAGGAAGAAAAGCCTCCGAACGTTTCCCTTTGCGACATGCCCCCAGGCAGCCAGAGCGAGCGAGCGAGAGAGAGTCAGAGAGAGAGAGAGAGAGCGAGCAAGGACAGGAAAGGCAGGGAGGTCAACCAGACGAGCACCCGGTTTGCTACCCTACACTGGGGGTAGGGAAAGGGGAATAGAAATAGAAAAAAAAGGGGGGAGAGTAAGCACTGAGTGCGTGTGGGGGGATGCACAGGGACGCTATAAACGGTCTCTTAAGACGCTGCACTTCAAGTATTGCACTAGTGCACGAATCGCTTTTCGTGCCAGTGACTGGTGTGGCCACGGTCCGAGTATCTGACTCGGAGAACGGTCTTGAGTCCAGTCGGTTTAAGGTTGCCCGCAGAGGGAAAATTGAAATGAAAAATTGGATAGGCAGATTCCGACCAATGTCAGGTCACACCCCGACCGTTAAGCAAAACAAGAATCTGCCGAACCAGCTGCACACTGTAGAAGCACCTGCTTCCGCAGGCGTGTTCTCTCATGATTTATGGTTCGATAAAAATCGCCTACTCTGCATATAGTGTTTGGTGAGGGTCTCTTTTTAACGCGCGCACCAAAAACTAAGCCTGTCTCACGCGATGACGCAACGACGGTGAAGACTTGCGCGCGCTAGCACGCAGAGAAACGGTGCGTCTAACATGGGTCATAAAAGCCCGGCTATACGACGATCAACAGGTGTCGTCTTTTCGGGCTCAGCCCTCTGTAATCGTGCCGGTAGTATACGAAAAGAGCCGCTGCTTTTTTTTTTTTTTCCTCGCTTACTTTTCCTCCTCACCTTGTACTGCGGATCCCTCACGCGATGCCGACACTGCCGCGACGACGGGCAGACCATGCCCCTCCCCCTTTCCCTCTTGTGATCGTTCCTAAGAACGAAACAGCGCTCGCGTGCGTCGCGTCTATGGGAACCAGTCGAAGGGGTGAAGGAAGAGGGGAGTTGGATCGTGAAGAGGGGGGGGGGGTGCTACACACACCTTCTCGCGTCTTATGAATGGCGCGCTCGAACTCGCTCCCTCCGTGGTCCTAAATACCGGGTTCAGCCGGGATCGCGTCATCGGCGCCCTTTATACAAGCCGCATTAGCATCCCTCGCCTGTGCAACCCGCCCACCGCTTCTTCGTCTTCTTTTTCTTCGTTTACATCTTCGCAAGCATTTTTCTTTTTATTTCCCCCGCTCTTCGCAGTTTACAAGGCTGCCCCGACGACGGCCCAAGCGGAGTTGAGAACCGCCGCTACAGCTTCGGGCGGTGCTCTTGCTAAGCGCATCGCGCGACTACCTCCCGGTCATCCTCCCCACGCACCAACATGCCCGAGATCAAAGAGCTTGCGGTGTTCGCGGCGTGTCTGCATCGGGTGGTCAGTTCCTGGTCTCCTACGCATGATAAAGAGAGAGGAAAAAAAAACGAAAAAAAGCTCGTCTTCTTAGCTGGTTGCTCGTCTCCGTTGCCGGTGTGGCTTGCCTTGTTTTCGTTTGGAAATGCGCCGTAATTGGAGACTGCCTTGGGGACAACACCTTCACCTTTATCCAATTTGACGTAAGTGGCGTCGTGCTTCCGCCTAGGAAGCGCAGTTCTTTTATACCTCGCTTAATAAGCTTCATAATGCTTGATTACTCGGTAATAAGGTCTTTCTTAACTAACCCAGCCGCCATTGCTCGGCACAGAAGCAAGTATACGTTCGTGCTGCGGGTCGCCCCGGTAATTGAGGCGTGTCTCTGTCCTAAATTGTCTTGTCGTGAGTTTGGTGATACGGGACAACCAACTTCCTACTATAGCCATCGGCGCAACGTCCCGGGCTGTCGGCGCAATAACGGCTCTCTGAGGCAGCAAACGCTTCCATCGAGCCGATAAAAGTCGGTGCATAATAACCCGATTACTTCGAAGGTGCATGGAATTCGAATGAAAAAAAAGATAACAAGAAAAGCGCGGTCAGACGCGGCGTGCGGTCTCCTCCAGAGGATAAGATTGCTTCCTGTCGTCTGCATTTAGTTTAGCATGTGTCAGTTTATTACGCACGATTGGTTAAGCCGCCGCCAATCAGCCAAGATGTAGCACCCCTTCGAGCTTAAACGCAGCCACGGTGATCAGATCTCAGTATAGTTCACTAAACTAATCACATGGGCCCAAGAAACAGACAAAAAGCGCATACACCTGCAGCTAACGGTACAAAATTTAAGCAAATTCTAGCAAAGTTACGTACTGGCTATTTCAAAAACGTAACCCGGCGTGGTGGCTTAGCGGCTATGGTGTTGCGCTGCTGAGCACGAGGTCGCGGGGTCAAATCCAGGCCGCTGCGGCCGCATTTCTGTGGGGGCGAAATACAAAAATGCCTGTGTCCCATGCGTGGGGACACGTTAAAGATCCCTTGGTGGTCAAAATTAATCCCGAGTCTCCCACTACGGCGTGCCTTACAATCGAATCGTGGTTATGGCACGTAGAACTCCAGAATTAATTTTTTTTTAATGTGAAGGGCAGGCGGCCGGTGCCTGTACATCAATCGACCTGGCGTTATGTTTGTGTGGTATTGACCCTTTTCATGGCAATTCCGTGGGCGCTACCATGTTTGATCACGTGGTGATGCGTCCATTGCTTGCCTCAGCTGCCTCCGTTGCCTCTGTGGCTACAATGGATGTACCTGACTGCGGTGCGGCTCTGCAAACTTCTGTTTCGGCGGATGTCGTAGACAGTGATTGGGTGTACGATACGCGAAGCTTCGGCTACAGCTTCAAATGACATCGGAGCTCATCACTCTTTGTCCAAGCGGAGCGAGAAGCGTATGCGTAGCTCGCAATAAGAACGGTGCTAAAAATGTATTCCAAGCTACCCTAACTTCCCGCTTATCAATTGAAGTAGTATCAGTGTGTTAGGCTCCTTGTTGCTCCTTATTTCGCTCATTCTTTTAAGCAACGACTTGTCAGTTCCCCGGGCGGTCACTATTTGTTGGTTTATGTTCTACCTGATCGCCCGCGGGTGAGCTCATGAAGTTGCGATAGATTTCTTCTTGCTGGGCACAAGGCTTGTAACGTAGATGTTCTGTACGTTGCGAAAGGTTGTAGCAAATACGTATTACCGCTAGTCACTAGCTTACTGTGTGTACCGTTACGAAACGTTCAGCTTCGGATATTAGTGTGCTGTCGGTGTAGTCGACGTCACCCATACTTCGGCGCATAGATTCAAGTGTGCGCCTGTTAACTGGTTCTGGATACGTTGGTGATATAGTGGCTGTATGTTTGCGTGTAAGTTGAGGTGGATGTGCGTACATAAAGTGCGAGAAACTTAGCATATGTCAAGAACTGGCGCTACTCCCTTTGTCACCGCATAACAAGCGGCACTCACTCGTGCAGGCGTTCTGGGTTTTAAGTCCTTTCCTTGGAGGTTAGCGCTACAACGCTGGCGGATGAGCGACTATTTTTCCTTAAATCCTCGAGGGACGCCGTGCATCTCGAAGAGCCGGCACCACAGCCAGTTCGTTTGAACACCAGCTGTCCGTGAACTTGGACACACAGAATCATTCCATGCCTGAACATGGCACCCTCCAACTACTGCACACGTCTTCATTCCACCGCTCCATATTTTGCAGCATGAATGGGGCGCAGTGCGTTAGCGAAAACCCTATTGCATTTCCGACAGCTGACCGCACAGAAGCAGGGCAGAAGAGACAATGGTTTCTTATTCGTGCGCTTTCGCTGAAGCAACGTGCGGCGCGACGCCGAAAGCGCCATCTCGTTTCTCTAGAGCAAACTGCTTCGCGAGAACGGTCAATAGGCTGCTCATATTTTTAACGCATTTTTAGAGGTTTAACACGCTTTGCACCAACCAATAGGAAATTTAACGTTTAACTCACTTTTGTTTCTCACTCAAAAGAAAGCAGAAAGCTTTCTGTCGTGGTGACCGGAACTAATGTACGCATTTCTAGATATATTTCTATTGTTACAACAAAATATTCTTCAGATACCCGACAACTAGCCTGACGGCAAATTCTCTTGAAGAGTCCAGTCCCCCCTGTTGTAGCAACAGAAGCTACCTTTATTTAATTAGCAGTAGGAGTGTCTAAGTGGGAAAAAGTGTATTTGTGTGGAGGGTGGGAAACTAGTCATGTGGCACACACACCCGCCGTGGTTGCTCAGTGGCTATGGTGTTGGGCTGCTGAGCACGAGGTCGCGGGATCGAATCCCGGCCACGGCGGCCGCATTTCGATGGGGGCGAAATGCAAGAACACCCGTGTACTTAGATTTAGGTGCACGTTAAAGATCCCCAGGTGGTCGAAATTTCCGGAGTCCTCCACTACGGCGTGCCTCTAATCAGAAAGTGGTTTTGGCACGTTAAACCCCATAATTAATTAAAATTAATGTGGTACACACACACACATATGTGTATATATATATATATATATATATATATATATATATATATATGGGTGCGAAACAATAGTCATAAGGGGTGTGACGTAATGCTTACACATTTATGTCGCATTTACTGTTAATTCACCACTGAAATTTTTTTCATATTTTTTTGTTGTCACGGCAGGAGCCTGTCGTACACGTGGTTTAAAGAATGACGCCTTGTTTTGACACGGCTGGTTAAGTAGGACGCACATGGTACGAAGCGGCGTCTGATGTGACGTGCGACGCTTCTGAAAGATGGGTGCACCGGGTATTGGAATTTTGTGGAACATGGTGGATGTTTGGGTTGGAAGCTGTGTAGTTTTATGGCGGTTGTTTGTATGACAGGCTATGTGCGATGGATCGTACGGCAGAATCATACTGTGTGACTTTTTCTTTATTCGCCTGGATTACCACCCCGCATAATACGGGAATGCAATTATATTTAAACATGGATATCCGTTTTATGCAGACACTGCAACAGCTACCTATGCAAGGTATTGTTCATGAGCCATCGATCATAGTTGGCAACGTTGGTCAGTTTTTAAAGACGCCGATGATGGCAGAAAAGACTGGCGCCCCATGACAAGACATCAAGCTCACGAGACTGAAATTTCGACACATTTTACTTTTCTGCATGACTGTCATTTTCATCAGGACTGCGAGTAATCCAGCAAGTGAAATAATGCCGCGAACGAAACTGAGAAATCCAAGCGCTGATTATCGTTGCTGTAGCATTAGAACATTCGAGTGTAAATCGACATCGGGTTAGAAGAAGACGCCCACCTTCGAATTACAGTTGAAGGCTATTTGCATTTACAAGAGCTCGCGACCCATTACTTATGGCTGCATAATGATCCAGTAGGTGTGGTCGCGTGAGCGCATGTATATATGCACCGGTGCATTCACTGGCACACGCGAGGACTTGTTTACTATGCTCCGGAGTGCGTAAGAAATGAGAAACAATGAGACGACGAACGTCCAGTCGGTCAACGCGCATACGCAACGTGTTTTTCAAGCACGGCGACAACATCAGATGATCGAAGTACCACCCTTGTGACCTTGAATGTTTTGATGTACGAGCCCACTCCCAATACTCTGTCAACAGCGGCGCCTTAGAGCCGGCGAGCGGCTACGGAAGGCTAACTTCAATTACCACCTGGCCGGTGCTGCACAGCGCTCGTCGGGCACCCTCCCCTCCTCGGGTCGTCTGTCCTTATGCACTACTTGCTTTTTTTTTTCTGTCCTCAAGCGCGCCCTTAAGGACACAGCACTGGAATACAAGTGATAAAACTCCGTTTTATGACGTCCAACGGACGAAGGAAAAAGAAAAGGACAGAGAACGAGTATTTAATTATCTCACTCTAACTTGTTTTGCTTTCCCTTCACTCATTCAAACGAGGTGTCAGTTGAAGTAGACGTGTCTCGAAGGTGAGGGAAAAAGAAATATTGTTCGCGCATGCAAGGTTAGTGCGTAGGTTGGTTCTAACCCGTACTGCAGATGGAAAAGTACAACCATGGTACAACTAACGACTCTCCACTTTGACCCACAAGAAGGAAGCAGGATTAAAAGAGCAAGAAAAAGAAAGAGCTTTGCCGCCGTGGTGGCTTGACAAATATACGAAGAAGGCGAGGTGGCCGAAGGCCGCTTGAGGAGGGACAACGCGAGGTATGTGCGGAGGTCAAGCGACGGGGCGCGCAATTTGGCCGCGCCATCCCGCGAGCCTGGAGAAAAAAACATTGCTTCCCGCGTGGCGCGGGCTCAAAGGAGTCGTCGATCGAGTGTAACGCGTACACACACTCGTGGATCGGGGGCCTTGCTGTGCTCCTGTTTTTGCTCTCTTTTTTTCTCCTTTTCTCGCTCTTTTGCGGACGGCCGGGGGGCTCTCTCTTCTTATTTTTCTCTCGTTCACGGAAATGGCCGTAACTGCTGCCGCCGCTGCTCGGGGCGTTGTGCTCAAACCGACCACACACACACACGCGCAGCTGCCGTGCCCTGAAATGCGGCGACGGGGGCGACGACGACGTCTGCGGGCACCGCCACCGACCGACCTTCCTGCTCTCCTCGACCGCTCCCTATTAATTAACGGCCAATTAGGCAACGCACGCACCGCGCGGCGGCCCGGTTTTATAACAGCCAGGCCGCCGCTTCTCCCGGACGGGAACTGCCCGTTCCGCGCTCTATGCTCGGCGCTTCTTCGTTTTAAACGAATGGCTTTCTTTGAAACGAGCTCGCGACTCTAGAAGAGGTACGCGTTCCGGTGCTTACATAAATCACCGCCCCGTTCTGTCTTCGCCGCGCTTTGGCGTGCCAGATTTGAGCAGCGTGTGACTGAGTTGGCCCGGGTGTATACTACACGCACGATCGTCGCCTCGTGCTCTAATCGAGTGGGCGGTGGGGGCTCTCGGAGATCACGCGCGCTCATGCTTGGTGGAAGCTGCTCCCCGACGAAAGGTGCTTTGTCTTTCGAGGATGCCGATGATGGGTGAATGGGGCAATGAAATGGGGTGACTTGCACATAGCGAATGCCATTTATCGGCGGCTGTTGATGGAGAAAAAGGCGAAGGTTGCGAGGAGGGGGGAAGTACGGCCCGTCGAGACGTGCTGAGGGGTGGGCGATGTGTGGCACAGGGGATGCAGACACCTATGGGTGGGGTGCTCGCCTACACGTGCCGTGTCGGGTACACGTGGGTGGCATCGCGGTGTTGAGGGGGCAATGAAAAATCGTTAGCTTCTTTATGAGGGCCATCCTGCGTAAAGATATGCTGATTGCTTGCGTTCCTATTAAATTTAATGAACGCCGCCCTGTCGGTCTGCTCTAGTAGGCATCGCCAGCTAGGATTTCCAGGTCATCATCTTTGCCTTTCTTTGAAGAGGATACTCGCGTTTCTCTCTCTCTTTTTTTTTCCCGCCCGTTCGCTGTATAACTTCGCGTGATCGTGTATTATGCTCAAGCATTCGTGTGTGAATGCCATTAATGCCTTGGGCGCTTGAGGAACATGACGAGGGTCTGGCCACTGGACCAAGAAAAACTTTTTTTCGAGTAAATCGAGTTTCATGTCCCCCAAATAAACTGGCGAATAGTTAGTGTTCTTTCACATAGCACATTGCATGCACTGCGCTTGTCGACTCAAAAACCCAAAAAGCTCTGATAGGGCGAAATCATCGCAGTTCAGGCTGCTCATAAAGGCCCCTCACCAGGCCACATGGCAAATTTTGGTTATGTACACTTCAATATGTTGCACGCTCTCACGGGAACTCCGCGACCAGAAACAAGTACAGCGCAACTCCAATAGTACCCTTCGCGACTTTGTTGTACTGACCCCGAAAGAGTGGCTCTTTGCCAGGAACAAATGCAGCAAAATCCGAGCGTCGCCACGTCAGTTACGCGTGCGAGCAGCTTGCGCAATGTCTATCTAAGCGCTGCCCGTATTATGTTCACTTGCCTATCCCATGACGAAGGCGGTTGCACGAACGATGGCCGGTTAAGAAAACCGCAGTTCCAGTGTAAGTACAAGAGTGTCGCTGTCTCAGCATGCGACGCGCTCTCCGAAACGTGAGAACGTCGTTGCGCAGTCGTCGACGCCTTCTCACATGCGCGATAGCTTCAGCGCTAACAGTGAAAAGCCTTCATAAAGAATGCTCGTTCGCGCTGTTACGCGTCGAAAGCCGCTCGTGGCTACCGAGCGCAGCTTGTATCATGGGGCGCGTAGCGGCTGCTGCCTAAACTCACTCGTACTCTCTGGACAGGGGTGATGGTACTGAAGGAAGTCCGAGCGCTAAAGTCCCATGCCCAAAAGAGGAAGCGACGTCCTCGCTTCTGTGCACGAGCCCGATTATTGCATGGCGTGTCCCGGCTTATCTTTCGCTGGAGCAACGATGCGAGCAGAGCAAGTCCCGCTTTTCTCTTGGCTCTCAGAAGATAAGCAGCGTTCCGGGACGTTTCGATTACCAAGGCTGAGCCCGCGGTCAAGGCGTCTTCTACGGGGTGCGCATGTTCCCGTTACCCGGGCTCGCGGAGAGGGTGGAAGTCGAACTCTTTTCTTTCGCTCCTTTCGCTCGAGCGTTCGCATACTGTCATGGTTGTGGCATAATTGCCTTCCGTCTATTCTTTTCTTCTGTGGTGAGTGCATATATATACTTCTTCGCAGACGTGGTTTACAATGTAACCGTTCCCCCTCCCGCTTTGCAGAGTAGCAGGCTAGAGCGCGTTAGCTCAGGCCAACCTCTCTGCCTTCTTTCAAATAAGTACTCTCTCTCAGGGAACGCTTGGCTTAGCGACCACCATGACTCTGCATGATTAACCAATGTAAACGTTACGCGCGATGCCCCCAAATGCACACAAAATGCATCTAACGGTATCCACCAGTCCGCTAGGGACGCCGCAGGTCACTTGGAGAAAGCGAACAATGAGTGGCGCACAGGCCATTTCCTGTCGAGACATATACAGAGAAGCAATGCCTGATTGTCTGATACAGCTGAAGCAGATGAGCTGGTTAAGTTACCATAAGAATCGTTTAATTCACCCGTCGTCAACATCAGCGACGCGCTTTATAGCTTCAAGATCAACCAGCAAACTGATGTCTTGGATAGCACACTTCTGCAGTGTCTGCATGAACTTCTGCAACGAAATGCGGCATCGGAAAGCGGACTCGCCGAAGTCAAATAGAAGCAACGGCTGTGAATACGATTCCAAAATTGTCCCCAGCTTCCGTACAATGTAGCCGTTTGTAAACATGCGTCAATTCAGTTCTTTCTCACAAATTTTATTTCATTATGAAGCGTTCTGTGACATCTACGCAAGTACGTATATATACATTAATTTAAGCAACTTTCTGCAAAGGGAATCCACAATCGTACAGTGCAGAAAGACTGCAACGCTCAGCAGAGTAAAAGGGCACGTTGTCGACGTATTTGCGCTCTTTGTCGTACGTGACTTGCCCTACCGCTTCCTTCCATTAGCTAATCAGACCGAACTTCTGGGGTATTGTATGCGCAGAGATGGAAATTGGGGGCTGACTTCGCAAAATTTCGTAAAAATTAATGCTTTTAATTTTACAACATCATTCGTTCATATGTTCACTATAACGCTTGTCCGGCACGTGTCCTTACGAACGCACACGAAACGCACTGTGAACACTGGTCGAGATTAGGTTATACGTAGCAGCGTTTTCAATATGTTGTCTACCCCCAAATACTGACCTTTGAATAGCACAAATGTAGGCGTATATAATGCTCCGGACGCCTTTACGATTACAAAGACTTCTGTATGGGTCTGCTTCACTTGAAGACCACGGAAGTGGCCTTCCGCTGTAGTATTGTCTTCACTGATACTTCCTGTCAAAGCACTGTCTGTCAGGGCTGCTCCTTGTTACTTGTTCATGGATGAGCTTCTTCTGAAGACCATGGAAGTGCCGTTCCGCTGTAGTACTGTTTTCGTTGATACTTCCTGTCAAAGCACTGTCTTTCAGGTCTGCTCCTTGTTACTTGTTCATGGATGAGCTTCTTCTGAAGACCGTGGAAGTGTCCTTCCGTTGTAATATTGTTTTCTCTGATGCTTCCTGTCCAAGCAATGTCTCTCCAGTTCTGCTCCTCGTTGCGAACCTCGGATCTAAGGAAATCATACAACTAAAGGAGATGTGAAGGCAATAAGCAACAAAAGAATAGTTGAAGACGAAAGAAATATGTTCTGTGCGGTCTCGCGGTGCATGGGGTGACGTTTTCTTATGTCAGGCCAGGCTGAATCTATAAAAGAAATATCGAGCAAAAGCAGAATCCAAGACAAACAAGACTAGGCGTGGTGGTGCCCGAATGGGACAGAGTCCTGGCTCATGCCGCCTTGCGCAGTGGGTCACGCGGCAAGCGTAGTGTTCCGCGGACGAGGAAGTTTCTCCGGCGGGGACGTCCGAGATGGGCGCGTATCGATCGCTGCGGGTAAGTGAAGTAGCGGCAACTGTGGGGGAACAGCCGCGGCCGCCTCTGCTGCTGCTGCTGCTGCTAGGCTCCCGACAGGGGAAAGTTTGCTCGCGTCGATACCGGGGTCGCCTTTCGTCGCCTGCGTAGGGTTCGTCGCTCCCGTTGACATGGGATGCTGTTTAATGCATGAGCATAGTGAACTTCGTCTCGCGTTCCCTGGAAGAGATAGCTTGCTGTCGTCGGCTGTTCTAATATACGGACAGCACACGTCAGCTCAGTGATCACTACGGCCTGCATGCGCCCGCGGCTTTTGCCGAGAGTGCTTCCTTCCTCAAAGGATGGGGGAAGAGCGTAAGTGAAGTAGCGCCTTCCCTCCCCTCCCCCCCACACACATAAAGATCATAGGGGGGAAGAGGGGGAGGGAAGGCTGTGTCACCAATCCGCTCACATGTGCATACTGCGGCATGTCATATCACTAATCTCTCTATTAGTGCAACTACGCACAATTGAAGGCGCTCACATAATCACAGTCCCGCATGCTGATTCTGTTGTAAACACACTGGTCCAGTATTGTGTATCATTGGGCGTGACGGGACCATCGGAAGTACTTGTCGAATGGGAAAGTTGGAGCAGTACGTGGCCATCTGACTGGCTCTGGCCAGTCTTACTGAATGCTTGCGGTGGCAGTCATCTCGGTGTTCGGGGTTGGCGACGACCGCACACTCTCCCCCTCTACCCCATATCACTTCAGATGCCATATGCATAAAAGGGTGTCGCACGTGAACTATTGGATAACTTCGTCATAGTCGCGTCTTTTTGCATATATATATATATATATATATATATATATATATATATATATATATATATATATATATATATATATATATATATATATACACACAGTATATAAGCCTTTGCCACTTCTCTTTCTTCTATGTATCTCCCTTACCTTCAAGTGTAAACCTCAAGGTTATTTAGGACGTGGTCAGCAGCCCTTTCTTCGTTCTCGCTTTGCTCCCCATTTGCCCCTTTCGATGAACAACCAGTTCAGTTTTTCCCTCTTTGTCATACTCTCAATACGACGTGGCATTGGTGTGGTTGGTTACAAGGTTGGGTGTAAGGCAGACAGCGCTCTGTTGTTTGTCTTCGTGATGTTTCGTGCGTGCTGAGCAAGTTTCCCTCTGTCCACTTGTTCGCTATTACACAGTTTCCGAAAGGCCTCAGGCCCCCGTACACTATGCGTCAGTGTTTTCCTTCTTTCATTGGAGGTCGCAAGTCCTCGAGCCGCTTTCGAACTATTTCTGAGAAGACGCAACACCGCGCCCATCTCTGCACGATAACTGTTCGCTCAACGCCTGTGCAACCTAAGAGCGCGTGTTTTCTTCAACGGTGTCAGGCAGCGAGACATACAAGAGGCGCGACCGGCGCCTCGGGGCTCTTTTCGACGACGTGCAAACTGGGCGCGCGATGAATAATCTCTTCTGTGTTGACTGACGCACGGTCGCGACGACGCGCGCGAGAAGGGTTCGCGTGTGCGCACGTCCGCGTTGGGCTTGTGTGTAGCGCGTCGCCTTGAAACGGATTCCGAGCCGGATTGTGTTGCGTTTTACCATCAATTACTGCCCCCTTTATTTGGCTCGTTTGCGTTGCTCGTTTGATGCCACGGTCAACCTTGCTTTTGGTGCTGCTTGATCGCGCTGCTTTGTCGTCCTGCCCGGTGCATGTGATATTTTGTGCCAGGAGTTGGCTGTTAACCCCTGCTCGATGACGAGAGCGTCTTCGTCTGCTCTCTTCTCTCTCTTTGCTGGCTGCTGTTCATCCGTCACTTGTAGCATCGCGGTGCGACCATCGTAATTGTATACTGGGAGCAGCGGTGACACCAGCGGGGCGAATGTTGAAACCGTTGTCTGCTTCGAGTATCAACAGACACCCAGAGTGAACAAAGTGAACACGAGACCCGTCTTTCGGGTGAGCAAGGGCAAGCTTTGTGAGTAATTTGCTGAGAATATACATTTGACGAGAGAGAGAAAGAAATGCAGGCAGATTAAGAAAGGTCTCACCCGGTCGGCTGCCCTACACGCGAGGAAAGTGAAAGAGGGAAATAGATAAGGAGCAAGAAAGAGGGAAGGAGTCATTGTGCGCTCACCTACACATGAATGTTCACTTTTGTATACGTTCACTCACGATCAGAAATGCTCATTTAGTCAGGTTGGCTTGAAGAAGCGTATTAGTACTATGATGGCCTTGTGCATGCATACTAGAGGTCTGCGGCCAAAGTCGAAGGATCTTAGCTATTAGTGCGAATAAACGTACACGCTGATGATGTCGAGCTAAGCGAAAAATGGAGGCAAGTGTGGGAGGAAAGAGAGCTGTGTATTATACGGAGTGTGTGGTGTACCTGGAAGTAAATAAAGTAAACATTTAGATTACAGTTAGATGATCCAAGCGCCTGAGTTATATGTACTACACGAGGTCACGCTTTCAGTGTCATTCTAGACAAAGCAGAAGTAAAGAAATTGCTTGTTTAACATTTCTGTATCTGTAATATTGTTATGTTCGTGACGATGTGAGGAAATGTCGTTCATTTACCTTACTTCCAGTGAGGCTTTGCTTGACTGTGTCATCTACAACATCAGTCCTGAGCCGCATGTTTATAGCCATGCGCGGCAAAGCATTCAAAGAGTTTCTCCAACGCTTCCAATGCCACGGAAATTTTAACGATTGCTGAATATTTAGGCATGTTACGATGAATCAACGGCGAACTATCCGATCTCGACGTCCTTCGCGTTTCTTCAATCTGTCGACCATTCCATAGTGCTCACCGACGAAATTTCTCCCCGATCTTCACCGCCCGCCATCTGATCCAGAACATTATGAGCTTAGAACAAAAAGTTCTCGTACAGTTTCTCGGCGCACCCGCATAATTGTCTCCGCGATAACTTAAGTCAAAGGAGAACGCATCTGGATGCGAACCAGTGGCCAGGAGCAAAGATGAGGACACCTCTGCTGAACGACTATGAATCCCCATAAGGAATCAATTGGGACGCGCCCACCCACACGTGTGTGAAGGCCTAAGGCTGTGTTTGAGTGTCTTGAACGCTCCACTTGATCATCGTTACCGTGATCGCACACACGCGCACGCAGAAAGTAGAAGGAATCGATCATGTCTGTCTCAAACAGAGACCATCACGCAGAATGTGGCGTGACCGTTAGTACGTTTAACAACTGCGCGTGGTCAGTTATAGAACGAACAAACCCAGCCGCAACCTTATAGGCCGCCTCGCGTGACACTCTAGCCGCTTCGAGAGGCGCCGTCGAACACGAACCCTGCTATCTATATAGCAAGTGTGATCGAACGCGTATACGTGCTATAGCTACGAGAGAAATAATAAAAACGAAAATGCCTGAAACGTCCCCATTATACCGCTGACCTAACTGTCACTAACTTAGTTCCTTGCAGCGTCTACCACAATTGCGAGGCGGGAAAGCCTCGCAGGTAAAGGCGCAGAACAGTTTTGTGCAGCGCGTTATAGCAATGCCCTTGTTCCTTGTTCAGCGCTCTCCCTGGCGGTATATATACATGTCGTTTTTGCGCCTCCTGAATCGTTGGCTCTCATTCAAAGGAATGACCTGGGTCTCGCAAAACCACGTATTACTGTGGCTATAATGAAACGCAACATAACGAGGAAATAGTTAGGACAAAAATGTGATAATTTACCTTTACGGCCACTCTGCCTTACGCTTGCCTGGCTAATGCGAAATAGAGCGTCTATGAGAAAATAATCACCATTTTCCTCAAGATCGGTTCAGACTGTACAGGCTGAGCATGTTCCTGATGTCACTCGTCCGTTCGCAGGGGCCAGCGCATTCTGACGACAAAGTTCAATAGCCCCGATATTTAACCGCATACATGGTTATTGTCCAACGTCCAGGGGCCACTTTATCGTGCAGAAATGTAGGAGAAATCGCACTTCTCGGTCTCTTAGACTAAGCAATAGAAAGACAGTGCACAGTCGGAAAACTGGACCAAGATTGTTGAGGAGAATGCGCTTCCATCTTGTTAAGAAACGTAAGCTCTGTTCGAAAATGACCATTTTATTCATGACCATTGAGTCGCTCGCTATAGGGAGGAATAATTGTCTTTGTGCAGCGGAGTTACAAAAGCGGTACATTGATCACAGAGCTGTTAAGGACGAAGTGTTAGTGCGTGGTTATAAGCAATTATAATGACTGCACATCAACATTTTGGAGAAATATTAAGTTTCACTTGATCCTAATAAGTTAAATCAGTGGCATAAATGTGGTTCTGGGTTATAAACTGATTTATGTGGTGATCGTAATTTTTACGCAATGTGTAATTGTGTTGTGTGCTTGCAGTGTAACTACATGTGTTGTGTGCTTGGCTATTCAAAATATCTGTCTTTATATATGTGAATGTGTACTGAACTCATGCACAAAACTTTGGGATTCATGCACTGTTAGACTATATAGTTTTTATTAATCTGGTGTACTACTGAGCGCCATACATTGTGTCATTATTCTCCCATTTTTACGCATATTTGTTTCCTCTGCTAAGTGACAAGGAGTAGAAGGGGCCACCATAAAGGCGCCAACCTCTCCTAATATTCATTTCAATAATAATGATAAAAGTCTGTACTTTCCTTTCCAGCCCGCAGAAAGATTAGTTCATGTAGGCTGAGCCAGGTAGTGAAGTGCCCGACTACACACTGCCGCAGAGAGATCTGTGCGATAAAGCGGCGAGCACATCTGCCGCCTGCTGCTAGCCATAGACTCTTAAACGCGCCTTGGTTTGGCTAAGCTTTAGGATACAGGTATTCTTAAACGAATCATATCTGCGGAGACCCGCATGGCGGAGGGAGTTTCATGAAAAAGAAAACTTGTGATCCACAGATATGTTTCATGCGAGTTTTCTTATCCACGCCATTGTGTCCCACATCTGCGGCGTTGACGAGGACTTAAATCACTCAATTTGTATTTGCAGACGCTTGACAATTTCGGGTTGTCTCCTTGAGAACGCTCTAAACATGCGACACGACACCTGACCTGAGCTACGAGGCGCTCTCCTTGGATCGTGGCAGCGTCCTGACTCTGAACTGCGCTTAACTCCTCAGATGCCATCAAAGTTTCTCTCCTACAAGTAGATGACAGTTCATCCCTTTCATAAAGAGATTCTGGTTCAGCAGCTATAAAGGGTCACTTCTCAAATACTGCGTCAAGTAGCGGCTTCTCCGTCTTTCTTCGCGCGCTCTTGACAGCTGCACTTTGCAATGTCTGACGATTAGATGTCGACCAACTAGCCGGACTGTCGACTCTGCTGATGACTGTGGCCTCCCTGCACTCGATAGATCACCGCAGCAGTTGGGATTTAAACGTGTCTTGAGTACATTAAAGATATGGCGTTTCCGTTCTGCCGCTTCGCTATACTCGCCATTTTCACAGTTTTTCTTACTACAACAGCAGCTCTTAAAACACTCGGCCGCCAAATCATCAAAAAAAAAAAGAAAAGAACGAAGAGAAAAGGCTACACGTCTGCTGGCGTTCTAGCCCAATTTGAAACTTCTAACTTCGGGTATGTACATCACTAGATGCGCCGATTGCCGCCTCCCCTTTCTGAAGCTATATATACCAGTTATCCCCTCGAAAACACGGTATATGGAGCTTTAAAGAGGAAATGAATAAGTATACGTGGGCTCAAGCGACTAGCTTACTTTCCCGGGCGGTGGTACGCACGGTGTCAAGCTGAGAGCAGTGCCCGAGCTGCGAGTGTCTCAACAGCGTGACGCATGAGTCCCTCTAGTCGGGCGGGACACGGCGAAGCGGCAAGCGGTGCTGGCGGTTGCTCTTCATGATGCGATGTCGTCGTCGCCGATGTGTCGGGAGCAATCGTTGACTCCGTACGGGGGGCGGCCTTGCAGGGGGAGCCCCGCTGTGCGCACTGACGCGTCAAGAAGCATCAAGAAGGGAACGGGGAAGGGGGCGGCTAGTAAGGTCGGAAGAGCACTCGCCTTCTCTGGATAGACCCCTCCGTCTGCTGGCTCTTGAGCTGGTCGCGTATTTGCATATGTGTGCGATGTCTATGCCTCCTTGTGCTTTCGCCCAGACTTGCCTGAGAACCACTTTCACGGTGTGGCCAACGTCGGTAGGTGTCGCGTCAGTGCGAGGCGGTGAGCTGGCATCGTCGAAGTGCAGACTGGTGCAGTGTTCTGCAAGAAGGATCGTGTTATGGAAGAGCAGTGTTATTCTAAAATTCTAAATCTCGAGTCACGCAAGAGGCCGAATAGATGGTTCACTTGTAGGACGAGCTTGAGTTGGCTCACCTATAGCAAATCGCACACCGAGCAGTATAGCTTCTGGCAGCGTGATTCGGTGGCATTGAGCCACATCGCGACCGAGTGTAGAGTGACTCGGTAGGCGCGTCCGCCCTGCAAATCTATGCCGCTTAAGCGGCAAAATTCAGCGAATATTCGTTGCCCACCCGCAAACAAGATAAGCGAGGGAGCCAGCATAACCACTGTAGGTATAGCACTGCGACTAGATATAGCCAACGAATATCCGATTCTACGCGCCCTATAATATGAACCTGACGATGGTCGCCGCCGAGTCCGTTCCATGAAGCCCGAACAGTTGAAAATGTAGGGGGAAAGGTTGGGTTGATTTATTGAATAAAATAAATACTGTAAGGAACTAGTTCAACCGGCAACCGGTGCTCTTTAATCTCGAAGCACAAGCGGTGGCGAGCGAAGGCACCGACGAGAAATAACGATGATGGATATGTACAGATAAGAAAGACCAAGTGCATTAAGTGCCCACGATAATTGCGTATAATGAAATTATAATTTTTATCACTTTATTCGCAACTACAAATAAAGCCTAGAGTTCATCATGACGTTGTAGTTGTCAATTCTCAATTTCTTTCTTACCATGTCATATCACCTTTTCATTGACGTAGCGTCTGCATTCACAAAGTGAGGTAATCGGCGCGGGCCGTCTGTTGTCGCCATGACGCAGCGCCGGCCTGGTCTGGCCGAATGGCCACAGCACTCAGCAACAGAAGGCAGCTTCACTGCGCGCGCTGGGCAGAAGGCAGCCTTTCGACGGAAACGGCGTCGACATGGCTCGGTATGTTTCCAGCGGAATCATTCGGGGCATTAATTATTTTAGGGAAAGATTTGATTTGAGTAAAAGATTTGACAGTGAATTGCTGTCTACATTGCACCATTGAATACTATAGGTGAAGCAAGGAGCCTCGTCAAAAATCCCCCCGAATTCCGAAATGTACGATGCCTTTGATTTATGGTCTATGATGGGCTTGAGTAAAAGTCCATGAATTCACCATTTCGATTCGCGGTTATCGCGGTATCACAGGTAAAGACACGTGAGTAAAACGTTTCTCGTTTTACTGGGTTATCTCCTGCGCGTAGAAATGCACGGAGGATTGCAGAGCTGAATAATTCCCGGAAATTCCACTCATTTCTTCTGCAGTTCCTGAACTATGTACCGTGTACAAGGTTTGGCGCTTCGCTGCTCGTTTTACAATTGCAGCATAAGGGTTAAATGCACAGTGCCATATATAGTCATTTGTTTCTTCCGACCGCGTGACTTGCGTGACGAAGGAGCGCCGACTTAAAGCGCCCGTACAATTCATTCCCTCTCAGTACCTCTACAAAGGCCGCGTTGACGTCACGCACGGAACTTTCGCTCGGCTCCGTCTGAGCTCATCGCTGTCTCGCAGCTGTCCGCGCAGCGGTCACTTCCCCCTCGCCCTTCACCCAACAACTGGGCAAAGTGGGCGACGCGGCGCCTGGCAGGCCTGACAAAGCGTTTGTGCAGCGCCGGTGACGCGGCGAGATTAGTGGCTGTGAACACTGACCCGACGAGCGCCCTTCGCGTGTCGTCTGCATCGCGTGTCGTTCGCTGTCGAAAAGTTGGACAATGGCGGGAAGCCTGCGCAGTTGTCCCAGCTTCTGATGTCTGATGCCGCGACTCTGTTTCGTTGTTGCGGTGCGGCGGGCGCGACATTGTAGCGGCGAATTCAACGTAGTTGCAAATTTTCCTGTGACTCACATTCTTGACTCTCACTGCGCAAATTGCGTGTCTTCTTTCTTTTTACAGATTTGAAACACGAGCTGATATAGGAAACGCATATTCCACAAATGAAGGCGCTCTCGGAAAGCTTTAGTCAATGGTTCGCTTCATGGTATAGAAAGGCATGAATTTATCGCCATCGTTTTATCTGCAAGTATTATTGTAGCATGTTTACTCGCGCTTTAAATTTGCTCCCCTGCTCCTTTCTTTCTTCACTCTCTCTGAGTATTTTAATCCCCCTTCCCCTCGGTACGCAGAATAATAACATGCCAGCGTCCATACGCACACCTGCAAAAATATCTGCCCCCAATATAGAGCTTCTGTTTCTTTTGTGGAAGAGCTTTAGAGAAGAAAATTGTATGAGTACTCTGTAATGAGTCAGAGCCTCGCATATTATTTCCACCCAGTGCCAACAATGCAAAGGGTCCACCTTTGCATATGTAATGCAAGGTGTACTGACGTTACACCAATCTATTCCTGTCCAGATCGCTCATTTGGATTGTCATGCGCGTTCGACTTAGCGCTTCGTGATGCGATGAAAGCACAGAAGACCGCACTGTTGCATCGTTCTACCATTAAAGAATCCATGGCTGACGTATTAGCACGAACTGTAGATAGTGTCCGCGCATTCAACATTGCCCGCTCTTGCACTTTCGTGGTGACGCGTAAGAGAGAGCTTGCGCCCCGCTGATCTGCTACTCAGTATATAGACCTCTTTAACTTTCATGCGAGCCATTGGCCTCGGCGAGATACAGTTATCGGCTTTGGAAGTGCCAGACTATGTGTTCTGTAAAGGTTTCGTTTGAGTTGTCTGCCACTTCATATGGGTGTGGTCACTTATGGGATAGTATGCGAGGCCATACTTGCGAGGCAAACCTTTCCAGATTTCACTGAGTCGAAACTTTTTCCTGGGAGCTCTCATGTGAGTACATGGGAAAGGAGTAATCGTTCTGTTCGGCGTCCACTCAGCCAATACTGATGTCGTCTTTTTTTTTTCTTTTAGAATAAGAGGTCGAAGCCTATCGGCTGTTGGAGCCTAGAGAGAGATGCAAATGAGAGAAAGGCAGGGAGGTTAACAAGAGTTAAATGCTCCGGTTTGCTACCCTGCACTAGGGGAAGGGAAAGGAGAGGTAAAGACGGAAGGAAGAGCGTGGACAAAAATAAAAGCGTGAAAAAAAGACAAAAGGGAACGGGATGGTATCATTATAGTCTTTCTAATGGGCCACTGCCACGTAAAAAGGTCAACAAAGCCTTGACCGACTTTCGGTGCGACAACAGTTCATGTCGGCATTCCAAGACTGTCTGTCCTGAAAGTGGCCTGTCGTCAAGGCGGGCCAGCATGGCCGCTAGCGAAAGCCGGTGCGCGCTGTATCGAGGACAGTGGCAAAGTACGTGTCCTATAGTCTCCTCGCCGTCGCAGTGGCTGCAAGCCGCGCTGTCGTCCATACCGACTCGGAAGGCGAAAGATCTTGTGAAAGAGACACCAAGCCACAGTCGGCAAAGTACTGCTTTCTCGAGTCGAGAGAGTCCAGATGGGGGTCGAAGTCGAAGGGACGGGTCCAGTCGGTGCAAACGTGGGGGCTTCAAGCTTGGTGCGTTCCGTAAAGATCTTATGACTTCATTTGGAAGCACACGAATTTTCATTACTGCGTCTGTTCTTGAGAATGATATGGAGTCTTGCAAGCCCTGCTGAAATGCAGATCGTGCTGCTGCATCGGCATGTTCATTGGCCATTATGCAGCAGTGGCTTGGAATCCACTGTAACGTGATGTAATGTCCTTGCTCGACGAGGTGGTAAAGCAGCAGTCCGAGTTCTAGAACTAGTTATTCGTGGTGTCCGTGGCGTAAGGTAAAAACCAAACAGGGAAGAGCAGCCTTGGAGTCACAGAACACGCTCCATTTCTTGGGCAGTTCATCAGAAATTACCCGAAGTGCACAACGAATAGCAGCGAGTTCCGCGGCAGTCGATGTAGTCCGGTGAGATAGTCGAATCTTTACGGTGGAGGTTTTAGCAGGAAAGATCACCGATCCTGCAGACCCATTCACCGCGGTTGAAGCGCCAGTATGGATGATGATGCTCGTTGTATGTCTCGTACAGCAAGAGCAGTGAAAGCTGCTTGAGTGCTGGAGACGAGAGTTGTGCTTTTGTTCGTATTCCTGGTACCATTAGTCGAACTTTTGCTTAAGCCAAGCACCATGGTGTAAACGGAACTCTCGCTGGAGCTGTATAACCTGATGGAAGGTATGCACGATAGGGCAAAATTGTCTGACAAAAGGCCGAGAGAGAGAGAGAGAGAGAAAGGTAAAAGAAAGACAGGGAGGTTAACCAGAGATTATCTCCGGTTGGCTAACCTGTACTGGGGGAGGGGCAAGGGGATGCGATAGGTGAGAGAGAGGATAAAAAGATCTTTAAAAATTAAAAAAAGAAAAACCTACACACGCACACACACGCACGTACGTACACACGAATTGTTTCTGTGGGCACTGTCACGCAGCCCGCAAAGGCGTTCCTAATGTTACGCAGTGTCACCGTACTATCCTACGTCACACAGTGTACAGTCAAAATTTGTCAGAAAGTCCCGTGTCTTTTAAGTACCGCAGCAGCGCCTTCATAGCGGATCGCGCTGATGTTCGCGTAGGCCAGTTTCCAAGGATCTTGTTTTCTGTCATTGGGCGCTTGTCCAGTTTGTCTAGGGTGGCTGAGTGGACTGCTCTTTGCGGGTTGAAACGAGAGCACTGACAAAGAAGGCCTAATATATTATTAGGCCACCAGTCTATAGCTATGTCACATAAAAGTACGGCCAAAACAAATTTTATTCAAACCGCTACACCTGTTTCTTGATCAGCGCATTTTTCTTTCTCGGATGGGAAATCAGAGAATATGAAATGCAACAAAAGAGTTAAAAATAAATGTCGTGCAAATAGGTCAAGTGGTTGTCTCATGAAAGCCTTTATGCGTTTTCCGTATGTATTTAAACAGCGAAGTCGCAGTTGGCCCCGAGATAAAGCTTCCTATTAAATAGAGCACACACCCCTCCCCTTGCTCCCCTTCGCTACAACTCCGACCTCCACCCGGGCTTCACCGACGTGAGGCATCGCTTCTATACTGTGGTTGGGTGTGGCTTTCAAGAAGGCGTACACTACTTTTTGAACATCTTGAAGAGGCAGCGCAATATGACGAAGACAGAAACACACAGGACAGCGCTGTCCTGTGGGTTCCTGCCTTCTGTCTTCGTCATATTGCGCTGCCCCTTCAAGATGTTCAACCAGTACCAACTCGCTCAAATGTCGATCCTTGTACACTACTTTGATTGGAATGACCAACAGTGCTGCATGCGATGCCTGCTGCATGGAAGAGGACATCGAACATTTATTGTGCCATTGCCATCTATTTCAGACGGAAAGACAAACATTATCTGTCGCATTGCGAAGACTGGACCATTGGCCATTGTCTGTGCAGGTGCTACTTGAAGACCATCCCCATCGCTCGTCGGCCCACAAAGCCATGAAGGCACTCTTGTCTTTCTTGAGGGCGACTGGCCTATGTGAACGCCTTTGACTCGCTCAGGCCCTACGCGTGTGTGCGCGAGGTCACCGCGGCTATTTCCTCTTTCTCGCTCCCCAGAGTAGGGTAGCCAACCAGATACATTTCTGGTTAACATCCCTGCCTTCTCTCTTTATTTCCTCCTCTTCCTCCTCCTATCTGAAAGCCACGTCCAATTTCGTACGCAGCTACACCGGTGCGCCACTTTCAGCGTGACTTTCATCATGTAGAATACGGCATTGAGCCGAAGGACAGCGGTAATGCATACGAAAGCGGCCGCATGGGCGCGCCAGCTCTTCTGCTGCCTGGGGTTGTATATAGACATACGTATTTTTTGTGTGTGTGTGCGCGCTGGTTTGGCTAACCGAGACGAGGAAAACCTGATCAGCCCCGGCGATCGACACCCATGATAGCTGGAACGATGACCAATGGAGCGGCGGCTTTAGCTGTGGCAAACAAGTACATTTGTTTTGCAGCGCCGACGCCTGGTGTTCACGAGGACAGCGCACGGGTAGTCCGTTAAAAAAAGTAAAGGCGAAAACGTACCATGCCTGAGCGTGGTGTTTTCGCGAGGAAAAAGAAAAAAGAAATCGTCTTATAGGTTTCAGTCTGTCTCCTGCAGTGCGGATGCGAGGTCGAGCATTCCCTGGAGATTCCATTAAGGACGACAGTATGTAATAAATGTTGTTCACTGGTGCGTAAAGTTCGCGCACGTCCGCAACACCTTCTTGGTATGCGCTTGTAATGCTCGCTCTCGGACACTTTCACCAGAGTGGCATTTCGTCTACTTGATTGTCCTGTTCGTGAATGTGTGACGCAATGTTCTTTCAGTCAGCTCGAGTTGGGTGGTGCTTACTGTGGTCCGTAGCGTTCTGCGGTGTTATTTTCTTTCCCCTCCTCTGTTGATAGACGATCGCTCGCGCAAGGGGCGCACAATAGGTGCAAGACATACGGGACCGGGACATGCTTTTCCCTTCGTTATACGTGTAATTAGGCCTTTGAATCGACTTCTGTGTTTTCTGAAAATGCGGGTTTTTCAAGCAAGTATTGCGACTAGTGAGCTGTGTCTTGACGGCAAAATTCATTCGGCCTCTACAGCGTGTAAACAACTGTAAAGAATCATCGCAAGAGAGAGAGAGATGGGTTCATTATCGATGCTGAATATGTTTACCTTCCCATACACCTAACATGCTGCTTTAAAATCTGAACTCTTCTCTCTCTTTCACTATCCCGTCCCGCTCCCAACGTGTAGCAAACTGTGCAAAGCCTCACTATCTATCCAGATGGCATGGGTGATGCATGAAATAACTCGTTAATAATACGCCGTGCACACCGCATAACACGCTCAAGCAGGCACCATAAAAGGTAGTGCCAGAATCCCTAGTCAAGGCCAGTGCGCAGTCCCCATCTCCTCAAAGCAGACGCAATCCGTTTACGTTACTCTGATCTGGCTTCGGCGTGGCTTCGACGTGGTTTTGACGGGGCTTCCGCGCGGCCCTTCAAAAGACTTCTACTGCAGCCACGTTACCCAAAGTACTCTTGTTTACTACGAGAACGAAAGGCGAAAACTCTAAGGACATTATGAAGAGCCCGACAGGCGCCTGAACAGCGCGGCACTCGTGGCACATATATTAATGCTTACATGGCGTATTTCTCCGGAGTCCCACGTACCGTGCATTGAGCCAACACCACCTAAATTGCACGAGGCCTGTTCACTCCGATCCATGACGTTATGCTGCCTGGCCCGAAATTTCCATTGCCAAGGCTGGCGTGACGAAAGTGGTGACGTCAAAATGACCGCGGCTTACTTGGGAACATCTCCATTAGATTATATGGCAGTTGGGCCAGATAGCATGACGTCATGGATCGGAGTGAACATGCCTTGTGCTATCTAGGTATTGTTGATTGGGCGCATATTCAAGTTGCAGTTGTAACTCAAACCTAACCGACTCGTACTGCGTTTGCAGAAACCAACATTCATGCCACGTTAGCCGCTTACCGTTCCGCGTTCTCGCTGTAATAACTGAACGATTATTTTGTCCTCTAGTGTGGCATCTGAACGCTGCCTCAACACGAGGTCGCGGGTTCCGTACTCATTACTAGCGGCCGCAAACCTACATAGCGACGACAACCGACAAAAAATTTGTGTACGAATTGTTGCACGCAATATAATTATAAGTGGCCAACACTAATCAAGAGTTTTCCATTATGCAGCATCCATATACTTACCGCATGGAAGCTTTGCAATCAATCAATCAATCAATCAATCAATCAATCAATCAATCAATCAATCAATCAATCAATCAATCAATCAATCAATCAATCAATCAATCAATCAATCAATCAATCAATCAATCAATCAGTTTCGTCACAACTTAATTGTTAACTTTTAGGTTTTTAGCGCACAGAAAGGGACGAGAGACAGAGGTACGACGCGGACACAGCGCTCTCTGTCTCGAGAGACCTCTGTCTCTCGTTCCTTTTTGTGCGCTAAAAACCTAAAAGTTATGGAATACCAACATGCCCACACCTACGCTCTCTCATTCTTAACTTCGCTCTCCGCGGCAAGACTCGTTATCCGTATAAGCAAGCAAGGAGCGCAGTCTGCTGACAGGAGGCGGAGGCCCACAGTGCTACTTATAAGCTGCAGGCGAGCGTAGCCTTGCAAATAAGTCAAAACAGCGTACGTCAATATTTCCTTCCCCGTTTCTAATGGGTACGTCATTGTGAGGGTAAGCAAGCTTTGAAACGTTTTGGACAATATACGCGTTAATCTAACTCGCGCCCGTGAATAAGTAAAAGCGCTGGCTATTCCCAGCAACGTGTATGAAATTCTTTTCATCTCTGGTATGAATATACCTGTCACGTGCCTTGTATCGGTCTGCGGGGCGCCGTCAAGCTATTTCTTCGCAGCTTTTATCCCAGGCGTCCAGCCAGAATATCTTTTGGCAAATGAAGATAATTGAATTGAACCCGCGCCACGGTGGAAAGATGTTATCTGGACGTCGTTTTATTAGCCTCATAGAATTTAATCTTCAATTCCTGTTTATCTACAACAGCTTATTAGCACAACATGCCTAGTGGTTTCACTCATACCTTTGCTGACATGCACTCTCACGTGAACTGAAATTTTCCGTGAGACGATCAACATCATGGCCTTCTGAGCTGTCGCGTGAAAAAGAAGTCCCATTCCTTGCTTCGTTGTATCTTGAAAATCTTTCTGCTGGCGCCACGGGAGCGATTATCGGCGCGACAAAGTGGCGACACTGTCGTTCAATTCTGTAGCATACGGGGAAGATGACCAATGTCGGTTCGACCTTGTTGGCGTCGGAAAACAGATATTAATGTAAATCAGCTTTCGCAGCCACACCCCGGCGGAGCGTACAGTTCGCGACACCTTCGTTAATTGGTGCTTTCCAAGATTGCGGGCTCGGCGCCCAAAACGAACGGGTTTGCTATGTCGAACTGCCATGAATAAACAGGGAGCGGCGTCGAACGCGGCCTCCTTTTTCCGCATACACGATTAGTCTCTGACGCAGCAAAACGTCGGGAGCTATTTTTTAAAGTAGTCCCGCCTCGTTATCCGAACCTTGCACGGGCGCCCCTTAACACCCTCCCCTGGAGACCTTAACATTCTTGCCTCTCGTGCACGTTTGACCTTTTACCTCACTGTGCATTTTTCAAGGCTATTTCTCACCAATTCTATGCGGTGCACTGAAGGCTAGGGCTCGTGGGAACCAATCAGTAACGAGATCCAGCCGCATGTGCCAGATAAGGGAGGATGACTGGCCCATTGTGCTCTGCTGCAAGTCCTTCCGTGAAGCCTGCAGTCCGTCGACGTCACATGCAGGAGGGTGATCAGAGGCGGACAGTGGATGGAGGAGCCCATTCTCTAGTTCTCTCTTCTGCTTGGTTGACCCGACCAGTAGCTCTCGGTGTACTGCACGGAACATGTGACACGGAGCAAAACTATGAATGATGGTATAGCTTAAAATGGGGAGACCACCCGCAGCAACTTAACTGGGTGTGGTACGCCGTTATGTTAGTCGAAGCCCTCACAACGATCGTTCTCGTCAGCCGGTTGGCCAGCAGAGTGCCCTTACTGTAACCAGGGTCGAACCACTATTGTTAAGTTTGTGCAGGCGGACTACTTAACGAAGCATTTTTTATTTGTTTTCTTCCTCTGCGCACCGGTATTTTTTCTTCGATATGAGGCATTGCATAGTCATATGTACATCAATTCTAATATTGAGTCAAGTTATCTTGTAACAGTACACTCACTTTAACAACGAACTGCTATACAGTTTATGGTGCTGTGGAGCGCTTTTAAAAGTAATGAAAACGTTATCGCATGTCACAAGCGCGCGAACTTTGTAGCGCATGATTTCAATTTAGTTTTTTTTTTCGTCAGACCCTTGAATGAGCATTTATAACGCAGAAGAATTATAATGTATTGTTTTATTATTGCAATTAGTACTTTAATGTTAGTGATCGGCAATGTTTGTGTCATTTGTTTATCCCTAATTGTGCGTATTGACCACGTTACCGCCTTTGACTCTTGATTGTCGATAGCTTAAGGATGATCATGCTAGTAAAAGAAAGGTCTAGGCGCACTCCGCCTCCAACCAGACGTAAAGTACTCTGAAGACAAGATTGATCGGCTTTTTTTTTTATGTGATAGAAGACGTTGTACGCCGAAGTACTGGCGGAAGCGTAAGCAAGAAAACTTTGAAACTACCACAAAGGCGCACGCGTCTTTCATTGTGAGGAACGATGTCGCGTTCTCCCTTCACTATCTTGTTTTTCTTCAGTCACGTTTTTCGTTTGTCTCGTAACGCCTTAGTTATCTGCTCCTAAGCGCCAGCTCGTAAACTTACCATTCTCCCATCCGTGAGATTGTTCGCGAGCACCGCCTGGCGCCTCTATTGTGTTGTTTAACCGTGGCGCGCGCAACGGCGCTGTCCCGCCGTTGTACCATGCAGTAATGCCACGCAGTAATGCTGAAACAGGAGCTGGTCTCTGCCTACTAGGGCACAGTGCACACGAACGTTCTGTTTTCCTCGCCGGTACCGTCTGCTCTTCAGAACACTTAGCAGACGATATTCTTTGTTTTTCGTCTGTTGCAAATTTTCTCCCGCGAATAGAGTGAGGTCTTGCGTATACATTCACAGTTCTATTTCCAGCCATTACCAAACGACCACTTCTAAAATGAAGAAGCGCGAAAAATGAAGGGTGAATGAATGAATGAATGAATGAATGAATGAATGAATGAATGAATGAATGAATGAAGAAGCGCGAAAGAAACTTTCATGAAAACGTTCTGTATGCACGATAAATCTTATTGCTTGGCTGTTCCGCCAACCAGCGCTGGTCTTATATATACCGTCTTAAGTGCCATAACCCGCAGGCTACACACGTAGAAACTGAGCAAGCACTTTTCAGTCGCGCAGACACTGTGCGTACCGAGCAAACGCTACCGACAAAACAAATGTGCCCGACACTGTTCCACGAATTCCAACGCCACAGTTTCATTCGCAAAGCGGTTGCTGCGTTAAGTAAACCGGCGCTCTTTTCCCTTTCAAAGTTTTAAAAAGACAGCGCGGACTTGAATGTTCTGATTATTTTTCGCAGTCTAGAGTTAGCATCGTTCTGAACAAAATTTATACGAACAGCATATGGGTAAGTCATACAGTGTTATCATACATCTTAAAACATTAGGTGTTGCACTGCAGTAACCTGTATAACTTGCGCTTGAAAAATTAACTGCGATCGTTGAAGGAAAAAAAAGAAAGCCGGTTACCTTCAGTTGTGAAAAAAAAAGTATGCCCTCGTAAACATTCCCTTGTTTAGGGCGTATATTCTACTGGCCCGCAAGCAATCGCCTCGGCATTATCTTGTGCAACATGGCGGACAGCGCAGACGATGGTACAAGAGCTACGAACAGGACAGATGTGCTGACTAGTTGATGCCACTTGCCCCGTCGTCTGCGCTGTTCGCCATGTTGAACGCAAGTGAACCAGAGATATACATTATATATATATATATATTATAGGAATAGAATCGAACGAAATGAATTGCTAAAACATACCGGCCTAGCCGGTATCACATAGCCATTAATTTCGTTCGATTCTATTCCTATTTTATATATCAACCAACGATATACATGCCGGTATAACGTAGCCATTGTTTCCGCTCGATTCTTTTTTCTAATCATCCACCACTCACCATTTGTCCATCTTCGTGATAACGTAGGTGGAGCGCAGCTGGGACTCCTGGTAGTGAAACACGGAAAGGAAAATGATTATAATAGAATCATCGTATTATCCCGGCTCCGCTTAGAATAGTCCTCTATTTCGTTTAGATTCCCTGGCGCTGCACACAACTGACCAGAGAGAATTTCGAAGCGCGTCCAAAGAACGATCCGTGCGCCCGTCTAGCGCGCGCGCGATGTAG
Source organism: Dermacentor andersoni (assembly GCF_023375885.2). Taxonomy (NCBI): domain Eukaryota; kingdom Metazoa; phylum Arthropoda; class Arachnida; order Ixodida; family Ixodidae; genus Dermacentor; species Dermacentor andersoni. Next base: position 18,718,005 of record NC_092817.1, read on the forward strand.
CGCGCTCCGGAACCCATTCTTTTCTCGGTGAATCGGTTTCTGGAGCGTCTCGAGAGCGAATATTTTGACGCGCGCCAATCCGTGAAGTCGTTGGACGAGAGCGGCGCCGGCGCTGCCTTTGCATTAGCGGTCGGTGCGGCGTCGGCCGCGGCGCTATAGTGAAGACAAGATAAACTGTCTGGGCGTTTGGAATAATGGGAGAAGGGGTGTGTGTATGTGGAAGAGAGAGAGAGAGAGAGAGAGAAAGTTGCCTCCGAGGAACGAAAGCTGCATCGTCGCCTCACTTCAACTCTGATCGACGTCGTCCACGTCTGGTATGTTCGCAGGCGCCGTTCGTTCTTGGAGCGATTTCATTGGTGCTTGCAGTTCCCGTCCATCTAAGCTTTTTGTTGTCTCGTGGCGATGAAAATGTTGCTTTGCTGTTTTGGAAAGAAGAGAGAGGAGGATGGTGTGAAGGAGTGGAAAAAAAAGAAATAAAGAAAGAAGAAAGGCATGCGAATGAATACCGTGTGCTGGGTCTTCATCGATCCGTGGATGTTATAGGCATTGTACGAGAAACTTCTGAACCGCTGTTTTCCTGGAGGAACTTGTTCGAGTGATCGAAGAGGAGGGAGACTGCGGCGAAAGTATCTTAAAACATCCGTGGTCCGTTTTGAGTTCGAAGCGCGTTTATTTACTCCCAATCCGCCGACGTCGCTCGACGCTTCGTTTTTTTTATTTTATTGCTTAAGCTTCAAGCAGCACTGTGGAAACCTTTACAATAAAGGTTTGCCGACTTGCCGCAACCCGTATCTACATAAAGATGGTTATCACATTAAGAAAATGTCACCATCACCGGAAGGCGCATACTGCGCTTTTACGGGCCAGGGATATAAACGGCAACAATGCCACACCCTGTGGGCGTCGGTCTGGAGAAGTGGGTTATCATACTTGCTGTGCAGGGTGCTTAGGATATCTATATGTTTTAATGTTGCGGCACTTGATTCTAACCGGTTATATATTTCTTTTTCTTTCTGTGCGTCTGCCATGACCGCCGACTTATCGCTATCTTGCGCAACACATGTTTTGACGCGTGGCGCGCAACAAAAAGGAAAATACACTGTTAAGAAACAAGATTGATGTCTGACTGACCTGGTTGTTCTGATTTCCTCAAATAATTATTCTTGTTGTCGCACAACCAAACTATACAAGCTTTGTGAGCGATGGGCACTTCCGAGTGTAGTATAATGTGACTACGAACGGATCTCATTCACGAGGAAGGGTGGCGCGTTCTCGGTGCCTTCCTTTAATTGCCGAGAAACGACCGGAAAGCGGAAGACGTTCCACAAGCTTGAGTCGTGTCGCGTACGCTCACGTTCGTGCTTTTGATTTGCGCGCCGCTCCGCGTGACCCAATTCTGGCCCGGCCCTCTGAGATGAGTGAGCGAAGCGCTTGTTCGAGTTCGAGTTCTAAAGCGGCCCGCTTCCAGCGTCCACTTACAAATCGGATTCTCGGGCCGGCCTGCACGGAAGCCCAGGTAGAACGGAAGGGCCAAATTGCATTAGGTACTATACGCCGAAGGGAGCGGAGCGAAGGCTATTACGAATTCAAGCTTGTCGTATTCAGATGAGGCTCATTAGAAGACAAGCACGGCCGCTTCCGGGAGTTCCATCATGGCGGCGTTACTTGTATACGGGGAAACGGGAAGAAAAACCAAGAAGCGGTTCCACATTTCGGCGGCCAGTGTACGCGAGGCTATAAGGACATCGGCTCAGACAGTGATGAACGCGCCTGGTCTGTTTGATCAACGCGAGTGAAATGCTGTGCACCCTGCAGTACTGCCGAGTCGCAAAAGGGTTCCGCGAAAAAGAGATCAGCAGTCTGGTTCTCTGCTCTGTGCTTCTCTTCCGTCTCCGCTTATGCGTGCGCCTGGTGCGCCCGGGAATGCCGACACGTGCCTCGCATCCTGTCCTATGACCGCGGTGCGTGCCCCCTCGAGCGAGCCTGACGCATAGGGACTGCTCCTTGTCTGCGTATTTCACCGCTGGCCGCCCGCAAGCGGTCTCTTCCGAAACCCCTTGAACGTCTGGTCACTCGTTACTGTTTTCTTTCTTTTCTGTCCATTTTTTACGAGCTTTTGGTTACACCATTCAGGGGCGATGTCGTGTTATCGCTGCGAGTGCACGCATGCTTACGTTCTAGTTTATACTTCTTCAGCACGGTTTGGCTAACAACCATGAAGTGCTCGTCCGCGATAACTCTGGCGAAGGAACGGCCAGCAGGGTGAGTTGTCGGCTTTGTGAGACACGAAGAGATTATATGGCTCTGGCATCCAATAAAAAAAAAAAAAAAAGCCAGCGGAAGTGGTGTTCAGCACTCTGTTGTTATGTATGTTTTGCTGGAGCGTAATGAGCAGTTAGTGATCAAGTTGGATCAGTCTAGATGAGGCTTACTTGACCTGAATGGTACCTCTTTTTCTCCAGAGTGCTGTATTCCAATTCAACACGGCGTCGCCGCTTTCTGTTATCTTGCTTCACTTCGCCTTATCAGTCTCGGCGTTCATCGTGAGGGTTCTGGACGTTTATATCTAACCTGATACTGCTTGGGAAAACATGGGGAAGGCGGGAGATGGAAATTCAAGACGATGAGCAAAACGAGAACAAGGTAAAAGCGGGAGCCAAAGTTTCGACATGTCGACTTGTCTTTCTTGAAAAAGGCAAGTCCGCTTGTCGAAATTACATTGGCTCCCCCTTTTACCTTGTTCTCGTTTTGCTCATCGTCCTGATACTGCTTGGTCACTTGTTACTTATGGTACAATCGACTGGTTCCTACTACTGGTTCCTACGACTGCCCTCCCATGGAGGGCAGTCGTCCGAGGAGCCCCGTGATCGAAATTCTGTCGGACTTTGGTCCCGCTCCCAGCTGGAAGGCGAAAGCACCCCCGAGCTCTCTGAGCTAGAGCACCGTGCTCTGAATGAACCAGGTGAATGTGTTCCTAGCATTAGACTTCTACGGGCCGATTGTTAACGGCACCTCAAGAGCGCTCTAGAGCACTCGTAAGGGGCCACTCGAATGTACCATTAGGCCGACCTCGTACGCTCTAGTCCTTCATCGTTAATTGGCTTCCTGACAAATATACCTACCCTGTTCTGCCAAGATTTAGGCAAGCCGTCCCAATTTCTGACCCTTTGCTCAGAATATCCGCGATGATTTTGACCATTCATTCTACCGCAGCCGCGCTTCAATGGGCCCGAAATGCGGCTGCTTGTCGAACAAGAAACCCTCAAGACGGTCGAAATTTGCTGGGGTGACATTTGCTGATGAGTCGTAGGCAGATTTGCAGTGAAGCTCTGTTCATACCGCAACCGAAATGCATGCTCTGTTAGAGTTCTCCAGCCCATCGCCACCACAAGGCTGATCACTACTATCATACATCCATGACATGGTAGCTTCGCTCGACAATTGAATCAAAGTGTGCTTTACGGGACCTGCAGCAGGCTATATTGGCCGGTTCCTTAACGTAGTCCCAGTTGCCCTTTCGGACATAAAAAGAAAGCAAGAAAGAAAGAAAGAAAGAAAGAAAGAAAGAAAGAAAGAAAGAAAGAAAGAAAGAAAGGGAAGATGGGTAATGGAACTAAATCGCATACACCTAGCGACAAAACCTTCAGTCGACGTCGTCTTTGGTGGTCCGAACTACAGTGGCAAAGCCACTGCGCTGTTGCCCCTGGCTACCATACGTATATGCATAACGACACGCTTCCACGAACGGCGGGTTGCGAACGTTCACGTCGGGTAATCTGCGTTGGAAGGTAGCGCTATGTTACACAGCCGAATTCGCGTGCCGGGCGACAGCGAGTTCGTCAATATGCATACGTTTGCGACGAGACATCTCCGCGTGCGCCTCTGAAGCAGCCTCTGTAGCTATTCTGTTGTGCAGCGCACGACCTAGGGTGCGGCGGTGTCTCGCGTATTTGCCTGCAGGCGACAAGCAGGCTCCCCAGCTAGCTGCTCGCCCACATAGAGCGACACTCGAACTTAGTGGGGACGCATCGGCGCGCTCTTATGTGCACCGATTGCGCCCTGATCAAAGGGAGGGCGTTATTAAAACGCCGTTATTCTCGACATGCGTGCTACCCCCTACCCCCCTTCACCTCCTCCCGGCTTTTTCAGCGAGTCGCCTGCATGGTTCCCCCCGACGTACTTCGAGCGAAGTGATCGTGCGAGCTCCACGAAAGAAGAAAGGGGGAGGGAGCGGGGGTACCCCCCATTAAGACTTATCTGGCGGGTGTATCTCGCAGCAGCGGCAGCAGCACCGACGCGTCTGCGCGCATCTAGCCCTCTAATTGGTCTTTGCGGCAATCTGCGCACGGCTGCTGCCTCTCTGCCCGGCAGTAGATATATCTTTGCTTCGCCGATTCTAGCCGTATTTCTTTTTGTGCGTCTTCGGCGTCTTCTTCGTCTTCAACAGCGATGCTGTTGCTGCGGGCAATTCATCATCCACGCTTCAACGAGGAAGTTGCTTATGTTGTCGCTGCGGGTAAATGACCAGCTAGCTCGCCTCCTCCTCCCCCACGAAGCAGAGAGGAGGAGCGGTGGGCCTTCCTGATGAGAGGTGAGGCTGCACGCTGCGTAGACGAGACCAGCCCCTGGGCTCTGTAGCGGCAGTGCTAACACGGGAGAAAGGGTGCGTTGTAGTAGGACGGGGGGTTTAGGACTAGCACACTTCGACGCGGTGGTCCCCCGAACAAAATCATGTCTGAATGCGTGTGTGTGTGTGTGCGCGCACGCGCTCCGGGCCTGCACGTTTTCGGTTTTGATTCGAACACACTCTCACCGGCGGCGTTCTCAATTGCCTGACTTATCGCATTAAGGGAAGGGCTGCGATATCGGCACATGTATCTCCGTGTTCTGCGCGCGTGCGCGCGCACCTACGCGCACGCGCTTGCTTCGCCCGGGCAGGAAGCGTCCGACGTTATTTGTGTTCTCGGCGGGCCGGTAAATACTCTCCGGGTGGTTTCGAGCCTGGGCTGTTATCTGACTGCACCCACTCAATTATTCCCCGTTGCTCGCGACTCAATGCGGCTCCTTTCTTGGCCACGGGCTGGGCCGCTGTTTCGTACTGAAATCGACTTCCTCGCCGTTGCTTGGCTTGATTGCTGTTCTACAGTTGCGTACGGTGTATAGCCACTACCGTAGTTGGTGGCTGGCCGCTGATGCAGTTGTCACTTCTGTAAATGCAAGGTCAAGGATTTGGTGGACTTCCACCGTCCTGTAGAAAGGTGTTCTGTGAGTTTCGTGCACAACTTTTACATTTTTGCGTGCCGAGGACTGTGACGTGCTGCTGGCACAGCTCTGTTTTAATCGTGCTCCGAAATGACATGGGAGCAGGATGGAGCTGATGCTGAATGAGAAGTTCAAAAGACAATGAAAGAGCGGCCTCGTGCTTCATGATTTTTACGCGCTTTTTAACGTTGCAACTATATAAAGCATTGTTTTCGTCCTCCCTTCGGTACAGCTTACCTGTACTACGAAATACTTGCACTACGAATATTCGCAAACTCCAGAGCGTGCAAGCCCAAGCACTAAGGACTTGTCTCGGTCTTCCCAAAACTACGTCATCGATTGCGACAGTGGCCATAGCCAGAGACGCTCCTTTGACAGTCTACATTGATACACATGTCCTTAGAGCACACATCCGACACCCGACTAGGATTCCCTCACACCATCTTGCTTGCTTGCCAGCAAAAAGGCCACTTTCAACTTTTACTAAAACTATTGTAAGACATCTGTCCTACTTGCCATCAGAATTTACGCCCGCTACACGATTGTCAGATCCATTGTGGTGTCTGCACCAGACGCAAGTGCAACCGACAATTCCAGGAATCAGAAAGAAAGCTGGAGCGCCATTGCAAGCTTTGAAACAAGCAACTTTCGAGCACATTCACAACGTGCACAGATTCCGGCAACATGTATACACAGATGCTTCAGTAAAACTCTACAGCTCTGCTGCTGCAGTCATCATCCCGGCAAAATCTGAGGAAATCAAATTAAGAACTTCATGTGTGACCACATCGACGGGTGCAGAACTCGCGGCGCTCCGTGCTGCACTTTATTTCACCAAGCAGAAGCCACCGCAACAATGGACAGTCTTTAGTGACTCCAAGGCAGCCCTTCAGTGCATACGAAGCCCAATGCGCCACGGACCCAATGACCAACTGGCCTCATAAATTCGGCACATATATCATCAAAGCCATGACAAGGGACACAACATAATCTTTCACTGGCTTCCAGGACATCGTAACATAAGCGGGAATGACCTCGCCGACGAAGCCGCCCGATCTGCACATGAAAGTGGTCAACGAGTCTTCATTCCTCTTTCGCTAACAGACGCTGCGGCTGAGCTGCGATTGATGTCCCGTGAGTGTACTTTGGCCCTGTGGGACTCAAATGTTTTCACCATGTGTCGGTTGCGTTCGTTGTCTCCGGACATACGGATGCACCTCCCGCCTGGGTTACCACTACGTGAACAGACCAGGCTCTACCGTCTGTGGCTAGGCGTTGCCTTTACGAACTCATATGCTTTCCTTATTGGAATGGCCAACAGCCCCACGTGCGACACATGTAACATCGACGAGACGCTCGCACATATTATCTGTGTCTGCCCGCGATACAGTGCTCAGAGACAAGTGATGTGCAGAGTACTGGACCAGTTGGACAATCGCCCACTTTCAGAACTAAAAGATTTAGGCCAATGCTCCGAAAGAACATCCGCGTTGAAGGCCTTACTCGCGCTATTAAGGTTCTTGCGGTCTACGGGGCTTCACGGCAGACTCTAAGAATGCCGCCCCTACCGCACTGTAGTGTACGCGCTTTGTTCGTGCTTGTCTCCCTTTCTTTCTATCTCCCCCTTCCACTCTGTTTTCCTTTTTATCCCACTTAACCCTTCCCCCTGCGCAGGGTAGCCAACCGGAACTACCTCTGGTTAACCTCCCTGCCTTTCTCTGCATTATTTTCACTCTCTTTCTCTCTCATACGCGCTTCCCATCCAGAACTCGACGGTTCCCAAGGATTAGTCCGATTAGAGACTCTGATGTATTGATGCTAATGCATCTCAAAGCATTCCTGTACGTGCACGAATAAAACTTACTTTTAATACGCTCGAGTGAATTAAGAGCTCAAGTTATTATAATTGGTTGGTTCCACTTCATTGCGCATAGATTCATGCGTTTGTAGAGAGGTTAATTTACGCTTGAAGATTTTCGAACACTGAAACCATGGAATATTCGGATCGTGTCACTTATCAGACAACCTTAATTCTCCTGTTTAGCGCAGGCAAAAGCCAGTGCCTACAGTGGCCTGAGAGATGAGAATTGTTAGAGCTGAAAGCGAACAATGAGAAGAAATCAATGTTTATGAGAGCCCCTGCAGCAATACAGGGTGTGCAAAATTCTGGAAGTGGGCTTTTCCACATTGTTCAGCTGCCTTACACAAGATAGCTCACCTTCTGCTCGCGGAACCATTGAGCAGATTGTAGGCCTGTGAACAGCGCGCATGTATTAAGGAAGAGATGTTGGCAGTGGCATCGCTACCAGCTCAAGGCCTCCTGCTTTGTTTCTAGGGTGACATTTGCAATCATGTGTCGGTCAAACAAGATATGTGGGTAGGCGAACTATTTCGGGATGAATGCAGCACTCGATGTACATACAGGTGTACATAAGTACGATGTACATAAAGCGAGCAATATAAGCCGTTAGAAACGGAGCGTAAACCCCTGTAAGAAAGTGCTCGACCGCTTCCTTAATCTCGACCGCTTCCTTAATATCATGAGATACAAGTCTCGTAGTGGCTTTACGTGTAAATTGTGCAGTACGTCGGGAAACTCGGTTGTATTAGGCGCCAGCGTGTACGTGTTAGCAACAGGTCTGAGCGAGAAGTTCTCCCACGAGTGTCGTATATCAACGAATGGCCTGGGGGCTTGCGAGATATTAATTTTCTCGCCTTTCGAGGTGTTTCGTGGCTCAATACCTCCACAATCTGGGGCACTTTTCCATGTGCTAATAATCGTAATTAACTCACCGGCGCACTGACCTTAAAGCGGCATAATAGGTAAAGAAAAGTTACAGGAAAGACTTGGAACTCGCGAGCTACATCGCAACGTATAGCGACCTTGTTCTGACACCTTGGGTAATGCTTTCCTGGATCAGTGGATTTTGCAAGCGTCTTGGTACGGATTTTCCCGCTGGACTGGTCTCAATTTTTCCCAGACGGCCGTCCGATGATCAGCTGCGCGGCGCTTTTCACGGAGAAAATTGCGCATAATTTGAGCCCTTTGCCGCCATAATTATTTTGGAGGATGCCATTTGCAATTTAATTTACTGGACCATGCCATGACAGGGGGCGAGTCTGCACGCGTTTGTATACCGTGGAGGATAAATGAAACGCGAACTGAATAATTCAAATTATGGCGGATAAAAGGAATGACATTGCCGAAGGCTTTGGGTTATTTATGACGACGGAGGTAAGCTATAATACCTATATTAAGCTTTGACTATGAAGATGACGAAGAACGGTACACAGCGGCACACGAAACATGCATCCCTTGTGCTGTTTCATTATGTTATCAATAAGTCAGCAACGCGTTTATGGGGTCAGACTCGCAAATAAAAGAAAATAAATTATGAGGTTTCACGTGCCAAATGCACAATATCATAATGAGGCACGTCGTAGTGGGGAACTGCGGACTAATTTGCACCACCTGGGGTTCTTTAACGAGAACTGAAATGTAAGTACACGGGTGTTTTCGCATATCGCCCCTATTGAAATGCGGCGACCGTGGCAGTAATTCGATCCCGCGATCGACCTCGTGATTGGCAGCCTAACACCATAGCCACTTAGCAACCACGGCGGGTTGAGACTCACAATATGTATTTACGTAAGCTAGACTCGTAGTTACGTTACAAAATTTATTTTCCTAGTCTAATATGGCTGCAAACTATGAATGTCTCTGGACTGTATAAAGTTCTATGGACTGTTTATAGTTCGCGGGCTGCCGGCAGGTTATAGACTATGCGTTCAGAAATCTCCAGACTGCCATGAAGCCTCTGGCGTCTTAGAAGTGCTGTTTTACTGTTTTAGTCTACAATTATTTACGAGGGAAGAATGTTGTGGTCATCGTTGCGTCATGATTTCGCTGGTTGTTACCACGAGCTCCAGCATCCAACTTTGTGGCTAGATGGCTGGCCAGTTGACTACGCAGCGCGTTTACACGTACAAATTCCTGGAGCTGAATCAGTGTGTTTGGCCGGGCCAGCCTCCCCGTCAAGCGTTACGATTTGCCGACATTTGTTCTTGAGAACCATTCTATAGGAAACACCCGTGACCGCAATCGCTACAGCAATCTAGCCAAGAGACAAGCCGTCGTAGGACGACATGCAGTTTTAAACGCTATCTTTGCCACCTCAGCCACATTCCGAGGTCTTTGGTTCGGAATGACGTTTCTAACCAATAGCCAACTGATTGGCGGTGACATTTAGTGAGGGCGAGAAGGGTGGCGTGAGTGAGTGTGTTTCTCACCCGGTATTGGACGGATGGGTCGCCGGATGGGTCGCGAGGCCGATAAATGAGCTTATTTAGCGATCAGGGCCACTATCTTGTACACGTTCGAAAAGCCGACGTTCGATTTCGCCTCACGCGATTGGACTAGATTGGCCTAGGCCGCGATATCGGCGCAGCCTGGACAATCGCGCGAGGCGAAATCAAACGTCGGCTTTTCGAACGTGTACAAGATAGCGGCCCTGTACTGGTTGCAAATATATGCCGTTGGCCGGCTTTGTTCTCCTAGAAATTGCGAAACGAAGCTGCGAATGGTTCCTAAGTATCCTCATTGTAACAAATTTCCGCCTTCAAGCGCATAACTCTTTGCGAAAGCGAACCTTTGCTTGCCTCGTCGGGATTCGGCGTGTCGCCTCTCACGATTTCTCGCCGAGTTAACAGCGCCGATCCAGGAGATGGTGTAAACAAACTGCTCTATTCCTGGCGCCGTCAGTACTTCAGCATTCGGGCGAAACTAGCAAATTTTTACGAATGACGAGTGTGTCACTTCATAAAAAAAAAAAATACGGACAGTTTACGACCGAGGTGGAATGGTAAGGGAGTAAAGCCAAAAAAATCCCGGTTGGCTATAACCTACGCCGAAGGAATAGAAAAGAAAACCAAATGAAAGTAGGCAACGAAAAGTACATTCTGAGCTCACGCAGTGCTCGTGCACATGAACTGTCCTGTCATATATACGTCTTAGAGGGTACTCTGTCACTCTATGTATATGAGCTTTAATCTTTGCCTGCAAACAACATGCATGCGTGCAAAATTAAAAGTACCTATGCGGTTTTAAGTCCACTGTCGGTCTGCAGATATATACTTGAAGTAGTTACCGAGTTTCTATTGCATGACGAAATAAAATTTTGTAACGTCTGGCTTTCGAGTTTTCTCTTTATTGTTTGAGTTACCTGCGTTTCATTTGTTCATTATAAAGCGCGTGTATATGTTGACACGTACACTCTGGAAAAGCAAGTTTGACGTAATTACCCGACAAGTGTGGCGGACAGCTGAATGCGCAGACTGGAATAACGGATCTGCGAAAGAAAGTTCTAAAGAGAAACGGCCACTGTGGAGGATGTCTTGTCGTCGTCCGCTCGCGGACGTTAGCTGTCAGGCTTTCAGATGATGACGGACGCTGTGTCATTGTGGCGTGAGAAATTGAATGCATCGCTCTCAACGAAGTGTGTGTGTGTGTGTGTGTACCTGTCATAATATGATGACTGTAAGCACTGTTTTTACAGATCGCAGTCCTCCTGCACACAAAGTAACGCATTGCAAGAGAACAGCGTCCATGACGCTGGCAATAATTACCAGCCAACAACAGCGCCACTGTACTGAATGATTTTCCAGATGAAAATAAAGCGGCAAGTGCCGAGGCCCCCTTGTGCGTGTATACGCGAGCTGAAGATAACTTATGCCATGGCATAAATTATGCCATGCTTGCGCTTGTTCTTCTGGCATCATTGCCTTCTGAAAACCAAACGTAACTAAAGGTGCTGTTGCTAAAAGCCAACAGGCTCAAAGAACGAGTTCAACTGCAAAACGCGCGTGGCACAGCGCATTTTCGCAAGCTGAGGGAAAATGCGCGCTTGTTTCGGCGCTAAAACACGACTGCAGGGAACTTACGAGCAGTTCCAGCCTAGTCAGGCTAAGGTTGTATGCTCAGGCATAGAAACCACGTGGCCGTAGGAGGCGGTGACCGTCTTGTTGCCATTGTTTAGCCGATGGCACGGGAAAAAACATTCCGAGCAGGTTGCTTCTGTTGTACCACAAGTTCCTTTTCAGCGCACTATTGCACGCAGCATGCTTGACGTGCAAGTTTCGAACGGGGCGGCGAACGGTGCTATTGAGACAGTGACGTGTATAGTTTCGGAGTAACGAGGTCGGGCCCCGCCCTACGCTGTTCTCAAATGTCGAGTCGCCGGCGCCTTGTACAATGCACGCTTTCTCGCTGTGACGCACGCAAAGTCGAGAACGAATAAAATAAACACATATAAAGGTAAATTTTCGAATGCGCGGAGCTGCGCTTTATATCGATTGCTGTGTCGTACTTCCTGCGAAGACATCATGCACGATAATTAGCCAAGTTTTCTTCCCGGAGTTCTCGTTAACCCTAACTGCAGCAAAAGCTTCCCCCACTGTAAAGAAAACTACATGTGTTACATCTGGCCAGGGTTTCGCCGTCGAGGTAAACAATAAGCTAGAAGTGATAAAGAATTTTGGAACAAAAGGAACGAAGCGTGCGTACGCGACGTAATGATAAATATACACAAAAAAAGGCGACGGCATACCGAGATGTTTCATATTCCTCGCCATGCCATGATTGCAAGTGCACGCATTTTTTTTTCTTTTTTTATGCGTAGAAAGAAAAAGAAACGCTGGAACGTGCATATTTTGTTCCAACGCGCCCCGGTAAGAGTAACTGCACATCACTTTTCTAGGGCGGCCATGTGTCAAGAGCGACGCCGAGTCGGGTTCGGCCGAGGGAGAACTTCTCTTAACCGCAACACAAGCGCCGAGTCGGGTTCCGTTTGAGCGGAGTAGCGTATACTGCGTTCTCGTACCATCCTGGGCAGGCACACCTAGGATGCGCTTGCCCCTAAAGCGAGACGTCTTCATTTCGTTGTTAATGAACTTCGCGTGCCCTTCTGACACTCCGCTGCACTACGCGCGCGAAGCCTGGGGCCGTTCTTGCTGGCAGCCTGGTTACGTAACCCCACGAGGCTCCCCCCCGCTGTCCGCGGCGCAAATGGTGTGTGCACGTGACGGCGGCGCCTATCGCGGAAATGGCTGTCCCAGGGTCACGGTGCCACTCGGAGCTGAGCTTGTCTCCCCCCATCGTATAGAACCAGCTTTCGCGTATAATTTTTAAAGAAAGCCGGCAAACGCGCGCGCATTGCTGTGGACTGCATCGAAGCCGAGGGAGTTCCTCTCCTTTAAAGGCTCCTCCCTCCCCCAGCAGCCGACGTTGTCGGGATAAAACCGTGCAACGCTGTGAAGGCTGCGGCTTTAGTCCCTGCACATACTGGGAAGAGTGTACCGAGTATATGAGAGGGGCTCCGCATTTCTCGTACACGTGTGCGAACACATAGAGATCGGTGATGCAGACGACGCTAAAAAAGAAATGCACGTTAAGACAGCATGGTGTCATTCACTATAGTAGCATCTCCGTGCGATTTGACGGGCGTCCAAATCCAACGCTGACTTTGTTGTTTTTTTCTCTTGCGCATGTGCTAGCGGATACATTCGTGCTTTTACTGTAGTGCATGGTATTAAAAAACGCCCCGCGCTACGTTCGTTGTAGGGCGGTGGCGATGACAGGCCAAATGTGAATGAAGTACACGAAAAAAAAATGTAAGTAACGTTTAACAAATGTCCTTTCCTGACAGCTTGACCTCCGAGTGCATCGCGCGTGCGTGCATGTGGGTCACACTATAACGCAAGCACGTGTACCACACTTCCTACGTAGAAAAGTAACAGGAACGACCGGCAAGCACGCAGTCAGACGTAGCTACGCCAGCGGTGTTCGACCCGTTATTTTCACGCCGATTCACGTAAAGCTTAGAAAATAAAAAAGCGAATGGTCTTGTGTAATCGTCGGGCATACCGCGTCTGGAGGCTATGCGCGCCGGCTGTTGACGTAATCGTTACAGGCGTTGTGCGCTGGTTGTGGTCGCTGGTTAGTCTTGCTTTCCGGCGTCGATGTGAGAAATGTTGAGTTGAGCAACAGACTCGTAACGTTACGCCCGTGGACGCGAAAGTGAACTTTCTGCTTTGCGGGGAGCTGTGCTTTTTTCTAAGACACTCGTTGAGTGGAAGGCTGTTGGCCGACCTATTTACTGCACACTGAGGAAGAAAACAGCGAATGGAATGCACCTGGCGCACTTACAGTGATGATTGTCGAAAATGCAGTGATGAACCTATGCTATGAGAGAGCCGTACGTTTCTGGTATCAACGCTATTCAGCGCAATTTATGTGACTCACGAACATTATTGCATTTTATTATCTGCTGCACTGGAAGAATGAATACACAAATCAATACAACTGGGTTTATCTGCTTTTCACTATTCCAAACTGCTCGTGCTTTGAATGTGTATATGATGCCGAGAGAAATGTTGGATAGATTACATATAGCTAAGAGGCGACTAAAATTTGGTTACGCGTGGTTCTTACAACGAACGTGACACTTAACGTCGCGTGATAGTAAATAAGTAAACTGAAATGGTTAAAGGGCAGCGGGCAGCATGACATCAATTCAGCAATAACAGGCGGTTGACTGTACAAGTAATAAATAGCGTGTACGTCAGCCGTGTACGTTTACGGAACACTGTATTTGCAAAAAATTTGAATACCCGCGAGTCGTGTACAGATAGTATCCAATTCAAAGTTTCATGGTGTCTAGTAGGATTTGCGACCTACACAACGATTCATTCAAATTGGAAGCGTCATGCCTTAGCAGGTCAGAACCTTGACATTTGTCGTGGAAGCCGTGTCCCGCAAAACGTTCATGGTCGCCTGTGTCTTCTAAGGACGCAGACAGCCACAACAGTGACGACAGCACAGTCAGCCTGCGTTCCGAACCGTTTCCCCAGAGAAGCCAATAAAGGAGATTGTGAAATCAAAGCCGCTGCCTAGTATATAACAGTACCGCGGCGGCTACGCAAAGCTGAGAATGCGCCAGTGCGCGTCCACCTCTTTGGTGTTCGGCCCTAATTTAAGCGCTACCGTGTCAACCTGAAGTGAAGAGTTCGTTCGTCTTGCGCAGGACGCTATTTCTCTTCCGGATCTCGCTGGACGCACCGCCGTATAAATAGAGCGCCGTTGGCTTTCGAGATTTTCGCGGGAAAGATATAAGAGAGGGCGCGGGCGAGACGGTTTTCTGCGAACGGTTCCCGAGATAAACAAACACCTTTGCGCTCTATCGGGCACCGCGATCGTTGAACTCTTTAATTTGATCCCGAGCCAACGTCTTTGCCGCTGGCTACCGGATTAAGGTCATCCGCTCGGCCGTCGTTTAGAGCCGCGTCGACTGGCGCGGTGATTCACTTGGAGTACCCTGCTCGGAGCGCTTCTTTCGAAGCGCTGTTTGCCGACAAGACGACGGTCGCTCGGACGGACGCGCCAGCAGAGACCGAGCACTTCCTGGGAAACTCCTTACGGCACGCAACACGCTCGGTGGTGGCAGGGCGGTGGTTTTTTGGCGGTCCTTGTGAACTGGAAATAAACTGACATGGCTGCACTGGCACTAGGTGGGGGTCCTCGTAAGAGCCAAGCGCGCGTGCCACTCTGTGGCGCGCGCCGCGGGGAAACAGACACTATTTTCGTGCCCCCCCCCCCCCCCTCCCCCCTCAAATGTCCTTCCCCACGCCCCCCAAGTATGCCTCAAGTGAGCTTTCAGTGAAACATTCACGCATGACGTGCAGCGGAGAGTCTTGTGTTTGTTAGTGTAGTATGTGTGTACTGTGCCGAGAGAGCGGCAGACGCTGTCGCTGTGCGTCACTAAAACGGTGCAGCACTATCTGGAAGTTCTGTAATGTTTCACTTTGGTTGAAGCCTTGCAAAGCTTGCTGGGCCCCGTAGACTTGAAGCGTAGAGCGTGCTTGAAGGCTTCATGAGCACACGATGCCTAGAACGCGGCCATGAGTGTCCCCTTTGTCCTATAGCATCATCTGCACACTTCCGAGATTGCGCTCGATATCGTGACGCGTGACTGTAAATGACACTGCTACGCGCACGTACGCGGGGCGTAAGAACATACGTGTGTCTCAGGCGCGAAGCTTACGGCGCAACGGCCAGTGAAAGGGGCCCAACCGTCCAACAACTTCGACTCAGCCAATCGTGAATACAAAACCGCCTATATAGACTGGAGAACGCCGAGCAAGTACAAAGCGTTTCAGATATTCGAAATTCATTGCGAAAATCGAGCCCTTCTTGTACCTACAGTCGGTGACAACCTAAGGATTACAAACAAGCTCCACCCACGAAAACGCAGTCCTTCATCCCCGCAAGAGAGCCGCGCCAGCAGGATTGCACTCACTAATATACACGACTTAGATGCAGCCAATGAGGTTACGCCTATTTCCCGGACGCTGAGCGGTACTCCATGCTCAAAACAGCTATTTTTTTTTTCTGTACAAATCAGTCTTTGTCGTTTCAGGATGAAACATGAATCTTTAGGCAAATTTTATGGGCGATCCCGATATCACGGCTCAGCTAACGGCAGTATTCTAACTTTAAACAGTTAACTTTTCTTTTGTTATTAGCCCATCATTTACATTAGGAGAGCAATGTCATTAGAGATCTTTAGAATTGGGGACTTAAGTGGCTTGGGGATCCAAGAAAATAGCGGGCCGCAAGTGGGCATGCGCAGAACCGAAGCCAGTCGTGGGTTCTTGCGCTCGCGTTGACTCAAGACACGAAAATCGAAAACGAGTGTGTCCCCAAGCTGTCTTGGGTCGACCTCGCAGATGACCCCAGGCAGCTTGGCTTAGAACAGCATACTTAATTCGTAGTACTAACACAGTGGTTGTTTTTTTAGATTTTATAGTTTGCCATTTTCACTCATTGGAGACCCATGGTCCTGTGTCCCCAATTTTAAAACTCGCTATTAAGCATAGAGCGGACTCTAGCTAACCCTGCTCTCTTTCAGAGATGAATGGTAGTTGCACTGCGTTCTAGTACGTGGATCTTGTTTTTAATTCTTAGGTTGTCACCCACTATATAGTATAGTGTGTATGGTTAACTTAATACGGGACTTCTTAGCTGGCTTTATAGTCATTGCGTATAGCCTCCTCAGCTAGCTTTAGGTGGGATTAGTTGCTTCGTAACAAAGTTCATATATATATATATATATATATATATATATATATATATATATATATATATATATATATATATATATATATATATATATACCTTGCGTAAACTTTGCGAACGTACAGTGTCGACCTTGTTCGTGCGACACTTGTTCTGCAGCGTAGCGCACGAAACTTGAGACAGGGACAGATAGAAAGCAAGACACATAGAAGCGTAACAGTAACTTACTGAAGCCCGAATCGCGGGCTTAAAGAGAGAGAGAGAAGAATACAGGAAGGCAGGGATGTTAACCAGTCAAGTCTGGTTGACTACCCTACACTGGGGGATGGGAGAAGGGGAAGAGAAAGAATATGCCCTGTTACGGCTGGCGTCTAGCACCTCATGCAGAAAGGACTTTCACCCACCATGCCTCGCCGAAATGAAGCGTGACTTCTGTTACGGTTGGCACCTCGTGCAGAAAGGACTTTCACCCACCATGCTTCGTCGAAATGAAGCGTGACTTCTCCTGTTACGGGTGGCACCTCGTGCAGAAAGGAATTTCACCCACCATGCCTCGCCGAAATGAAGCGTTACTTCTCCTGTTACGGTTGGCACCTCGTGCAGAAAGGACTTTCACCCACCATGCCTCGTCAAAATGAAGCGTGACTTCCTAATTCGCCATGGTTATCTCGAGTGTCTGCCGGTCTGGCGGAAGCTCCGCAGTGTTTTCAGGCCTCTTTTGTGTGTGTGTGTGTGTGCGACTTTCCTCGTAACGGAGGGACCCTTTCCTCGAACTGTCAAGCTCTACAGGGGAACTACCGCGAACCAGCAACGCCCAAAGGAGAAGGACAAGCGTCTGCAATTCCCGGACCTTATAACCGGAGGAGGGACGCCCTCCTCCTTGCATCAGGCTCGGTATAACCAGAGGCTCGGTATAACCGGAGGAGGAGGGGCCCTCTTTCCGCGAATCAGGCTCTGTGCCGGTCACGTGACGTCGACGGAAGCAAGATCCCTCCCACGGTTGTAGAGAGCCTATTTAAGGGGCTCCAAAATGTACTTTTTGAGATCACTTCATTCCCTTCTCATCATCTTTCATCAACCTTTGAATAAACCGTGCAAGTTTCGCACTAGAAATCGTCTCGTCCTTGCCCGGTCGCCATGGTCTACCGGATGCCTGCAGTCCGCCGACAATACCACGCTACCCAATAGTAACGTCGGTCGAGCTTGGATAGGCAGGCGTCGGTCGCTACAACTCTGCAGCAGTACGATACGCTACCCTGGAGTACGCAACAGCCCCCAATACAAGGCACGCGAAAACCTAAAAGGCAGTAAGGAATGACAGTTCTTTCATCGCTTCATGGCCTCGTGCCTCCATAGCTCGTTTCGCAGCGAGCTTGTACGGCGAACCTCCTTGGGTAGACACGGCAACGCGGCACGCTGCGCGGTATTAGTGAGGCGGAGTGTAGTTGCGTTGCTCCAGTTACCAGCGGCGGAGCAGACGGTTAGTGCGGCATCCGAGCGAAGAGGGATGACAACGCATCGAGCGGAGACCCAGACAGATTCGTTTCCTGCTGTCTGGTCGCCGTCTATATTTAAGGACCCCGCCGGGCGGTGTCAGCTCGGGGCGGTGGCGCGCACGCATCTTGTTGATGCGCGGCCGCGCGGCGTGGCATGTTGTCGCTCCGGGGCGATCGTCCGTCTGTCGCGTTCTTTGATGCTGCTCGTTCGTTGCCTGGCGGCCTGGCGTCTTGTTCCCTACCTCTCGGCCGCCCGTGTGCCTTACTGGCTACGCGGGTGGTGTCGGCCTCTCGTCGCGTGGTATACGTACACTCGCACGTACGTCAACTTCTCGTCGTTCCATATGTCTCCCTTTGTGTGTCTGTCGGATGCCGGATCCGCGCTGCAGCTCGCTCGAGCGATGTTTCTATTAGCGGCAGTTCATGAGGGGTCGAACGCGCTTGTACGCGCGGCCCAGGCCTGTTTCTCTATGCCACGCCTGATCGGAGTAGCATGCATGTTGCCGCGTGTGTGACTGCTCTTTGTTTTCCGCCGAGACCTCCTCTGGCCGGGTTTCGCGCAGTCTACTGTATGCACAGGGAGCGCGGTTTGACGACACATGTCCAGGGCGTAGGTTACCGTCTTTTGCTCTGTTGGCTTGGTCGACTGCATACTGTGTAGTCTAAGACGCATTGCCGGCGTGTTTGTTTGCGAGTGTGATTGGCCACGACTGTCAATTCATACGTTGTGAACGGCGCTTCTCGCGCCTTAGATCACCTGTTGCTAGCGAGCTATGTTTTCATCATCATCATCATCATCAGCCTGGTTACGCTCACTGCAGGGCAAAGGCCTCTCCCGTACTTCTCCAACAACCCCGGTCATGTACTAATTGCGGCCATGCCGTCCCTGCAAACTTCTTAATCTCATCCGCCCACCTAACTTTCTGCCGCCCCCTGCTACGCTTCCCTTCCCTTGGGATCCAGTCCGTAACCCTTAATGACCATCGGTTATCTTCCCTCCTCATTACATGTCCTGCCCATGCCCATTTCTTTTTCTTGATTTCAACTAAGATGTCATTAACTCGCGTTTGTTCCTTCACCCAATCTGCTCTTTTCTTATCCCTTAACGTTACACCTATCATTCTTCTTTCCATAGCTCGTTGCGTCGTCCTCAATTTGAGTAGAACCCTTTTCGTAAGCCTCCAGGTTTCTGCCCCGTAGGTGAGTACTGGTAAGACACAGCTATTATACACTTTTCTCTTGAGGGATAATGGCAACCTGCTGTTCATGATCTGAGAATGCCTGCCAAACGCACCCCAGCCCATTCTTATTCTTCTGATTATTTCCGTCTCATGATCCGGATCCGCCGTCACTACCTGCCCTAAGTAGATGTATTCCCTTACGACTTCCAGTGCCTCGCTGCCTATTGTAAATTGCTGTTCTCTTCCGAGACTGTTAAACATTACTTTAGTTTTCTGCAGATTAATTTTTAGACCCACTCTTCTGCTTTGCCTCTCCAGGTCAGTGAGCATGCATTGCAATTGGTCCCCTGAGTTACTAAGCAAGGCAATATCATCAGCGAATCGCAAGTTACTAAGGTATTCTCCATTAATTTTTATCCCCAATTCTTCCCAATCCAGGTCTCTGAATACCTCCTGTAAACACGCTGTGAATAGCATTGGAGAGATCGTATCTCCCTGCCTGACGCCTTTCTTTATTGGGATTTTGTTGCTTTCTTTATGGAGGACTACGGTGGCTGTGGAGCCGCTATAGATATTTTTCAGTATTTTTACATACGGCTCGTCTACACCCTGATTCCTTAATGCCTCCATGACTGCTGAGGTTTCGACAGAATCAAACGCTTTCTCATAATCAATGAAAGCTATATATAAGGGTTGGTTATATTCCGCACATTTCTCTATCACCTGATTGATAGTGTGAATATGATCTATTGTTGAGTAGCCTTTACGGAATCCTGCCTGGTCCTTTGCTTGACAGAAGTCTAAGGTGTTCCTGATTCTATTTGCGATTACCTTAGTAAATATTTTGTAGGCAACGGACAGTAAGCTGATCGGTCTATAATTTTTCAAGTCTTTGGCGTCCCCTTTCTTATGGATTAGGATTATGTTAGCGTTCTTCCAAGATTCCGGTACGCTCGACGTCATGAGGCATTGCGTATACAGGGTGGCCAGTTTCTCTAGAACAATCTGCCCACCATCCTTCAACAAATCTGCTGTTACCTGATCCTCCCCAGCTGCCTTCCCCCTTTGCATTTCTCCCAAGGCTTTCTTTACTTCTTCCGGCGTTACCTTTGGGACTTCGAATTCCTCTAGACTATTTTCTCTTCCATTATCGTCGTGGGTGCCACTGGTACTGTATAAATCTCTATAGAACTCCTCAGCCACTTGAACTATCTCATCCATATTAGTAATGATATTGCCGGCTTTGTCTCTTAACGCATACATCTGATTCTTGCCAATTCCTAGTTTCTTCTTCACTGTTTTTAGGCTTCCGCCGTTCCTGAGAGCATGTTCAATTCTATCCATATTATACTATGGATATGTTTTACCTTGTCTGAAACCTAGCTTCACGCTGCTTTCTTGTTTGTTATACGTAAAACATTGACGTATCTACTCGGATATACCTTCGCTGGCGTCGTTCCAGGAGAGGGGATGTCTAAAGGAGGACATTGCGTTGATTGATTGGTTGGTTGGTTGGTTGATTGATTAGTTTGATTTATTGATTTGGTTGATTTTGACGTCCAAAAGCAACATAAATCTACCACAGAGTCAGAGCGGAAGACTGCAGATTAATTTTGAACACCCGAGGTCCCTTGTTAAGAACGGTCCGCTGAGATGCAAGCTTTGCCAGCCAGTTGCGACAGCAGTGGCAACCTTTTCTCGGAACGCCACCGTTACGCTCTAGCCTCGTCGCCATTGCGACTAAACGCGCTCGGCGGACCAACTATTGTTACTGAGCCGCCACCGCCAACCGGGTCGGCCGCGAGCGGGGGAGTGCCCGCGGGAACGTCTACTGATGCCTCTTCCCACGCGCCGTTCGAGACGCAAGACAATGGGCTACCGGCCGCGCTGTGGGGGTCAGCTCCGAGTTCTGCGAGGTCCGGCTGACCTCGGTTGGGGACCGTGAACCTCGCGCAAGGAAGTGTGTGTGTGTAAACCGTCCCGCAGATAGGCGACTTGTTTACGATGTCTGGACGGCCGTTTCCGTCACCTGGGTATCGGGGGAGGACCGAGTGTTTATAAACCGCTGTTGTGCGGATGCTCAGTACTCTTTCAAGCAGTCATGTTAGTCTGATGTACTTTTCTAAGCAGTCATGCTAGACTGATGTAGATACTTTAAATAAACCCATGTTCCTTGTTCTCGATGAGAAGCAGTCCTTCCCTTCATCAACGTCCTCAGCGTGGATAAGTTGGACGACGGCATGGGCCAGCTACCTTCTAATTCATGCCGGACTCCAATCTTGACAACGGTTTACGAGCGATTGGATTTAGCCCCCAATCCTAACACCCTGCATCCAGAGCAAGGTAGCCGAGTGTGTTTGCATGACGCCTCCAAGACGCTGCCGGAAATCGAACACGCGACCCAATGCTCAGCGGCCGGACGTGCAGCCTAGGTAAAGGATACGATAAGGTGTTTCACTGGGACGCAGTAAAGACGGTTGCACACTGCCCACAGCAGTCTAGCCCTGCCAGGTAGTTGCACGTTTAACTGAAACTGTGGATGCCCTTGCCACGTGAGGATTGAAGTAGTGGTTAATAAAACTTCCTGTCCGTTGATCAGTTGGCCGCCTGGCAGCTCTTATGAGTCACTCTACGCACTTTGACACATCGCAAGGTTCTCATACCTGGGAGCAAAGCAGATGGGCTGGCTACGTTTGTTTGTTTCATTGGAGTTTGTTCGTGACGCATAATTGGGCAAAGAACATCTGTTAGTAGCCTATTATTGATATGGCTGACGTTTGCCAGTGGTCAAGCTCCTCGCTTAACGCAAGATATTGCGCGATGTGTTTACCTTTTATTCTTGAGGCTTTCACGGATTTTTGCCAGTTAGACAGAAAACGTGATGCGGTATTAAATGTATCGATAACCAAGGAAGAGTGAGACCGAGCTCTACGCAAGCTCGGACCTTGAAGCACAGCTCTGGGCTGACCATCG
The DNA here is from genome assembly GCF_023375885.2 of Dermacentor andersoni. Classification (NCBI taxonomy): domain Eukaryota; kingdom Metazoa; phylum Arthropoda; class Arachnida; order Ixodida; family Ixodidae; genus Dermacentor; species Dermacentor andersoni. The sequence goes on from NC_092817.1 coordinate 18,740,048, forward strand.
GGCCCACGACGCGGCGGAGGAGCATGGCCTCTCTGTCCCGCCGTGGGAGCGGCCCGCTGCGCGCTAATCGCGCGCACCGAGGGACCTCAATAAAGTTATTCATCCATTGATCCATAACCTACTCGTGAAGTGACAGACGTCACGTCGAAACACCATTCACAGCTTCCACAATTATATTAGAGATGAGCGTGTTTAATAAATGTTTTCCTCGGCGTAAAAGTAAAGAAGAAGAAAGAAAGAAAGGAAGGAAGAAAGAAAGAAAGGAAGAAAGAAAAGCCCCATCTGTCACATAATGCCCATATTCAATAGATCCATGTTATGGTATGAGATCATATGGGGGCCATGCAGATTTCTATACAAAGTAATACATGATACTACAAGACTATTGGATATCCGGATTGTATGACATGTGGCGTTTATAACAGTGATTTCACCTGACCATCCCAAATGGCGTCCATGAAGAAATCTTACGCGCAAACGCTCTACAATTTGCACATCTTAGCCTCACAAGTTCTCGCATGTGATTTCCGCTTTAGTCGGGAGGACTTTCTTGTATCAGATGTTTATTTTCGACCACTGCTTTGTTTGTCTTACGCTGGTTTGTGGAAGTCGTTAACCTTTCTCTGCTCGCATGTTAGTGCATGTACAGCACGTACAAAGAAAGAAAGCTACAGAGGGAGAGGAAAAGGCAGGGAGGTTAACCAGAGGCGGGTTTTCGGTTTGCTACTCTGCGCTGGGGTAGGGGATATAGGAGTTGGAAAGAGGGCAATGAGAGAGAGAGGAGAGAGAGAGAGGGAACTGCAGGAGCAAACAATCCGCGAAAGCTGCCAGGTGGCTGTCGGATGTCGATGGTGTACAGATATCTGCGGTCGCGCGTATTATTGGCAGTACGCCCGTAGCTATAACGTAACCCACGCTTTACGTAACTTCTTCAATTTTTCGCTATTTCTACTTTTAGTCTAAGTTACATCGCCATGTATTTGCTCGAACTCCACGCAATCCGAAATCCACTGCTTCCTCCCTTGAGAGACCAGTCGTGCTTCAGGGGAGGGTTATCTAACAACAGTGCGCAGACGAACTTTTCTGGTTTTCCTTCTTTTCTCTGCTTTCGTTATTTCTGTATCATTCTCCCAGCTAGCGATACGACCCACCCACGTATGTGCTGAACGGTGTCCGTGGAGGACGCTAGAACGAAAACATACGCTCGCTTTCCCCGCTTTCGCGTAGCTAAGAGCGCACGCGGAAGCGACCCGAGGATGTTTCGGCTCCGCGGCGTCTGCTCTCCCTCGCTATGCCGCGGCGGGCGTGGGAGGAGGCTGCCCACGACCGCTCGCCGCGCGGGTTGCGGCGAGGCTCTTCTGTTCGCCCGGTACCTTCTGTGCGCGTGCCGATGCGCGAGGCACGACCCAAAGCGCGTCTTAAGCGTGCACGACAGCTCCTACTGGTGCAGCACTATACGGCTGGCGGCGCCAGAAGCGGATGCCCATAACAACGCGACCGTGTAGGCGAAGATCGGGACCTCGAGAATCTTGACAGCCGATTTTCACGATGGCCTCCGCGCACCCCGGGTGCAACGGCCGCTCTTCGATGCCACCTGCTTGTTGCGCTTAGCTACTACCTCTTGAACCGACCTGCGGCCTGTGCGCTATAATACCTTCATTTTTCTCGCTTTCTTTTTTGTTCTATTGGAGTGACGAAACGAAGACGCCAGGAACAGTTCATTTATCTGTCGGCGAAAGAGATACCGAAAAGAAAAGGGAGGCGCCGTATCAGGCACGGGGAACATTCAGGCGCAAGAATGAAGCGTGACGAGCGCTGTGCGCTTGGCACTCGTCGATCAGCAGCTGCTGCCTGCATACGTCTGCTTGCCACTGCAGGAGAATGCAACGCCCAGCGAAGCCCGTTCTGAGCCGTTCCCGTATGGAAAGGTCTTGCGCGGGAGTCTTATCTTCAAGAGAAAGCAGGGCGCAATGGAAAGCTGAAGAGCGTGGAGGAGCGAAAGTGGCTTCAGGTTAAGCGGTGTATTTACCTATTGACTTTTACGCACGGGGGCATGAACACCGAGGAATGCGAACTACGAAGTTTTCTGAGATCTCTTTCATAGGACTCAAAGGTGTGGCCAACGAATGAAGGGAGCGGGTCACAGTCACAGAGCTTCCTACAAAAATTACTAGAGGGAACTCTGGCGCTGGTGTCCACAGGAGCTGCAAGTACGGCGGTTCAGCCACCATGCACACGATGGGCAGAACGTATACTTGCCTAAGATTTGTCCTTGTGGCTTCAAACGGCTTTGTGACTTTCCAAATTGCTTTCCAAATTGATTGTTTTCAACGAAGTCGTTGAGTTAATAATGCAACAATTCACAGTGCCTAACGCTAGTAGGCAGAAACTAACTGTCTTGCTTTGTTTAAATAGCTGTGAGTACTTAGAGATTGACACACATAAAGCGTAACAAATAAAGTCGCAAGAACGTTTGAAACCACAAACATGAATATGAGACAAGTCTATATATTAAATGCATCATTCGCATGGTGACTGAACAATCGCGGAGCCAGAGTTCTCTCCAGTGATTTTAGTAGACAACTCTATCGGCATGGCCACTCGCATATGCAGCTTTTGCTTCTTCACCTAATTAGCGGCGATCAAGGAATCTATGGGTACGCACTTTCAACGTTTGCGGAGACTTATCGCGATTAATGCACTTGAGGAGAAGCTTTCGCTCGGGCGCACCTATATAGATACGTGTAAAAGAAGAATTAGTTTCTTTTTGTCGGCAACCACCATGCCAAATTTGACGAGGTTTATTGCATTTAAAAGAAGAACTTAAAATGTAGTGACTGTTGGTTTCGAGTTTGTGATTTAGGTCGTGAACGTTTCATAAAAAATTTGCAAAAATAGCAAATTTTCAGAAAACGAAACTATCAAGTTTACGACTCTTACTCAGCAATGCAAAATATCATAATTCTCTGAATTGCATCTAATAGTACATCTAAAGCGAACCAAATTGATATCTTGCACATGAATCTCGAAAAATTTAGTAGTATGAAATAAAGCTGTTGCAGAACTCTTGTACACAACGTAACGAATTCGCGTAAGATATAAATTGACATGTCGTATTTGTCCGCTTTGAATGATCTTATGGTCGCAGTTTACTCAACCGCGATAACTGCTCTTGATACAACGCTATTAATTTGTAAACTTTCGTGCTTCCCATTTTTTTCGAACTTTCGAATTTTTCAGGATTTATTGAAGAGAATTCAGGCCATAAATCGAAACTCCGCTTCCAACAGTCTCCGATGTTGAACTTTCTCTCACAAATGTAACAACTTTCATTGAAATCGGTTCATGGATTATCTCGGAAGAGCGTTTTTGCGTTTTACATGTATTTGAGTAGGCCGCGTCGGAATTGGGCCCGAGCTAAACCTTCCTCTTAACGCGATAACAGGCGCGGAAATATTTTTTCACAGAATTGGTTATATGGTGCGCACATGCTTTACCGCCAGCAGAGGCGATAACGATGCGTCGAGTTTAGGGCAATGGCGAATCATGCGCTCTCTTTAGAGACTATTCTGGGACCGTGGCCTAGCTCCTCGAGACATTAATAAAGGAGGGCATTGCGCACTGTCCACTATTCTTTGTTTCGTGCAGCCTAGCCTCAAAGTACTGACAGTGTTCAAACTTTATTTTTCTTAAGCTCACCCTTACGTGTGACATTACGTCCTCCATTATGTCTTTCCTTTTCACCTTTTTTTTTATGTGCCTCAGCTGATGATGAAACGAAAGCTGCCCCAACTATTGAACTTTTAAAAATCTGAAAAGATACATTATGCCACCTCTTTTTCCATAAGAAATTTATGTAAAAAGCTCTTCTTTTGTTAAGTATCGGTACTGTTTTCTCACTATATATCGCACGCGTATTCCCAGAACCATGATAGTGCCTTACGTTTTAATGAAACAGTTATTGTAATTATTGTACAGTGTCTTGTTTTAAGTTAAACCTTGTTTTCTTTATTTCCTTCTTTGTGTGTGCCGTACAACGTGTCCTCCTGAACCCAAGGACGATGCACGCGATGCTGTCTGTGATTGTTGTACATTGCCTTTGTGACACGCTTCCAACTTCTCCACCTGATCCCCCAGTTAAAACTTATCTCTCATCTGGCTAAATGATCAGAAACCGCGAACCAAGCTTATTTATGCCCGATTTGATGTGCATATTGGGATGCTAACCTCACTTGCACTACTTTCGGAGCCTCGTTGTCCGAACGAGGAGATGCCTTGTAGCCTGCGCGGTGGCCGAGGTTCTGTACGGGCGTTCCGCTACTGAGGTCGCGGGTTCAGATGCCGGCTGCGGCGGCTGCATTCCGATTAAAACGGCATGCAAAAAAGCGCTCGTGTAGCGAGCTTGGGCGCAGGTCGAGAAACCTCACGTTTGCTCATAATTTATTTGGAGCCCCCAATTACGCGGGGGGGGGGGGGGGGGGTTGGAGAAGTAAAATTACGCATTTTAATTCTGAACAGCGGTCGCACCGCCGTGGCCTATTGATAGCGTATAGGGGCCTTGTAAACACGACCGCAAGGAAACGAACGGCTCGAGAAGTTTGACTCCACATAAGCATATTCGTCTCAACGAATGTTGAGATAAAATGAAACGTTTATTGCCAACAACGCATTTCCTGTGCGGGAATCTCGTACATTGCATAGGATTTTTTACACATTTGGAAAGCCTTCAAGGCTTGCATCGTGCCCAGATAACAATATATTTTTCTTTAATGGCGGAGATTGCACTGCAGACAAATCGCCAGGCACAATTCTTTTAACGAATTAAGAAAGGGCTCCTTCAGTACAACACAAAATTCGCCTATGACAACATGCACGTGAGTAGCGCGTGGAAATAGCGCAGAAACTACACGGCTTATTTTTTTAGCATGTCGCACTATCCACCCAGAAGTCAGCGAGCGCGTAGTAACCTTTTGAGAAGCCCTGCGATTTAAGGACAATAGAGGAAAGGTTAATGAATATGGTGTTGGAGACTAGTAAAACACAGCTGGAGTACTGGTAGCGCAAAGGCGCGGAACGCACAAGACGTTGCCTTTTAGGGCGGTACACGTATTTAAGGTTAGATTATTTCTTAATGCGAACCGCGGATCTCAAAGGCTCATAACAAACGCAAGCAAAAAAAGGTAAAAATAATGAACTTGGTGGAATTAGCCGCCAGGCGGCTTCAAAGGGGTTGCTTCTAGCATCCATCCATCTATCGAGATGAGGTGAAGTATTGAGTGGAGAAAAAATTGGCATTGAGTTTTCTACAACAATTGCTAGTGGGAACTCTGGGCTCGCGATCGTTCTGATACCGTGGTAATGATGGGTACTGCACAGATTGGTCTAATTTTCATGTTTGTGGTTTCAAATAACCTTGTTGCGTTGTGTATTACGTGTATAAGGGCAGTGAGTTTCTCCTCACGTGCACAATCCTTGCCAATGTGTGGCCTCCGGATCCGCGCTCCAGCGACGGTTGCCTTTGAATAACTGAAACATGTGCCGGAAGGCCGGAAGTGATCACTGCGGAGCCAGAATCACGCCATGACTGTCATATTTTAGACATCACCATTGCATTTATGACGCAATATGTCATTGACGATGATTGGCAGTGTGCAAATATTTGAAATTATCGAATAATGAATCGAATAGCCGCTATTCGTTAACGTAAATAATTTTGGAATAGTTTTCGAATATTTTAGAACGTCAACTGTGCGCAATAAAGCATGAAATTGCAGCAAATGTAGCATAAGTTTCATCTTCGAGGGCATAGCGTAAGCATAAAACACGAGAACTTGCGTAGTACCAATAGGCCATACACGTCGTTCAGGGAGCCAGGCTTTCACGGCTATGCAGCGATCATTCGCACTCTTCGAAGAGTCGCGTGTATGCAAACGAACGGGTTGTTTGTTCGCAATGCTCCTTTTGTAAATAACGCTTCATGACGTGCGATGTAACGACGGTAACTTGCTAACGTCGTGAACGGGAACATTGTTCTGCGTTAATTGTGAGAACTGCTGTTTATTATTCGAAAAGTATTCGATATTTCATTCGATCCGATTCGCTTTTTTGCACCATTCGATTCGTACTCAATTCGGTCTCGAAATTCACTACTGGCACGCCCCTCAAGATGAAAAATTTGCCTTTCGAGAATGATCGGAGCTGTTCGAAGTCGGAAGGACCAAGTCTAGGCAAATCCATGCACTATGCCCATCATTCGATTCCATGTTAGTGGAACCGCCAAGCCTGTCAGCTCGCGTGCGCACTATAGCGCCAGAGTCCCCACTTGGTGCATCCTTGTACAGATAACTCTGGGCTCTTCACCCGACAAAGGGTAGCCAACCGGAGGCATCGTCTGGTTAATCTCCCTGCTTCCCTTTGCTTTCTCTCTCTCTATCAGCGTTCAGGAATACGGCGGTTACTGTGCAGCAGACTGGGCCTCAAGAGGCGCGTTCGGCCGAGCAGCGCCCTTCCATCCAGTCTCCGCGCCCACTGTCCCGTTCGGCAGCGTTGCCGTGACGCCGCTCGAAATACCCCGCGGGCACTCGAGCACCTTCGACACAAACCGGGAGAAGGGACGCAAGGCGGCCGGATTTTAGGGCGTACGCCCAAACAAATTGTGCCAAAAAGAAAGAAGACGCGGCCACCCGGAAAAGAAGCTGTTCCGCTTTTGCGCTCGGTATAGCTGGTCTTTCCGGAGGCGGGGTTGCCGAGAATCCTCGACGTGGCTTTGCGCCAGTCGAGGACGGACAAGTCTGCGTTCGCCTCCAGCGCAGCGGCAGTAGTAGCATTACTGACACATATTTTCGAAGTTTCGAAGGACACCAGCAGCTTCTCGCATTTAAAAGGGCGACGCTTATAGCAGATACGAAGGCTGGGAAACACATTTAGGTTACTCGACTTTTGTGCAAAAGTTGGTCTCAACACGCCCAGCATTGTGTCATCGACGTTATCCTCACGTCATCACACACCGCTACGAACGGGTGGATGTCTGATTTTCCCTTTATTCATTAGGTGGAACAATATACTGGCATTTTTACTGCAAGATTCGCTGCACACATCTCGAAACCCATGCTATCCCTATAATTCGCTCCAAGTGCATATGCCTTGCAAGCTCACGGAATACATATTCCTAAATTGAGATGTGTGTCGTAACGTAATTAATTAAAAATTTAGTTGGCGAAATTTTCTTAATCAGTCGATTATGCATTTTGATTTTTTCTGAGGGTTAGTCCGCCGCTTCGAGTAATTCAGCACATTGATTACAATGTCGCTACCTGCCACAGGCGATGTGCAAAAACTTGGTGTGGTAAAAAAAAAAAAGAAACTCATATAGCAAACGAATACACCAGCCTGCCTTTCATAGCTTTCAAGAGCCAACAACTTGGTTATTATTTTACTGCAACCCATTCCTCTTTCCAGGAGAGACGCTGCAAGGAAGCTTCGTCACCTGACACGCAAGCTTTCTTTAACAGAGTGGAACACCCCAAATATAAGGCGCACCAGGTTGCACGAACTGATCCCTTCGCTCCAGCTCCGGCCTCCACCCGCGCTTCACCGACGTGATGCTTCGCATCTATAGCTGCTGTGGTTGGGAGTGGCTTTCACGAGGGCGCACACTACTTCGAATGGAATGACCGACAGTGCTGCGTGCGACGTCTGCAGCGGCGGCGAGAACAGCGAACATTTATTGCGCCATTGTCATCGATTTCATCCGGGAAGACAAACATTATCTATCGCATTGCGACGACCGGATGATCGGCCGTTGTCCGTGCAGGCGCTGCTTGAAGACCGTCCCAGTTGCTCGTTGGCCCACAAAGCTGTGAAGACGTTTTTGTCTTTCTGGAGTTCAACTGACCTGTGCGAGCGCCTTTGACTTGGTGAGGCCCTCCGCGGGCGTGCACTAACTCAACGCGTCTTTCTTTCCCCCATTCATCTCTCTATCTCATCTTTCGTTTCCCCCTTTCTCAACCCCAGTGTAGGGTCGCCAACCAGACGCATTTCTGATTAACATCCCTGCCTTCTTTCTTTCTTTCCTCCTTCTCCCCTTTGGAAGATTCATACTGGCGCACAAGCACTGGAAAGTATGCCGTGTCATAAAAAACTGCATTCAGTAATCCCACCGTCTAAATTGGGAACGTTATCCTTCCTTTGTTTCTTTATCTGTGTAATTTTGGTTGAATATTTTTTAAAATTAAGACAGATGTTATGTCATTCCCGCCTTACTATGCAATCCCACTCCTAATTTCCTTCTCTACTGCGTTTAATTTTTAAAGCCTTAAAAGTTCATTCAAGTAATGCTTCCATGGCTGTGCCACTCAATTATTTTCCCTTTCGCATGAAGCAGGCTTTTCCGCAGTACGCATTGCTCATTATATGGTGGCGGACGCGTCGCTAGAATGCTGGTCAATGCGCAGATACACCGTGCTCTCCTGCGTGCGTGCCTTCCCAGAATATTTAACACCGAAAAAAACAAATGATGACGGTGCGCCATTCGCGCAGTGATCACCCTTTTAAAAGATGCGCCGGCCGCCATATTTTGGGCAATTCTGTATTGCGGGAAAACCACCTTGGCACTTTTTTTACGATGCTTGAAAAAGAACACGGGAAAAGGAGAAAGAGAGAGATAACAGAGGAACAAGAGTAACGAAACAAGACGAGGTGCTCGTCTTCTCCTTGTGTGTATTTCTTCTGATTGCGATAGGGTTCTTTTTGACGAGTATGGTTCCATGTTTAAATATCGATTGTCAACAGACAGAGCGCGGCTTCTGTGACAAATTGGACATGAGACTCGCAGAGCAAAAAAAAAAAAAAAAAAAAAACAAAGAAAAAAAAAAGAGAAACAAAGAACTCCTGTCGTCGCCTCACTTCAACACTTCGTCTCGTGGTCTGATGGCCACGTGCGATGTTTTATATTCGTTCTCGTTTAGGAGCACCTTGCTTGCTTTTTCCTATTCGCCTGCGCTTTTTGTAGTCTCGCGGAGGGGAAGACGTTGCTTTGCTGTTAGGCTGGAGAAGTGTTGTTGAAGTGAGCTGAAGTAATAATAATAATAACAAAAGAATAAGGAAACGTCAATAAACAGCGTGCCCTGTGCTTCATCAATCAATGGACGATGAGCAAAACGAGAACAAGGCGAAAGCAGGAGTCGACGTTTCGACAAGTGGACTTGTCTTCTTCAAGACCCTCGTTTCGCTCATCGTCTTGAATTTCTACCTCCCGCGTTCCCAGTGTTTTCCATCGATCAATGGAGGAATATACATAGTCCACAAAACGAAGTTTTCAAGCACCTTCTTTGGAGGCACTTGTTCGGGGCATCGAAGACGAGCGAGACTGGAAAATATATACTTCAGGCCACCCGTCGTTTGTTTGAGTTTCACGTGAGTTTGTGTTCTCTAAGTTGCCGACGTTACTGGAGGTCTTGATTTTTTTTCTTGCTTCGGGTTTCAGGCAGCACAAAGGGTAGCCAAGCGCGTGCTTTGGAGGACTTGGCAAGTTTTCGAGTACAGAGGACAGGCTCGCTGCAGGCTCGTTTCGTGGCTGCGGCTATGGCCAGCAGTACTTCGTTCAAAGGAATATCGTCGCACCTAGAAAGTGCACGAGATATTTAGGGCTACCGGCTTATCCGGCTGCTATGCCGCACATTATGGGTATCCCATGCTAAGAATTTCGGTAGATAATTATTTCCTCCACAGGTTGTTTCAGCAGGGCACGTGCGCTCAACGGCTGATGCTTTCTGTTCACGGAATCTGCGAATAAACTAACTTCCATCGCTGATAAGTGACAAGACAGACAAGTGACAAGTTCGGTGTACACCTACCTCAGCGACCGTCACACTCGTCCTTTGAATTCCAGGTTCAGTGGAGTAGCTGCGACCAAATCTAAAATTTTCTCGAAAACCGTGCTTCGTAAACTTCTGTGACTGGAAGTAAGGAAAAAAAAAAAGAAAGGAATACATTTAGACGCCAGTGGTTTAGATAGATACAGAAGTGCCCTTTACATTTCTTACTATGCCCACACCAGCCGTTTTTCCTATTTTCGTTCTTTCTTTCCTCCTTTCTTTCTTCCTTCCTTTTTTTTCGTCCGTTCTTTCTTTTTTTCTGCGAAGACTTAAAGTCACCCACAGAAGGATGTCTTCGCGTGCTTGGTCGAATGTTGGGTTATCGGGCTCTATTTATAAACTGGTTGGCTGGTGTTCAAATAGCTGACATATCTAGGCGTCCTAACTAGTGTATACTGAACACCTTGAACTCCCTGCTTTCCGTTCGTCGATAAGTCAGAATTAGGAAGGAAGGCCCTCTGCCAAACACGTCTGCCTTCTTGCGCCCCCTTTGATACCGGCCATATTTCAAAAATGCAAACGAAGTGCGCAGGAATTTGACCAAGAGACCTTGCGTTTGACCCTTTGCTTGGGGCGCTTTTCAGTGAACCCAGCTATCAACAGCCGCAACAGCAGCGGCAAAATAACCAGGCTCGAGATGCCGAAAGCAACGGTGCAGGAATTCCGGCGATAAATGCCCCTGTCGCGGGACCCGCCTTCTTTTTTCTTTTTTCAGCCTTTTTTTCCCCCTCATTATCGGTTCTTCTTTTCGTCCGACTCCGCACTTTTGATTTTTGCGCCTTACAAATTCCTCAGCCCCTCTCATGCCTTTGCTATCTACGGCTAATCTTAAGCGACTAATCCTAAGGATTACTTGGAATGCCGGTGCTAAGTTACGGAGCAAAAGTGGTGCTTATAGCTGCTGTCCCGAAAGCACCTTTAGAAAGCGATAACTACACCGGCAATACGAGCGCCCAGGCGGATTTGTTTCGGTTGGCCAGCCGCGCCACTTAACTTTTATCTGGGCCAGGAACGATTGATAAGGGAGTAAAGAAGGCATGCCCCAACGCGTCAACGCATAAAACGGGTTTATTGGTCTTGTATTCCTTATCTACCCCTCAAGTACGGATGTATTTAGCTTGTTACCTGGAGGACTAGCGAGTTTTGTTCAGTGGGCCACGTCAAGACGCCCGCGGAGTTCCTTCAAGAGCCATAGGACTAGTTTGAAGGGAAAAAAAAGAAAAAAAAAGGAGTTAGGCCTATGGGGCTTTTGGAGTTTTGGGCGGCGTGCTGGGGGCGACCTATAACGCATCAAGCATGTTAGACTCCACCCAGCGCGCCACATCAAGCTCTGTTTACCTATAAAGTTGATTGTACGTCATGTTGGTTTGAACATACCCATTAGGTATCTGTTTTAGAGAGTTGACTATACTCTAGCTGTTTCTGGATTTGCGTTCTCTCTCCTTTTAGGGGGGAGCATATGACAGTACGTTTTTAGACCCCTGCGTAACTTATTTAGTTGGATGTAATTGGAAATATTCGCAAGTATTGTGTCGTGGGTTTCTCCACAGAGATTAATCGTTAAATTATTAACGGATGACTACGTGAGTGAGTGAGTGAGAGGGTGCATGTTGAAGGTGAGGAGAGAGCCTTCGCCGTACTTTGTCGTAAATCACCCCAGGCTAAAGGCGTGAGCGCAGCGGGGTACCTCGCATCCTTGATGCCTCATCTTTTTTTTTTTTTTTGGGGCGGGGGGCCCTGTTTGTCTGCACGTAAATTGAACAATAGTTGAGGCAAACATTTTGAGACTCCTCGTTCATACTGCGTTAGTATTGTGTGACCGTTTGTGAAGTTTGAACCTGCCCTTCTGCGTTTTCTGAAACGCCTCTGTTTGCTGCGCATGTCACCTATTCGACATACGCGTGTTGGCTGCGCCTACGCATTTAAAAGGAAATCACGAAGACGAACAGTAGCCGGCTCCACCCGAAGGTGCCAACTTCGTCTTTGATGCGCTTGCAAAAAAAATAAAAAATAAAAAAGACGACGATGTTCTAAAGAAACCGCGACGTGGCGTGGAGACGGGAGGCGCCCGACAACGACCGTGGAGGGAGGCTCCACAGACTCTTGCGCGACTTCCTGAAACGACGCCGTCGCCGACCTTGAAGGTGCGTCGTGTGCAGCCGAAGCCTGGTCGTAGCAAGACGGTTGGATACCTGCGCAGCGTGCTACAGAGTCTCCTTACCGTCGCAGTGGTCCGTGTTTGCTCCCTCGCTCGGTCGTCTGATGCGTGATCGGATAATCATTGCGGCGGCTCTCTCCCGTGGAGAACTTTCCTCTCTCGTGCATATACGTTTGCGGAGGCGTTTACCACTACGATCACATCATTAGATCCAACCTGTACCGCTACACGCGTACTACACCTGTTACCGCGTGTACTTTTTGCTCTCTTCGCCTATGCCGGGGTAACGATTAGTTATGCGTACATCGTGTTTTGGCGCCGTAGCGTGACCCGTGCACGAGCTGTCCGTAGCTGTGCCTGCGCTTCTTCTTTTTCTTCTTTTTTTTTGATAATGTTTTGATTACGGAGAATTCTGCTCATGTTTTGTAGGGACTGCACCACACGACAGAAATGACTTCCTCGTTGCGCCGAGGTGTATGCTGTTAGGAGCAAAGGCATAGCTGGTGTGCATGCTACTCTGGACTGCGAAGTGTGATTTGTGACATCACAAAATCAACGTGGTACGCATGTACACAGTAGACACGGTAACAGGCGGTAATAGGCGGTAGCAGGGTAGGGTATGCAGACGATCGGCTGGACTAACATCTCGAACTTCTGATTAAACTCAGAGCATCACACTCCCTTCTGCATGGACTATAGAGTACGTTTCCTCTACCTATACTTCTCTTTTAGTCCGCGTCTTCGTAGCACTCCTTTCTTTAAGAGTGAATGCATAGGGAAGATAGGGAAGTGCGATAGCTCTCAGAAAGTCTGAAATACTGGACACGCAGTCATTGCCAGAAAACGAGCTGTCAGCAGTTGCTTTATAACAATAGATTGTGTAGCCTGTTGGCTTGAGCGAACATGAATTGTCTGATTGGGTTGCGTTATTCCAATGCATTGATTTATTTTGTGCGCGTACTGGACAGTTATAAGGAGTAAGCAGTTGGTATTCTGTTCCATTTTACGATGAGGCGCCGTCATTTGTTGCTTTTTCTTCTTTTCCTTTTCTGTTTTTCTTTGAATATTTTTAGGTTACTGTAAAACTGCTTCGTGTTAATACATACAAAACCAACTACAGTCGCGTACCTTCATGTGGTTTTGACAAGTTGCACGGATATCTTTTCGAAATCATAAGGACATTTTTAAAGGCTTGCCGGTTAGCATTGAACCATTCCCGCTGCAGGCCTTAGTTGGGTTAGTTGGTATTTTCTCGCACATACACAGACGTTAGGCAAAAACGTGCCACTGAATCGTGCTGCAATTAGGCGATATAACTCGTAGTACTGCAACGACGACAAACGGACGGGAGAAACAAATTTAAGGAAATACATGCGCGCGCCAGCATTCATTCCAGCAGATGGTAGTGCGGAAATCGCTTCTTGCACCGAGGTTGCCCAAGGGTCACCTCCGCTTCTGCACTGTTTGTTTTTCGGGTGGCAGGGGCGGAGCTATAAGTCGTTACTGGCAGGAGCTCATATGTATGTATACAGGCATGTAAGATCCGGTTGACAGGTTTAGTCGGGGTGCTGGCAAAGCAAGCAAGCGAGCTAACAAACGACAAGAAATACATTACAATCAGTCGTAACAAACACGTGCCTTCGGCTGCAAACGGTCAACGAAAGGTTAACACAACGGGACAACCTGCCGCCGCAGCCTGTTTTGGCGGCGCGTCAGGGAGGCGGCAGCAGGCTTGTTCCGGCCTGTGCATGCGTTCGGGCACGCTCCGTCACAACGATGCGCATTGCCGAAGGACGCGAGAAGGTAGAAATGGGAGGTGGCGGAGGGACCGTGCAGGACCATTCATCACCAGTGACAGGAGAGGCAGAGCACGGCGCATTGAGACAAGCGCTTGCGTACGACGATGCGCGCCCGGTGACGCCGCTGCAGTTTAGCCGCGGTTCTGCGAAACAAAGGCCACCAAGGCGTGCGGCCGACAGGAAACTCGCTACGAAAGCGGGAGACAGAGAGAGATTGCAGGCGTCTCACTATGCACACCCGGTCTCGCGCACCAAATCCGTGCAGCTAGGCCGATGCTACAGATGCCTCTCCGTACAAATTTGTCGGGCTACTTACGCTGCGAAAAGGATGTGCGGTAGGTGGGCCCCTCTGTGCTCGACAATCACGACAGTCGACGCTGCGACACCCGCGTAGCAGGCCGATAGCGAAGCGCTATAATGGGTGCGAAGAGCTGAATAACATTCTGCGCATATAACAGTACATATGCTAGAGTCAACTACATGCAGGACTAGTCACTTATCAGCTAGCTTTAGTGCAGCGTTCGCCCCAATATAGGATAGCGCGAAAAATAAAGACGCAGAGTACAAGGCACACACGCTCTGCTCACGCGTTCTGCAGGCCACAGCTATTCGCATACTAACAACGGCCCACTGAATTCAGTGCTGAACGACATCAGTGGCCCACTTTTCGTTCCTTCTTCATTTTCTTCCTTTAACATTATTGCTCTTTCAGCTGAACGTAGAAAAATGGGATAGTTGAGTACATGTTTTACGCGTTTAAATGCACAGGAAACTATTCAAACAGGCTGATGGAATGAGCCCACGACTACGTTACGCCAGCTGCAGTTTCCACCACGCTGCACCGTCGTACATGGAAACGGCGCCGCGAATACCTCCGCACAAGCGTCGTAGGTGATCACACTGCATTCATTCGGCAGCCGTTGTACATAAGCGTGTATGTAAGAGCTTCGCGTGCTTCTCGGGCCACGTGGAAGCGCGGCAGCATCTGTGCCCAATGCTGCAACGAAGCAGGCTGAGTAAGGCAAGCGAAGAGGGCAAATTGGGAGGGGGGGGGTTGCATTGAGGTATTGGAGGGAGTGTTCCCGCAATATGCATGGCCGTTTCGTAAGCGCTTGCGGGACAAAAAAAAAAAAAAAAAACGATTCCCACTACTCGGATCCGAGTCTGCGTCCGCGGAACAGCTCCACCGAGAGGAGAGAGAGCTGGCGTATATATGGCGAGACCCCCCCTTGTAAGATCGACGACCTCGCTGGTAAAGGTCGAATGCGATTCATTGAACGCAGAGATGAGCTCTATCCATATGCGAGCTCAGCTTAGCGCCTGAGCGGGCATGCAAGTAAGCGCGCCTTTTATGCATGCCCTGCCCTACAAGCAGCCAGGCTGGATGCGTGTATATACACACTCTTTGGGGCTGGCCTTTTTGTGCTTATTTTGTCAGCCGGGCCCGCTGTTGTTCCGGCTAGTTCTTGTTCGGCTGGGTCGGCGTGAACCTTGCACTGAAAGAAGCCACTACCTGTCGTGAGTCCCGAGTGCTGATTGTATGCTGTCTGCAGGTTTTGCACGTTGCGTCTTCGCAGAGTATTGCTGTAGAGCAATATAATATCCCTGTAAGTTGTGTCTACTCGCTTGCTAGTGCGATGGTGCAGATTGGATTGCTGCAGGTTAGACACTATGGTTTTTTTTCTTCATATACAAGAAGGGGACTCGGCGGAGCGAGGGTAGTACTAATAAGAAATCTTCGTTTTGTATGAAACGATTTATTGAGCACGGCGATGTTGACGGTGGTGGTGGCGGAATATGTTCGTTCGTGTTAGTGGCAGAATTTTGCGACGCTTTGTTAAACCAGAAAAAGAAAAGTTCTGGTTCAGGTTTCTGATTCTGGAGAAGAGCTGCAAGGATTCTTCTTATCGAAAGAAGAAATCAGTCAGTCAAGAACTTTATTGAAGTGCTGAGGAGTTTCAAGCCGTTGGAGATCCCACGCGGAGAACTCCTCCGGCAGAAACCGTAGGCGACGCCCAAGTCGGGACGGGAACGTGGTGACGCTCCGCCAGTTCTTGGGCCCTCTGGACGGCCTTGAGTTGGAGTTTGAGGTCCGGGCTTTTGAGGGCTTCTTCCCATTCGGGCTCACTGGAGAGAGGGCCCTTTGGTAACGCGGTACATCGCCATAGCATGTGCGAGAGTGAGCAATGAAGTTCTGGGCAGTCTGGGCAATTTGCCGGGATGTCTGAGTTATAGTGACTTAGTAGGCCTCATGACGGATACGAGTCTGTTTGTAGCATTCGAAACGCGGCCGCCTGCGCGCGTTCGAGTTTGGCAAAAAATAATTTCATAAATATAATGTCGCTGCCCGTATACGTTGACAGTAGTGAATAACCACAGTTAAGACGCTCATTGCAATAAGAGTTATGACTGCTTTAGCGTTATCACGTCGTTTACTATGATGCACGTACGAAAAAATTCTGGCGCCGAAGTAAATGGAGTTAAAAAAAAAAAAGCCAACCTCTTAGATTTGCCCTTTCTAATTACTTTCTAAGAAGGAGAAAAAAGAAAGCCAGTCTAAAAAGTGAAAACGAATCCTCTGGATGCCCAGTGAAGTCCAGGGCCTTCTTTAAAGGACTGTAGCTAGACTTAAAGCGTAAAAAGTTCGTTAGCGGGTAAAAACATGTCATTTGAGCACGGACGATGCACATACTAGCATGAAAGCAAAATTGGAGAGGCGTATATGTATTTTTTTTCCTTTTTAGAAACCTGCCCTGCGGCATATGTCTACTTGAAAAAAACGTGGAGGCTCCCTTCATGTAAAAACTGCAGCAGTGGCTAAGCGAACTTATCGTCCATAGGCAAGCGCTTGTAAGTCTGTATGAGCCGTTCGTAGCTTGGCAACTCTTATTGTCCATTCTCGAGTGGTCCTTGTTGGTGGACACAATCACAACAGCTGGTTAATGTAAATAAGAAATATCTTGTGCGCATTCCATGTATGTAAACATTAGAGGGCACACAGACATGCATTAGTGATGCATATATTAGATTCAGGTGCACATACACTTTTGTACACTGCATAAAAGCAACCTTAGGAATGGATATACTGAGTGCACTGATATTGTACAGGCCGTCAAACAATACAAGTGAGCAAGGCGGTCTTTATTATATACGGTACTCGTGAATTGTGGTTCTCAGCGCAAGGCTCGTCAATGTTCCAGAAACTGATTTATAACAAAGTTTGTCCGTGAACTTTTTCCGTCTACGAAACTGGAACTTGTTGCAAATAATGCAGCGATTCACGCATTAAATACAGAAAGACACAAGCAGCCGCCACCTCTGAAATCACGCTGTTAACAGCGTGATTCGCTGAACTTGTTGTGCCAACCACTAGCATGCGCCTCCACGCCACGCAGCCAGCTTCCGCGAATCCAACAATTTTTGGTCAGTAGGACAGGACAGTGAGAGATAAATGAGATGCGAAAGGCTTGGTAAGTATAATAATGAAATGGCTTTGTGCGTTTTGATGTTCTACATGTTGCAACTTTACGTACAATAGCATTTATGTCGATTCAAGAATGAATGAATGAATGAATCAATGTATTAATGAATCAATGACAAGCAACGTGAAAAATTTTCTTCGGGTTCTTAGTCTTCTGAAGATGATGATGAAAGGGGTCACAGTTCTGGAATGTATGTCGCCACCATTATATTTTTCTTTCTCTCATCGTCATTCGCATATGTAAACAAATGTGGACTCGCAAAGCCACGATAGGCTTAGCGGCAATTCCGGGGCATCAAAGATCGAAATATAGAATAATGGCGTCACTTGTTCGTACTTCTTTATCCGCGCGTTGTACAACACATTGAGGCTCCGAGCTTACCATTTCCTTCAAGCCAGGCCTCTATGGCTGTCAATACGCTTCAATGCCAGGGCGTGAGCGGACAGTGTTGTCGCGGCGAAGCTATTGCGCTGCCGTTCGATTCGGCACACATTCTCAAGGAAAGTCTAACGTGCGGCCGCCGAAAGGTTGAGTCGTCAGGATCCAATCGAACCGTCTTAATTGCGACGTCAGGCGCTGCCAAGGACGACCCATTACCAGCTGCGGCGAACAAAACGTTCATCAGCGAGGTCGATGGGCTGTCAGTGCCGACTGATTTTCGTCTTTGCGGTGTATAGATTGAACGACTTAACTACTGTTTTTCGCCCAAGTGGATTGCAAGGACATGGTATCGAATAAAGAGGGATGTTATGAACTCTTCATTATGCGTGCGGTTGTCTTGACCAT
Organism: Dermacentor andersoni; assembly: GCF_023375885.2. Lineage (NCBI taxonomy): Eukaryota > Metazoa > Arthropoda > Arachnida > Ixodida > Ixodidae > Dermacentor > Dermacentor andersoni. The sequence continues at coordinate 18,758,148 of NC_092817.1, forward strand.
TCGGCAGTTTATTTCCTTTTGTCGGCAGTGCCCTTGCCTCACAGCACCGTGTGCAATGGTACATTGGCCAGGGGCGCCAACGTCAGACGTACACAAGGCCCTGTGTGCTTTATGTTCGTTTTGTGGGTGTCTTTCTCGGGCCTGGACTTTTGTCTTCGTCTGATTGCTGGGCTGGTTTCATTAACGACGAACATCCAACGAGTAAACTCACAACAGGAAGTGTCAAAATTGCGCTGACTACTGTGGCTTAGTTCGCCGACCACCTGTTAGATTCACAAACATTGAAAAACTCCTTTGTGATGGCCTCTCTTGGAAGCACCACACGAGGATTAGTTCAAATCAAAGAACAGCTATATAGAAGCCATTAGTTCTTACTCAGCCAGTGCCCTTGTCCATCGCGCGTGGCAGCTGAAATGTATAAATAAATTGCGATGCATTAGACAATGATCAGGTCCCTGCGCCAATGAAAAAGGCGACGCCTGCGTAGGTCGGCAAACTAGACAGTGCTCACTCACAAAATATTTCTTTAGCTCACTCACGCCACCTTGGGCTCAGACTCTACATTATCAGAAAAGCAGGGCTCACTTGGGCTCACCAGAATTTCGACATCGCCGTACTCATTAGGAATCCGACATGCTCATTCTCGGGGGTTCAGCGACTCAGGCGCACTCGGGCTTCCCACAATCACCACAATCCCACAATCACCATCTCATTCTGGCTCATGGAATCATGCATTCAACTCCGCTCATGGATGCACAGAATCCAACTCGTTCGGAATCACGTGGATTCAGCCTATAGCATGAACTCACATCGACTCAAAAGCTATTTGAAACGTTCGGCAGCATGTTACCCTCCTGTAACACGTGAAGGCGCAAGCCTGCAGCACGTTTGGTAATGCGCCGTCTCGCATCGTCGCGTCGCTACTTTCGCAGTTCGGCTTCTTCAGCTCGTTTTCGACGCTTAATTGCGGCTTCGCGCGCTCGTATGGCGGGGTCCGACTCGCTTCAACGACGTATCTCTTCGGCTTTACGTTGCATCCTTTCAGCAGGGAATTGAAACGTACGCTGTTCCGTGCGTTATATGAGTGATTTCAATAAATGTATGCACTGTTAGCATCACTTTGCTGAGCACTTGTTGCGTCAGTTGGCATCCTTTGAAACGAGCAAGCAGACGCAGCCGCTCGATCTTCCCATACCAGTACCGATTGCGTTGCTATCCCGCTGTCAAGAACAGACGGAGCGGGAAAGCTCCGTGCGCTTTTCGGCAGCCTTTAAAAACCAGCGCCTTTGTTTTCTGAATCCTGATCTGAAGCTCCGCCTTCCACATGGCTTACCACGGTGGGAGGTAACACTCATCTGTCGCATATGGCCTGGAGTAGCTTTTAGCAGTGCGTACTCTTACCTCTTCGGTATGGCCACATGTCCAGCTTGTGAAGTTTGCGGGTGCAAAGAGACGATAGCGCATCTTCTGTGTGATTGTCGTCGTTTCAATGCACAAAGAAAAGTCCTCAGCACCACGCCTGACAGGACTGACAACTGTCCCCTTACGGAAGGCAAAATTCTCGGTCCCTGGTCCCAGCCGAAGTCGGCATGGATTGCTTGAAAAGCGCTAATGGGTTTTTTAAAGCAAACGAAACTCACTGATAAACTATAGAATGTGCGAACTGATGTTCTCCTTTTTCTTCTTTTTCTTTAAAAAGGTTCTCTTGTTTTCTTATCTTTCCTGCCCTTACCCCATCCCCCATCTGATTAACCTCTCTGCCTTTTCACCTCTTGTTTTCCTTTCTTCCTTCCTGTATCCTCACCCTTACGGGGGTATGAGCCATTGCTGATAATCAGTTTTTGTACCATTGTACCGGACGACGCGTTTTTTTTCAAGGCCATCGGGTTATGAGCTACTTAAGGCTTTCGCCTTAGTAGTAGGTGACTTAGGCTCACTTAAGCTACAGCAAGTTCCGCTTTACTGCGGCTCGGCCTGACTCTTGACTACTAACCTCGAATCACTTCGATTTAGACTCAAGGTATACTCAGACTCCTTTCGAGTCACTCAGACTCAGTGGTGGAACACTGAGCTTGAGTCGTTGGCTGGAGCCAACGTTTCGACAAGGAGGTTTGTCAAGGCAACAACAATTTTCCTTGGCAGCGCTTATGTATAGCTCACTCTTCTACATCTCAAAACACTTGGATCCACCGGAACCCAATCAGACTCATGGGCAGCTCTAAGTGAGCTGACGTATGGTGCGGTAGCAAAGCAGTGGACATACGTAGACGACACTGTTGCATCTGTTCAGCACGCAAGGTCTCACGATGGGGCCATGTGCTGAGCGCATGGAATTTGCTCAGGAATGACTGGCTTCACCTCGTGCGTCGTTATCTCGTGCAAGAGCAAGTTGTGTTTCCTCGAGCGACACTCGAGAGCCACAGAGCTTCGCTCCCTGTTGCACCGGCCCTCTGCGAAGCCCAGGCATCCAGGGAAAGAAAGAAAGGTTATATGAGAGCTACATGCACGCGTGCACATATGCTCCTTGCACCCACCACTTTCTCCTTTCATACGCATGGCCAAGGCCAAAGAATGATCGCACGCGAGTTATAAATAACCACGTTAACCGACCAACCGACCTTGAGTTGACGAACGCAAGAAGTTTCGTACAAAAACTGCCCGACGTAAATATTTTCCCGCGATATCGTTTACCGATCACGAATACGACGGAGACAAAGGACTAAACGTGCTTGTCTGAAACATGTTTTGCAATTTTTCCATGAAGGTCGGTGCGATGTGCCTTCTAAACATGCGCCGTTAACCCGGTTTCCTAGCTTTATACTGAGGTTTGTTATCTTGCTCCTTCTTTCTGCTGTCCTTCACTTCTTCCTACCTTAAATTTCAATGTTTCTGTCTCCTACTCCGTTCTGAAGAGGAGGCAGGCGTTCTACTCCTTCCGGTGACAGTTGCCAGCCTATTCTTAGCTTTCCCTTTCCTGTCCAGTGTATATATGCTTTCAAGACAATTAATAATAATAATAATAATAATAATAATAATAATAATAATAATAATAATAATAATAATAATAATTGGCGACTATAGCGCCTCGGACAACGCAGGGACAAACAAGGAAGTTGGAGTGCCGCTTTGTGCCTTTCTTTTCTATTCTGCGTCGTCTGCAGCTCTGCTTTCTGACGATGAACGCGTGATCCAACTCGAACAACTTACACGCTTTGTAGCTCCTTCGAGCCTTTTACGGAATATGAGGAGGCCAGGCTCAGGCGCCGATGAGTCACACATGCATGCACGCTCATGCGATAGCTGTGCGACGCTTCGTCCCAGCTTAAAATAAACTGTGACGCTTAGCGTCATGGCAGATCTCCGTAAGGCGCTATGACTTCGTAGGCCGGGAACGCTGAAGGGTGCGTTCGTTCAAGAACAGCCCACCGACGAGGAGGAGGAGGAGGATGAAAAGGAAGGAAGGAAAAGCAGGGAGGTCAACCAGATGCACGTCCGGTTTGCTACCCTACGCAGGGGAAGGGGTTTAAGGGAAGCAAAGAAAGGAGAGGGAGGGAAGAAGGAACTATCAGTGGGAGTACATGCGCATGCCCATAAATTCACGCCTATAATCGGTCACTGAGGCCAGTCGCCTTCATGAAACGTAGCAGTGCCCACGTCGCATTGTAAGCCTGCGACGCATGGGGCCATGGTCCGAGAATCTTAGTCTCTTAAAATGGTCTGTTATCTAATCGGTTTAACACCCTCTAAAGAACGTCGCATTCGTTGTCACAGCGATCACAAAAAGACAACACCTGCTCAATCATCTCTTCACAGTTGCACGAGTCACAGATCGGTGTGTCGGACATTCCAATAAGGAATGAGTAGGCTTTCGTAAAAGCCATCCCTAACCAGAGGCTGCACAGTAAAGTTTCATCACGGCGGGGAGAAGTTCGATGGAATTTGCAGCTTCATTGTAGGATCCAAGCGATGGGGACGGTAGTTGCAGAAAATCAGGGAAAATTCCTGTGACTGCATTCTGACAGTATTTCTGGATACAAATGCGCAATTCGGAACAACACACGACCACACCATCAAGGCTGCATTTACTGGAGATGTGGGAAGGGCGAGCAATACCGAGGTACCCACACGCAGTTTATATATGCGGTTGCCGAGGAAGAACCACGTGTTCAAGCGCAAACGAAAAATCCTCGCGCACACGAAATAGGACAGCGCCTCCTTCCTTACGAGAACGACGCTTATTGCAACTCCAGTTGCTGCGTCGGCAGTAACGATCGGCATTCAAGGGTCATGGGTGGAGAGGAACAGGGTATATCGTCAGAGATTGCCTGGTTAGTTTAGTTGGTACGTCACTGTTAACCTATAGTCACGGTTGTTAACAAACAATATCAAAAACTGGTAACAAAAATGATCAGCATCTGTCTTGCTTGCGACCGTATAGGGAACTCGTCTTTTACTCGTCCTTCGATTTGTGCGAGTCCGTGCTCGCATGTACGTCCAGTCGTTGTTCGTGACCAGAAGCTTACATCAGGCGAATCGATGCCGGGCGAAATCATAAACAAAATAGGTCGCGTTTTCTTATTTTCATTGCGTGAGTGGATAACCTGTGCCCCCGTCCTCTCAGAATGCTGCACGGAATCTCTGTAAGGGACGGCTGGCAAACAGAAAATGTCGCTTATCCGCGCGACTGCGCGTGGGTCGGTTTGAAAGACCGAAGCCTGCCAGAACCAGCTAAAGAGAACGTGGCCGACTGGCGCGCGTTCCAAAGAGCTGCACAGAAAACAAGAAAATCGGGGGGAAGCACCTCCCTTTCCCGGCATCCGCGTCCCCTGTCGCCTTGGCCTCGTTTACCCTCCGGCGTATTATAAGCGCCAGAACACGAACGGGTTGTTGTGGGGGAACGGTAGATGCGGGCACGATGAAACCGTAACTCTATAATAGAGACACGAACCGACCCAGCGTACATGCTGGGCACGGTGACGCTCCCAACATAACGCGGAGCTGCGCCGCAGAAGTTGTCATCCTTGGATTCGAACCAAGTAGCGTTCGTACACCATGAGGAGAACGGTATGCGCTAGGCGTAGGAAGATGATCTTATGAATGAGTCGGCAAGAACCAAAAAGAAAGGGAGAACTGCGGCAGTGGGTTCGCGATAGCCCCGCGTGCGTAAAGCGTCCTCCTAATGAGGTCTGAAGGAAAGAGAGGAAAGGACCAACGAAACGGGAAAGGGTCTCGGGTAAGCGTATAACGTCCGTGCGTTCTGAAAGAAGCAAAAAAGAAACAAAGTAAGAAGCAAAGAGGGTCAGAAATGCAGATGGTCTTGAGAAAGCCGTATATACCGTCCTTCAACGTCGCACCAAATGGAGTGAACGCGCGCGAGCGAAGGGGGGGGGGGGGGATACCTTTCGGAATGGATACTTCTCGGCTCGCCCTTCTGGGTCTCAATGTCTTTTCGGAGAAGTGACTCACGCGATCTCGCCGCGACCACTTCCTGAGAAAAAAAGGTGCGCGTTGCCAAAGTGAGCTGTACACTTACTATACTACTATACTATACGCCAATGTGAGTCAGCCCCGCACTTTCGTCGCCCGTACTGTGCTATATAGCTTCTCCGTAGAGCCGCACGCGCCAGAGGGCTTGAAAAGTGAGTGAACGGCAGTGAGGGGAGAGGAAAGAGTGTGGTGTCATTAGCTGGCGTGTCCCGCCCACCGCCCGGTGCTCAGCTAGATCTTCGCCGCAGATAGCGAGAAGATTACATAGTACCTGCCCAGCGGTTCGCACCCGCTTGATGGAAACCTGGCTGTCACGTGACGAGAGAATAAAATGCCGTGACGGGCCCCCTGGAGGCCCCCAACGTTTTCGTTTTCTTTTCGTCCCGAGCACCAGGGGATGCCCTGTGCCGAAGAAGGGACACGTGCGGGCTCTCGTGCTTCGAGGAAATAAAGTTGGGCGTTCGCCGCTCTTCTCTGGGTTGTTAACTCGTCTTTCAAGGCCAAACAAGTCGTTCGCACGAGCCCTGACGGTGGTTCAACGTTACCTATGTGGTTCTGGGCGCTGTAACACGGCGTGCGAGCTGATGGGGGCAAAGCATAAAAGTATACAAGCGAGCGAGAGATGTCTTGCGTTGTAATTATGCCTGCACTTGATTCGCATGACAGGGACGTCACGCGCTCTCCTGAGTAGTCCCACAAAGTTCATACAATCTCAGGACAGTGAACTTTTCTTGCATTATGTATACAAGCGCTTGTTACAATAGTGTCGAAGTTTCCATAGCTTTTGCTTTCGCAGTGCTCTCAGTACCTCTCAAATAGAAATGCAGGATGCAGGTATGCCGGAATAGGCCATCACTCTCCTTCTCTTATCAAAAGCGCTACATCTATCGAAGACGGCGCGACTTTTCATGCGCGCGTCTTTGTGATGCTGCGCCCGCTGTGAGCGTCGTCCATATAGTGCCTTGTCTGTCCATGCATTCATATGCGCTATAATAAATCTCAAATAGAGGCTGTGAGTAGGCCCTTTAGTCACGTGCATGCGTGCGTTATACTCACGCCATCTTGTCTCTATCCTCATCCCCACCCGCCCTGACCTCCTTTTTTTACCCTTGCTTGCACTACTCGACGAGGTGCACGTTGGAAGAAAGCTGCCCCAGACCTGCTCCATGTTCGTTTTCACATGAGTAATCTCCCTTTATTTGCCATGTAATGCAATTAGTCTTAATCGTATATTTAATTTAAATATCTGCATGGGGGTAATTACGTAACTGCTTTCGATAGGACGCGTACCTACCCCATTTGCACCGTTCAGCGAATCAGACATATGTTGCTTCGGGCAAAAGAGAATCGTTCCCATTATTCCAGGCAGGCTGCTCTGTTTCTATTTTGCTCTCTCATCCATAAGATCAATTATATTTGTTCGAGTAATTCCCGTTCTGAATACCACCATGGCGATAAGGTGACCCGATTTACAACGCTATGTAGCCGCCAGCATGTGCGCTAAGAGGGCAAAAAAATGTAATAGAAACAAACAAATTCTGGGTGGCGATCGCTTATTAATTTCTCGACGCCGCCTATCTGCGAAGCGATCGCATAGCTTCCTGCGCAGCGCGTCGACGCGAGTCGGCCGTTAATTGAAAACCGTAGCACTTGGACTGCCTTCGCGCTCCTTCTAAGTAGCGATTATAAAAAAAAATAACGTGGCGGACGCTGCCATGAGTCGCCCAAAAAAAGAAAAGAGCCAGGCGCAGGTAAATGACAAGGGATCGAAAACAAAACCCAGCGGGCTGATGGGGCACGCCATCGAGCTAATAGAGGAATAACGGTGCGTTTGAAAAACTTCTTGACACATCTGGAACGCCCTAATTGAATGGTCCCGACGCCGATTCTGCACGCTCGCTTGCCGCATCACGTTTCGTTTCCTCGTGAGACGAGGAATGGCCGCCCCCCGAGGACGCGTTTATCTCCGCAATTCTGTGCAGTGATTCTAGATATATTTCGTCCATCCAGGTTATACAGGCATGTTTATTCGGCCGTGTGTACACGGCCGAATAAACTGTATACACCTCCGGTTGTGTCGTTTCGGTCGCTTTCTTTCTTCTTTTTTTTTTTGAACCAAACAAGAAATTGATGATAACACTTCGCCTTATTGTTCAAATCCTACAAGTAGGCCGAATTCAACAGGGAAAAGAATGGAACCACCGTCCGATATGTATCACCAAAGCTGCTGGGATGCACAAGCTCACGTGGGATATGTTACTATGTGGTCACTGTGTCCGTGAAACAGGAATAAAAGAAAGGAAAAAGAAATACTGACGTGCAGCGCGAGTGTCGGCAACTCTGCCGATGTGTGCACCATCTTCAAATTTTCTGTTATAGTTAATCCATCTCTCCCTATCTGTCTCTCTCTGTAATCATGTAGGCAAACAGTTTGAAGATGAAATTTATTAATTTATCAACGTCCTATATCTAACAATTTCATGAAGTTCCTTGCTTTTCCAAGCACTACGCTGGGTCATAGCATAATGATGTTCCGTTGCTGGCTTGCAATTGTGGGTTTCATTTCGAACCGACGATTTAGATGTGGGCACAGGAATGCAAAAATAAAACCAATCCGCTTAGGTACTTAGAGTTAAAGGCACTTTGAAAAATCGCAATTCGAAAAATGAATCTACACTCCACAGCCTCTCTCATCACCCTCTGTGTAGGTTCGGGACATAAAAATTTATTGGTAATCTTGTTACCTTTGGTTAGTATTTCGTGATAAATTAAAACGCGAAGAAAGTGCAATTCAACTCAATGTGTCTAGCCTACTCAGTCGCGTTTCAACTCTGATACATTGCTGTTCGATCGAACCTTCGTGCTGCATACATTTAGCGAGAGGCAGGTTAATCGCGCCGTGTCTTCGCCTTTAGTTCCAGCTCAAGCGTGCTTTAAAGAGGCGACGAGGCGTCTGAAGGAGCCTGTTCGCACTCTTGCAGACAAAGCGGCCTCAGCAAGGCACGGCGTGACAGAGTGCCGGCTCTTTTCTTTCGCCGCCTTGTGTCAACAGGAACTGCAGGCGTTGAAACACACTGCGTGGCGCGCGATCTTCGCGGAATGTTGACTGTTGCGCAAGCCGGGCGCGCGCCTTGGCGCGCGTGCCAGGCGAATAGTATAGAGGCGGCGCACATCTGTTGGCTTAGTCGTTTTCGAGTGTTTCAAGTGGTTGAAAGCAGCCGGCGCCACACTCCCGACAAAACAGCTGCGGCGAAACCGGGAGTTGTGTGCCATGAGAGTTTCATACAAGTGTCACTAGAGGCAACTCTGGTGCTGAAATGTGGAAATGGGCACTAGTTCCAATACTTACATCTGGAAATGTGGTTGCTTGCTTGAAATCAGGGGTACAATAAGGACTCGATGGTAACCAAAGGTCAGTGGGACGCTTCGCGTTGGGCACTCACGGGAAGGCTACAAATGAACCTGTGCAGGGTGATATGGGCTGAACTAGTTTTGAAGTGAGGAAAGCTCGCAGTAAAATTCATTGTGAAGAACGAGTGATGAATATGAAAGAAAGTAAATGGGCTGGGAGAGTGTTCAGGTATTTGTACAGGAATAACATTGATTCACACTGGAGGAAAAGAACTAGGAAGCTTACCAGCAAGTATGAAGAGCAATAAAGCAACAAAGAACGTCAGGCGGAAAGTCATAGAGGCTGAAATAATCTCATGGGTGGCGGCAGCGGAAAAAAAGAAACTGCCACAAGTAAAGGAAAAAAACTAAATCAGCAAAGAAACAATTTATGATAACTCAAAGGGAAGCTCATTACTTTTTGAAGCGAGATCAGGATGCCTTAGAACACGCACTTATAGAGCGACATATAAGAAGGAAGAAGAAGCATCTGCTTGCTGCGGTAAAGCTAGGGAAACGATGGAGCATGTTGTATTAGAATGTGAAGATATCTGCCCAGCGGACGATTCAGGAATCAGTGCCTCTTTGAAGCCCTTAGGTTCAGCGAGAGCAGGGGGAATGTAAACATGTCGGCAGTGGTGATTACAATGAAGATTGGTTGAAGAAAAGTAGGGAAACGACAAACAAAACAGGCGTAAAAAAAAGCAACGTTTACACTAGGGGTTTAGAAACTTCGGTTATGGGAATTCATCGTGAGATTTTTGTCATTTGCTTTTTTAACATAGGTAGGACATTAAGCAATAAAATAACAAGAGCTTGATGGCGCAACCCACAGCCCCCTTCCAAAGGGGACCCTCATAACATACATACATACATACATACATACATACATACATACATACATACATACATACATACATACATACATACATACATACATACATACATACATACATACATACATACATACATACATACATACATACATACATACATACGTACGTACGTACGTACGTAGGTGAGTCCGTCCGTCCGTTGAGCTATACCAGGGGAGTTATGGGTAGTACAAGGCTTTGTCCACTATCCATGCATGTGTCTTAGACGTTCTTGCGCAGCTCTTGGGAAAGGTGGACATTCGGCCTTGTTGGTACGACATACTGCAAAGGAGGCTGCAACGTCTGTTGATAAGTTAGCGTATGTGTTGTACCCTCCGTCCATTCCTGTTTTTCATGCCTCGCAAGTTGCTCTTGGCTCTGTTAAACCCTACCGATTAGAGAGAAAGCAAGGAGAAGAAATGCAGGGTGTTCAATCAGACTAGCGCCCGTTTTGCTACCCTACACGAAGAATAGGGGGAATAGGAAGAGGCAGAGAATGGGGGTGGGGGAGCACAGCACGCACAGAGACGCACAGCAGGACTACTACAATTTGTCACTGAGGCCGGTGTTCCTCAAAAACAACCACAGCTCACGAATATCTTTCTGCGCGATCGACGAATGTGGCCGGGGTCCTAAAACTTTCGATACAGAATATGTTCTTCTAGAGTCCAGTCGGCTTAGTGCATCACAGTCACAGCAGCTTAATAAAGGGAAAATCGGACATCCAGCCGTTCGTAGCACTTGCTACAAAGGAAACCCACACGGATTTTTTTCGAGGAACCCGTATGGGTTTGCTTTGTAGCAATTGCTAGGAACGGGTGGATGTCTGATTTTCCCTTTATTAATTACTTCTCTCGGCCTTGCAGGTTTCTGCAGAACTATTACGTCAAGTTACAGCAAATGATAAAAAAAGGCACAAACGGAATGGAAATATTGTATCAGTCATTATTTATATCCATATTGCATGCATGCTTTCTTTATTGGTTAATGTTGGCTTGCACGAGTCGCCATCGGAGGAGCGCTTGTCCCGAAGGATGAAAAGAGAAAGGAAAAAAAAACCGAAATAACAAGACCTCTTGGAGTCATGCTGGAAGCGCGTAGGATGCTTCAAAGTTATTAGAGTTCATAAAATATAGGCAGCATATATTTCAATGTACATACACTGACAGTGACACATATGTAACGTGGGCAAGGCGTTATATAATATTGCCCTGCTTCCGCGATTACACCCACCCTCATAATTAATCAAGGACTTGGTGCACGCGGGTCAGAGGGCGTGAGAGTGAACTGCAAGGAAGCAGCCCCCCGCTGTGTACGGCGTGTAGCTTGACGAATGTTGCGGCATTCGTCGAGCTACGCGCTAACGCTGCTGCCGCGTGTAGGCAGCAGCATGCAACGGCCAGAAGCGCGCTTCTCCGCTGACGGGATATAACGACGTCGGCCGCCTTAACGTGCCGTTGTAGCCGAACAACGCACGAAACAAAATTTTTGGCACTCATATCTATAGCTCACTGCCAGCAGAAGCTACAACGACGTGTCACGTTCGCAATTAATTAAATGTGTGCTGCGCAAACCGCGTGCGCTTCGGCCGGTTTCGCGCCCGGCGGATGTGGGCGTCCAATGTGAAGAAGGACTCGCTAGTCACGGCTCTCGAGCGCTGTGCGCTCCCCTCCTTCGGGCGACAAAGTTTCTCCCGTCTTGCGGTGCAGTTATGGGCGAGAGGCAGCGGCGTGTGCATAGCTGGGGTGCCGCTACGATGGTCGCTAATGAACGAGCCGGGCCGGGCCTCCTTTATACACGGTTCTGGCCCCCTTTCGTCGCACACGCGTAATGGCCGACGCAGATTGAGCGCAAGTGAGCGTGGCTAACGTCAGCGCCGGCACTCGTCGCAACACGGGCACAAAGCGCACCCCTTCACGGCGGTCGCGCCGGCGTTTTCGTGCGTCGAGTGCCGACAGAACTACGCGGGCTGCTGCGCGGCGAAGCATCCATCCTGCAGAAAGGCTGGCTGGCACTTTGAGGCAGCCGACTGGTCGCACACGCCGCGGTTGTCTCGTGTAGCGACCGGAAGAGAGACAAATGGCGGGAAGGGGGGGGGGGGGGGCGAAGTGCAAAACGAAAGAAAGACGTAAGGACCGAGTCCGAAGATTGCAGAATGATGATATGGCGCGCCGCTGGAAACAACCCAGTGCGCGCCAGACATTCGCATTGTGTACACGCATTAGGAGGAGCAGTAATTTCAGCCCGTTCATCCTGCCCGAATTGCACCACTTCATCGTGTTATAGAATAAATCGGGGAGAATGACATGAAAGCGTAGAGTGGGGCGCGAATTTGTGAATATCGCTCAATATTTCGACTACTATATTACTATGCACAATTCCCAAACATATATAGGGGCATGCATTTTGTTGCAATTTTAAAATTCTGCGGTTTTATACTTTCCAGAACCACGATTAGATTATGAGGCACGCCGTAGTGGCGGACTCCGGATTAATTTTGACTACCTGGGTTTTTTTAACGTTCCCCCAATGCATGGTACCACCACTGGCCTTTTTGCATTTAACCCCTACCGAAATGCCGTCGCCGCGGCCGGGATTTAATCCAGCGCCCTCAGGCTTAGCAGCCCAACACGAAATCCGCTACGCCACCATGGCGGGTGGAAATGTTGTTGTTTGCGGTACTCGCTTTGTACTTTATTGCGTAGAAAATGGCTGCTGTTCTGGTCATTATTGCAATTGTTTAAGACATGCCTTTTATTATTACTCGCCCCCCGCCTCCGTCTCCCCGCCTCCGTCCCCATATATTTATCGCATGTTTTGTAAAGGATCCTTAAAGTTCAAATAAACGGATAAATGAAATTAATAAAGTTGTTGGAGTTTCAGGTCCCGAATGTTACACGAGAAGTGGTCGTTCAAAAGAACATAAACGTTTGTAGCGCGCCGAACTGATTCGCAACACTACGAATTTCTATGGTGCTCCGAATTAGTGCACCTCAGAATTGGTATACTAAGGCTTGATGTTTTCTAACATGCACCTTGTATAATCAAAATACAGGAGTGTCTTTACATTTCATCTTGAACCTCGTGCTCAGGCATAACCTCTGAAATTCTCAATATAGCTCGAGCATGTGTAAGACACTTTCCAGGCGTACTTTCTTCACGCATCTTCCTCGATACAACTGACGTCCTTAAAGATGCACTTCCGAAGTGAAGGGCATCGAGCAAGAAACACCATGCTGTCATTTGAATCTTCAGATTGGCTGTGTTAACTGGGTTGATCTATATGGACGGCGAAGCATGCCCCCCAGGATTGCTATAGCGACGGAAGCGACCAATTGATTAATGCTTGTGTATACACAGTAAAGCGGGTCAAAAGGCGTTGCCTTGGAGCTTGGTCGTTTTAGCGAAGTATTATTGAGCGTGAATTACTAGGACTCGCCCGAGCAGAACGCAGATGAAAGGCAATAGTCGGGAGGTATTGGTGAATAAGGTCGAGTGATGAGGTTAACTAATCCATGCACATGCATGGTGAATACGAATGGCGCGATCACCGTGTCTCTGGGAGGCGCAAAGTAAGCGGCCGTACTAAGTTGGAATGATGTTGATAAAGCAAAATCTCCCTGTATTGAGTGCATAATTTTCGGTGATTTCTTTCACGTTTAGTCGTTCATGACAACGTGCTCCCCAGAATGTCTAGGTTTGAATTGCAATGGTCGAATCCTTGTCAGCCCTCTGGAATTTTATAGCGTGCTACCAACGCATGCACACATATTCACTCCCCTTCAAATTCATACGTTAATAGCTGAGGTAAAGAGGCATAATGTGAAAAATACGCGGAGATCTGCACTTGTACACGATCCATAGCCAGTAACTTCGACATGGTCTTTTCGTGTGGATGACTTACTATATTCTTTTGTTTAACAACACTGTGACCCTTTAGCACAGGCCCAAATAGCAAAGTGGGTTGTAAAAACGCACATGCGCAAGGCAATAACAAGAAAAATACATCATGGTCATAATTGAGTACGGTAAAGTTTGGTTATAAAAGCGGTTAAGGCTGACAAGTGAGCAAGCTGTTTAGTCCAGAATGGAAATGCGTTGTGCTACGTGCTGCGCAAATGGAACGAGGACGAGGACGAAGACGGAACGGACAGCTGCTCCATCTGCATCTACAGCGACGAGCAGCGCTAGCTGTGCTTCTTTGTCCTCGTACTCGTTTCCTCGACGCTGCTTACCGAAGTGCATTTAGTTGCAAGGCATTGATGGCTTATAACCACATAATTACTGTGTGACTACCTTTCGGAATGCAACTGCAGCACTGGACGAGCAACGGGCCGTTTGTTTCGGAGGTGATGGAGTCTCTTCATTTAGTACATCTATAGGCCGTTCCGGTTTAGGTAACTGACGTCGGGCGCATTAAGTATTGTGAGCTGCTCGATGCCAGTATTTTCGCGCTGACTGACGTAGCCGCTCAGGCGAAATATACCGTACTTTCTTTAATATAAGTCGGCCGCAAATGCAAGTGTATATGGACCTCCTATGGCGCTTTGTGGCGGTAAAAAAAGCGGCTTGCTGTCGTAAATGGAACGCACACGCAGGCACGATCATCAAAAGAGACAAAGACGAGAGCTGGAAAACTAGCCCACCATGCCTCCTCAGCAAAGAAAAAAAAAACAAACAAAAAAACAAATGATTCAGCAAGTTTTTACGCATATGTCCAGCGCAGCGTATATATGTGTTCAGCAGAGAAGGAAATCAGAAGATGGCAACATTATCTGTCAAGACGGTTACTTCTGCGACACTGCACACACTGCACCGATAGGTCAAAGGAAACTCTGAATTTGCGTTCAAACAGCGAGTTCTCCAGACGTGCAGGCCAGAACCTCACTCATTACTGTTTGCTATGTAGTGCTGGATTTGAACTACCTAATTCATAGAATTTATTTTATATAATTCAGAGCAGGGGATAAGAAACGTTTACTGTCACTATACGGAAACGCGCTATTCTCTCTCATATACTTGCTCATCGTGTGCCTTTCGGCCGGAATGCATGCGAGTGTATAGTTGCAGATAAACATTTATAGATCCCCAGCTAGAGCGGGAAAGCTGAGTTCTTTTCGCAGCAAACGTGTGCGACCTGCGGCTACAGGGACTGCAATCTGAAGCGTTCTGCGCGAGCACCTTGGAGAACCGGTCAGCCTCAGGGTGCGTGTATTGGTCGGAACTAAAATTGAAGCTTCTTTTTTTCTTTTTTTCATGGAACACCAGAGGTTCGCAAACTTTTCGTTCCCCTTATTAAAAATGTCGTTAAGATAAGGACTACGGGCCGCTATCGGCCGGCGCTTCGCGGGTTCACGTGGTTCCCGGCCACTTGATGATACAAAAGTGCTGCTGCGTTTCTTGAGTGGCACCGGCCCATGTGTGACCGTTTGCGATGGAGCGAGCGATGAACGCTTCTTTACGTGTGCGTTCGCGCATGGCGTGAAATTCTCTCCTTCTCATTTTTCAGTCCCATTTTCCTCTCGCCCAGTGCAGGGTAACTTCCGGGCTCAGCCTGGTTAACCTCTCTGCCTTTCCTTTATCACTTATATCTCTCTCCGAGTGTGTCGATAAAATATATGATCTCTATGTTTTGTTCGAGAAAGAATAGCTACTAAGAATATAATCGGCGTTCTTGATGATTTCCCACGAGCATGCTTAAAGGGACACTGAAGGTTACTATGAAGTCAAGTTAAAGTGATAAGGCAATGCTGTGGAACGTCTAAGGCGTCAATATAATTGCGAACAGAGCTTTAGTAACCGAGAAATTGAGGTAAATGCATGACACGATTTGAGAACCCCCAGCGACATTCCGGTACTAGCCCGATGACGAAGGCACTCATCATAATTTTTCTCACTAGTACTCAACTACTCGTATTAAAAAAATCATTTCATTAGGTTATAAGACGGAAGAAAATGCTGCTTGTCTACTTCTGTCCGACTCTAAGAAAAAATAACATATTGACGTTACCTTTCAGTATATTATGGGTGGTCGAAAGGTTTAGTTTTCGATCGACTCTGCGCGTTCGACTCTGCGCCACGCGCGCTTTGGAGTTTCAGTTGTTTCCTTATCGCGTCGTGCTGCGCTGGTTCTGCTGGCTCGCAAAACTTGCATTTGGAACAAGCAGCGAGAATGCCACGTCCGTGTGATGTCGTGGGATGCGCGAACGGTCCGCGGAACTTGGCCAAGGGCAGTTGCAGCGGCGAATCCAACGTTACTTATCACTGTGTGCCAACGAGTGAACCTCTCCGATCGAAGTGGTTAAGTGCCGTACATTTGCCATAGCGCGCTGGCAAAGAGCCGAAAAATCGCATAGTGTGCTCGCTGCACTTTCGTCCGGAGGATTACGAGTTCAGCGCCGACTTACTGAAGTCGTGTGGAGTGCCTTTCAAAGCAATGCTTTCCCGTAGCGCTGTTCCGTCGGTCTTGCCGGCATTCTCCAAAGCGCAAGAACAACTGCAGGTCAAAGACGGGGGCGGTGAGTGCGGCATTTGCTTTTCACGAAGGAAAAGCTACAAATGTGCGAATATGTACAGCCATGACATATAAGTTGCCATCGTAGTACTACGCAACGACGCCGGCAGCGCGAGTTCTGTTAAGAACGGCCAGCTGCAGTGCAAGCTTGCCAGCCATTTACGCCAGCGGTGGCAACCTCATCTTGGAACGCCGCCGCCAACCTCTAGCCACGGCGTGACTAAGTCGACTTTGTGTCGGGAATAATACACGCATTCTCCACTCTCCGTCGCTTCAGCTAGGGCGCGTTTGACGAAGCTGGCTTTGTGCTGAAACCGCCACCGTTACGCTCTAGCCTCGTCGCCGTTGTGACTGAAGGAGTTCGACGAAGCAGGCTTTGTGCGCAACACGACAACGCGGACCTGATCTGCTACGGATGGGGGAGTTGCCGCGGGAACGTCCTCTTAGGCTCCTTCCCACGCGCCGACCAAGACGCAAGACAATGTGCTACGCGGGCGCGCTACTCGGAACGGCTCTGAGTTCTACGAAATTCGTGTGGTGTCGGTTTCGGACCGTGAACACGTGTGTGTGTAAACCGTCCCGCGGAGAGGCTACTAGTTTACGATGACTAAACGAACGTTCGCGTAACCTTGTACAGCGGGAGGACCGAATGTTTAAAAACTGCTGTTGTGCGGATGCTCGACACACTTTTCTTAAGCCGTCATGTTGGACTGAGACACTCTCTCAAGCAGTCGTGTTAGACTGACGTACTTTCTCTCGCAGTCATGCTAGACTGATGAACTGCATGTAAATACTGTAAATAAACCCATATTCCTCGTTCTCGATGAGAAGCAGTCCTTCCTTTCATCAACGTCCTCAGCGTGGATAAGTTGGACGACGGCATGGGTCAGCTACCTTCGAATTCATGCCGGACTCCAATCTTGACAACGGATCACGAGCGATGGGATTGAGCCCCCAATCCTGACAGTCCTCAGCAGCAGGTCACGCTCATCAGTGCTTAAATCGCTGAAGTCGAGCCCAGCATCGCGAGCCAATCTGTCGTTGTCAGGGTCGTCCATTGCAACTAGCGTCAAAGTTGGCGTCATAAAGTAAAGAACCAGCTTATCGTCGCACGCTTTCCCTTCCGCTAGCCACCATAGTTCCGCTTCACGCTGCTGTCGGCTCTGTCTTCGCTCCGTTTCTGGCCGCTCGTTTGCGTTTTGCGCAGAAAAGCCGTAGCGCCGTCTGAGGGCGCCGTTTTACACACCGGCGGTGCAACGTCACTATGAGAAAATGACGTCACCACTCCTCGATCGAAGTGCGGGCGATTTGAACTGCGCTAGAGGCACGGGGACGCTTCAGAACGCATTTTCTCTGGAAATAAATCTCTTATTCGCATGAAACAAGCGTTTCGACGTTTCTGGACTGGTATTTGAACAGTCCACGTTGACTCAATATTAGACAGTTTTAGTTACACGTACGCAGAGGCTTCACGCACGCAAACGTGAAAGCTCTACGTACCATACGCGCACTGCACCTGAAACGCTTTTAGCTACACGTACGCGACGCACGCTAAAAGCGACCATGATCGCCATCTATCGCCAGGTAGCCATTCAAATCCAACACAAACCAAAGCCAAGCCAGTCGAGTTAGTGTGGCGCGCAAAACACGTAAAAGTGTGTTCTTGTGCCAATCGGAGCTTCGCAATGCCTAGAAGTGCTATACCGCGTGTTGTTCTCGAAGGGGTTGCACTCCCTTACGTCTCGCAACAAATCCAAGTCGTTTTTAGAAAAACGAAGGCGCGGAGCTACCTTGTCGGCGTGTTTGGCTGCCATCTTGCAATGACGCTCTCGCTTGTTCGTGATCTCGCGAGACTGCCGCGCGGAGCTCTCTACGTGCGCAAGGAACGCAGGCAAACTTTTGAGTCTCACGTACGTCCGTGATACTCACGCAAACCCTTTGCCTTCTGCGCAGGCGCACTGCTCACACGTAAGAGTTACACGTACGCAAAGCCTTTACGTACGTGAAACTAAACCTGCCTATCAACCTTTAGTGTCCCTTTAGCGTGACTTTCAACGAGGTGGTTTCTTTGGTGCCATGGTTCTCTGATACACTGCTGGTCCCCGCTATTCCGCATCATGAAAGTAGACATGTGGCCGCTTGTGTGAAGCATTTGCCTCCGGATAAAGGTGTCCGCGCGAATGACAGTAAGTTACAGCAACCGCGACGTGGCAAACGAGTGACACCCGCGATAAACATTTTACTCTTGTCACTCGACAGGCCGTTGTACAGCAACTTACTGTCATTTTCGCGAAGCTTTTCAACCGTCGGCAAATCTTTACTAGCACGTAGTGGTAGCGGCGAACGACGCCTTTATTTATGATTGGAATATTGGCCTCCGGGCCCGTTTTGGTTGCCATCTCCTATACATCAGGGAAGCCAGGCCTCGCAGGTGAAGGCGCTTCGCGCCAGCCACCACTGGTATACTCGGCGTTCGCTTTTACCACACGCACGACCTCTCACATCCGTAACCTCTGCGGGGCTGGCGCTGCTTCGGATGCGACGGGGAGCTACAAGCTCCGTGCCCGGCGGCGGTAATGAAATCGACGCCTTTGGTCGGTCGGTTCGCGCGGCCTGTTGGGCTTCGCCAAGGAAGGAAGCAGCCGCTCGGGCGCACGAAGGGGTTATCGAACGCATCGGACCCGTGCAGGAGAACGTGAGTTCGAGTAATGCGATCTATCAGCGGGTTGCGGCTCTGGCGCGTACTACAGCGTCTGGTTAGCGTCAGGCCTCCTGTATATAGCGAACGGCAGAGGTCAACAACCATCGCCTTGAGCGCATGTATAGTTTGCGGTGGAAGGCGAAGGTTAAGCGATCGTTTGGAGGCGCCGCGAACGTGCCTGCTCGGCGTGCCCGGTCTGGGAGCGTTAGCAATAACCACGCCAACTCGGCATTATAAGCGCATATTAAAGGCAGCGCTTGTCCTTCAGTGTTCGTGGATTGAGCTATTCCCGTAAAGGTTTACTCGCTGCAATAACAGCCGCTGCTGTAGCGCCGGCTCTATCTGGCTGGCGGCTGGCTGCCAAATTTGTTTGTTGCTTTTTTTAACCTGCAGTGTACTATCATCCCCTCTGGATAGTTCAGTCGCTATGTTTTATAACATCCGGTCTGCGTATGTGTTCTGTATAAAAATGCATTATAATGGGCCGTTACGTTGACGTCAGCAACCTGCGTAGCCTTTTCTCCTTTATGTGGCGTGGTAGCGATCAAGGCTGTTCTCTTTAGGCTGCGATTTCCCCTCGATGTGAACACATACCGTCCCGATTCTACTATACAAAAGAAAGAAACACCTAGCGTTCCACCTTTGCTTTAAAACCACCAAGGACTTTTCCTCGTTTTAATGCAATTATCATTCTTAGGATACCTCACGCGGTACCGTTTGATGTCCAGAACCGCTTTCCTTTCACGCCAGCATGGGTCACGGGACATGTAGCACTGCTCGTTATTTAAATTCTTGGGTTTTGCGTGCCAAAACCACGATATGATTATGAGACACGCCGCAGTGGGGGCTCCGGATTAATTTTGACCAACTGAGGTTCTTTATCATGCACCAAATGCGCGGTACACGGGCGTTCTTGCAATCCACCCCGATCGAAATGATCTCGCCGCGGCCGGGATTTGATGCCGCGCCATCTGGCTTAGCAGCGCAACGCGAAAGCCACTACAGGGGTCTTTCGTCGTGTACTATTGTGCATGTGCCACTGCGTATGTACCACTGGGTATATACCAATGTGTATGTGCCGCTCTTCAATAAACCTCTTTGACGTCAACTTGGGTCACTGGGTATTTTTCCCTGGATATATGTGCCACTCTTCACAATACTCTTGATAACATATAAAAAAAAACATATCGTCACCAATTACACGTTCATTATAATATATATAGAGAAAGAGATAAAGAGGAAAGGCAAGGAGGTTAACCAGATATCAGTCTCCGGTTTGCTACCCTACACTGGGTATGGGAGATAGGGGTTAGAAAGAGGACAGAGAGGAAAGCGTTAAAAAAAAAAAAACACACGCGCACACGGAGGCGCACACACACACAAGAGGCGTTCCAGTTAAAGACGTTCACTAAGGTCGGTAGATCGCAAAAATCGCAATAGTGCTTGCACGGCCTTCTTCTGTGGCGGTAGGTCCTTTCGGTAGTGTAAAATTCTTTTTTCCGATAGCGGTTGGTAGTCCAGCTGGTCAAGTTCGTGGTGAAGGCATATTATTATATGCCTTCGCCACGCAATATATTATAATATAGATTTCTAATTGCACTAACGTTCCCAGTCATCTCCAAAAGGCGGATTCACCGTGTATTTTTGATTGTACCTATTAAAATATCTTACTGCGCGGGATAAAATATATTCGTCACATTACTTGACGCTTAATTACTCGCTAAATTGATGTATAAAATTAAAGGTTATGTGACATTTTCAGCTTATTCATCATCGCCATCATGTTAAAGGTTAATCTACGACCACTGCAGGATGAAGACCTCTATCAGCGAATCTGCAGGCATAGAATGGAGTCCGCTGACTTCATCCCAATTTCTTCGAATCTCATCCTAATCCTAACATCCTATTTTCTTCTAATCTCATCCTAACCTGAACTTTCTAATCTCACCACACCACCTAATCTTCTAGGACTCAACTCGGACATAAACTGGCGCTAGAACGACGCACGCGGAAAGAAAATTAGACAGCGTCATCGGTAAAGTTTTTCAGTGTGCGTGCGTGCATGCGTGTTATCTTTTTTCTTCTTTTTTATGTTGCAACGACTCGCGGTGATTCGGTTTTCTTCCCTCGTGCCCCTTTCGTGTCTCTCTTGTGTTACAAGAAAGCTTGACAAAAATAAAAACCACCCCTTACGCGTCATATTTGAGCATTAGACGCATCTATTTAACCTAACCTAACCGTTAGGTTAGGTTAGGTTAGGTTTGTTAGGTTAGGTTTGTTTTCTTTCACTTGCTGAATTCTTGGCTTCTTTAGAGACGTTGCGTAATATGGTAATAACGGAACGCCAGGAAGAATTTAAGCCAGAGTATATAGGATAGCCCAGCGAGAACGATATATAGTTTCAGCATTCACGTGCAACGCTGTTGTGATTTGGTTCCTGTTTGGTCGCGCGGAAGAAAATCCCTACAAGCATTGGGAGAGAGAAAGAAATGTAATTTATTTACAGGAAAGACAGCCGACCTGCTCTAGCTACGCTTCGCAAGCGTGCGGGCACGTTCATGTTGCGCTGTACAATCAGCAAGGCAATGTACCCACTGACACATCGCACACTGTGCTAGATTTCATGTTAAGCAATCTTCTGGGCGTCAAGGCCGCCGCCTATATGATTAATAGAACTCGTTGTGGGCTTCTCGTTAAATAATGCGTTGACTCGCCATCATATAATGTTGATTTCGTGTTCTGTTCATACGAATGAAGTTGACGGTCGTTTCAAATAGTTTTTCACTCACGCCGCACAAACATGCTGGTCTGCGCCTTCGAATTTCGTGTCTTGAACATAATAAAACATGCACGTCCATTTTTCCCCACTGATTTTTCACTTCATCCATCAGGAGTTGTTTTATTTTGTTCGTTTTTCGAAAGTTGCCTTCCTGCGCAACAAAAAGTTCTGTTTCTCATTGGGGCGCCTCGTAGAACAAGTGGCTTACTTTTCTCGCACACACAGGATGGGCAAGACCGATGATTGATATGACAGTGTCGTAACTGGAGGTTAGAAGCCAAAAACTCGAGAAAGAAAAAGATACAAAGAACAGCATGGTTCAGTCGATCAAACAACCTGTGTACGCCGAAGAGGCCGGCACCCCAATCGAGGAAATTGCTCTGCAGAGAATCACACGGTCGGTTCATTTCCTCATTCTCTATTTCTCTCTCTCATTCTGGTCTATTGGTCGACTTCTTTCGACATGTAGCGATGTAGAGAGAAGATAAGATATCGCTCGGGGTTCGTTTGACAGCATATAAATTGCGAATCTGGAAGATGGCGGTTCCTTTTTGTACATGCTCGCTGTTTCAGCAATGCCATTGGATAGTACTTATATAAAACGGTGAAGTAGTTAGATATAGAATTTTTTTCTCGGTGGCAAGATGTTCGCTCTGAAGGACACCAGTAAGACTACTACCACCATGGATTAATTCTTCATAATAATAAGAAATCACTCATTGCTTTTTAATTAGTCATTTGTGGAACGTGTGCTAATTGCCAAACGGTTGCCGGTCAAGCTTAAGGCATGTCTACTTGTTTATGCTATGATTGTTACCAGTTTCGATATACCTTTCCTTGTGCGATCGAAGAAAGGTAATGAAGTTCCGCACAGTTTTCTAGTGGTGGTTTTCTAGGGAAGCAGTGAGGCGGAACGGGATAAGTCATGTCACCACAATATTCCGGACACATGTCTCGGCCAGTTGCTGCATGTTTGTCAGAGTCGGAGAAACAATGAAAACGACGCACACGCCACTGATAGCGTGCTGTCTTCAGGCACTTCGACTCTTTGCGGCGGCAGTTCGCCATCACTAGATGGTTAAGTGTGTTAAATCATGGTCTGTAGTTTTGATTGTTGCACATTGATTCGTGCAGCGCATGTGCATTACAGGGTGGTGGCGCACGTGCCATTCAGGTGACCTTCAGCGGCTACTTCAGACCTGAAACAGGAAGCGTTCGGGTGTACCCGAATAAGACAATACACTTCATCCAAATTCCCTATGTTGCCTTTTTTATTATGTCTTGCTCTTCTTTATAAACGCGTCTTTAAGTTTTTTTGTTTTGTTTTCGACTGACTGACCAACCGCCCGACCCACCGACTGTCTCACACTGACTCGCTGGCTGGCTCACTGGTTGGCTGGCTCAGTGAGTGACGATCGATCTGACAATAAATAAAATATCGAGTGACTGACTGACTGATTAAGTTGGCTGAATTTACTGCCTTACTGAGGAGCTGTTCATTTATTGTTTTTCTCACAATAAACTGTGACAGGAAGCGGAGGGAGAATCCGTTCAATGACAACTCGCGGTTTCTTTCGCTCACTTTAATTCGCTGTCGAAAAACGCACGTTTCGAGGCGTCACGTGCTAAACGTGACCGCCGGCCCATCTGCTCCCGTCTCCGCATCCAAGGCCGCCGTGACGCACGTGTGCTTCGTTCGTGCGAGATCAAGGCGCGATGCGTCCAGGGAAAGAGTGGGGGCAACGTTAGATCGGCGCCGCGCTTTTGGGGGCCTCTGGGCCAATGTCGACTTCTTCGGCGGCGCGGTGTGTTTTCGCCGCGTGCCCCGTTGGCAGCCGTGGTGGGCCCGGCCTTTGACGAAAGGGAAGACGCGCCCCGCGAAGCCCAGCTGTTTTTTCCGCCGTGCCTCCGCTATTTCGGAACCGGGAGGAGAGAGGGCGGTTGGCAGACGAGCGCGCGTAATGAACGTCGCCGGCGCTTGCTGTGAATCGACGCAACCCCCCTTCCTTCATCACCCCACCGCCCCTCCGCAGACACACACGCACGTTTTTTTGTTTATCCTGCTCATGTATACTATGTTTATTTTCCTCCATCGCATAGTGTTTGGGGGGCAGGGGATGGGGGGAACTATATAGGCGCTGTACGCGTGTCCCATTTGACCGCGCTATGCACAACTGTCGCCTTTGTTGTAGGCGTATATAGGAGCGTAAAAGATAATTTGAGGATACAAAAATACCCACGAAGGACCTTATTGATTGCCTCTGTACTGATGAAAGAGCAACACGGAAAGCTTCCGCTGGCAGAACATTATTAACGAAAGAAAAAACAAAACGAAAAGGTATAGACCACCGGAGCTGTAGTTTGTAACATTTTATGTCTTTCCGTTGTTGTCAGCCTTCGTCACTGGTTCGCGCGGGCCGCTGCACCGCATGTATCGTTGGGATGAGCCACGCTGCGAGACGGTGTGACATCGAAGGAAAGAGTTGCTACAAAGTACAGCCTGAGAATAGCGAATTTTCGCTAGACGAGCGCTCGAGCGACAACGCTTCTCTCAGTGCGAAATCAACTTCGGCCTGTGTACATAAGTGCCTCATCAGAGGCGAGAGTTATTGGATGATAATACGTTTCGCATACTCAGTTATGCTAGCAGAGGTATTTTTTTTTTTTCACATTTAGCGCGCCATATCGCTTGATTGCGCGTAGGCTCACCCGCCGTGTTGGCTCAGTTTCTATGGCCTTATGCTGCTAGGCACGAGGTCGTGGGATCAAATCCTGGGCAGGGCGGCCGCGCTTCGACGGGGGCGCAGTGCAAAAACGCACGTGTACAGCGCATTGGTTGCACATTAAAGAAAACCCAGGTGGTCAAAACTTACCCGGATGGCCCCACTACGGCGTGCCTCATAATCAAATCGTTTGGGCACGTAAAGCACCAGTATTACAAATTATTGCATGAAGGCACGAACTCCTTCACTTCCGTTGTGGACATTGCAAGCCGTAGGGACACCAACTGAATTATGTTGTTGTTCATTTCGTCATCAGTTATGAAGACAATCCAAAGGGGATGATGTGTGCGGTTGGTTAGCACGAGATCGTGGGTTCGATCACGAGCGGCGTGGCCTCCATCATATAGGGAGGAGGTTGCTTTTTTTTATTTATTATATACTGCGGACACGTGGTCCAAGCAGGGAGCGCGAAATATGGTACATACAATGCAAATAAGATTGACAAAACCAACAAAAACCATAAGATTACAAGCTTAGGGTGTTGATTCAATTATACAATTCCATTCGGTTACAGTTCGAGGGAAAAAAGAAAACTTGTATATGTTCGCTCTTGCAAAGTAAGGGGTTATTGCATCATGTCTGCGATAGTGTGTAGTTCTGGTTGATAACTGTGATAAATATTCAGATGGTCAAGGGATAAATTGTTAGTGTGAAGTAGGTTAAGGAATTCAAGTCTCTGTTTCTTTCTTCTAAGCTCAAGCGGTTGAATGTTGTTAATTTTCACAAGTTCGGTGGGGGTACAGCCCTTGAAAATTTGTTGAATATAAATCTGACCGCGTTTCTCTGAATTCTCTATTGATATTAGAGTTTGTGTACGGATCCTAAACAATGCATGTATAATCGAGCTTAGGCCTAATAAGGGAGAGGTAGCATAACATTATAACGTTATAAATGGCTTTCTTAAGTGTGTCTCTCAAAAAGCAGAGTTTTCTGAAGGCTGAAGCGCTAGTGTTAGTTACGTGATCGTTCCATGATAGTGCATTGTCAAGGGTCACTCCTAAGTATTTATAACTGGTGACTTTATGATGAGGAGATGAATTTAAAACTTATAGGTATAAAGCAGGAGTGATATTTTATGTGTCATTCGCAGTAGTAAGCTTTTATCTTTATTTATTGTCATTCCCCAGCACCTGCACCATGCAAGAATATTATTTAAACTACAACATGAACTAGTTTCGTCATGGATAGAAATAATATCTTTAAAGAGTTCACAATCATCGGCAAGTAATCGAATTTGTTCACCACCTTTAGCCATGTTAACAATATCATTAATATATAAAACGGAAAGAAGAGGACCGAGGACACTGCCCTGGGGAACACCTGATGTGGCCGGAAGGCTGCCCTACCTCCCGCCATTTATCTCATCGAATTGTTGCCAGTTAGATAAATAAGAAAAAACCCAAGAGAGAAACATCTGAGGGATTCCTGCCTTTTCAAGTTTTAGAGTTAACTTATTACGCGGGACCGTATCGAATGTTTTACGGAAGTCAAGGAAAATCATGTCTATCTGTCCGTTCTTGTCAAGGGTTGATGCAAAGGAACAAACTGCAGTGACCAGCTGTGTGCCAGTCGAATACTCGCTTCTGAACCCGCGCTGAAAGTTAGTTAAAGTGGAATGCTTTTCTAGGCATTTGGTTAGGCTTTTTGCTATGATACGTTCGATGAGTCTGCAGAACGACGTTAAAGAAATAGGACGGTAATTTTCAACTAATAAACGGTCTCCCTTTTTATGAATTGGTGTGATTCGGGCTGTCCTCCAATCACTCGGCAACTCAGACGACAATAATGAAGCTTGGAATATTAGAACAAGGGACTTTGATAGGGTTACAGCATATCTGCGGCAGCAAGATCACTCTTGCACTTACGTGCCCATCAAACAGGCGTGGGTGGTCAAAGCCAATCCGGAGCGACACGACCAAGGCCTTTCAGCTATGACCTTATTTGAAATGTTAAACTCCATCAGTTATTAATAACGTGTCGCTTGCGCTTTCGGCGCACTGCAATCGTGATGCGCCATTGACATAGTCGTGTGCAGTGCATCGAAAGTACGTGCCTTCTTGCCAAGGTGCAGGGCTCAAAATAAACAGAAGAAGCAGTACAGCGCACAACAAGGAGGTGATGTAACGGTGTTGGTGTCCTTCTTCATCGTTTGTGCTACGTCACGCATTCGCTTGCTTGTTCCAATCTTTAATTATGTTGCGACCGGGGAAATGCTGAAGTGCTCTCAGTTTCATTATTTGTTTTGTTCTGGATAAGCCTACATGGCGTAGTACCCTTGTTTATTGATAATGTAGTATTGCGGTCGAGAATTCCGATGCCTACCTCCTAGACCTCCGGGTAAGCAATGCCGCGTTCATATCAGAGCGAGCTCCATTATCAGTATAGGTCGGTTGGATGCGCGTGCCTGTGGGGGCGCGGGCCCCGTTTCCTCCTCTACGATATCCACACGCGCCCCACGGTGGCACGAGCAGGCCTGCACGCGGTTGCCGAAGAGTCGATAACATCAGTATTTCCTTTCCTTCACTGCCGGTCTTCCTTCGCCTCGTAACCTGCACGACCCGCGTCAACCTCGATTTGCATGGTTCGGATCAGGCCTAGCGAAGGCGTCGCGAGTAGTTTGCCCGCGAATGCGTGGCTGTTTCTGCGCCCCTCGTTCACGCCTTCAAGTGCCAAACGTCGCAGGCGCAGAGTCGGAAGCGTGGGTTCGTGCCGCAAGTTGTGCAACATGACGGGGAAAGAGAGGGGGAAAAACTGAAAATAAACGAGGTGGCGCTGTCGGCCTTCCATCTGCTGGCCGAATGTGCGACGCGAAGCCCTGTATACAGCTGGCAGCGGAGGCCGCCAGCGCCGGGCCGACTGAAAGAAAAACGCGCCTTTAATGAGGTCGCGCACTCTGAACCCACGAGTCAAACCTCGCATGCTATAGTAGTTCGTGGTGCCACATCCATATTCACGTATGCGTCCTCGTGCATGAGAGAGAACCAGCCTCAGGAGATTTCTGGGACATTTAAATTATCAAAGAGGGAAGGAACTGATGACGGGTGGTGGCTTTTTGAATTCTTCTTTATTGAGGTTATGAGGGCACATTTGCGTGTGAGCTACGCATATGAAGATGAGGCCAGATCTTCATCAAGTCCTGACTGCTGAAAGCCATGAGCATTCTGTACTGGAGGAACAGTTTGGAAAACAACGCAGCAAATGCATTTCCGCCCCCGCCCCCTTTTTTTTTTCTTTTCGTTTCTTTTCAGAAAGACTGGTAGAAAGTGAATCTTTAAAACGATGTAAAGCATACCTAATGATTCTATAAACCTGGCCACGCAATGGACGTAGGAAGTGCCTTACACAGCAAAAAAAAAAAAAAAAAAGAAAGAAAAAAGAACGGTTACGCTACACCGGTCTTGCGAAACACAGCTCCATTCCGGTCGTGATGGAAGTTCTCATCGCAAAGCACATAAGGAAACGACCGTAGTGGTGGTGGTGGTGGTGGTGTGTTGTAGCTACAGACGGGTCTAGCCTAGTGATCAAGGGCGGCGATTTCTCCACCTGAGAGAGAGAGAGAGAGAGAGAGAGAGAACAGGGAGTTGAGCCAGTGTAAGTATACCGGCTGGCCACCTTGTACTGGGGAAAGGGGTAAAGGGAATAAAAGGTGATAGAAGAAACATAAGAAATCATAAAAATTCTAAAAATTGCTATTATCTAAAATTAGAACGTGCATTGAGATGTGCTTTTTCTTCTTTTTCATGCATCATTGTTTGTTGTCATCTGTGATGTTTATATATGGTCTGTTGTAGTTCTTGAATTGTTAGCAATTAGAAAAACTGTATTGCTTTACCGGTATTTGGGGCTAGTCAAGCTGCCACGAGCACCTTTTCCCACACTTTTCATCCGCGATTCTGTGTTTGTTTTTTGGAAATAAAGCATACTACTACTACTACTACTACTACTACTACTACTACTACTACTACTACTACTACTACTACAATAACTTCAGCAAAACACTTAAGGCCTTGAGTGCCGAAACCCGCGTGGACCAATGTCCTAACTCTGTTCTCAAGTAGAGCGTCCCTTTCATCACGGTAGCATGGGCACGACCAGAGAAAGTTTCCGATGTCTCTTTTATCATTGCGCGAAGTGCACATCGTAGAAGCTGTGCGTCCGGACTTGAATAGCCACGCAGGGGTAAATACAGATCTTATTCAGTGCAGTAGCGAGGCTTCCTCTCGACGAAACTGCCTGGTTACTCAAGGCGCATGTGGAGAAATTTAAAGCGATACAAAGGGAGCACGGATGCCCTATTTCGCGACTTGATTGCTTTCTGTCACTTTGCTTTAGGAGGATGTGAGAGTGCTGTGCATGCAAGAGCGTGAGCTTACGCCATCTTCTGCAACGCCAATGAATGCGGGGATCCACTGAAACTTTAGATCGAAGCCTTTCTTGCCGAGGTCTTTCATGAATGGCAGTGTCTTGCGCAGGAAGTTGGCTAATGGGAAACTGTGACAGAGTTGGTACAATGCCCTCCTTCGAGTGCGCGAGGAGTACTACATCTCGTGCAGGCGGAGTGTTTTGCTTTCGTAAGGCAGCAGCTATTGCCACACCCTCGACAACTGTTGATGAGAAAATACGGTCCAGCCAAGCAGACCCTGTAGCTCTTAAAGAGGATATTCAAAACGCAGCGCTTTGCGTCTGTTTTGACAGAACCATCTGTGTACACTTGGAGGTGATTCTGGTAATTGGTCGTCGAGTGCTCCAGAACGAGGGACTTTGCTTCTGCAGTTAAAACAGTGTTCTTTGAATGCAGCTTTGGTACGCTTAATCTGCGGGCAATATATTAAGATGCCCAAGGCAGGCCTATCTTTTGCCTGTGTCTCGAGCAGCGCAACCCTAAGGCACGAAGCATGTTCTGCGCTGCATGAAACTGTGAATGTGTCCTGGCACCTATAAGTTGCACAAAGGCTATTTGTCCTATGTGTACATAAGTCTCACAAGATTCAATTCTGAACTCTTATAGCTACGTAAATTTTGCCGGACCTTTAGCAGATGGTATGGCTAGCGAAATGCCCATATTTAAATCGCATTTATTGTGTCGTTAGAAGAGCAGGAGGAATAGAACATGGTTATGTAGTTTAAACGTTACTTGGCAAGCTGCTTGGTACTTCTAGGGATCAGTTTTCCAGAGATGGCCATGGAATGGGTTACTAACAACGACCAGCACATGCATGTCAGAAGCTGAGTTGAGTTACTCAGCCGCCTCGTTCCAGGGGCGCTGGTGGGAGGTAGGTTTCTTACGTGCGCGTAATATCGAGAGCCTAGCCCTCGTTCGTTAATTGTAAGATTCTTAGGAAAGAAAAATGCCTACAAACCCCTCAACACGCCTAATTGATTCCACATTTAACATTTAAATACATTTAAAACATTTAAATAAATGCTTCTAAAATTTTCAGAGGTATTGTAAGAAGAGTGGTTTACTAATCATTGTTTAATAATTATGCATTATGACGGCCGAAGAAAAGCGGGAAAATTTCGCTTCATAGACCCGAAACCAAACGCTTCGTCGCGTCGCGCCAGTTCAGCGTAAACCGACAAATACAGCATATAGACTGCAAAGAGGATATGGGGAAAAAAAGTGGCAGAAGAAGCCAAAACTTCAGCCAAAGCCACGGGGTTGAGCAAGTCGCGTCGGTTTTCAAGCCCTCGATCATCTGAAGCTCGAGGAAAGCACTGGAAACATGACAGCCCAGACTTGAATACAAATGGAGCGTCGAGCTGGCATCGCACCCTGGTGTCTCTGAAAAGAAAAAAAAAGAAAGAGAGAAGACCGAAAGAAGGAAAGCAGATTACACCATCAATAACGAAGGTTCATGTGAACTGTGTCTGACTGAAATAAGCTGTGTCGCCTATATATCAGTCACTTTCGCCTTGACATGTCGCGTGGGATCATTGCTTCAGAAGCATACACGATGTCAGAAGGATCTTCTGGAGCCACTTGCCTTGTTATGCGCATTTAAATGTTTTCCATTAACAAAACTGTCATGTAAATGGCCGTATTATTTGTTGCGAACAGTATGGTAATAGTGTTGTGTTATATGCGCACATATTTCATTTCATTTCATTTTGTTACCTTAAAGACCCCATTCAGGGTATTACATAAGGGGTGGTTAACATGTGGACACAAGAAAAGGCAGTGTGTTACATTGAAATACAAGTGTGAACAGTGTCTAGAAATTATGAATGACATGGTGATGGCAGCGACATTGAAGGTTCGGTCGTTCCAGTCCTTGGCAGCTCGAGGAAAAAATGAAGATTGAAAAATGACAGTTCGTGTTCGAGGACGAGAAACTTGGAGTTGATGGCTGGTGCGCTGTGACATGCGTGATGGTGATGGCGTGACGTAAGGTGGGCGGCTTATTGAGCTGTTAAAAAAGCTGTTATGCCTTCGCGATTTCTGTGGAACATATTATTCTTGTAGTATATAAAACAGAAACTAAAATAGAAAAAGGACGTGTTTAGGATTCTACGAGTGATAACTATATCGAATGATTTCTAATATTGGTAAATCCTAAACGAAGGAAGCATACGTACTGGCAGAGTTACGTCAAAACAAATGAGTTTAAATGAGTTCACATGCACGCGTGCATGTGTGACTGGAATACTAGCCCGATAGGAGATTCTTCTTAATATCCTTATAGAGGGACTCTGGTAATGGTGGTGGTGGCGGTAATCTTTATTGAAAGGGGGAAGGGTAAAGGGGGACGTGGCTGAGGGATCGGGCTCAAGTAAGGCCCTGGGCCTGCTTGGCCTTCTCCGCCCAGGCCACCATGTCAAGCTGTCGGTCGACGTCCCCGGACTCTGGTATATGTGACCAGGAGTTGGTATTATACAGTATGATGCGGACATTGTTAATGTCGAAGTTCCGGACAAGTAACTGAAATGAATCGACGCAAAAGGCTAATATTGAGAGAGACATAAGTTTTTGCGTGCAGCAGATGTGTTGACTTTTGGAGTTAAATGATGGCTGGTGATTAGGTTTTCACAGAAATGCTTAATTAAACGCTCTGATCATATTGTCATCAATTGTCAGATGCACTGTACTTGTTGCGTAGCTAACAAAAGTAAAGGCCATTTTACGTAAGAATAACTGGCCCAGTTTGCATAGGCATCGCAAGTGCATTAGACTTGTTCAAACTTGGACGCAACAAACAATATTACGTGTGTACAGAGGTCAAGGCACTCGTCTGTAACGCACTCCTGACGACCAAAGCAGCTCGGAAAGCACGAGCCGACAAGCAGGGGCGAGTGGAGGCAAGGCATCTCGTAACCGTGCACGATCACAAGCAGCCGGTTTCTTACCACGTATTATTGCTAACGTCCGTCCAGAGCACGCGCCAAGCGCGTTCTAGTATATAGACCTTCGTACAAACGAGGTACGTTCGCTCCGCTTATCAGTATGCATGTACCACGAAACCAGCCTAAAATCTAGACCTCTTTGAGTTACCTGCGTGACCTCACCAAGCAAACAATTATGCTTCTTGAAGCGTGCATAACGGCTGCGATAACTGGCCTCAACGCGTTGCGCCCAGGAGGGGAGCAGGATAAATATGGAGAAAAACGCGTAGGCGGGGCCTGCCGAGATCTCGAGTCCTTGGAAAACAGAGCGGACGAGGAGCAGTGTACTGGAGAAGGAAATAGACTGAGTCAGTGAGTATTTAAAATAAACAAACATCTGCAGCAAGGCGCGACCGTCGCGGGTGGTCTCGCACCCCGTCGCGCGATAGGCTTTTCGACTCGTGCGGGGCGAAGGAGAGAGAACCCTTCAGCAACGAACTGCTCCTCGCGACTCTGCGGTGTCAGTCGCGAATTGGAGAAGGTATATACACTCTGGAGAGAGATTTACGCCCGTTGCTTGGCATTCTTCACGACGTGCTCTCAGAGAAGCGACAGCGAGAGACTCGCATCCAGGGCCGTTGTCCCGTTTCTGTCGCGCTGCCTGACGTGTTGATGGCCCCAGCACCATACTGCACACAGGCGTCGCTGAAAGGCGGTTGAGCGAAGAAGGAGTTTGATCGACAGATAGTTGTGTCAACGTCGTGATCTCGGGCGTCCTGGCGGTGGCCCCCACCCCCTCGCTGCTTGTTACGAGAGACGCGAAGATCGATCGTGAAAGAGGTCGCCTGACGTCATCTAATCTGCCTGGGATTTCTTGGGTCTGTTGTATAGACGCGTGGCGCCGGTGGTGGTGCCGGGAGTGTCGGGGACGGAATAGTTTCTTTTACATGGGGCATCTTGTCGGGACTGTACGTGGACGTTGAAGGAGCAGCTGCGGCGGCAGCAGCTTCGGAAACTCTAGAAGGACGGGGCTCGAAGGAATGGAGGCGGTTCATCGACCTTCGTCCTCCTCGATCTCGCAAAGCGACGAAATGCAAGAAAAAGTAGAGGAAATAGCGGGGGCGGCCTAACGGGAGAGGCTGTGGGACGCCCACGCACGCGCACGCACGCACATACTATATACTACACAGTAGGCCCGGACAGACGGGTGGTCTCCTCTGGGTGGTGATGCCGCGCCGGAGCCCGGTCGCTTTGCTGGCGTTTTACGGCTCCGTCTCCGGGCTCCTCCTCGTCTTTTGTTTTTTCCGCCCTTTGAGCAGGAAACGGAGGAGAACAACAACAGTGCGAGCTGGAGAAGTCGAAGACGGGCTTGGCGGGAGGAAGGGATGAGGCGCCTCCTCTTACCCGTGACGACGATCAAGATATACGCCAGTCATTACCGAGTGACGCGGCTTCGCGTGTGCCTGCTTCGAGCGACAAGAAGGCCTATCTCATGAAAGGGGGCCACGGTTTTCTTATGTAGGCACTGGCGGAGCGTGCTGTTTGGTGCCAGCTGTGACGACGGCGACGCCTCCTGGGGCATGTATATGGACGCAGAAGAGGTCACGCAGATGCTGAGCCACGCGCGAGCCTTTTCCGATCTTGCTCAGTTTTAATGGTCCGCGTCGCGCGCACCTTTTACGGGTTTCGCGAAGGCGTCGTCGCTGCAGTATCCCGTGCCGGTTTGCTGCTGCTCGCTCCGGTCGAGCGTCTCGCAGGGCTAGGCACTCGCCTCCCGCCGACCCCGTGTACGCCTCGGGCGTCGTAGTAAAGACGGCGGTTTATGAAGCCGACTCGCTTGGCGAGTGAGCGCGCACGAGCGCGAGTATAACGAGTATGCAAATCCATTGACTCAACTGGAAAGAGCGGTTTCTTCTTCCTTGCACGTACCGGTAGTGAGAGCTGGCGCAATAACGTGCCCCTGAACTGCTCCTGCGTTTTCTTTGTTTTATTTCTTTTTTCGCCGAGGTTACTTTTAAGTCGACCCCCGGTAGTACAGATGTTGGATGCGTTTAGGCGGCAGCGCCCGTCGCGACGTTTCCTTCTCCGCCAGATAGCACGGCCTGCGTTCCTCGTGGGCGGCGAGGACAGTTAGTTTTCTTGGAAAGGCGTCGCGTGAAATGTTGATGGTTTTTCAGCAATGCACCAAGTGCGTGGTATTCACTGCTGGATCGATATTTTGGCCGTGAGAAGTTAGGAGCGGGCGTATACACCAACGACGCTACCAACAAGCGTGCACGTGGTTTCTTTTCGTCTCTCTCTCTCTCTTTCTTCTTTTTCTTTTATTGCCTGAATGAACATGCGCACCGTATATTAAGCGCTGAGCCCGCATTTCGCGCTGCAGCGAACGGATGTTAGTCGAAGCTTGCTTCACTACAAAATATTGGCGTGAAGAGTTGTAAGACCATTTAGACGGAGATGTGCTGAATGTTTTTTGATGGTGTTGGTTTGAAGCTTCAGGGGGCTTACTAACTGGCATAGCGAGTTTCAGTCTTTGTGGAATGCCCGGAACCCACAGCGTGTACATACGGAACCGGATCTGTGCTCGATCGGTGTGCTGGGGGCTTCTTTAGTATCCTATCCAGAACCGATGCTTCAAGGAAACTCCACTTCATGGCCAAAGCAACGACACACAAATGCCGGTCTTCTCCTAACCTCCCGAAGTATCATCGACATACATTTGATCCCTCCCTAAAGGTAGAAGTGCCATAAAAAAGGTTTTCCGTTATGAGGTGGCATTATTGTGCCGCCTCTGGCTCGGAGTGGCAACTTTCAACTTTTTATCCCCTTTACCGCTTTCCCCGGCACAGGATAGCCAGCCAGTACTTACACTGGCTAACCTCCCGGGCTTTTCTTCCTTTTCGTATCTCTGTCTCCGCGTATGATTCTAATTTGTGGAAAAACAAAAACTATTGAACACGTTTTGTGTCTTTGTCCCCGGTACGACGTCGCGCGTGGACCTCTGCTCACTGCATTAAATCGGCTGGGCACTAAACCATTTTCGGAAATGAAGACCCTTGAACCATGGCCGCAGACAGCAGCGAAAGCGTTATTGCAGTACTTCAAGGGAACAGGTCTCTGTTACCGTTTGTGCGCTCGGTGCGCTCCTTCAAATGAGCGTGAAACTGCGCGCTCTCTCTCTCTCTCTTTTCGTCATTGTATTCATTTTCTTCAGTGCAGGGTAGCAAACTGAACGTGCATCTGGTTAACCACCCAGCATTCTCTCTTTTGTTTCTGTCTCTCTGTCTCTCTCTCTGCAAGTGAAATTGCGAGAGAACGTGTCACTCGCGTAGTTGTTTCAGCTGTTTTGATTTACGAATACTGTCTTTTGCAGTTCGTTGATAATATAATCGCACCATCTGGAATAACTAACGTGTCATATTGTGCACCATCTGTACATACGGTGCACTCACGCACGCACTTACTCGATGTGTTTCTCTCTCCCTCTCTGTTTATTTCTCTTCAAGAACTCCCACGCAAGCATCACGTTAAATCTCAAAGCAAATGAACCTCCATCGTTTCCCGTCAAACGTTGACGTTGTCGTACAGCGGCGTGGTGGATGCCGAGCATGGTATAAAATCGCCGAGTCTTTCTCCCACCGAAGCTGATAAGCTCGCTCACACGCGCACGTACACTCACGCGCATAGGCACTATATGGAGGTCGGCGCACAACTCACCACTTCTTCCTGACGTCTCTGTTGGGAGGCTTTCCTGTCTGCCTGCGGTCGGCTCTTGTGCACGTCGTGCCGTTTGTCAACCCGCGGTGTCCCCCGCGCCCCATGACCCGCACTTTCTCATCGTTGTCGCTGTGCCGAAAAGAGTTTTCCTCCATCTGGCTTATTGGGGTTGATCGGTCACTGGTCCAGGAAGAGAACCCGTTGGATGCACAACACAGTTTTCTTGCTTTTTGTGTGGTCACAGTAGGCAACCCTTTGTTTCGAAGGCGGATGAAACCGCTGGACGCCTTGGACAAGGAGAGATTGAGGCTCGAGGCCACAAGGAAAACAAAGCTTGATCATTGGGATGACCCTAAAGGCTGTGGCACTTAGCCACTCAGTGCGTTGACTAAAATTCGACGGATGGCTCTCATAAATGTATTAGAAAGCTTAACACAGAAATAATAACATTGCAATGAACAAGAAAAACAGAAGCAATAAGAGAGAAATCTCTTGCTAAAGCTCGTTTGCCTTTCCCCCTTATACACCCAGACTATGCGTATAGAGTTAACGTTTCCGAAATCTGCAAGCTGCTGTGTAAAATTTGGGAGTCCATTTAGCAGCTATGCATTTCAATAATGTATGCATCTGCTCACGCGTACGTTGTCGTCAGACGCAGGGAACAGATCCTCGCAGCCGCAAAATAAGGTCAGCATTCGGGGGTTGAAATTTCCAGTTGCATGGCGCAACCTGTGCTGCGCACTTTGCCGTTTATTAGACGCCAAACTCACTCGGCGAGAAAAATAAAGTTTCGCAGTCTCCATGCACTGGAAGTCTCTGGGCACCGGTACAACGAGGAACAGCGCTCGGTATGAGCATTTCTGGGTAATTTCTTGGTGCAGTATGACCCGTTTTCGCGCGAACATTACTTTGTCCTTATGCTCTCGTTATTATGTCGCCAAGCGGCATACGTGATCTCGGGATGAATTTTTTAATGTCATGACCAGACGCTCGATACGCGAAGGTCATCATTGCAGTCTGTGCTTGAAAAGCTCGTTGTCCCTTGTTCTCTTGAAAGATGCGTTCCATGTATACGTGGCTGTCAAAATGTCAACTTTGGTTTCTTCGTTGTTTCGCTTGACGCTTTCATTGGGCGGGAATCCCCAGTAAATCGATGGAGCCGACGTGCGTAAACCTCCAAGTTATTTCCACGATAGACACTCTGCAACAGAACGTACGCAATTTATTTGCTATCCCCAGCCCTTGGCGCGCTTTCTGTTCCCAATTTCGCGTGAGCTAGATAACGCGAACCCACTGAAAGCGTTCTCATGTCTACGAACCACCACTGATCGCCGTAAATCAAAGCCGAGATGGCTTCCCCTTCCTCTCTACTTGGTTCTCTTCTTCACAGCGGTCCACGAGAAGAGGCCAGAGGTTGTGCTGCCGTGTCTGTTCTCTTCGCGTTCTTTTTTCCTCTTCCTCTCCTTGCCCTCGATGCGGCCAGGTTTGCCGTGCCGTGGTATAAGGATCCGACAATTTGTTTACATCTTGCAGGCTCCGGCGAGAAGAGAAAGCGGCTCCCGGGGTTTCGCTGCTGCTGCTGCTGCCGTTGGTATACTGTCAGCTCACTCGCTTGCTTCGGTGGTTTGCTGTAAACACCGCATGGCCGCCGCGCGCTTCCAAGTTTGCAGTGGTGGGGTGATCCCCCGCCGTTCGCCCGTTTGTCCCGCGCCGTCTTTGCCAGATTCCGAGGGTCGTTATACGCGCCCGCAGGAGGAACATGGCGCCGACGTACGTGCGCTGTTTGAGCCAGATTTTAATCTGCGTCGCGAGCGCCGAGCGTCGTGATGCGAGCCACTGTTTACGGTTTCGGCGGCGCGCCCCGGCTTTCTCTTCTGTCGGGGCTACGCTGGTCCTGTTGCTGCAGCCGGCGTGCGGTTAGGCAGTGCTGGCTGATTAAGCAGTGAAGACTTAATGGCGCGTTTTCAGGAGCGCCCCGAGGGCATCCGTTAGAGCATTTAAGAGTTTCCCGAATGGGCGCAACCCTTTCGTCGCTTACTGAAGATGCTTTGTTTGTGTCGGCGACTTCTGTGTTCTCGTGCGCCGAGTGCAGCCTCGACAGAAAAAAAAAAGTTTGAAAACCACGCTGCGTTGCTGCCTTCGCTGCAGAGCGTGCTGGCGTGCTTAGGCCTGGCCTTAGAGTTTAAGTTAGACTAAGGGTTCTTTATTAGGACCATCGGGGTGCTATAAGATGGCGTGGGGCGTGATGCGTTGTTTTTATATGCGATGCCCAATGAATATGTGAGTTTCCTTCTTTAAATTTTGGCTTATATCTAACTGCTTCTCCAGAAGCCTTGACCAGGCTGTAAAATGCATGGGCACCGAAAAATTCAGAGAAAGAAAGAAGGTGGTATGTTTACGCATTTGCCTAACCCAACGTCATGTCCCTTAAACATATTGAATTATTTCCCTCGGGTATATGCTAAACAAAATGAGTATGGGCCGGGTTGAGCGTCGTGCATGCCATGAATAAAGATGTGTACATCTGCAAAAGATCGAAAGGAATGTTAAAAATCTCAACTGATTTGACCGTCATGCAAGGAAGGCGTTTCCAGTTTACAAGATTGCGCTATGGACAAGCTTGACCGCTGTAACGGAACGTAAAGGATGCTTTCTGAGAGCACAGACTGGTACTGTGGCAAAGTATCGCAACAGCGATGCGGCTTTTTTAGTTAACTTTAAGAGCCTCACTCAAGTGAGACTTGGTGCGGGAAACAGCCAACTCTTGCTTACGTCACGTGGGACGTGTAAACTACGGCCTCCAAGTTCCAATTCGCCCCTTACGGCGCAAATGGCAAATGACGAGTAACAGGCAGTGGGAGGCTTGTCTTGCTAGCAAAGATCTAGAGAGCCGGAGTGCTCTTTTCGGTCAAGCCCAGCGAGCTGCAGAAACCTGGCAGAGACCCACCCACCACCCAAAACCCCTAACGTAAAGTTTACACTACTAATATCTATTCAAGTGACTCTTGAGGGCTTAAAAGATAGATAGATAGATAGATAGATAGATAGATAGATAGATAGATAGATAGATAGATAGATAGATAGATAGATAGATAGATAGATAGATAGATAGATAGATAGATAGATAGATAGATAGATAGATAGATAGATAGATAGATAGATAGATAGATAGATAGATAGATAGATAGATAGATAGATAGATAGATAGATAGATAGATAGATAGATTTGCGCGAAGTGGCCTAATTTAATACTGAAGCGCTCGTGAAGCCATCAGCACAAGTAACCGAACCCTTCTCTCTCTTGTTGTCTGTTGTGGTTCCAGCTCGGAGTAACACGCAGCGGCCCCGTGGCAGCGGCTCCTGCCAGCAGCGCGATGCCGTCCCGGTCCGGTGACGCCCGCAGCGGTGGAAGCAGCAGCAGCTATGCCGACACCGTGCGACTCCTGTACAGCGCCAGGGACGCCCGCGAGGCCAGGATACGGGAACCCCGCGTCACACCCGTGCTCTCGCAAGGTGCCACAATGACTCGATCGTTGACTAGCCGCACGTCATTGCACATAGAAGTGCTTCTTCGTGAGGCCTCCCCTCTCACAAAAGGAGTGATGCAATTTCTGTTGTTGCTGTTGCAGCAAATATACAAATCAAACTTGGATATTTCAGCATAAATGCAATATACATATTACGTTCACCTATTATTGTTGGATCTGTAGGCTTTCTTTTTAAATTTTGCAAGGGCGATCAACTTCCTATGAATAGCTGTGACTGAAGTTACGTCATCTTTGGCAGACGCCTGGATAAGTGGAAAGGCTTATAGCTGCAACAACCTGGAACGTATCTTCCACGTATATTCGGGATGATCCTGCGTCACAGCATTCATCTCCCATTACACGATGCTCGTGCTGCAGAAAACAGTATTGGCCATGGTGACATGTCGATTCATTCAGCTAAAGGATACATACACATGTGAATACAGAAGTATTCCGTAATTAGTCGAATCGACGGCGCTGAAAAAAAAAATAAGAAAGATTGACACCTTGAGCTCATTGTAGCTGCGTAAATATGACGCAAAGTTGCCATAAGAAATTGCACGAATCAAGTGAGTAAATAAACGTGCGCTTAAAAGGCTCCTGCCTTTTAAGCGCACGTTTATTCGACGACTCTGTTCCCCCGTTGGGGGAACAGAGTCGTCGGTTTTGCGTGTTTGCTATGCGTGCCTCCGAGATGTGATGTTCACGGCTTTTTCGAGAAGCGCCTTTGCGCATAAGCTAGATTTGATGCACGTAGACATCCGTCGTCGTCATGAAGCGCTCAAATACACTTTCGTCAAGCGTTAATCGCCTGGGATGCTCTGATTCCGCGGGCCGTTTCGATGGGCGCGATAATGCATTGCTCGGCTTTAAGCCGGACGCATCGTATTACGAGTCATGCGCCAAATTACGACCGTACGTGACATGGATCAGAAGTATAGAGAACGCCTCCACTAAGAAAGGCTGAGTGATGAGTAACCTAGCGCGTTCGGCGATGTTTTCGAGAAGATAGTTTTGGCTGATAATTTTGTGGCGCAGTGGCCGCCCGTTCTCTTGCTTGCAACTCTACGCGAGGAGCCTGGCAGGCCGCCTTGCACACTTGGCGTTTACAAATGTTGCTTTCCTTTTTGCGGGAAATCACATATCTGATGCCGATGGTCCTGTGCTTTTTAAAAGTTAACCTTTTATGCGCTTTCTTCATCATCATGATAAAAAGATGACTAGGTGAAGTCTTGTGCGATGTATATAGATACATATGTGCGATGGATGACATGGCAGCTATATAGTTTTAAAGCCGCGCTCTTAAGAAACACGAAAACAATGCAAGAAGGAGTGACGCACTATATCTTTGGTGCGTGTGACTTTTTATCTTTTATCTTGGAAGGTCGCCTACGTCGCGCTGCTGCTTTAAAATGGACGTCTTACCAGGTAGATGAATTGTCCCTTCTTGTGGCAGTATTTTGGGTCGACTTGTCAGCAGTGCGTGCTGTCTTACAGGTTGGTTAATTCAGTTCTCAGAAATTTGTCGCCATCAGTATTTCTGTCCACTGGTTGAAACCTTGAAAGAATAACCTGCTTTACAAAACGAATTAAAAACCAACACTCCATGCTCGGAAGGCAAATATGCCTTCTTTATTACCCTTACACGCAAGAAAAATTCAAAATTTTCCGCTTATTCGCGTTACAGGCGACTTAATACACTAAGAGCACGTAAAAGTTGGTCGCCCATCTCCTCTCGCATTTTGAACTACACATTTCACGATGTCTTCTATAACCCAAACCGCCACTTGGGATGAATTTACCCGCTTTCAATGGCACAAATAGACAACGATTACTGACCAGTTCACAGTGGCGTTAAAGTCAGTACCACTCTGGAACATTGCTTACGTAAACATTCGCTCGGTTGTAATACTGGTGTTGCTAGGTTTCTAGGCGAATTGTTAGAGAAGCTGCTTAGCCTATAGTCATTGACTCCGGGCTGCTGAGATGGAGTTTCTTTTTTTTTTTTCTCGCACGCCATAGGTTAGTTTTATTTTTCCTTTTCGCAGTGAGAACTTCGCATTTGTTACCAGCATACGACTTTGAGTTCTTATATTTCGCGATTTTAACAAGCTGACGCCGGCTTAGCAAACTGAAACGTCTGTGCCAACCGCTGTTACGAGACACTCTCGCCAGACACAGGCCCGTGCTCGTTTTTTCCATCCATCACAGGGCGTCTGCTCCCGCCTGTGGAGCCCCAGAGTGTCACCGGCTTAACTCTGGCCTTCGGGCCGGGAAAAACGATAACGAAAGTACTATCGACGCAGTTACAGGCGGCGCGGTATGCTGTTAAGGCGCTGTCAGCATGTGCAGAACAATAATTTGCCAGCTGCTAACGTGAGAGCAGCTGTTTTATAAGTGCCCTTGCACAGACCTGGGACCCCTTCTACAACATCCTAACTCGACCATAACTGTCCTTACCGGCATGCATGAGCTCCCCCGTCTAGATGCAGAGGCTTCCACGAGCTGTCACTCTTGACAAGGTCGAGGCAGTACGCTCGACACCGGAGTCTATCTGACAAGCAAAAGAACGGTAGTGGTGGCCCTTGAGCGATGAATATCAAAACAGGAGGACCGGCATGGGCGTGGCATCGCGGCAAGGAAAAATGCAAGAATTATCAGCCTGGGCTTTACCAGGCGCTTAGCCGCTGAAAACATGACTGAAACAAAGGTTTGCCAGCTGCTGACTTCAGAGCAGCTGTACTCGTGCCTACAGGCAGCGCAAGTACTGTTTGGTCTCCTCGGGCGAGTTGTCAGACTTGACAAGGTCTAGGTGGAAGGGTTGGCAGCGAGGTTCGCACGAGAGCGAGACAGCGATTGTGGTGGCTCTTCAGTAACGAAGGTTGCAGGGCAAAGAATTGATATGGTGTGCCGTTCGCAGACGGTCGTGGCGGTGATTGTTTTCATCGGCGCAACAGGCTGCCATGCGCATTCTTGCGTAAAGAGCACTGGAGAGCACATTTTATTGTTCCGTTGGCTCCCAGACCGTTTGTACATTGTATACTTTTCGCATCTTATTTTTCTGTCTTTTGGCTAGTTGCGCATGCCGTCACGCATGTCGTACCGATGCAAGATTAAACATCTTGTCGGTTATACCCGGTGGAAATGTTGAAATCATGAAACTGCATGGTTTGTAACCGTTGCATGGCATGTTTGCCGTTTGTAACCAGTTAGAAACGTTTGAAACCAGCCAAAAGCTAGCAAGCAAAACAGCTATGCAAGGTGAGAATCGGAGAATAAACCAGTTGCACTCGCGAGTTGTTTTCGACAAGAGTGTACCCTGCTTTGTCAATGGTAAATTTGATGGGATAGGTACATAGGGTAGCTCAGATTGTGACGTGCGATCAAAGTCTCGCGAACTCCGCTTCTGTCCGGAGTGCTATCAACGAGAAATTAGTATACGCCTTGCGTT
Organism: Dermacentor andersoni; assembly: GCF_023375885.2. Taxonomy (NCBI): domain Eukaryota; kingdom Metazoa; phylum Arthropoda; class Arachnida; order Ixodida; family Ixodidae; genus Dermacentor; species Dermacentor andersoni. The sequence goes on from NC_092817.1 coordinate 18,800,695, forward strand.
CATGATATCAGTAATGCATCTTCAGTGCTGCAAACAACGTCACTTAAAACATATCTGTTGCGTTGAACTTATACCTCTATATTCCACGCTGTTGCGATAAAGGCGTACTAGCCCTAGATCGGTTCCTTGATGTCTTATTAGGCAGCCAAGATTAAACAATGCCGCATGCCCCTCAATCACAGTCCCAGTAGCATGCACGGGAAGACGCACGCGTAAGCGAAGATTTCGCAGCAACTGATAAAGCAACCTGATACCCCTGGCCTGAATTCGGCCAAAGTTCGTTTAACGAGAGCGAGATCTAGGTTATCAGCTAAAGCCGGATGGCCATTCGTTTATTTCACGGAGTGCCAGCGCGGTTCACAAAGAATAGAAAACAAAAACATAAAGACGGACGTCAGCCGCTTTCCAACTGTTTTACGGTGGCTTTAAACCAAATAGCGCGTACCAGAAACAGAAGATGCAAACTGGTAGCATCCCAGTGAGGGGAATCTCGAAGACCGTTTTCCAAGTTGTCTACTTCGGCATCGAAGTTTGGAAGAACGTACTTACGCGTCGGGAGAAACGAGATCGTATCGGAGCGACTCGCCGCTTTTCGGAGAAAATGGCACGAATGACCGTAAAGCTAAATACAGTGCTGAAAGCGTTTTAACAAAGCGTGCCGCCTGCCTGCTTGCAAAGCAAGAGCACAAGAGATCGTATACACTCCACCTCGGTATAAACTCTCTCCGCGCTGCACAGACCCTGAGCCCGTCTAAACAAGCGGCCAACTCCCGTAGCGCGCAGACGTTTGCAGTAACTGTCTACGAAAAGCCGCCGGATTCGATAAGCTTGCACATGCCGTACAGATGGCGCTGTTGCGTTCTAGTTTTCGTCTTCTAAACAGTTTTTTTTTTCTTTGTTGTTCAGAGAACGAGGATACCTAAACTTCAACTTAAAACAGAAAGCTGTCTCATGCGCTCAGTAAACTTCGCTTTGTTATCGTCGACAACAGGAAAGTTTCGGTCGACTGAAGGAGTTGTTTCAGCATAACAAGATCGAAGAACTGTATACGTACAATCTCTTGTATCTAACAGAGACGTGACCAGCAGCTCTTCTGCTTGCACTGTTGGGTGAGCAGTGGACTTCCACTTTTCGTGCGATTCAACTTTTCGTGCTGAATCAAAACTCGTTTCGTGATACTCCTTGGTGTCTTCCTTTTTTCTTTTTTTCTTTTGTTTTGCGCCTAAACTTAGAGAATGTTGAGAAGAAAAGAAGCATTTGGCATAACAAACTTTTTTGGCCATGAGGGATCGATCTGCCAGCGTAACGTTCGTTCTCAAAGTAAGTATAGAATCTCCCGTTTCAGGCCGAAATGCGTTTTGAAGTCTTCTCCACGCTGTAAAGAACGGACGAACGAACGAAGGAGCAAGAAAGCAATAAAGAATGAAAGAAAGAAAGAAAGAAAAAAGAAAGAAAGAAAGAAAGAAAGAAAGAAAGAAAGAAAGACCATCGTGAAAGCAACCGCTAGTACCGGAAATCTAAAACTGATAAAAACGATTGCTCCGGGGGTCACAATGTTGGCTGTTTGTGGTAGATAGAGAATAAACGTGCTCACTACTCCACCCGTGCGATCGAGTGCTTGCCGCCCTGTTCCACTTTCAAGAGCTGCACTTTCAGGAATTATCTCGCTCCTACAAAATATGTGCTCTCTATAGGCAGAGTGTACATATGTATCCATCATCATGGCGCACGGGAGCTACACAAAGTGGAAGTGAATAGAAGACACGCAGCTTCAGCTACCGCTGGAAGGGTTGTCGATTCCCACTTTCTTCTCAGGGAGCATTTCATTTCCCGCGTCTCGACTGACTGGATGGCATATGGTGCCTAACTGCTCTTACTGTGCCTCGCCTCCTCAGAGCTGGAGGACGTCCGGAGTGCCAACGAGCACTTCCTGCGCATTCGGACGACGGCCCGGTGCCGGGTGCCCCGCACGCGCGTCGTGCACGTCAAGGAGTTCTACTCGGACCCGAGCAAGGAGTACCTGCCTCGGTGCACCATCCTGCACCGGTGCGGCGACGATTCCGGATGCTGCGACAGCGAGCAGTACCAGTGCGTGCCCCGGGCCGTGCAGGAGGTCACGCTACACTTTTACGTGAGTGCTTGTCGCCTGTGCAGGTTGAACCAGTCGTGACACATTATTTTTGTAGTCGTAGAAACTGTACCACGCCGTTCTCCCGCGCATAAGAAGGACTTATAAAGATATTAAATCGATACGTTGTGAGCTGAATCTACGTTCTAGTGTGTTTTGTGTGGTTTTTTGGTGCACTGTTTTAGTGGGTTTACGTCACCTGACTCTCTAACTTTTTCGCTCTTGTTAGCTTTCTCTTGTTCAATATCAGCTTGTTATTTCAAATTTAGCATAGATTTGTGCTACGTGAAAAGGAGCAGCCGTTGTCTCTTGAAGGCGCCAACATCTCCTAAATATCATGAATTAATGTTTGTCTCTAAATGCCGAACCTGGCGAATTGACATTGTGGTGACGTCATGACATAGATCAAACTTTGATGACGTTGTGTAGCAATAGGACTAGGAATGATGAAGTTACTTTTGAGAAAAATAAACAAAAGAGCTGTGCGCGCTTCTGGCATAGCTCGCCTGTCACAGTCGCAGCGATAGCGGGAACGGAGCGATCCAATGTTCTATGACGTCATCACGTATCTACTGCCGGGGTACAGAAACCAAAAGTGGGTTGTAGAGACAAGCATTATCGTGCTTTCCCGAAAAGAAACAAGAAAGGCATACCATGTCGAGTTTTTAAGGTCCTGATCAAGTCGGTGAACATGATACTGTGTGCGCATTCAAATAGATATAGCTAGGTTTGATGTAAGATTGGCATGGCGAGGACGGAAGTAGCAAGCTGAATTAAAACTATCTCCTCTCAGTACTTAGAGATAAGAATAGAACAGGAAATGGCAATGGGCAAGCTAATGCAATGGCGTCACCAGTACTGAACTACTGTAGAACTGAAATAAGTAAGTGAACAAACAAACAAACAAACAAACAAACAAACAAACAAACAAACAAACAAACAAACAAACAAACAAACAAACAAACGAACGAACGAACAAATACGAACATTCTTTCACAATATCAGTATGCACTACATGGCCGAACACGTGCTAGAGCTTCTCAAAAAAGTTTTAGCTGCCATGAAACGACGGGAAAAAGTTTTTTTGTTTTTCCGGCTTTATTCTCTCATGTATTTAGCGAAGAAAGTAAAACGTGAATGACAGCCTCTTCCTGCGAATGCACAAATGGTTCTATCCCCATCAAAACCAAGAGAAGAAAAGGAATTTTCATATCCGTAACGAATAACAACAGTCAGTGAAATGTAAAACAAGAAATAAATAAAGAAATAATTATAATAAACAAATTAAAAAAGAAAGCAAAGGATAGTGTATTTTCGCTTCATTCTCCTGTTGTCTGGCCAGACTCGGGATGTCTGGCCACGTCCGAGCACAGTTCCTTGGTTTGTTGGCGTCATAGAGCTATCATAAACGAGACCATGTTGGGCTTGTTCCGTGCCAGAAAGATGAAAAAAGCCTCCGGAAATATTTGGGCAGGGAAAGCCCAAGAACATATCTACTCTTTCTTTTTGTTAACCTGCCTTCACTCCTTCTTATTGCATCTACACCCGCATCAACCAAATGTCTTGGCACTTACTTCAAACCATATCAGTGACTACTGATTTCTTCGCGCTTCGATAACCCGCCGTCATCTCACGCTGCTCGCGGTGCGCAGACGATCCACCTGCAGAACCAGAACGGCGGCGAGGTGGCCCTCCGCAACTCCGTGACCAAGCTGCTCTTCCCAAACCACACCGAGTGCGAGTGCCAGCCGGTGAACGACATCCCGCGAACAGCAGCGAGGCCCTCGCGAATCGCTCATCACTCGGGCGAGCACAACAAGGTTTCGCTGCACGCGCCTTCGTCGGAGGACGCTGACATGGCCGCCGGATCGGGCATGCACGAGGAGCTGCCCTCGGGACCACTCAAGTGAGCAGCCTTTACTGCTGCCTCACAAGGGAAGGGTCTGGTGAAGGGCGAGCGCTACGCGCAGAGTTCATAAGTGCATTGCTGCAGAGCTATTGCAGGACACGCAACGGCGAGATCGGGCAAGCCTTGTCGAGGGTTCGACGAAAGTTCTACTGGCCAGCTGGATGACAACATGAGGAACAGAGTGCGTGAACGGCGGGAGAAACGAGAACAGGAGAGAAAAACGCATCTAGTCTGTTCGTACACAGTCAAACCCACTTATAAAAAATCTGGTTGTAGCGAATTATGCTCTATATTCGACACGCAAGACTTATTTAGCGATATTAAGGCAATACTAATTCCTAAAAACAACTGTACATTGGATATATCGAACTCCGAGCGTCTACAACCTGTGTCATAAAACCGTCTGCAGGTTCCTTTCTTAGCGTGTACTATTCGAGCATATGTACTTTTATTTTTCGACCATACGAACGAAGATGCTTGATATATGTTCGGTCGTAACCGGGTAGGGTGTGATACGCCGAATAACGCGATAGAGAGCTAGGTCCTGTCGAATTGCTGGCCTACTTACGCATGCGGCTGAAAGGAGCAGGTCACTGTGGAGTGTTTAAGCACTATCCCGTAGCTTCGTTCTAGCCGCGCATAACTCATCGTGAACGTTCGTTATACCTGGGTTCGGATATATGGAATTACTGTATATATCGAACTATATTTAGCACATGCACCATTTCGTTATAATCGGGTTTGAACGTGTCTGTTGTCCCGTCGTCTGCACTTCTCTCCACATTGAACGAAAGCTATCCTAGCTTAGAGCTGCTCTGGAGCAGTGCATGACGTTTAAGAACACCTATGCTGATACTTTGTGAGGAGTATGCTGTGCACCTATTTGTCTCGCTCTCCCTTTTTTTTAGAAGCAGCCATTGGAACTTTTTATCGGTCTCCTTGTCAACCAAGAACCTGCAAGTATTTCTTACCATCCATTGACCGCCAGCGACTTGACTTGGCCAGTGACTGCAACTGTACCGGTTCTACCAAGAACATTCGTGGAACTTTTGACAACATGCATCCCGTTGCCGTTGCGTTGTTTAACATAGAAAATAAGTCAATACTGTCTATTCTCACTTCTATTCAAACTAGCTTCAACGCAAGCCTAACTCAATTATAATAAATAATTATTCCTGTCCCGATACATTATCCAGTAAGTGCGCAGCTGCAATGAGCGTGTACAGTACTGTAAGAGGCAGGTTTACTCAAGCACAGTAGTGCCAGACGCGATGCCGGAATACTGTGGCCGTATGATACGTCAGCGTTATCGCTAAATAACTTTTGCAACCCCTGATACCGCCATCTTAGATGGCTATCATCGTACCTTTATGACTGCGCTGCCAAACGTTCACTGTTGACAGTTCCTGTGTAAACATCACAAGGATTAGTCACAGGTCTATATAATTGCGTAGTTCGCGAGTTCACCTATGCCACAAGTGCTAACGATAAAATGATGACAATGACAAGTCATCATCAGCACTTATTCACAGAAATTACTGGGATACAAGCAACGCAGGGTTGAAAATTGTGTGGTGTCTCTTTAAAGCGATCGTTGCGTTATCGAAAACATCAGTTCATTATTTACTTTGCTTTTGTCGGCAACAATGAGCGGTCAAAAAAAAGTGAGAGTGAAAGCAACAACTGTATTTACCCCAAGTAAGATTGTGCCTTCATGTCTGCCGTGTTGTTAAGCAACGACGCCCAGCGCTCGCGGTCATGAAAAGTGCTTAGGCCGCCTTGAAGAAAAGTTGACACAACACTCTCTTGCGCGCCCGACTGAGTTTACCTGCCAGGCTTTCAGCGGAAGCAGTCATTCCCTCAGTCGCTTCCTCCGCGCTGCCAACGCTATTGGCAACAGTATAGGCAACGTTCGTCAAGAACGTTGTTTGCCCGTTTCGCGTTATTTATGGCTTACAAGAGCGAGCAAAATTGGCAACAGCAACATCTAAAAATGCGGGCCGTATTCTCCAATCACAAAGGCCTTTTGTCGAACGATATTACTTCACTCGTAACAGCTGTGGCGTCCGTAACAACCCATTTGTTACTCGTAGTGCGTCTTCCCCTGGCCGTTGCAATCGACTTCTCCGCTTGACCGAAATGAGAAACGGAAACGGACAGGCGGAGGTCCCTGCTAACACGGCCCCTCGATTTCGAAACGACTGGCGAAAGCAAGAGGAAGGAAGAAAGGCATTAGCTGCGGCCCGCGCAATCCTATGCCGCGTAGCGTCAGCGCTGTATACCTGAGGCACTGGGTGCGACCTTTCTGTTTTCGCGGTCGTTTACTCGTCGCCCACCAATGGGTGCTTAATAAATGGGCCTCAATTACACCGACTAATGTGCCCCCTGGGAAGAGTGCTCTCTGCTTATTAACCCTCCAGCGTCCATGCCCCCTCCCCCTTCCCCCCGACTTCCTTTTGGCTCCTGTCTGTGCTCGCCTTGCCCCGCTAAGGCCCGTTGCTCCCAGGCGCGGCGGTGGTCACGGCGTCGCATTGTCTCGCCAGCCGAGGCACGCGCGCGTTCCGCGCATGCAATGCCGACACATGCGCGGCCGCATCTCGTGGCGCGGGAGGTGCTCTCGATCAGCGCGCGGCGCGGCGGGCGCGAGTCGTTGCACCGCAGATTGCTCGTGTCCTAACGGTTCCCAACTCTATTTTCCCAAACAGGGGTGGCCCACCGAATTTAGAACGGCCACTTAGGGGGTCTCCTCCCCCCACAGCGTCCCTCCCTCCCCCCGAACTGCTGCTTTTGCTGGGCGCACCACCATCGCCACTGCCGCCGCCGCCGCACAACAACAGCAACCACAACTCCGGGCAACCGCAAAAGAGGCATCACCGATTAGGTATTCTGGGCGAGGCTCGACCGCGAAGGAAGAGCCGAGCGGTGCGGGGGTGAGTTTGAGGCCGGATGGCTGGCTGCTGCGACAAGATAGATGGCGTCAATATGATCGGGACCCTGCATCTTCTCGCGGCTTTTTTCGGAAGGACTGCTGTTCTGGGCGCCGCGCTTGGGACGGGTCGGGCCGGTTGAGGTGGGGGCCCGCGGTCCGGCGCTTGCTTGCCTTCCTGTACGCGCGGGGGGCGTCAAATTTGGAGGAAAGTGGTAACATCCGTGACACTTGGGCTGCGGAATAACATATCTAGTTCTTTCCCGGTGTCGGCGTCTCGCTGGGCACCCCGCGACTGTCACGGAACACAGAGGTGTCGCACTGGCTCCGCAGATTTTTGCTCTAAGGAAAAAGACGCCGTCTATGGTTTGCAGTTTGTCCTAAGGGGACAGTAAACGCGTGTGGATGTCTGTATGTAATGGACAGCATAGCTTTCGCATTGTAATTTGAAATCAGTGAACGGGTAACATTCAGTAGGATTACTGCAACTCAAGGAGCCTATTGGTTGTGCATGGTTGTTTTTTATCAGATCCGGAATTTTACGGATAAACAGAAGCAAATAATTTTCGCGGGGAACGGAGCTTACCATTCGCTGTTGAAGTCGGCACTGCATTGTGGACCAGTAGTAGCTTTTTAGAGGTTGCATGCACAGAATTTGCGCAAATTCAGTATTTCTTTATTCATTCCGCGAACGTAAGGTTATGTAGCCTGTAGTATATGTATGTTCACCAGTAACCAGTGGCGTAGCCAGGGCGTGGCACACCGGGCACGTACCCCCCCCCCCTCCCTCTTCTCGAAATTTATCTGTTAGTATGCAACCCCTAGCACGTCTTCCCTCTTCTTCCCCCTCTCAGCTTCCGGTCATGTTCGTTCCCCTGTCCCACCCCCGAAATATATCTGTTAGTATGCGGCCTACCTAAGCTACCCTGCCCTCTTCGTCCCCCCTCTCCGATACCTGTCAAGTGCGTGTCCCACCCCCCTCACAACCCCCAAATTTATCTGTTAATATGCGACCTACCTAACTCCCCTCCAAGCTTCCTCCCCCTCTCCCCTCCCGATCAAATGCGTGCCGCCCTCCCACCACCTGAGATGTATTAATTTATTAGAAAGGCAGAAAGTTCGGCCTTAGCTAGCATGCTCTGGCCTGCTACTCTATAGGTGCACGTAATCACGGTTTCACCGGTAGTCGGTTCACAATATGCCCCACCCCCCGAAATGTATCTGTTAGTATGCGGCCTACCTATCTCCCCTCCCCTCTTCCTACCCCTCTGCGCTGCCGGTCAAGTGCGTGCCCTTTCCCCTGCCCCTGAATCACCGGCAAAAAATTTTCCATACGTCACTGCCAGTTATATGAAATGGCATAGGCTCGAGCACCACTGAACGTGAGCTGTGCACGCCTCTGGTCGTTCACCAACGGAGAGACACGTCCTGTTGCATCATGGCGCAGTGGTGTTCGGTGCGTGCGTGTTCTCGAAGTTCTCGCAAAGCCGGGCTCACTTGGCCGTGAAGCCTACCGCATGCTGAGTCATCCCATGCACTAGCGACGCGCACATCAAGTCTACATCGCAGTGACATAGCCAAAATATCGCTGCGTCACTCCGTCATTGCACGACCTATAGCGTGTTTCCGGCTTGGCTGCAGTCACACGAATACGAAGCGGAGCAGGCGCGCACAGATGACGCTCCTTGGACGTGCTCGCCTGCTCCGCTTCGTATTCATGACTGCAGCGTTCGTCGTGCCCGTACGCGTTCACGCAGCTATGCGTCCGAATGCCTCCACTGAATTTGGGTTTTTTCCACGGTTCCATTAATATAAGTTCCATATGCACTAGTAATTACAACTTGGGCTGGCATAGGGCATGAGACAGCGTTTTCGTTTTCTCGCCTGTCGTAACGGATGTTCACCGTGTTTTCCGGTACTACTGACAGAACAGCATTATTCGCGTTCGTGTCTCGAACATGCGCAGTCACAAGGTGGCGGCGGTAGCTTTTACAAACTTCGAGCTAGTAATCGCACAATCCAGTACGTAGTATCTGTCTGACAAATAAATAAATAAATAAATAAATAAATAAATAAATAAATAAAAGGAAAAGGGAAACACATATTGACGCCTCAGAGAAAGAGAGAGCGGGAGAAACGTTAATGTCAACGGGGTATGTTAGCCTAGCGATATGCCTGACATGATGAAACAGTCTATTAGAATGAAAGATGAAATAAATATTTCAGGTCAACGGGGGTGAGGGGAGGAGTGGAGGGCAGAGGATTGGCCAACGTGTTTGGCCAGTGGGTTGAGGAGCACTTGAGGAGCAAGCAAGAAATTGGCGGAAATTCTATTTATAACGAAATATCTCGCTCAATTTACATTTACTTACACTGAACAACCGACCCTAGCTACAGCTTGCGCGTGGATGCAGCAAACGGCGGTGTTCGTGGTGGTGGCGGTGGTGGTGGTGATGGTGGTGGATGCGTTAAATTGATTATTTATGAATTTGCATTTTTACGAAAGGCGCACTAAGAACGCACTGATTGGTGGATTACACTTCTGGAATACCTGATAGCTCTCCTTACCGTTAGCGGGATTTTTGAAAATCTGAAAAAGACGCGTAAAGCTGAGACAAGCGCCGACGACGAAATATCTGCCGAAGTGCCGCAGGATGTGACGCATTTCGATAATATCTCCTCAGGGCTAATAAGCTTTTAGTTAAGAAAGAAAGGTTAAATTGGCTTATAATGTACGTGAACAAAGCTTCTGCAGATTTTCTTGCCCAAAAACAGCCCGAACTCGCGAAAGTTCAATGAAATTCCTGACAGAAAAATGACGTAGTAGGCGCTATGGTTCAAAAGGGAAATTGAGAGGGGAACTTTGGCCTTCATTTTTGTTAGTGCGTAATCAACGCCATGTTTCTTTTCCTTTTCCCGCCGGAGAAACGCAAATAGGAGTTTCAAGAGAGTACTCTACCAGTCTAAGCTGACTTAGTGCTTCTGTTCACTGTTGCTTGAAAGCCAATCTGCTCACCTCCAAGTTGTCTTTCACTCCAGTATAGACCTGCGAGTCATCTGGAACTCTCTCTCTCCCCACAGGTGCCATAACTGTCCGGAACCATTCTCACGGCGATTGTACGAAGACGGGCGCTGCAGCTGCGACTGTTTCGAGAAGCAAAAGCGCTGCCTGAAGATCAAGAGGGGGCGGGAACCACTCGGAGACCTGGCCCGAAGGCATGTGACACGTTTATTTGCTTATTGCGCTATGAATCCCCGTAAACCTGGGGCACTACGCAATTTTTTTGCCAGTAGTCTCACACCCTCCGAGAAGCCGGTGTCCACAAAATGCGGGCAGTCCAATCGGTGAATGGTAATTCGGTGGTCAGGTCGTAAAGACGCACAGACGTCGATGTCCTCTAGCATTTCCAACAAGCTTTCTTATAAATATTTCGAATTTTACAAAGAGAAGTGTAATTATTTACACGTTGTTCACTTACCGCCTGTGCTGCGTTGGCGGATTGCTGCAAAACACACACACACACACACACACACACACACACACACACACACACACACACACACACACACACACACACACACACACACACACACACACACACACACACACACACACACACACACACACACACACACACACACACACACACACACACACACACACACACACACACACACACACACACACACACACACACACACACACACACACACACACACACACACACACACACACACACACACACACACACACACACACACACACACACACACACACACACACACACACACACACACACACACACACACACACACACACACACACACACACACACACACGTTCACGGTCCGGAACCGACGTCACATGGACTTCGTAGAACTCGGGGCTGACCCCGCAGCCCGGCCGGGTGCCCCTTTGTCTTGCGTCTCGGGCGGCGCGTGGGAAGGAGCCGTAGTCGACGTTCCCGCGGCAACTCCCCCGCTCGCGGCCGACCCGGTTGGCGGTGTCGTGTTGCGGCACAAAGCCTGCTTCGTCGAACTCATTCAGTCACAACGGCGACGAGGCTAGAGCATGACGCCAAGGAAAGTTGCCGCCCCTGTCGCTTCAGCTGGCCGTTCTTAACAACACACACACACCCACGCCAGAAAGCCAGGAGAAACACGGCAACGACGTACACGCTCTCACATGTGCACAAAAGATCCTAGCTCCCGGCCTCATCCATACGGCGAAGCTTCGAGAACTACAATTAACGATGCGTCATTTTGCACCCAGCCCGTCTGCTGCGCCGTGCACCAAAACCTGCCATACTTAGTCTGGTATCGTCGCTGCTTTGCTATGGTGTGTTAGTTGCAAAGCAGACAAACCGTATTTTCAGGCGACTTCCTGACAAACCGGAATACGCAACACGGTAGCTGCGGCATCGTTTCTTGTCTGCAAGCATCTGCAAGAATCCTTAAAGCGCCAGAGAATTAACGAATCACTCGTCAGGAATTCCATTGGGTATGATGGCAGAATCTCTAGGAAGTTTCATGCCTCGTATGGGAAGTCATTAAGAGGAAGCTTTAGCTCGGGTGCTCCTATCTAAATACATGTAAAAGGAGAATTCGTTTTTCTCGGCAGCCACTGCACCAAATTTGACGAGGTTTCTTGCATTTAAAAGAAAACTTAGTCTAGTGACTGTTGGTTTCGAGTTATTGATTTAGGTCGTCAATTTTTTATTCAAGATTGGCAGAAATCGAAAAATTTCAAGAAATGACACTATCAAGTTTATAACTCCGTAACTCAACAGCGAAAAAGGATAATACAATTCTGTGAATTGCATCTGATAGTACATCTAAAGCG